>NC_086453.1:352656260-353856260 GCF_028390025.1 Pseudophryne corroboree | reverse complement strand
TCAGACAGCAGGTGGCATTTTCAGAAACTGAGCAAGCAGAAAGTCTGATAAAGAGATTCTAGAGGGAGTAGTTCAGACCTGATTCTAGCAGCATTTTATTTGCAAATGGGCAAAACCATGTGGGTCATTCCGAAATGATCGCACGCTAGGTTGTTTTGCAGCATTACGATCATGTCGAAACTGCACATGCGTATGCACCTCAATGCGCATGTGCGTCGTACGGGTACAAAGCGGATCATTGCTGAGCAATGGATTTAACGAAGAATCGATTCGCACAGCAGATCGCAAGGAGATTGACAGGAAGAGGGCATTTGTGGGTGGCAACTGAACGCTTTCTGGGAGTGTTTGGAAAAACGCAGGCGTGTCCAAGCGTTTGCAGGGCAGGTGTCTGACGTCAATTCCGGACACGAACAGGCTAAAGTGTTTGCCCCGAATTTACATCAGACACCCACCCTGCAAACGCATAGACACACCTGCGTTTTTCCAAACACTCCCAGAAAACGGTCAGTTGACATCCACAAATGTTTTCTTCCAGTCAATCTCCTTGCGATTGTCTGTGCAAATGGATTCTTCATTAAATCCATTGCTCAGCAACGATCCACTTTGTACCTGTGCGACGCGCCTGCGTATTGCGGGGCACACACATGCGCAGTTATGTCCTGATCGCAGCTCAGCAAAACAACCTAGCGTGCAATCAGGCCTGCATGACCCCCATGGTTTTGCCCATCTGCTAACAAAATTGCAGCTATGGGGGGGTCATTCCGAGTTGATCGCAGCCCTGCAAAATTTTGCAGGGCTACGATCAGGAACAGAGACATGTGGGGGATGCCCAGCACAGGGCCAGTCCGCCCCGCAGGTCAGTTACGCCCCCCCCCCTGCAGAAGTGCAAAAGTATTGCACAGCGGCGATGCTTTTGTACTTCAGGAGTAGCTCCCGGCCAGCGCAGCTTTAGCGTGCTGGCCAGGAGCTACTCATTACTACACGGCCCGCAGCGGCTGGTCAGCAGCAGCGATCGGGTCAGAATGACCCCCATGAGCCGTATGTGCAGGGCAATTTATCCATCATGCACACGGGAATATCAGCTGCAGCAGCTAATTGTGAAGTATTAATATTTTTCCAATACATCTCTCATACTAACTTCCAACATGTACCTGGCTCAATGTTGCCTATATGTTTAAAAAAATCTTTTTCCTTGTGATTGATAATGTGCTGATGAAGAGTTCATACAAACTCCACACAGAGATTCAATATAGAAATTATGATACTAACTAAAAGGCACTATTGATACTTGTCATTTTTTGCAATTGTTTGGTGGTTAAGGTGCGAGTAGAGAGAATTTTTGGTATTTCAATACCACATATATTTCACTGGGATCCGGTCTGTAGATCGACAGTGTCTGCCATACAAGTGGGTGCTGCGTCTGTCTGCCACAAATCGGTCCAGTGCTGAGGCTGTGTTGCCGTAATAAGTCACTGGGTGCTCTGTCTGCCATACAAGTGGGTGCTGTGCCTGTCTGCCACAAATCAGTCCTGTGCTTGGGCTGTGCTCCATAATAAGTCACTGGGTGCTCTGCCTGCCATACAAGTGGGTGAAGAAACAAGAGACCCAGGGCCTGATCAGCCATAAGCCTGCAGCCAGAATGGCTGAGTCCTGGGGGGGCACCGGCACAATAGATGCTTAGGCTCTACCTACTACTGGAAGCTGCAGATTCCATGCAGACAGCATGGAAGACGGCCCTTATAGGAGACAGATGCCAGGGGTATTACTAGACCATTACCCAGCGCTACCCAGAATGAGCATGTAACCCCCTGGTTCTAAGCATATAACCCCTATGGCAAAAAGCATATGTAACCCCTGGCAACGAGCATGTAACCCCTGGCAACAAGCATGTGACCGGGTCAGACTTCCGGTCAGCAGAATCAAGGATGCCGGTGGCTTCTCCTCCCACCTCTAGCCACCAACAGCACCGTGGGCAGCAACATGGACATCCATATGTGCAGGGCAATTTATCCATCAGGCACACGGGAATATCAGCAACGGCAGCTAATTGTGAAGTATTAATATATCTCCAATACATGTGGGAGTGCCAGTAGTGTCCTCGGTGCAGAGGTGTAGGTGGTGTAATCAGTGCAGGGGGGCTGGCAGTATCCCCAGTGTAGGAGTGTCAGTAGTGCGGGAGATGTCCTCCTTGCACTTGGTTGATGGCACCGTGGACACTTCTGGCACTCCCGCACTGAGGACACCTCAGCAGGAAGCGTCCTGCTATGCAAAACCATTCACTCCCGCTGACATCGCTGGGCAGGCGGAAAATCACTCAGTATGTATGCGCTGAGTGGTTTTCTGCCCAGCGATATCGGTGATCACACGGGCTCAGCAAGATCACTCAGCACACAGAGCTGCACCAGCGATGTGTGCTGAGCGATCTGTCACTGCCCGTGTTTGCAATAGAGAAAACATGGGTGATGACTAGATCTTTCAAGCATGCAGGGACGCACATCACTATCGCTATAGTCCATACACACATAGCGATTTGTGCTGTATTTCTAAGTGACTCAGCAAATCAATTAGAAAAGCAGCCCAAATCGCTATGTGTGTGTGATTGTATTCAGGTCATTCTGATGTATAGTATTGCCAGCTTTAGAGTCCAGTTCTTAATTGTGTAGGTGTGAAAATCTCAGTGTGAGAGGCCTTTGAAGTAGATTCCTTGGGGAATAGAGATACAGCACAGTAACATGTATTCTGGGTGGGGGAAGGGCTGCTGTCCTGGAATTTGAAATAAACAGTGAACTTTTAGCAATTCAGAGCCTCAGTTTATTAATGCAAAAATTGGAGTTATTTGTTACTCAGAGCACAGAGGTGAATGAAGTCTAAAGTGACATTAAAGAATAAGTTGATTAAAACCTAATAGTGCTACAAGGTAACGGAACATATTATAAGACTTTGCAATGATAAAATAATTCCAACTAAATAGTATAAATATACTGTAAGTTAGACAAAACTGAATGCAATCACTTGGATGCTTTGTACAATCCATACACAATTACAGTATACAGTGTTGCAGAGGTGACTACTTTTTTTTTTAAAACAATTTTCAAGATTGCATAACAAATGTAATACTAGGGTGAAGTACATGTTACAGATAAAATATAACAAATTAATTATTTAAGCAGGTAGTCTAATTTTGATATTTCAAGCATTTGCAGAAAGGATGAGTACGATAGGTAAAGGGCCCTTTATGCAAATTCTATGCATTATTCGTTTGCGTACTGTCTTTTTTGATGTGTCGACATATGGCCTGTCGACCAATATTGGTCGACCTAATGACTGTTGACCTTCTTTTTGTCGACAATATGATTTATTCCAATTACATGCAGCTGGCTTGTCCATTTCTTTCTATAATCACTGGCAGCACAGAAAATAAATGGTCTACATAATTATTACAGGTCTCCAATGTAAGTACGTTTTTCCAAAATGTATTGATGCCATCAATCAGTTGCTCTTTTGTCCTTGGCTTACATTGAGAACGAATATAACTTTTCATTTGAGACCACACTAGCTCGATAGGATTCATGTCCGGTGATCTGTGAAAAGTCAATAAAGGGAGAGAATTTAAAAATGGAATATTTGGCATTTCATGCTTTACAGTGCGGGAGGTGTCCTCAGTCCATGAGTGCTAGCAATAGGTGTGCCGGCAGGGAAGGGGTGTCGGCAGTGCAAAAGGTGTCCTCATTGCAGGAGTGCCGGCAGTGAGGGCGGTGTCCTCATTGCAGGAGTTCAGGGGTGCCAGCAGTGTGGGAGTGCCGGAAGTGTCCTCAGTGCAGGGGTGCCGGCAGTGTCGACAGTGCGGGAGGTGTCCTTAGTGCAGGAATTCTGACAGTATCCCCAGTGCAGGAGTGTCAGCAGTGCAGGCAGTGCCGGTGGTGTCCTCAGTGCAGGGGTGTCGGCAGTGTCGGCAGTGCGGGAGTACTGGAGGTGTCCTTAGTGCAATAGTTCAGGGGTGTCGGCAGTTTGGGAGTGCCAGAAGTGTCCTCGGTGCAGGGGTTCCAGCAGTGTTGGCAGTGTGGGAGGTGTCCCCAGTGCAGGAGTTCAGGGGTGCTGGCAGTGTCGGCAGTGTGGGAGTGTCGGAAGTGTCCTCGGTGCAGGGGTGCCAGCAGTGCAGGAGGTGTCCTCAGTCTAGGAGTGCTGGCAGTATCCCCAGTGCAGGTGTGCCGGCAGTGTTGACAGTGCGGGAGGTGTCCTCATTGCAGGAATTCAGGGGTGCCGGCAGTGTGGGGTTGCCGGAAGTGTCCTCGGTGTAGTAGTGCCGGCAGTGCGGGAGGTGTCCTCAGTCCATGAGTGTTAGCAATAGGTGTGCCGGCAGGGCAGGGGTGTCGGCAGTGCAAAAGGTGTCCTCATTGCAGGAGTGCTGGCAGTGAGGGCGGTGTCCTCATTGCAGGAGTTCAGGGGTGCCAGCAGTGTGGGAGTGCCGGAAGTGTCCTCTGTGCAGGGGTGCCGGCAGTGTCGGCAGTGCAGGAGGTGTCCTCAGTGCAGGAATGCTAGCAGTATACCCAGTGCAGGAGTGTCGGCAGTGCAGGAAGTGCCGGCGGTGTCCTCAGTGCAGGGGTACCGGCAGTGTCGGCAGTGCGGGAGTACTGGAGGTGTCCTTAGTGCAGGAATTTAAGGGTGTCGGCAGTGTGGGAGTGCCAGAAGTGTCCTTGGTGCGAGAGGTGTCTTCAGTGCAGGAGTGCTGGCAGTATCCCCAGCGCAGGGGTGCCAGAAGTGTCAGCAGTCAGGGGTGCAGGCAGTGTGGGAGTGCCGGAAGTGTCCTCGGTGCAAAAGTGCCGGCAGTGTCGGCAGTGCAGGGGGTGTCCTCAGCGCAGGAGTGCTGGCAGCATCCCCAGCGCAGGGGTGCCGGCAGTGTGGGCAGTGCCGGCGGTGTCCTCAGTGCAGGGGTGCCGGTGACTTACTTACCTGCTGCAACGTTTTCAGCCTGTTCGGTCCTGGCTCTGACGTCAAACACCCGTCCTGGACACGCCTGCGTTTCTCTCACTACACCCGCGTTTTCTTCCCCCCCCCCCCCTCCCCCCGAAAACGGCTGCAAACGGTGAGTTGATGCCCAGGTACCCCCTCCGCCTGTCAATCTTCGTGCGATCATTGCAGCGATCGCTTTTTTCGGTTCAAGCGTCGTTTCCCGTCGATGGCCGTGCGTGCGCATAGCGGCCGTCGCACATGTGCAGTAGGGACCCGATTGCAGCTGTGCGAACGACAACACGCTGCGATTGGGTCATAATAAGTCCAGAACTACTTAGAAACTGCACAACATTTTTTACCATAACAGGCCTGCACAAGTGATCAAAGCCTTGGTATGGGAAAAAAAACAACCCCCATAGGCGGAGGTTAGTTTGTCGCACGGGCTGAAAAAAGCATCTTCGTCTGATCAACTCGTAATGAGGCCCTTTATTTGGAAATAATTTATCATTGCAAAATCTTATAATATGTTTTTTTACTCTATAGCACTAAGGTTTTTATTAACTTATTATTTAATTTCACTTTAGATTTCATTCACCTCTGTGCTTTGAGCAACATACTGTATACTGTAGTAAGCAGGGACGTGCCCACCGCACGTCACTGATAGTAACATCCCCCAGCCAGGATAAAATCTGTAACCCCCAAGGAGTCTACTTCAAAGGCCTCTCACACTGAGATTTTCACACCTACACAATTAGCAATTAGACTTTAAAGCTGGCCATACTGATTACAGTGTCTATTTAACAGCAATGTTAGTGCAAAGCTATGTTACGTGATGCACTGGCCACCCAGTGGTGAAACTATCAATTGTCACGAATTGTCACGGCACAATATGACGGCACAAAAGCACAAGGAATATATGTCATGCCAAATTTACTACCATAGCTCTGTTTTCAGAAAGGTAATAGTGGACACATCTGTATATATATATATATATATTAACCCCCTCACAAAATCCTGCATTTGCTACTGACAAATGTAGACACTTCCAACTTTTTACAACAATTTTAAAAAATTTCTTTAGGTCCTACATAAAAGTTTGGCAACCCTGGGCCTCACACATTGGTACTCCAACCCCATTTTCTTTGTGACTATCAACTTTCTGCTCATGAGGACAGACCTTCACCTCCACTACCAAAACTTTCTCTTTTTTATGGCTTACCCTTCGTGCTTCTTTCTCCTCTTAATTCTTTTTCTCTCTCCATTCCTTTTTAATATACAGGTATGTACTTAAAAATAAAAAATAAGTAACATTATACTTATTTCTTGGGTCTAAAACAGAGGTGCTTTAACAGAGGTGTGGGACCCATGTGCACTCCCCAATTATGCTCCCTCCTCCCTGGCTGTGCAGTAGACTGGCATTGTGCCAGAGTCTACTGCGCTTGCGCAGGTCTCCAGGAACATGGCACCCACATCACATTCTGAGGACATTTACCGCTCTGAAGAATATGGCTGGGCTGGCAGAGACTTGAGCATAATTAAATGGGTGCAGGGTGTGCAGTTTCTGGGCCCCACTGGACCCAGGGGCCCCTTGTACCCATTATACCTATTCCAGTAATGTAAAAAATTATATTAATCTTTGATCTGTATTGCTGTTCTTGCCATGTACAGTACCTGCTTGTTGTGTTACATGTTCTAATTATAGTCTTTGAATAAAAATAAAGGTTCAATTTAATTTTTGTGATCATTTGATCTTGCTGTATCACTGGACATTTGCACAGCTGTGTGTAACTAAGTCACAAATCTGTGTAAGAAAGGTTCCGATATGAATGTCCACAGTAATTTCTTCCACCATGTTCCCTTATGCTGAATCTATGGCTTTTTACATAAGTTGTACTAATTCCTTTGTGACTAAAGTCACTGCTTAACGTCTTTGGTACACTGTGAGCAGCATTGTATGCCACTATTATGCCACTATTATGTGACTAAGGCTCGGTATTTCATGCCTTATATGCCTTGCACTCTACAGCTACAGAGTAAAGAGGCAACCTGGCAGGGGCAGGAGAGTGTGATTGTCTTAAAGAAAATGGGAAGGATAGGTGGAGAGTATTTAAGGGGTAGATATTATAGTGTCTGAGTTGCCAGAAGAGTGGGACTTTTGGTGAGACTGCACATATTTTTTAAAGCGGCAATCATTTAAAAGGAGTAAAGAGAGCACTCGTTTTCAGCAAATAAAGGTGACAGTTAATCTCCGCCCACATCACGCCTAAATCCCCACCCCCAGAAAATGTAATATACATTTTTGAATCAGTCATGTCTGCTCTAACAAAAACCTCTTACAAGACATGTGTTGTGGCAAATAAGACTTACATTACTATGCCTATGTGTTTGATATAAAATGATACTGGTTTTGGTATTAAGAAACGATTACCCTTAATCAGTGCAGCAGTTTGAAAAGTCTCAGTATGATACACAATAAGAGTATTTAAAAAAATGATGAAAAAAAGATGTTACACGGTGTTAAACCCCAGCAGATATTCCAGCATTGATAAATGTTATAAGGCTAATAAAGGTATAAGGTGAATAAATGGTAATTTAAAAAGCCTGCACAGTCAATTTGATTTAACCATCTGTGCGAAGCAATGGATTTAAAACCTGGGTGTCTTAAGGACAAAACTTGATTTAACTATATGTGCATTGAAATGGATGTAACTAAAACCTGGGTGTCCTGAGGACCACATTTGAGAATCACTGGTCAAAAGTCTACTACAAAAGAAAGCTCAAAATGTAATATGTAGCAAATTGTAACTAGCCTTACACAAATCACAATGTTGGTCATGCGTGTAAAACGACCAACATATAAAGTATCTTAAGACCTTTAGTGTTCACGCCATGTATTATGAATATTTCATCCGAAAAATTATGTTCATATCCTTTCTGAAATATATCCTTGTATTTGTAAATATGTACCTGATCACCAACAGCTAAACACGCCTGAGTTTTCTTTATCCTATAGAAATCGACGTATGTCATCTTGAAAACTCTCAAAGAGTGAGAGGGGCTCACGTCACACAGTGTACACTTAATCGTTCTATGGTAAGTGTTATTATAACTGTATATGAAATTCTGTAAAACATCTATATATCTGTAAGTATTCTGAGCTGTGATAGCTCCACATATGCACATACTTGTCTTTAAAGTCCTATTGAAGTGTTCTATAAAATTCACTTTCACATAATTATTGGTCATGAAATGTTGTATTCCTTATTTTTTAAAACTTTATCAGGACTGTGTTTAGAAACTCTTTACCGTGAACAGTTTGCAACTTCTTTGGCACATAGTTCTCTTGGAATATTTTTTCTAAAGCGTTAGTGACTGTTGTAGTGTTTGTGGCTGTTAGACTGACCACGCACACTCTCTTACTGAATATGTCGATAATGGTTAATATGTATAAGAAAGAATACAGCGCCACCTGTGAGGTAAAATTCAAGCATAACCTGTGTATATAGTCTATAAAACTGTAAAATTATAGTACCATAAAAATACACAATCCCAATAATATACGAGCATCAGCCAGCCCCTAAGAAACACACTATGGGTATATTACTGTGGTGTGTTTAGAGAGAGGGGGATAGAGGTATGGCAACATGTGCTGTTCAACAATTAAATATATATACTTATGGTATGTTTTTGAGAGTACAAGATGCCAAAATCAATGATATTAAAAAATAGACAATTTAATTCACAAAAAAAGTACAAGATATAAAAATATAAAAATATCTTAAAAAGTATATATGCACAGGTTCTTTAAAAACAGAGTGATAAAGTGCAGGAGGTCAGACTTATCTTAGCAGTAATGGAGGTCAGTGACTCATTCTGGCATCTTGTACTCTCAAAACTGTACCATAAGGATATATATTAATCCGTTGAACACCACGGGCCGCCATACCCCTATCCCCCTCTAATGGTTAATATGTATTTAAAACCATTGTTGTACTTTGCAAGGTCTATGAGAGAGACCAGATTGCATTGCCATTGCTAATTTATAGCCGATACATAAATCATGTTCCTTTTATTCACGGCATATACTTTTATTTGTTTTGCATGTGTGACCAACAATGCGGTTTGTGTGAGCTAGTAAGAATTTGCTACAGATTACATCTTGATCCATCTTTTGTAGTAGTTTTTTGACCAGTGATTCTCTTGTGGGCCTCATTGCACCCAGAATATAGGTAAATCTATTAATTTGCACAGATGGTTAAATCAGATCTACTGTGCAGACCTTTTAAATTACCATTTATTTATCTTATAAGTTTAAAAACTCTTTATTGGCCTCATAATATTTATCAACACCGCAATAACTGCCAGGGTTTAACAAAATGTAATACCTTTTTATCATCTGGGCTTTTTATGATTTTTTTTTTTTATAATACTCTTATTGTGTATTATACTGGGACTTTTAAAACCACTGCACCATCTAAAGTTAATTGATTTTTAAAACAGAAACTAGTATAATTTTGTTAGAGCAAACATGAATTCTGAAAATATTTATACTAAGTTTATAGTAAATTTATATAAAATTTATATCAAAAACCTCAATGAAATTTATGAGATTGGATTACCAATAATGTACAACACACTGGTATCTGAAATTAGGACAAATGTTATACATTAATAAAAAAAGACACAGAGATATGATGATTTGTCTTTATTTAGTCTATTTACTATAAGACATACCCTGGAAGAGTATACATAGAAATACCAGATGTCATAGTACCCTGAGGTATACAACTGTAAAATAAGTACATTGCTAACACATATAAGTGCAGTGTGTGATTTTAATATTACATGTAATTTGTTTGGCTTGATATATGTATGGTAATTTGATATTTCAGTTACAGACATTTTTAATGACCATATTAAAAGTTAGATTTTATGATTTAATTAATATGACTATTAGTGCGCCACTATATGACCAATTCATTTTCTTTCCTTTATGTATATAGTCTAGTATATCGGCAACAGCCTCACCGTGGCAGCACCTGCATTTTTTTATTTGATTTATGTGATTGTAATATGGGGTTCGGTATGCAAAATCAGATATAAGCATTAGTGCAGTAGTTTTACCATACCTTTTCACCATATGAGTATCTAGCTGGCTGAAACTTCAGCATTTCCATACTACTAGCACAGTAGAATATATATAATATTTGAATTTCTAAATCAATTTAATACAGTTTTTAGATCATAGCAAAATACTTATAAACCAGAATGTCATCTTTTAGCCTAACCAAAGACATGGACAATAGACATGAGAGACTGAAAAACAGTCTAGAAACAGCCTTTAGTAATGAAACATATAGTCCAGAATTCAATAATAAGTCTGGTCAGATGATCATTTTTCCTTAAAACAATGTTTAATGAAACATGGAAAAACTTGGTGGAACAGACTAGCATTTGATAATTTATTACAAGCAAAGCATCACGCCCAGATGTCTGAGACCAAGAGTGTTCCTGATATTTGAACTGGAAAATCATGAACTAAAGAAGGAATGGGAAACAACACTGACACAATGTTCAAAAGATCTTATCAAGATCTTAATTAAACATGACAAAATATTATTAGCACAATATGCTCAGGAAATCTCGGTACTTTGGGAAAAATTTATGAAATTTGAGATGGTAGAGAAATTTCAACAAACATATAACAAATACAAAAAGGTGGAGGAATTTGACCAGGAGATCATAGAAAGGAAGAAAAGGAAATTGTATAGAGATAACAATAACTTTGCTCAAGATAAGATGTACAGATGGAAATCTTATCCACAATGATCAAGAAATACTAACATGATGAATTACACAACCTCAGATATTGAATCATCAGAAGGAGAAGAATCATTAAACAAAGGTAGACCCCAGAGTAGGGATTTATTAGGACAAACACTGAAGGGGACCAAAGATTATACAAGAATGGAATATCGTGGGGGAAAGGGGGAGAAGAAAAAGATATACAAGGTACTGGTGGGAGGAACCCAGAGGAAAAAGGAGAAGATGGTGCATGATGATACTTTGAGAATAATTAACCTTACAGACATAACACTTACTGAAGATCAAATATGTTTATTAAGTAAGGGGTTATCATATACCACAACTTATCAACCTGATAGGTTTGAGTGCAAAAAAGACTTACAGATCTTTATGCAAAAGATACTCTTAAAAAAAATCTTCTATACTCAACAACAAATACGTCAAGAAAATACTAGTATAGAAGTGGGCTTCTCCTCCATTATACAGACTAACTCTCTAACTATGGAAGATAAGACCATTTTAGGTATGTTAGAGGATCTGGAATCAGGACATTAGAAATATCCTGATCCTTACCCCCATGACCCCAATAAAATAAAAATTAAATCTACTTTCTTTCTTGATATTAAAATCTCTCCTTCAGCTAATGTATGCTATGATTTAGTATTGAAGGATTTAGATCTCATGTTCAAACACAATAACAACAAATACTGTTTCACACCAATATCCTAACAGAGGGCGAAAGAGTGTTGCTGCAGGAGATTATGAAATGGCAGAACATCATTATAAAACCATCAGATAATGGGGGTAATATAGTGCTGTGACCTAAATCTATGTACTTCACAGACCTGAGAAAGCAATTGGCTGACCAGAATTACTATAAACTACTAATTTTCAATCCGACAAATAACTTACTCTGTCAGTACAACTCCATCATTTTAAGAGCCTATAGGAATGGTACTATAAAGAAAAAAGACTATGGGGTATATTTACTAAAATTCGTATTTTTCTGAATGAGATTAAAGTTCAAACACGAATAACATTGAATGTGTAATTTTGCAACTTTTTGAATTTATTACGCCTCATTTACTAAGCTGTCGTATTTTACATTTTCGTGTTTTCCGATGTCGATGTCATTCGTATTTTTTGGCAGTGTTTTACGGTAGTGAATAGTAAAACACTGCCGACATTAAAACAATGAAACTCGGCTGGATCTGTGAGATCCGTGCAGGGTTTCATTGTGCATCTTTAAAAAAATTAAAAATAGTTTAAAGTTGAAAAAAAAAATGCGTGAGGTCCCCCCTCCTAAGCTAAACCAGCCTCGGGCTCATTGAGCCGGTTCTGGTTGAAAAAATATGAGGGAAAAAATGACTGGGGATACCCCATATTTAATCAACCAGCACCGGGCTCTGCGCCTGGTCCTGGTGCAAAAAATACGGGGGACAAAAAGCGTAGGGGTCCCCCGTATTTTTTACAACAGCACCGGGCTCCACTAGTCAGAGAGATAATGCCACAGCCAGGGGACACTTTTATATAGGTCCCTGCGGCCCTGGCATTAAATCACTAACTAGTCACCCATGGCCGGGGTACCCTGGAGGAGTGGGAACCCCTTAAAGCAAGGGGTACCCCCCTCCAGCCACCCAAGGGCCAGGGGTGAAGCCCGAGGCTGTCCCCCCCATCCATGGGCTGCGGATGGGGGGCTGATAGCCAAGTGTAAAATAAAAGAATATTGTTTTTTGCACAAGAACTACAAGTCCCTGCAAGCCTCCCCCGCAAGCTGGTACTTGGAGAACCACAAGTACCAGCATGCGGGGGTTAAACGGGCCCGCAGGTACCTATAATTCTGCAAAAAAATACCCAAATAAAAACAGGGCACACACACCTTGAAAGTACAACTTTATTACATACATTCCGACACACATACTTACCTATGTTCAGCTGCCGACTCGGCCCACATCTCGACGTCGATTCCAGGGTACCTGAAAATAAAATTAGACTCACCTAAATCCAGTGTGTCCTGCTCTTTTTTTTTAAATCCACGTACTTGGCAAAAAAACAAACCGCATACCCGATCCACGCACTGAAAGGGGACCCATGTTTACACATAGGACCCCTTTCCCCATCTGCATGGACCCCCCCTGACTCCTGTCAAAGAGGATCCCTTCAGCCAATCAGGGAGCGCCACATCATGGCACCCTCCTGATTGGCTGTGCCCTCCTGTAGTGTCAGTGAGGCTGTGCAGTGAAGATACAATGTAGCGCATAGGCGCTCCATTATATCCAATGATGGGAACTTTGCGGTCAGCAGTTGACCGCGAGTAACCTCATCTGCTGACCGCAAAGTTCCCACCATTGGGACTTGTGTATGTAGGTCGCCAATTTGGCTCAGTTTGGAGAAACAGAGGCTCTGTTTGTCTGGTATGTTCCCAGCATGGTTTGGGAGACTGCGTTATGCAGTCTGTTACACACTGAATCTGTGATGCGGTTTGGCATGTTCGTTCTACGGCTGAATTGCTGTCACCGAAGTTGGTGGAGGTCCATTCTTTTGGGAAGATGGGCTTTTCTTGGGCGGATGCCCGAGGAGTCTCGGTGGTTCAACTTTGCCGAGCTGATTCTTGGTCGGGATCAAACGCTTTTGCTATGCTCTACAATTTTGATGCCCTGTTTTTCGGGGACCCTTTGTTTGCTCATTCAGTGCTGCAGAGTCGTCCGCATTCTCCCGCCCGTTTTGGAGCTTTGGTATAAACCCCATGGTCCTTTTGGAGTCCCCAGCATCCTCTAGGACATATGAGAAAATAGGATTTTAGTACCTACCGGTAAATCCTTTTCTCTTAGTCCGTAGAGGATGCTGGGCACCCGTCCCAGTGCGTACTGTGTCTGCAGTTATTGCTTTTGGGTACACCCTGGTGGTGTGTCTTCTCTGTCAGTCGGTTGCTACCGTTGTTCATGCCATGGCATGCGGGGTCTTATTTTTGCTTATGTGGACACACGGTTTGTGTTACATATTCTCTCAGCATGTGGCTGTGTTTTGTTCATGCCGTTGGCTGGTATTCTACTGAATGCCACGTTCTACGGTGTGTTTGAGGTGTGAGCTGGTATGACACTCACCGTGTTTATAACAATAAATTCTTTCCTCGAAATGTCCATCTTTACTGGGCACAGTTTTCTAACTGAGGTCTGGGGGAGGGGCATAGAGAGAGGAGCCAGTTCACACCCAGTTTAAGTCTTTATAGTGTGCCCAAGCTCCTGCGGATCCATCTATACCCCATGGTCCTTTTGGAGTCCCCAGAATCCTCTACGGACTAAGAGAAAAGGATTTACCGGTAGGTACTAAAATCCTATTTTTGCATCAGTTCATCTGAGAAAAGCCGGATGAAATAGTAGAATTCTCATTATAATTTTAAGGTCATAATAAAAGTTACTTTTTAAATCTGTGTGCACCGGAAACAGATCCTTTCTTCTCTTCTCTCTACTTCGTTTCCAGTTATTACATGATCTGTGGTAACACCCCGTCTATGTATTTATATATTATATAAACTGACATTAGGGTTTTTTGGACAACTAACCAATATTTGCAATTAAAGTTAGAATCGATTTAAATTTAGTCTCCTGTGCAACAATTCCTCTTTCCCTTCCCCTCTAAATGCATTCAATGGCAACAGCATCCCTGCACCCAGTGCAGCCCAACACACAGCAGTGTGTGATTGGCTTTTAAAAGAGTCTTTTGCTGACTGACAGATAAGATAGGGGTGTTGGGCCAAGCCTGAGTCTGTCCACTGTGCAGTGTGTGGGTAACTTCTCTGCCACTACCAAGCTCCTAAACTGGCATCTGGAACCACTTCTCCCAGACTCCTACTATCAGCACTTGGAACTGCCTGCTTCTGGGTATGTGTAGATATAGTATGTAATAAGTTAGACACACCAAGTCTTACTAAGGTACTGAGCTCGCTCTGGCAAGTCTGACTAAGGTACTGAGCTCACTCTGGTAAGTCTGACTAGTGTAGGTATGCTGGGACTGCAGTGATGTGCAGTGGGAAGTCTCCTTGGGCCTACCCCCCTTTTTTCCGATACTCAAGTACTGGATGGAGTGAAGGAATGCCCTAATTACTCCTGTCTAAGATTGACAATTTCAACCACCAATCAAAATATTGTAACAGAGGAAGAACAGACATAAGCCCCGCCCTTTAACTAATTTAACACCAACCATGATCAGGATACTGCAAAGACTACCAGAGGAAGACCTAAACGGTTGAAACGCGTTGGAGGAGACGAACGAGGAACACCACACATCAGCGGACAGCAGGAGAGTGCTGCAAGACTTTCTGACCCACGGCGCAGACACCGGTAAGCCGTACAGACGGACGGGCAGCAAGAGGATCCTACAGGTGAGTTCTCCGTTGTGGGGAGGTGTGCTATTGCCACAGGCTCCAAACAGATCCTGCGGCGAAGCTCCCTCCCTCGTGACCACGACTAGCCCGGCGAGTGTTGTGGGCTCACGGGGAAATCCGTAACAGGACGAACCGGCAGAGCGGGCACACGAACCAAGCGGCAAGTCTGTCCGGAGCCGCCGAGATATCTCGCTGTCCCCCGCACCTGTACCCCTTATCACTACAGCCGCAATGAGAGTGCACTCACACCTGCTTTCACTTACAGAGGTACGGGACGCCGTACTCTGTTATAAAGACAGACATTGAAAGGAACTTTTACAGACCGGTAAAGACCGGGGTTATCCTATACCTGTGAGCCTTATTAAGGAACCACAAATTGACTTATCAACCATTTCCAGCATATTAGTCTGTGTGCTATTGCACACATGCTAAATACTACAAGGAATTGATTATTAAGATCAGTGGCACAAGGACTGAGTTATATGCTAGGTGCTCCCCATTGGAGCACAGAATCGTGAATTCCGTTTCATGCATTTTATTTCATTTTTTTATTATTTAATTCTCATTTCACTTCATATTTGAGTGTGATTATTATCATTGTGTTATGCAAGTAAAACTTTTTCTTTATAGTATCTAGTTCACTGAGCTGTATTATTTCACAATCATTTAGAACTGTAGGGGATGAGCGCAGTCAGGTCAAGAACCATTTGCATGACTAGGGTAGAGAGCTACTGTAGCTATGCCAAGTCTGACTAGGGTAATGAGCTCACTCTGGCGAGTCTGACTAGGGTAGAGAGCTATTGTTGCTACGCCAAGTCTGACTAGGGTAGTGAGCTAGGTATGCCAAGTCTGATTAGGGTAGTGAGCTATTGTAGCAATGCCAAGTTTGTCTAGGGTAGTGAGCTAGCTCTGATGATTCTGACTAGGGTAGTGAGCTAGTTATGCTCAGTCTCACTAGGGTGGTGAGCAACTGCAGCAATGCTTAATCTAACTAGGGTAGTGAGCTAGCGATGTAAATCTAACTAGGGTAGTGAGCTAGTCATGTTGAGTCTGACTAAAGTAGTGAACTAGCTATGCCAGAAGGTTTAATGGTAAACTTTGTCACGGGGCTTAGAGACCAGAATGTAAAAGTAACAATGTATAGTTATGTTTGAATTGCTTCTGAGACTTAGGGGCTGATCTCAGTCACATGCTGCAATTTCTTTTTTTGTCATACTTGCATTTCGGAAAAATTCAAGATGCCAGTAAAAGTTCTTCCCATGGTGTAAAAGTGTTTTAGGACTGAGATGCTGACTTCCAACATCTTTAGAAGCTGTAATACCATTTCTTTCATCTTTACACACAATCATCAATTGCACCATAGAAATGTGACTCATCTAGCAGAAAACGTTTCTCCATCTGTGTGTGTCCTCCAATGTGAGCAACTTAACATCTGTGTATGCAATCACTTTATGTCTGTAACACTCCCATAAATCTCTCTTAAGATGGATAATCTATTCAGGTTCCTGCATTTCAAATCACACATTTCCCGCCAGACTCGGAAACCAGAATGAAGCAAAACGTCATCATCCCTCTGCCCAGTTGATGCTGGGAGTTGATCTTCATCCCAGAGGGGAAGTTGGAAGACAACTTGTACTACTTAAACTAAGCAATTGACTGTCCAACAGTCCTTTGCGAGGAAGATGAAATATGACAGCCGTCATCCTGTTGCAAAGTAGATGACTGAGGCCTTGACAGCTATTTTGGTGTTAGATGTGCTACAGTATCCATCATTGGTGCAGTGGGATTTAGACAATTAATGGAGGTAGTGTGTCCCCAGTACCAAATCCCACCTAGATTCCACTTCACTAGGAAAGCGATTCCCGTACTGTAAAGACACATTAAGAAAAGTGTCCTCAGTGTCCTGAAAAATGCGGTTGTACCAAGTGTCCACTTAATAACGGACATCTGGACAAGTGGAGCAGGGCAAACTAAGGACTACATGACTGTGACAGCCCACTGGGTAGATGTATTGCTTCCCGCGGCACCAGTAGCAGCATCTCACAAACGCCAGCTCATTCCCTAGGCAGGCTACGCTGTGAATCACCAGTTTCCTCAAAAGGCACACCACTGACTACCTCTAATAGAAACTGAGGGACATTATCACACAATGGCTTACCCCACTTAGTCTCTCCTGGGGATTTGTAATATCAGACAATGCGACCAATATTGTGCGTGCATTACATCTGTGCAAATTCCAGCATGTCCCATGTTTTGCACATACAATTAATTTGGTGGTGCAGAATGTTTTGAAAAATTACAGGGGTGTGCAGGAGATGCTGTTGGTGGCCCGAAAAAATTGCAGGCTACATTTGGTATTCAGCCATTGCGTGCTGAAGACTGGAGCACCAGAAAACACTCCTGAACCTTTCCTGCCATCACCTGAAGCAAGAGGTGGTAACGAGGTGAAATTCAGCACTCTATATGCTTCAGAGGAAGGAGGAGCAGCAAAAGGCCATTCAAGCCTATACATCCACCTATGATATAGGCAAAGGAGGAGTAATGCACCTGACTAAAGTGAAGTGGAGAATTATTTACGTGTTGTGCAAGGTTCTTTAACCCTTCAAACTTGTCAGCCGTGAAGTCAGTTCAGATACTGCCAGCTTGAGTCCGGTCATTCACCTTATCAGGCTTTTGCAGAAGCATCAGGAGAAATTAAAGGAGTAGTGATTTCGCTAAGTATGTGGGACTTGTGGATGGAGCCCTTCATTCACTTTGCCAGGATTCAAGGGTGGTCAATCTGAGCACTAAGGGGCATGGCCTGACTTGCAAGGCAGGAAGAAGTGTCTGGGCTGAGCTCCTCTAGTTTTAGGTCTAAATAGACCAAATTTTCACATTTGTGGGGTGTACTTATTATACCCCTGCCACCCCTAGCAGCTCCTGCTCGCTGGGTACGTACTGTACTTCACACTCCGGGACTGTTTCCTCCTATACATCCAGTTCCTGGCCTATCTCCCCCCCTGAAGCCAGGAGCTCAAGTTTATGGTGAGGCTGTGCCTGGATTCCGAGAGCCGTGGACCGGAAGTGGAAGCCTGGCAGCTGATGCGGCATGAATGAGGAGACTCCTGCCCACTACTGTGTCCAGTGGGACCCGGCTTCTGTGCATCAATCAGTGGAGTAGTTACACAGAAAAGTGCTGTGTGTGCGGGGACTGTCTGGACGTGCTCCCTGTTTGCTGGAAGGCTCCCGGTGGCCATCTTGGTGTAGGCCCCCTCTCAGCAGGATTACATAGGCTGCCTGTCCGGTGCTTAGTGCATGGCAAGATAAAGTCACCAGCTGGCCTGTAACATATCTGCCCTCCATGCAGATCATACTACCCCACTGTGCCTACTGTCAGCTATTATCCACAGTGGGGGTGAGTCCCATATATTGCCTACACTTCCTTCTCCTTTATACAACTCAGAGATATCTATTACAAGTTACCTGACACCTGTTGATTTCTGTACAGGCTCTTCTCCTCTGACACTCTTCTAAAGTACATTCTCCATTCCTCTTCTCATTCTGTGCTGTGAAGCCTATATCAATATACTGAGATGGAATGATTGAGCCGGGAGCTACCTCTAGTGCCCAATTGAGAGACCTCCATGTATTCTTGGATTGCTTTTCCAAATCAGCTTATTTAGAAGATTTCTCCAGCTTTCCTTATATCTCTCACATGTGTTATCACTATTGGATATCTTGAGCTCATAATGTTTTAACCATTGTTCTGCTCTGGGCATGTATGCCTGTCTGCCCTCTGACTGCTCTCTGTACTACAAACTGTATTAACTCCTGTGATGATCTGAAGTTGCCTGCACCCATGCAATGACGCCTATCGAATACCTAAACACCGATTCAATTTCTAATACTGTCTGAGCTACCTTTCAATTAATTAAACTCTGCTCTGGATTTGCCTCTATATCAATATGCCGGTCAAACGGGGGTCAAAAACTCGACTTCCAGCTCCGGTACAGTTTCCAAAGGCTGTTCCTATGGCCCATAATCCTCCATCTCACCGTCCTTCAGATCTTTGCCCTCCTCTACCTTGTTTAAACCTACGGTCCCTGCCACCACTTCTAGCATAGACATGGGCATCGATCCGCAAGCTCTTCTGACTATGCAATCCATGTTTAAAATGTTCGCCATCTTTAAGTCCGATATTCTTTCTGGTCTGGAATCCTCTATTTAAAATCTCAGAATGGACTTTGTTGGGAAATCGGGGCATAAAGAACATTTGAAGGACAAGATGCAAGAATTGGTGTCGTCACACAACGACCTCCTTTCAGCTCATTTTGATCTTCAGACAGAGGGGACCACAATGTGAGATAAAATCGCAGATCTTGAGCACAGATCAAGGAGAAACAATCTCAAGATTAGAGGCATTCCTGATTACGTGACTCCTGTGGAGTTGAAACAATATGTAACCAAATTTTTCCGGAAATTGCTCCATTAAGCGACATCACAAAGACTGCGTTCACCTCCTTCCCAAGCCAAGAGGGGGTTATGCCTCTAACTACCCTAGAGATACATTGTTAAGAGTCCACTTCTTTCATGTCAAGGAGGACACCCTGAAAGCTGCCAGACAAGCTGAGGGTACGGATACTCTAGGAGGTCTTCAAATTTATCCGGACTTTTTGCAATATACTTTGGCGAAGCGGCGAGCTTTGCAACCTGCTACAGCCGCTCTCCATGACAATGACATTCAATACAGATGGGGATTTCCTGTTAAACTTATCAGATATAATTCTTCTTCCTACATGGTCTCAAATCTGGATGCAGGAATTAAACTCTTGGCGGATTGGGACATCACTGTAAGCCAGCCTAAATCTGACTCTCCCTCCCAGACTTTGACGGAATGAAATGATGCGGTGTTGTGATATCCTTTATTAATGTTTGGTTCTTCACATGATCCCTTTATTATTATTGTGTTACTATATGTTCTGGTAGTTTGTACTGTAATCACCAGTTGACCTAATGGTTATGGTCCCCATATTGTGGTTACTTAGAACTGCTAATGGCAATTCCATGGCTGTTTGGCTTATTCATTCAGTGAGGACCTGCCGCATTAGGGATATTTCTATTCCTATGTAATCTATGTGCATAGGTTTACAGTTTTACAGTTTATTGTACTATATATGTTATTGTATGGGGACACCCTGCATGGGCCACTCCCCAATGTGTTTTGTTTTGTTGACCATGCTGTTTTTTAGGCAACAAGCACAGTAGCCCTACCTTTAGGGCTAGTTCAGTTTTTTGCCTGTTCTATTTTTTTGTTTTGTTTTTTGTTTCCCTATTTTCCATTTCTATCTTTCCCCTCATTGTTTTTTTTATGTTCCCCTTCCCTCTCATGGAGTCCCAATACCAGGATTAACACCTTTCTTCCAGATTATCTCATTTATTGGCACGTCATTGTTAAGTTTTATTCCTTAAATGCCCATGGTTTGAACTCTCCTAATAAGAGGCGATTGGCTTTAGAGACCTTCCATAAGGAAAAGGCAAAAGTGGTGGCCCTACAGGAAACCCACTTCTCTTCGATTGCCCCTCCCATTTTACATAATTCCCGCTACCCTACGAGTTATTATGCAAATGGGCCCTTTAAAAGACATGAGGTGGCGATCTTATTTCACAATTCCGTCCGCATTGAGTTGTCTCAGCGAACTGCAGATAGAGAAGGACGTTATTTGATCTTAGTAGGGAAGTTAGAGGATAGAGAAATAACGATTGTGTCTTTATATGCCCCGAGTTCCCAGCAAATATCCTTCCTGAGGAAATTATTTGAAACTTTGCAGAAGGGGCACATGGTTGTTATGGGTGATTTTGATTTGGTCCCGGATGGGAAAATCGATAAAGCTCCAGCCTCTAAGGACTATGTTCCAACACTAGATTTCCCTAAAAAGCTGCAACTCTTTTTGGCGGAGTTTGATCTTTATGATGTTTGGCATATCCACTCTCCCAATGTGAAAGACTATACTTTCTTTTCTCATACACATAAATCCTGTTCTCATATTGATTTTATTTTAATGGATAAATGGTCAGTGCAAAATACCCATAAGTCTACTATTAGTCCGGTAGTTTGGTCCGATCACACGGCAGTAACCTGGACATGGGACTGCTATACATCTAAAATACCCCCGCGCCTATGGCGATTCCCAGAATACTTATTAACCTTCTCTAAAGTACTCACGGCTATTACTGATACATTGTCTATTTATTTGGCCACAAACTCCTCTGCTGATACCTATGTACCCACCTTTTGGTGTGCCTTGAAGGCTGTCTTGCAAGGGTCGGTTATTCAGGTAGGGGCCAGACTGCGTAGACAATATCTTAAATGACAGTCCGATCTGGAAGAGAGACTGCTCCATGTAGAATCTTTGAATAGAGCCCAACTTTACTCGCTCCCTGAAACGTTAATTAGTTGCAATCCGTAATCAACTCCATGTATTGTTTCTAAATTGCATGAAACATGCATATGCTAAGATAAAACAAAAGTTCTATTCATTAGATAACAAAGCGGGTAAATTCCTAGCACGTAGGCTAAGATTGATACAGTCTAGAAATAGAATTAAACACATACGAGTTTATGAGGGGAATTTGGTACACAACCCGGCAGATATTGCTGAGGCTTTCGTCAGCCGTTATGAGAAATTTTATAATTTGAAGTCTGACCCTTCAGTAATTCAATCTAACTCTTCTATAATCTCTTACTTTTTAAACAACATACACCTTCCTAGACTTCCAGCTACAGATCTGGATGTTTTAAATTCTGAATGGTCCGAGGAGGAAATAAAATCAGTCATTGCCTCTTTACCAATGGGTAAATCCCTGGGACCTGAGGGTTTTACCAACTCATTTTATAAAAAATGTGCTTCCGACCTGACACCTTCTCTTACTACCTGCTATAGATATGCTACTGATTACGGGTCACTCCCCATGGAAATGCTGCAAGCCCAGATCATCACTATTCACAAACAAGGGAAGAACCCATCCCTGTGCTCAAACTGTAGACCCATAGCACTTCTTAACACAGATTTAAAAATGTACTCTATACTCATAGCTAATAGATTATCTCCTTTCATTCCACAGCTCGTACATACTGACTCGGTAGATTTTGTGAGGGACAGACAAGCTGCCAATAATACGAGAAGGGTGTTTGGTCTGGCAGAATATCTTGTTAGAGAGGGGAGGGAGTTCTTCTCTCATTAGATGTTAAGAAAGTATTTGACCGCCTACACTGGGGATTCCTTATCGAGGTATTATAGAAGGTGGGGTTATGAGGTCCGACCTTATCATCCATATTAGCGTTATACAGCTCCCCCTTAGCCTCAGTCTTTAGTAATGGTTTCACATCCTCTCCCTTTCTAATTTCCAGACAAGGATGCCACCTGTCCCCACTTATGTATGTTCTTGCCATAGAACCTTTAACAGCCCTCTTGAGACAATCTTTACTTTTTCTGGGAGTATGTGTGAACTCCACTAAACATAAAATGAGTCTTTTTGCAGATGATGTTCTTGTCTTCATTATTGATACTGACACTTCCTTCTCTGTTCTTTTAGAGATGATTAGACATAATGGTGAAGCTTCTCATTGTAAACTTAACACATCTAAAATGGAAGCTTTGCCATTTAATCTGAGCACAGCTAAACTGATTAGACTTAAATCTCAATATAAATATAATTGGAAAAATTATTACATACTCTATCTTGGTATCAATATTCCCAACACGTTGGCCATGATAGCTGATGTAAACTACACTCCCTTGCTCTCTCAAATAGATCAGCTCCTGATAAGATGGGGGGGGGGGGGGCGCTGGAGGTATTGTGGCTTGGCAAACTAGTAGCATATAAAAAGACAATCCTTCCAAAATTGATGTACCTATTTTGCATGATCCTATACCTGGTCCCGCAGAAGTTAATCAGTCAAGTCCATTCAGCAATCCTTAAGTATATTTGGAAAACCAAGCCCCCACGAATAGCTACTAGACATCTAACGAGATCATGAAAATTAGGTGGTTTAGAGGTAGCTGAATTGCGGTCCTATCAAATTGCATGCCTAATATTACAAGTAAGCGATTGGTCTCTATCGGAGGGAGTGAAACAATGGGTGGATTTGGAAAAGGATTTATGATCCCATTTTAATCTTTTAGACTTTCTGTGGACTCCCGTCCAACAGAGACCCTCTTCACAATATATTCCTCGTACTATCTTAGACTCTCTCAAAGCGTGGGACGCTATGGTAACTTCTTCAAAAGCTCTTTCCCTACCTTCCCGTTAATTATCCTTGAATGCTCTTTCTATCTGATCCAGGATTTAAATGTTTCAAAATGGCTGCATTGTGGTATCACTACCATTGCCGATTTGGTTGATGGATCTACCATTACTCCCTTTTCCACGTTACAAAACCATTTTTGTTTGCCTCATGCTGAGATATTTACAAATCATTGCATAACACATTGGATTTCTAGCTCAATTAAATCCTCAAGGCCCCTACTACTTCCACCTCCTCTAATCAAAACTGTTATCCGGTAATAGTAGAGGCTCCATTCGTTTTTGGTATACTATACTCCAAGATATTTTGGCACAAGATAAGACTCCAGCTAAATCTCAGTGGGAGGTGGATTTGGGTTGCACATTTACATGACCTCAATGGGAATCAATTTCTCTAGATTCGCAAGTTATGTCTAAGTGCAACAACCACAAGGAAATGCATTTCAAACTACTTCATAAATTATACTTTACACCCGCCAAGTTACACAGAATCTGGCCTAGCCATTCAAAGTATTGTTGGAGGAACTGTTCAGAGATTGGAGATGTTTTTAATATAGTCTGGTCGTGTGCTAAGATTCGCCAGATCTGGAGTGATGTGTTTGCTTTCACTTCTAAAGTCCTTAAAGTTACCCTCAAACAGTCTCCGTTGTTAGCTCTTTTTCACATGTACCCAACAGAACACACTTCTGTCGATGGCTATGTATTAGGTCATATCCTCATAGCTACTAGAGCCACAATAGCCCAAAACTGGAAATCTCCATTGTCCCCATCGCTCATTAAATTAATCCATAAGACCCACCAGGCCTTTATGATTGAGACTTAAGGTTTACCCTACATGTTTCATGCAAAATCCCCATTGGTCAGATGGCTTAGCTGGCACGACTATTCCAATACCAGAGAAGGGGCCAACTCACTGCTTGAATCATACGATTAATTGTCTCTTGGTACTTGGGCTGTTGCTATATCTTTTTTCATTATTTCTTATTTTTATGTTATTGTGTAACCTGCTTTATATATTACACTTGAACATTCCGTTTGTTTATATTCTATTATATGCTGTGTGACTATTATTTATGATTCCTTATGCCCCCTCCCTCTCTTTCTGCTTCCCTTTCTTGTTTCTGTACCCTTCCCCTTACCGTAAACATTCAATAAAGTGTAATAAAAGATTATTGATGGAAAACAGAGAACTACATTTTGGCCACCGTGCTCAAGCCTAGGTTTAAAGCCTACATTGTATCTCTCAATCTTGGCAGACACAAGTCTGCTGAGGTTCAAAGACCTGCTGGTGAGACAATTGTCAACTCAAGCGGAACGTGACAATCAACATCTCCTTCATTTTCTCCCGCAACTGGGGCTGTGAGGAAAAGGATAATATTTCCGAGCTCACCCGCTGACGGTGATGCAGGGCAGTCAGGAGCAAGTGCTGAAATCTGCTGCGAACTGAAGGATCTGCCAACGATTACTGACATGTTTAGTGTCACTGCATATGATGATTTCACCATTGAAAGAATGGTGGAGGATTATATGGGTGACAGCATTCAAGTATGTATATTGGCAAGAAAAAGAGGCAATTTGGAGGTTTTTACACAAACTGGCTTTATTTTACATAAGTTGCCCCCCCCCCCTCCAGTTTGTACTCCGAACGAGTGTTTAGTGCAGCTGGTCACCTTGTCAGCGATCTGTGTAGGAGGTTACTTCCTCAAAATGTGAAGAAGATGATGTTCATCAAAATGAATTATAAATTCCTCCGGGAAGACCTTTACCAGCAGTTGCCTCCAGAAAGTACACAGGGACCTATGATGGTGGATTCCAGTGGGGACAAATTAATACTCTGTGAGGATGAGGATGTACACACTGAAAGGGGTGAGGAGTCGGAGGATGAGGATGACATCTTGAATCTGTAAAGCTAGTTTGTGCAAGGAGAGATGAATTGCTTCTTCTTTGGTGGGGGGAGAGTTAATTGCTTCATTTTTTGTGGAGGCCCAACCAAACCAATCATTTCAGCCACAGTTGTGTGGCAGACCCTGTTGCTGAAATTATTGGTTTGTTAAAGTGTGAATGTCCTGTTTATACAACATAAGGGTGGGTGCATGTGTTTTATTTGCATTATGTGCAGTTTGGGGCCTAGTTTTTAAAAGTGCCATACTGTATGACACTGCAGTGCCACTCCTAGATGGGCAAGGTGTTTATGCCGCATGCTTGTGTTGCTTAGTTTAGTCATTCAACGACCTCATTGCACCTCTTTCTCTTCTTTGCATTATGTGTTGGTTGGGGCCTAGTTTTTGAAAAGTGCCATCATGTCTGACACTGCAGTGCCACTCCTAGATGGGCCTGGTGTTTGTGACACCCACTTTGGTCGCTTAGCTTAGTCATCCAGTAACCTTGGTGCAACCTTTTGGCCTAAAAACAATATTGTGAGGTGTGAGGTGTACAGAATAGACTTGAAATGAGTGTGAATGAATGATATTGAGATTAATAATACCATAGGATCAAAATGTCCCCCAAATTCTGTGATTTTAGCTGTTTTTATGTTTTTTTTTAAAAACCATCAAGATCCAAAACCAAAACCCAAAAGGGTGGTTTTGGAAAAACCAATCCAGATCCAAAACACAAGCGAGGATCCAGATCCAAAACCAAAACAAAAGGTAAGACCTTGATAATTATACAGTATATAATGTGATATTATTAAAGATGTTATGTACCCATATGATGACGTCACCTGATACCAGTACATGGGCCTGCAAATTTACGCAAATGTGTGCTAAGTAGTGATGAGCGTATTCGGTTTGACACGGTTTTACTCGGTTCTCAAAACGGCATCTTATTGGCTATCCAAAACACGTGACATCCGTGAGCCAATAAGATGCCGTTTTGAGAACCGAGTAAAACTCCATGTTAATTGTGAGAGTTTATTTAAATTATTCTTATTATCAGTGTTCTTAGTGCTAAGAGTGTGCATCTGCATTTCTCTTCCTCCAGCGTATTATTCGAAACCTCAGCATGATAGCACCTCATAATATATTTAGTAATAGGGTTTACAGTCCAGCATTACCCTCCCCCTTTTTCCTCTATATTTGTATTTGAAAAATGTCTGTTAGGAGCTAATTGGTTGATAGTTTATCTCTCTCCAATGTATCTTTCTCCAATATGTAGTGCATCTGCCCCTGACAGTGTCCCCAGTACAAATTACACCACATTACAGTGCCCCAGTTCATCTTATGTCATTCCTCCACTTTATTTTGTGCCACATCAAAATGCCCCATTGTGCGTACTGCTGGAGTTCCCAACAGTCTTTTACCGACATGCACATTTCACCTGGGAGGCTTGTTCACGGTCAGTGTGTTTGACACACTGACCGTAAACAAGACACTCAGGTGAAAAGTGCATGTTGGAAACAGAATGTTGGTAATTCCGGCGGTGCACACACTGGAGTCCCTGCATGAGAGAAGTTAGCAGCACAGACAGGGGTTAAGGTATCATCTATCAAAAATCTTTTTTCACATGTGCAGTCTCTCAGAACGGGTAGTGAGGCTGTCCTCACCTTAAGAGTTATTCTTAAATTAATTATAGCATACTGACACAAGGTTTAAACTGTGGATATAAGTATTTACTCAGAGATGTTCTGATATACTGTGCAGAATAATTGTCATAGATAGACCTGAAATAGGTTGGATACAAGAGAATGTGGGACCTGACAATCTCCATTCAAATCACAGAGATTGACTAAAGTAACAATGTAATATGACACCTGCACATGACATACTGTACAATACTCTGGGATTTATTGAGTGTGATAATCTTTGGCTAGGAATTTAAAGTCTGGAGATGTCATGTTATTTTTTGCTGTCAATGATCTCACTCTTCTGTGATGTTACTTGTATTACCTTTACTACTAGGACACACAGAGTATCTAGTCAAGTGTTTAAAAATAGATTCAGGGTAAACCACCTAATAATAATACCTGTTGCAATGAAAAAATAAGGGAATATACTTCCAATGATTTAATCTATATTTATTGAGTGTGCTTTATGACAAAAACAGGATTAACATACAGTAGTTTCATGATATATACAATAAAAGTTAAGTTTTATGTATATTTACTGTACCCCCAGATGAGAGTCTTATATCTCTCTTCCTTTTCCAAATCAGTATGAACATGATCAGGATTCATGTGTAGTGTGATTTATATGCATGTGCAGTAAAATGAAAATGCTGAACTGCGCCCAACAACATCAACAGAGCATGCATCCCTGAATCAGGCCTCAACACTCTCTGTGAGCTGCAATAAATAAAATTGCATCATAGTCAATAAGGTCACTCACTGATGTTCTTTTGTGCACTGCCCAGTGGTCAATAATAAACCCTTCATTAGTGAAAACTTTTCTTACAAAGTTCTCATCATATTTGCACATATGTATCTTGTCCTGCCCAACCATCACATAAGTTGTATTTAAACCCCCCATCAATATCAGGTATCCTTCAGGTTTCAGGAGCTTTATGAATTTCCTGAGATTCTTTATATAATCAGCTTGATCTTTGCTGATGGTATCCAGCATACATACACTGATGACACAGTCTGCTGGTGGGAGCACCTCTGGGTCTGTGAGATTTTCTTTGCCAATGTTACATTTCATAGTCTTTGTTATTGCTGTCTTCAATGTCATGTCTTTGTCTTGACACAGGTCACTGAAATATACAAACACAAAAGGTTCATTTGGATCTAGGACTAGTCATACCACCACATGAGAAATAAGATATAGTTTTATATGGAGATTCATTGGATGGAAAGGTATAATTTATAGAGGTATTTATTGTTTCTGGAAGAGTTCCTTGTAGGTAGAAGAGATTGGGCATTATTCTATACTTTCAATGAGGAACCTCTTTCATCTTTCAGGGGCATTTAATATGGTAGTGTTGGGGAAAAGGTGTCCATTAGGTACCCCTATCTGAAACACTCAGCGTAATACAGCTTTTTTCTATTGTTCAGACTTAGGGGGCTATTAAGAGATGACCACAGATCGCTGCATACATAGCCAGGACTGCGTTAATCTCTGGACATGCTGGGGGCCGCCCAGCACAGGGCAAGGATGCCCAGCATGTGTGAGGCCGCCTTCTGATATATCTGCAAAATGCAGAGGCATCGGGTCTTATGTTGAACCCTAGCAGCACAGCCTGGTTGCACAGTCAGGTGGTTAGTGGCCTTTTTTTAATCGGAGTGGTTGCATTTGTCTTCACGCAGCTGCCCCAAAAATACAGCTGATCCAGACCCATTTTCCTGGCGTAGCCCCTACAATGATGTAAATCCACCCCTGAAATGCTCACCATGGTCATTCACATTGCAGTCGCATCTATGGGGGATGCAACCACAATGTGTATGGCCGCACAGCTGCTGTTGTGTGGGTCTGAATGACTACCTTAGTGGGAATGGAAGGAGAGGGAACAGGGTGAAGCACACATGCTGCTGCCTGCCTGCTGCACCCGGCTGATAACACTGATGACCAGAGGAGCAGAGTGCAGCAGGTATAAATAATAGCTGGTCACCAGCTTTAAGTATAATAATGATGTCAGAGATATCCTTCATTTTTCTCACAGGCAGCCTCAGCAGGCTGTGTCCTCAGGTCCCGGCACCCTTAGGTAGCTGCCTAAATCTGCTTAATGGATATGCCAGCCCTGCACGTGGGGACATTTGTGACCAGTGGATATTTGAGGGTACGTGGGGCATTATTAGGATCAGTGAAGAGTCGAGTGCAGAGCTTCATATGGAAGATATGAGTAGTTGCATATGGTTGCTATGGTTGCATTTTGAAATGGGTGTGTGGAAATCATCTGGGAAATTTGTTTTTAAAATTCTGTTTCTGTGATTAAGTGCAATAACTGCAACAAGAGCTGCACATGCACAGTGTAGAGGGCGCCCGTTCCATTTTTTACAAAAATGCATCATTTTATAGTAAATCAAACTAATGATGTCAAAGTTTTCAACAGAGAAATGGATTAAGTGAGTTATATTGCCAAATTATAATTACAGCATTTTGGGAATGTTGTGCACAACATCTTCAAATAAGAAGTGTTGTAGCACACAGTAAGTTGGGAGTCCTATATGAACACCTGGGGGCAGTAATAACTCACACCAATCTATTGTTAAAAATGTCACATTAGAGGGACAGTTAATTGTACCAAATTAAAATTCAATTATTGGTGAATTTACAAACATTATGGGCCACATGTAATAGCCTAAGGGTTGTGGAATTTGTGATATCTCAGCGGTTTTACCAGTGGTGGGCTGGGCCCGGGGGGGGCACAGTGCCATTTGCCCACCAGGCTAGTACAATTATGTAGCACAAGGCCCGTTGCTGCGTTGTGCCTTCTCAGTTTCCTGACAACCAGGAAGGATCTCTCCCTGCCTTCCAGCTGTCAGTGTCAGGCTGCTGCACACTGCTGACTGCTGTGTCTGGACTTCTCACCGATGGCTATCCCTAGAATGAAGGGGCTTAATGAGGGGGTGGGTGTTAGCAAGACTCAAATGGTGGGGGGCTTCCCAGTATGTGTTTTAGCACTGTCTGGCTGTTTTGAGTGCAGGCAGCAACTTTCGTGCAGCTAACTTCCCCCTCCCTCCCACAGGCATGACTCATACAAAGATAATCTTTATGCCCACCAGACAATGAGGAGCTGATGATAGCAATGCTGCTGCTGCCCTGGACATAGGGGGGCTTTCAATGACAAATATTGCAGGCAGCTGTACCTCTAATGTAATTTATTAGAAAGCCTTTTTGGATTGGGGGGTTGCATGGAGGGGTGGGGTTGTAATGTGGTCTGAGCCATGGGGGTGCCTAGCAAACAGCAGGGAACCCTGCCTGTTTCATTTGTAATGGTCCTTACAAAAATCTGCGGAAGTCCCGGGGGCCATTCTGTCAGCCTTAAGATGGGTATACACTAGACAATAAGTATGTCATCCGATCTGGGATTCTGTGAACCCGCTATAGTATGTCGCTGACGATGTGCACTGCCATGTGGCATCAGTAACATCTTCCATCGCCCCTACATGCAGGACAAATGGAAGACATTGCTATTGAGAACCATGCTGCCAAATTCAGCATAGCCGCCCCATCATTGCTGCCAGCATCAGAAAGTCTTTATGCACTTGCCGGTGCTGGCACCCCTGCCAGCTTCCATTGCTGCAGTTGTCACTGGTTACACACATCATGTAGTGTGTACCCAACTTATCTTCAAAGATGGACATGGCAGCTGCTGACACTACATCTGATTGTATAATAGTGGTATGCAAAGAACTCTGATGGCATAATAGTGGCATGCAGAGGAGTCTAATGGCATAATAGTGGCATGCACAGGAGTCTGATGGCATAATAGTGGCATGAGGAGGAGTCTGGTGGCATAATAGTGGCATGCGGTGGAGCCTGATGGCATAACAGTGGCATGCAGAGGAATCTGATGGCATAGTATTGGTATGCAGAGGAGTCTTATGACCTAATAGTAGGACTTGGAGGAGTCTGTATATTGTCCTTGGAGGAGTTCAGTCTGCTCTCTTTTATGTCATCTATTTTATCACGGTGTCACTGTCAAGATCATTTCTTTTTGCCCTTTGTAATTTTCCTATGTTGACCTGTGTGTCTGTTTATTCCTGTATTGTAATATGTAGAGATGAGCGGGTTCGGTTTCTCTGAATCCGAACCCGCCCGAACTTCATGTTTTTTTACACGGGTCCGAGCGACTCGGATCTTCCCGCCTTGCTCGGTTAACCCGAGCGCGCCCGAACGTCATCATCACGCTGTCGGATTCTCGCGAGGCTCGGATTCTATCGCGAGACTCGGATTCTATATAAGGAGCCGCGCGTCGCGGCCATTTTCACACGTGCATTGAGATTGATAGGGAGAGGACGTGGCTGGCGTCCTCTCCGTTTAGAAATTAAAATAGATAGGAGAGTGAGAGTGAGACACTTCATTTACTTACTGGAGCTTAGGAGGAGTTATACTAGTGACTGATGACCAGTGACCTGACCACCAGTGCAGTTTTATAATTTATTATTATTTAATAATCCGTTCTGTTCTTGTTCTCTGCCTGAAAAAAACGATACACAGTGACTCAGTCACACTCACATACCATATCTGTGCTCAGCCCAGTGTGCTGCATCATCTATGTATAATATCTGACTGTGCTCACACAGCTTAATTGTGGGGGAGACTGGGGAGCAGTTATAGGTTATAGCAGGAGCCAGGAGTACATATTAAACAATGCACACTTTTGCTGCCAGAGTGCCACTGCCAGTGTGACTGACCACTGACCACTGTGACCAGTGACCTGACCACACTGACCACCAGTATAGTATATTGTGATTGTCTGCCTGAAAAAGTACACTCGTCGTGTGACTTGTGTGGTGTTTTTTTATTCTATAAAAATTAAAAAACTCATTCTGCTGACAGACAGTGTCCAGCAGGTCCGTCATTATATAATATATACCTGTCCGGCTGCAGTAGTGATATATATATATTTTTTATATCATTATTTATCATCCAGTCTATACTAGCAGCAGACACAGTACGGTAGTTCACGGCTGTAGCTACCTCTGTGTCGGCACTCGGCAGTCCATCCATAATTGTATACCACCTACCCGTGGTTTTTTTTTCCTTTCTTCTTTATACATACTACATCTCATTATCATCCAGTCTATATTAGCAGCAGACACAGTACAGTACGGTAGTCCACGGCTGTAGCTACCTCTGTGTCGGCACTCGGCAGTCCATCCATAATTGTATACCACCTACCCGTGGTTTTTTTTTTCTTTCTTCTTTATACATACTACATCTCATTATCATCCAGTCTATATTAGCAGCAGACACAGTACAATACGGTAGTCCACGGCTGTAGCTACCTCTGTGTCGGCACTCGGCAGTCCATCCATAATTGTATACCACCTACCCGTGGTTTTTTTTTTCTTTCTTCTTTATACATACTACATCTCATTATCAACCAGTCTATATTAGCAGCAGACACAGTACAGTACGGTAGTCCACGGCTGTAGCTATCTCTGTGTCGGCACTCGACAGTCCATCCATAATTGTATACCACCTACCTGTGGTTTTTTTTTTCTTTCTTCTTTATACATACTACATCTCATTATCAACCAGTCTATATTAGCAGCAGACACAGTACAGTACGGTAGTCCACGGCTGTAGCTACCTCTGTGTCGGCACTCGGCAGTCCATCCATAATTGTATACCACCTACCCGTGGTTTTTTTTTCTTTCTTCTTTATACATACTACATCTCATTATCAACCAGTCTATATTAGCAGCAGACACAGTACGGTAGTTCACGGCTGTAGCTACCTCTGTGTCGGCACTCGGCAGTCCATCCATAATTGTATACCACCTACCCGTGGTTTTTTTTTCTTTCTTCTTTATACATACTACATCTCATTATCAACCAGTCTATATTAGCAGCAGACACAGTACAGTACGGTAGTCCACGGCTGTAGCTACCTCTGTGTCGGCACTCGGCAGTCCATCCATAATTGTATACCACCTACCCGTGGTTTTTTTTTTCTTTCTTCTTTATACATACTACATCTCATTATCATCCAGTCTATATTAGCAGCAGACACAGTACAGTACGGTAGTCCACGGCTGTAGCTATCTCTGTGTCGGCACTCGGCAGTCCATCCATAATTGTATACCACCTACCCGTGGGTTTTTTTTTCTTTCTTCTTTATACATACTACATCTCATTATCATCCAGTCTATATTAGCAGCAGACACAGTACAGTACGGTAGTCCACGGCTGTAGCTATCTCTGTGTCGGCACTCGGCAGTCCATCCATAATTGTATACCACCTACCCGTGGTTTTTTTTTTCTTTCTTCTTTATACATACTACATCTCATTATCATCCAGTCTATATTAGCAGCAGACACAGTACAGTACGGTAGTCCACGGCTGTAGCTATCTCTGTGTCGGCACTCGGCAGTCCATCCATAATTGTATACCACCTACCCGTGTTTTTTTTTTCTTTCTTCTTTATACATACTACATCTCATTATCAACCAGTCTATATTAGCAGCAGACACAGTACAGTACGGTAGTCCACGGCTGTAGCTACCTCTGTGTCGGCACTCGGCAGTCCATCCATAATTGTATACCACCTACCCGTGGTTTTTTTTTTTCTTTCTTCTTTATACATACTACATCTCATTATCATCCAGTCTATATTAGCAGCAGACACAGTACAGTACGGTAGTCCACGGCTGTAGCTATCTCTGTGTCGGCACTCGGCAGTCCATCCATAATTGTATACCACCTACCCGTGGGTTTTTTTTTCTTTCTTCTTTATACATACTACATCTCATTATCATCCAGTCTATATTAGCAGCAGACACAGTACAGTACGGTAGTCCACGGCTGTAGCTATCTCTGTGTCGGCACTCGGCAGTCCATCCATAATTGTATACCACCTACCCGTGGTTTTTTTTTTCTTTCTTCTTTATACATACTACATCTCATTATCAACCAGTCTATATTAGCAGCAGACACAGTACAGTACGGTAGTCCATGGCTGTAGCTACCTCTGTGTCGGCACTCGGCAGTCCATCCATAATTGTATACCACCTACCCGTGGTTTTTTTTTCCTTTCTTCTTTATACATACTACATCTCATTATCAACCAGTCTATATTAGCAGCAGACACAGTACGGTAGTTCACGGCTGTAGCTACCTCTGTGTCGGCACTCGGCAGTCCATCCATAATTGTATACTAGTATCCATCCATCTCCATTGTTTACCTGAGGTGCCTTTTAGTTGTGCCTATTAAAATATGGAGAACAAAAATGTTGAGGTTCCAAAATTAGGGAAAGATCAAGATCCACTTCCACCTCGTGCTGAAGCTGCTGCCACTAGTCATGGCCGAGACGATGAAATGCCAGCAACGTCGTCTGCCAAGGCCGATGCCCAATGTCATAGTACAGAGCATGTAAAATCCAAAACACCAAATATCAGTAAAAAAAGGACTCCAAAATCTAAAATAAAATTGTCGGAGGAGAAGCGTAAACTTGCCAATATGCCATTTACCACACGGAGTGGCAAGGAACGGCTGAGGCCCTGGCCTATGTTCATGGCTAGTGGTTCAGCTTCACATGAGGATGGAAGCACTCAGCCTCTCGCTAGAAAACTGAAAAGACTCAAGCTGGCAAAAGCACCGCAAAGAACTGTGCGTTCTTCGAAATCCCAAATCCACAAGGAGAGTCCAATTGTGTCGGTTGCGATGCCTGACCTTCCCAACACTGGACGTGAAGAGCATGCGCCTTCCACCATTTGCACGCCCCCTGCAAATGCTGGAAGGAGCACCCGCAGTCCAGTTCCTGATAGTCAGATTGAAGATGTCAGTGTTGAAGTACACCAGGATGAGGAGGATATGGGTGTTGCTGGCGCTGGGGAGGAAATTGACCAGGAGGATTCTGATGGTGAGGTGGTTTGTTTAAGTCAGGCACCCGGGGAGACACCTGTTGTCCGTGGGAGGAATATGGCCACTGACATGCCTGGTGAAAATACCCAAAAAATCAGCTCTTCGGTGTGGAAGTATTTCAAAAGAAATGCGGACAACAGGTGTCAAGCCGTGTGTTGCCTTTGTCAAGCTGTAATAAGTAGGGGTAAGGACGTTAACCACCTCGGAACATCCTCCCTTATACGTCACCTGCAGCGCATTCATAATAAGTCAGTGACAAGTTCAAAAACTTTGGGCGACAGCGGAAGCAGTCCACTGACCAGTAAATCCCTTCCTCTTGTAACCAAGCTCACGCAAACCACCCCACCAACTCCCTCAGTGTCAATTTCCTCCTTCCCCAGGAATGCCAATAGTCCTGCAGGCCATGTCACTGGCAATTCTGACGAGTCCTCTCCTGCCTGGGATTCCTCCGATTCATCCTTGCGTGTAACGCCTACTGCTGCTGGCGCTGCTGTTGTTGCTGCTGGGAGTCGATGGTCATCCCAGAGGGGAAGTCGTAAGCCCACTTGTACTACTTCCAGTAAGCAATTGACTGTTCAACAGTCCTTTGCGAGGAAGATGAAATATCACAGCAGTCATCCTACTGCAAAGCGGATAACTGAGGCCTTGGCATCCTGGGTGGTGAGAAACGTGGTTCCGGTATCCATCATTACTGCAGAGCCAACTAGAGACTTGTTGGAGGTACTGTGTCCCCGGTACCAAATACCATCTAGGTTCCATTTCTCTAGGCAGGCGATACAGAAAATGTACACAGACCTCAGAAAAAGAGTCACCAGTGTCCTAAAAAATGCAGCTGTACCCAATGTCCACTTAACCACGGACATGTGGACAAGTGGAGCAGGGCAGGGTTAGGACTATATGACTGTGACAGCCCACTGGGTAGATGTATGGACTCCCGCCGCAAGAACAGCAGCGGCGGCACCAGTAGCAGCATCTCGCAAACGCCAACTCTTTCCTAGGCAGGCTACGCTTTGTATCACCGCTTTCCAGAATACGCACACAGCTGAAAACCTCTTACGGCAACTGAGGAAGATCATCGCGGAATGGCTTACCCCAATTGGACTCTCCTGTGGATTTGTGGCATCGGACAACGCCAGCAATATTGTGTGTGCATTAAATATGGGCAAATTCCAGCACGTCCCATGTTTTGCACATACCTTGAATTTGGTGGTGCAGAATTTTTAAAAAAACGACAGGGGCGTGCAAGAGATGCTGTCGGTGGCCAGAAGAATTGCGGGACACTTTCGGCGTACAGGCACCACGTACAGAAGACTGGAGCACCACCAAAAACTACTGAACCTGCCCTGCCATCATCTGAAGCAAGAAGTGGTAACAAGGTGGAATTCAACCCTCTATATGCTTCAGAGGTTGGAGGAGCAGCAAAAGGCCATTCAAGCCTATACAATTGAGCACGATATAGGAGGTGGAATGCACCTGTCTCAAGCGCAGTGGAGAATGATTTCAACGTTGTGCAAGGTTCTGATGCCCTTTGAACTTGCCACACGTGAAGTCAGTTCAGACACTGCCAGCCTGAGTCAGGTCATTCCCCTCATCAGGCTTTTGCAGAAGAAGCTGGAGACATTGAAGGAGGAGCTAACACGGAGCGATTCCGCTAGGCATGTGGGACTTGTGGATGGAGCCCTTAATTCGCTTAACAAGGATTCACGGGTGGTCAATCTGTTGAAATCAGAGCACTACATTTTGGCCACCGTGCTCGATCCTAGATTTAAAGCCTACCTTGGATCTCTCTTTCCGGCAGACACAAGTCTGCTGGGGTTGAAAGACCTGCTGGTGAGAAAATTGTCAAGTCAAGCGGAACGCGACCTGTCAACATCTCCTCCTTCACATTCTCCCGCAACTGGGGGTGCGAGGAAAAGGCTCAGAATTCCGAGCCCACCCGCTGGCGGTGATGCGGGGCAGTCTGGAGCGACTGCTGATGCTGACATCTGGTCCGGACTGAAGGACCTGACAACGATTACGGACATGTCGTCTACTGTCACTGCATATGATTCTCTCACCATTGAAAGAATGGTGGAGGATTATATGAGTGACCGCATCCAAGTAGGCCCGTCACACAGTCCGTACTTATACTGGCAGGAAAAAGAGGCAATTTGGAGGCCCTTGCACAAACTGGCTTTATTCTACCTAAGTTGCCCTCCCACAAGTGTGTACTCCGAAAGAGTGTTTAGTGCCGCCGCTCACCTTGTCAGCAATCGGCGTACGAGGTTACAACCAGAAAATGTGGAGAAGATGATGTTCATTAAAATGAATTATAATCAATTCCTCCGCGGAGACATTGACCAGCAGCAATTGCCTCCACAAAGTACACAGGGAGCTGAGATGGTGAATTCCAGTGGGGACGAATTGATAATCTGTGAGGAGGGGGATGTACACGGTGCTATATCGGAGGATGATGATGAGGTGGACATCTTGCCTCTGTAGAGCCAGTTTGTGCAAGGAGAGAGTAATTGCTTCTTTTTTGGTGGGGGTCCAAACCAACCCGTCATATCAGTCACAGTCGTGTGGCAGACCCTGTCACTGAAATGATGGGTTGGTTAAAGTGTGCATGTCCTGTTTATACAACATAAGGGTGGGTGGGAGGGCCCAAGGACAATTCCATCTTGCACCTCTTTTTTCTTTAATTTTTCTTTGCGTCATGTGCTGTTTGGGGAGGGTTTTTTGGAAGGGCCATCCTGCGTGACACTGCAGTGCCACTCCTAGATAAGCCCGGTGTTTGTGTCGGCCACTAGGGTCGCTTATCTTACTCACACAGCTACCTCATTGCGCCTCTTTTTTTCTTTGCGTCATGTGCTGTTTGGGGAGGGTTTTTTGGAAGGGCCATCCTGCGTGACACTGCAGTGCCACTCCTAGATGGGCCCGGTGTTTGTGTCGGCCACTAGGGTCGCTTATCTTACTCACACAGCTACCTCATTGCGCCTCTTTTTTTCTTTGCGTCATGTGCTGTTTGGGGAGGGTTTTTTGGAAGGGCCATCCTGCGTGACACTGCAGTGCCACTCCTAGATGGGCCCGGTGTTTGTGTCGGCCACTAGGTTCGCTTATCTTACTCACACAGCTACCTCATTGCGCCTCTTTTTTTCTTTGCGTCATGTGCTGTTTGGGGAGGGTTTTTTGGAAGGGCCATCCTGCGTGACACTGCAGTGCCACTCCTAGATGGGCCCGGTGTTTGTGTCGGCCACTAGGGTCGCTTATCTTACTCACACAGCTACCTCATTGCGCCTCTTTTTTTCTTTTGCGTCATGTGCTGTTTGGGGAGGGTTTTTTGGAAGGGCCATCCTGCGTGACACTGCAGTGACACTCCTAGATGGGCCCGGTGTTTGTGTCGGCCACTAGGGTCGCTTATCTTACTCACACAGCTACCTCATTGCGCCTCTTTTTTTCTTTGAGTCATGTGCTGTTTGGGGAGGGTTTTTTGGAAGGGCCATCCTGCGTGACACTGCAGTGCCACTCCTAGATGGGCCCGGTGTTTGTGTCGGCCACTAGGGTCGCTTATCTTACTCACACAGCTACCTCATTGCGCCTCTTTTTTTCTTTGCGTCATGTGCTGTTTGTGGAGGGTTTTTTGGAAGGGCCATCCTGCGTGACACTGCAGTGCCACTCCTAGATGGGCCCGGTGTTTGTGTCGGCCACTAGGGTCGCTTATCTTACTCACACAGCTACCTCATTGCGCCTCTTTTTTTCTTTGCGTCATGTGCTGTTTGGGGAGGGTTTTTTGGAAGGGCCATCCTGCGTGACACTGCAGTGCCACTCCTAGATGGGCCCGGTGTTTGTGTCGGCCACTAGGGTCGCTTATCTTACTCACACAGCTACCTCATTGCGCCTCTTTTTTTCTTTGCGTCATGTGCTGTTTGGGGAGGGTTTTTTGGAAGGGACATCCTGCGTGACACTGCAGTGCCACTCCTAGATGGGCCCGGTGTTTGTGTCGGCCACTAGGATCGCTTATCTTACTCACACAGCTACCTCATTGCGCCTCTTTTTTTCTTTGCGTCATGTGCTGTTTGGGGAGGGTTTTTTGGAAGGGCCATCCTGCGTGACACTGCAGTGCCACTCCTAGATGGGCCCGGTGTTTGTGTCGGCCACTAGGGTCGCTTATCTTACTCACACAGCTACCTCATTGCGCCTCTTTTTTTCTTTGCGTCATGTGCTGTTTGGGGAGGGTTTTTTGGAAGGGCCATCCTGCGTGACACTGCAGTGCCACTCCTAGATGGGCCCGGTGTTTGTGTCGGCCACTAGGGTCGCTTATCTTACTCACACAGCTACCTCATTGCGCCTCTTTTTTTCTTTGCGTCATGTGCTGTTTGGGGAGGGTTTTTTGGAAGGGCCATCCTGCGTGACACTGCAGTGCCACTCCTAGATGGGCCCGGTGTTTGTGTCGGCCACTAGGGTAGCTTATCTTACTCACACAGCTACCTCATTGCGCCTCTTTTTTTCTTTGCGTCATGTGCTGTTTGGGGAGGGTTTTTTGGAAGGGACATCCTGCGTGACACTGCAGTGCCACTCCTAGATGGGCCCGGTGTTTGTGTCGGCCACTAGGGTCGCTTATCTTACTCACACAGCTACCTCATTGCGCCTCTTTTTTTCTTTGCGTCATGTGCTGTTTGGGGAGGGTTTTTTGGAAGGGACATCCTGCGTGACACTGCAGTGCCACTCCTAGATGGGCCAGGTGTTTGTGTCGGCCACTAGGGTCGCTTAGCTTAGTCATCCAGCGACCTCGGTGCAAATTTTAGGACTAAAAATAATATTGTGAGGTGTGAGGTATTCAGAATAGACTGAAAATGAGTGGAAATGATGGTTTTTGAGGTTAATAATTCTTTGGGATCAAAATGACCCCCAAATTCTATGATTTAAGCTGTTTTTTAGTTTTTTTGGAAAAAAACACCCGAATCCAAAACACACCCGAATCCGACAAAAAAAATTCGGTTAGGTTTTGCCAAAACGCGGTCGAACCCAAAACACGGCCGCGGAACCGAACCCAAAACCAAAACACAAAACCCGAAAAATTTCCGGCGCTCATCTCTAGTAATATGTCAATCTTTTACGCTCCATCACTATAATAAAGTTCTCTTGTACTTAATCACTGCCTTCCTTACTCCTGCAGTCTCTCCCACTGCCCCCTGCAGTGTCTCTCACTGTCTCTTTTTCCCCTACACAAGCGGTGATCAAATGTGCTATAACCTGCACTATTTAACAGTGAATAGAGGTTATAGAAATGACTCAGTGCGCAATATAAGCAGCCAGTCAGTGTAAGAAACTCCTAAGAGGTTTCCTTCATCTCTTACCACAAGTGCAAAATATAGAAAATTGGAGCAAACACTAAACCAGCGCTTGGTTAGGTTCTCTTGGTCTGATGTACTTTTTAGGCCTCCGCCATATATCAGATTACCATAGAAAACAATAAAAATAGGTATATATAGTGTGATGCCGTTTAATACATAGATATAAAAACATAAAACTCCAAACAAAATGAATCAACTTTGACACAAATCCTAAGGAAGCATGCTAAGCAGGTAATTACTGAATATTATCAGAACTGTGGCCAAACAGTTCCTAAAAGTGCATAAGGTCAATTTAGGGATTCCGAATAGTCCCAAAAAAAACCTGGATCGAATCCGCAGATAATCGGTCATCCACTCCTCCAAACTCCACTGCCACAGGAACACCGACGTGTTTCTACCCCGGGCTGGGGTCTTTTTCAAAGGTGCTGCCCAGACTGTTGATCAGTCTAAAATGCAAGTTATTTAAATGTTCAAAGCACCAATCACAGTCCACTGTGTGCAATTGGACCCTATACACAATGATGACTACATGTTCCATGGTTCTCTGCAGCGTATGTATACTCCCCTGATACACCTTTTTGTATATACGGGATGTCATGGTAACCTGATGCCCTATAGTGACTCGTTACGGAGCCGCAACGTCACTTCTGTTCTCCGGACATCATCCTGTATTTTCTCTTAGCTCCTGTCTCACATTTGTTCATGGAGCTCCTGGAGTCTTTTCATCAAAACAGGACTGGAAGTGACGTTACACAATTTCTGATACTAAAGGGTGCTGTGATTCAAAAAAGTTTGTGAATCACTGCCCTAGATGTTTCTGCATTACTACAGAATCTATGGTGGGATTAAAGCAATGATAACAAAACCTTTTGACAACAACTATAGATTTCGGAATTATTTTTTTTAAAGATATGAGATTTGGCTATAAATGAAAGCATAAATTAGAGCCAAGGTAAACACTGAGCGTCTCAATCGCTATTGGCCCAAAAGTTTTTTGTATAACTTTTAAAGTAATTGACATATAGAACACAAACAATCAAACAGCTTGGCGCAATCAGCTAGATAGAATTTGTGTGCATATGAAATTAGTAAAAGAACACTCTGTTTCAATCGCAGCTGTTAAATAAAGGGAGAGTACTCTACCCTTCAAAATCACAGAAAAAACAGACACGCAAATAACAGTGATGATTTAAAACATATGTGTGCTTTTTATTTAACACAATTAAAAACAATATTTAAAAAAATCCACATTTAGAAGTGGCTATATCCTAAATACCGGTTACTCCTGCAAAGCATAACATAATTAGCACAGTGCAATTCTGTACACAAACTATTTCAAGCAGATCTAATTTGTTAGTCTTTTAGCTCTTTCCGACGTAGCAGTCACTTGCAAAGCAGTGGTTAGTTAGTAATGAAAGCTGATCAGTTAATAGCAGCAGATAAGGCAGTCATTTGCAGTTCCCACTGAGACAAGCTTGTCAATTAATTGCAGAAGACATTCAAAGCAATAGTTGTAAATTAGTGCATTCTGTTCTTTAGACTGTTAGGCTACAGAAAGAGTCCGTGTTAGTATATCAATACAACCTGCTTTAAGGATCCAAGAATTAACCCTTTTTGGTCCAGTAGTTGGTGTCTCCCGGCTCCTGGTGCTTTTAATAAACCGTTATTTGAGGGCCTTATCCGGAGTGTCCCAACAGTGGTCCAAGCATAAGCAGGTAGAGAAGAAATTAAACATCCGGTACCGGACAAAACTGGTGAAGATTACGCGTTTCTCCGCCTATCACTGGTTCAGCGGCTTCCTCAGAGAAGTAGCTTCCTGCTACGTCGGAAAGAGCTAAAAGACTAACAAATTAGATCTGCTTGAAATAGTTCGTGTACAGAATTGCACTGTGCTAATTATGTTATGCTTTGCAGGAGTAACCGGTATTTAGGATATAGCCACTTCTAAATATGGATTATTTAATATTGTTTTTAATTGTGTTAAATAAATTGACATATAGACCTTGTTTTATGATAAGCATGAGGAAGTCATAGCAAGTGTTGAAAGTATTTACTTCAATTGCTTTCAAAGATATAAGAAAAACTTTCGGACCAGCTAGTGAAACACCAATGTATATTAGAAATGTGCTGTTTGGTTCTTAAGAAATAAGAAGCCACGGAAATTTTGCTGATCCAAACCTAAACCAAGTTCGATGGTCCAGATGTTTGGAATTTTGATTTTAAATCCAAATTTCAGTTGTTGGATTGCAAACATAACTGATTTTATCTATTTTTATCCATTTTCAAGACATTAAAAAAATAAGATTAATATATTTGGCGGGATGTAATTCAGTCCAAGATAACAGTTGAGCATAACCACGACCCCTCCCCTAAACTTTTAACATTATGGAAGACAAAAGAAGATGTCAAACTGGTCATCGGACAGAAAAACCTGTAGGGGAAGGTGTTAATTTGCAAGAATTATCCAGAAGAATGTTATTAAAAGTAGGACAATGCATCAAATTGAAAAGAAAGTTGGATGAATCTTGGCAATGCACTACCATGAGAGATAAGATTCAAGTAACACTGACTCAGGAATAGCCCAATAGTCAATGTCCTCCACTTTGTCTTCAACTCATGCCAAATCAATGTGCAGAGTAGACAGAACAGGACCATACCATGGATTCTGATTTGAGTTCTGTGATTGCTCTGCTGATTTTACACTGGAATGTCATTTTTTTATTTTATAGAACATTTTTTTCTTTGTTATGGGACATGATGGATTAGCTCTACATCTGGGCTTGGAGGAAATCTAGGAGTCTAACTTGCTTAAGATGAGTCTATCTTTCTGAAGCATTGGGAGGAATCAAAGAAGGGAATGTGGAGGAAAGTGCATAGGAAAGAAGGTAAGCCAGGGTCAGAAAAATGGCAGTACAGATTGCAAGACAGTAGAAGTATCAGTTAGGTATGGAACATTAGCATCGGGCAGGAATTACAATTGTTTATAATATCTGAAACATTAGAACTAAAGTCAGGTACATTTTATCCTTTATAAAGTTTCTTCTATTAAATGATTTAACTGCTCAAAGGCAAAAACAAGAAAGAGTGTCAGGTGTAACCATATGCAGTAGATCACAACAACTAATTTCTATATACTGTAGTCTACAGTTTTGACAAGACTGAGAGTTGGCATGCTTCAAGGATGAAGAAGGTTCATATGGTGAGGTCAGAAGATTTGGTTACAGAATGGAAGTGGAATGCTTTTCCAATACTTTGAAGCCACAAGTTATGCTCGAGACCCATCTCCATGATGCACTACTGACTCAGGCCATGGGAGGACTCATTATACATGCACAGTGGAATCTCTGGTGGCTCTAAAGGCTTAGAGGCTGAACATAATTTACTGCACTTGAAGAATACTGTTTTTGTTGCTATATGTTTTAGACATACTCTTTAGGGCACCAGCAGGAAAGTATATTATTAAATACAAAAATAAATAGGGAAACAGACATTTAATTTATGTTCTGTGCAGATTATATCCCTTCCTCATATACTGGTCCCACGAATGCAGAATATTGCATCCCACCTGTAACAGTAGATGTCAGCCCTTTAATTGTACTGACTTAATAATATGCTCATGCATTGACCAAAAGAGGTCAATAATGATCAGCCAACAGAATGGTTTCCCATGTTGCAGACAGACTCACGCCCGGTTGGATATGTGCTAAACGGCTCCTCTTGAAAAATTCCTGGCTGTACTCCACGAGGAGCAAGTTCATGATATTATTTCTACCTATGGCTCTACTTCAAGAGAGAAGAGAAGAAGAATGCACATGGATTTAGGTGATGAATGAAATTGAATTTGGGCAAGATGTTTATTTCATTGAAAGAATCAAGCAGTAAGGGGTTTAGTAATATTTAACAAAAACTGCTTTACTACATATACCAAACCATGGTGTGTACTGTACAACAGAGAAAAAACAAAAATTAATCAAAGACTAAATGACAACCCGTAAGACCTCTATGTTTTATTTTTGGTGGATAGAGCATTTGAAATAGTTTATTGTGTACTGACACTGGAATTACTCATGATATATGTTTTGGGAAATATGTTACCTGTTTCCTTCTAGGCATTTCATATATGTCATTATGTGAGACCAATCAAAAGCTCCAGTACGTGTGTTAATCCATCTGTTCAGCTCCATAATACATTGCTCAGAGCACTTCAGCACAAGGATCTGTTTGAAAAAGCCACTGGCTGTATAGAGATGATGAATGTGTGATCCAAAACTGATGTCAATCAGAAGATCTCCCTTAATGTGACCTGCAGGTAAAGATTACAGTGATTACAGAATATAATATTTTATGTAGCATCTGTTCTATTTATCATTCTGTAATGTCCTGTTACAGGTAAGCAACTGCCTCACCACACATCATTTTCTCCTTCAATTTAATGTATGAGGAATGTACTGTAAGTATTTATTTGAGCAGAATTTCTAGTATCTGGGGCCACGTATCCTGCCTACAATAAATACACAGACAATGTAAACCCTTAGAAAACATGCACATATCGAGCTTTATTCACTAAGGAATGCAATTACAAAGCTATTTGCAGCAAATTTGCGATTGCTATCCTTAACAATGCAAAATAAGGAGGAGGTGCATACTATCTCCTTCCTACAATTGCGATGCAATTGCATATTGGATGAACATCACAACCATCGATAGCGATGTTTATCTACGATGACAGGCTGTGTAATCATGGGCTTACTCAGGCTTTCCGTCATAGAGCAGCTTGTGAGAGCAAAAAAATTGCATCTCACGTTGCAGTCCTTGGCCTCGCCACTCCTAGAAAATGAGGGCAATACATCCCCATTACTGGCAATGTCAGCCACCCAACCCCCACCCTCCCTGTGAATGCCTCTGCCTGTCAATCAGGCAGAGGGATTCACATGCGAAAGAAAAGTAAAAATACCTTGAAGTATTCGGGCGCTGTGAGATGAGGAGCTAAGCTAAGCAGCAGCCAATGTTTAAGAGGGAAGTCACTCCCAATATTTTACAAAGAAAAAAGGGGGAAGAAGGCTGCGCTTTGAGAGGAAATGAGCAATAACCACTAATTGTGTAAAATTAAAGACAATTTATTAAAAAAATTTATTAAAAACATTAATTACTTAAAAAACAGTGATATTATGTGCATTTACATTATACCATAAGCATGCTATGGAATAGTAAAATTTTACCCAAGATATTGATACCGGATATTTGTCATATAGACACTGAAGGATCTGTTCCAAATATTGCCCAAAGATGGTTTAAATCCAATAGTTTTCCACTATGTAAGTCCCATTCAGATAATACCAGAAGAGTCCGTTGTAATTTCCATGGACCGCTAGAGGATTTTAGAAGTGATAAATGTCCCAAAAAGTTTGTGGGTACCTCATGCAATGCGGTAGTTTGGATGGTGCCTCTCTGGGGTTCTCCTGGGTAGCTGGAAGTTGTTGTGGGCTGGTTCAGATCCGGTTAGAGATGGTCGTGCTCAAAGCATGCAGTATCCTGGTAACCTGACGCGTTTCGCTGCATATGCCTTGCAGCTTTTTCAAAGGTATCACATCCCTGCTTTGTGATTGCATGACCCGTTCTGCACATGTGCCGAATGTGGTGTGGTTCATAGGGCCGACAGTGTCTAGGTTTACCATGTTTGGGTCAACTACATATTTGGGTCAACTACTATTGGTCGACATTAACTAGGTCGACAGGGATGCTTGGCTGACAGTCTCTAGTTCATTCATTGAAAAATCCTTATATATATTTAGAAAAATTTCATTATACATATAAACACAACCACATATTAATTTTGAAGTCTATATAACATAAAATTAGAATTAAAATAATGAATTTCATTACTTGCATTATATTATATTATATGATCTCCTATTTCAAATTCATCAGCATTTGTCCTCTATTTATCAATAATTACCCCGTAAATATATACTAACAATTTTCCCAATAGATCGATGTCTATATACATAGACCCTGGGTCCATACAACATGGTAATAATAATAGTAAAATATTTATTATAATCTCGTCACTGTCATCTCATTGGAAAAACATACCGTAATTCAAATATTATAATATTGTAATAATGTAATCCTACCAGGACCAGAATACTATTAATTGTACATATATATCCAATAACCATTTTCCTCACACCTAAACTAAAACTAACATCCCCACCCTTTTTATTATATATATGTGTGTACATAATATATAACCCTCCCTCCCTTCCCCTCTCCCCCATCAGGTGTTATTCATTTAAACCCCCCTATGTAATATATTATATATATCCCCCCCACTTTATAACCCCTTCTAACCCCTCTATAAATAAAAGTACCACCTACCCATAATATCTATTTCACATCCTTTTCATATGTGATTCAATTCAATAGTGTCATTTAATCCCAGGGGAGTCATGGTTCTTAGACAGAAAATCCAATAAGCCTCACGCTTACAGAGTTTCAAAAAATGATACCCTCCTCTTTGTGTGCATTTTACTTGCTCTATAACCTTAATTGTGATATTTGTGATACTACCCCCTTGACATTCTGTGATGTGTCTATACAGAGTGTTGTTTCTTATTTTCTTTTCAATTTTTCTTTTGTGTTCCATATATCTGCAGTTGAGTGTCCTAATAGTCCTTCCTACATATTGCATCCCACACCCACAATGCATTAAATATACTACATATGTAGATCTACAGTTCATAAACTGATGTATAGGATATTCTATTTTTGTCGAAAATGACCCAAAATGAGTCACTTTCCTTCTTTCTATATATTTACATGAATTACAATCCATTCTTCCACATTTATGATAACCCTGTGGTCTTTGTGGCAACCATATTGCATCTCCTTTATTTATTTTAAAATTTTTATTTTTATTTTTATTTTTGTATAGACTGGTGGTTAATTTTAATTTCAAGTTCTTAGATTTTCTAAATATTACAGTGTCTGTTAATTTACCCATACTCTTTAATACCTCATCCAATTGAAGTATAGGGAAATTTCTTTTAATGATTTTTTTAATATCTTTAAACCCCATATTATACTTAGTCACAAAAGACATATTTCTATCCATATCTCCTGAATACTTGCCTACCACAGACTTCTGTTTCTTTTCTGATCTTCAAAATTGAGTCCCTTTGTAGTCCTTTTACTTCCATTAAGGCTTTATCCAAAACCTGATTGGGATATCCCTGTTCCTTAAAAGCCTTATAGAGAGAGTTTGATTGCTTATAAAATGATTCTTCTGAAGAGCAATTTCTCTTAACTCTTAGAAACTGCCCTTTTGGCACATTGTCCCTCTATTTTTTGTAATGACTACTCTCGTAGTTCAAGTACCGATTTTGGTCTACTTTTTTCACATGACTTTCCGTTTTAATGGTCTCATTGACCTTGGCGGTGAGTGCAATATCGAGAAATGTGGCCTCTGAATCACTGATGGTGCTAGTGAGCTTTATTCCAAATTGATTCTGATTGAGACCATTTACAAAGGACTGTGCTGAACATAAATCACCCTCCCAAATAAAGAATAGATCATCAATAAAATGTCCATACAGGACCAGGCCCGCGCCGAGGCCCCCACCCCATATGTGTTGTTCCTCAAATCGTCCCATAAAGAGGTTGGCAAAACTCGGCGCGAACCTGGTCCCCATGGCCGTTCCCTTTGTTTGCAAATAAAATTGCGTATTGAAAGATAAATAATTATGATATAAAATAAATCTAATCAACTGAATGATAAAATCCTTAGTAGCCTCCATTAAAGTTGGATCCCCTCCTAGATAGTGTCCCACAGACTTAATACCCAATTCATGGCCTATATTAGAATAGAGGGACTCCACATCACATGTTATAAACTTATATTCCCGTCTCCACTGCACGTCCTTTATTAAATTTAAAAAATGGGTGGTGTCTTTTATATAAGACCGTAAATCTTTCACATATTTCTGTAAATGACTATCAATAAAAAATGATAAATTATTTGTCAGGGAGCCCACCCCTAAGATAATGGGTCTCCCGGGGGGGGGGAGCTTCCAATGATTTCTGTAATTTTGGCAAAAAATAAAATGTAGGGATTACTGGATACGTTGTATATAGAAAACCATTTACTTCTCTCGATATTGCACCCACCGCCATTGCTTCATCTAACATGCACTTAAATTTTTTCTGAAATATATTAGTAGGATCACAGGGTATCTTTCTATAGTATTCCTCGTTATTCAATTGTCTTTTTGATTCCTCCAAATAATATGAGGTATCCATCACTACCACCACCCCCCCTTTATCCGCTTGCTTTATTATAATTGTCTCATCCTTGGAAAGATCTTTTAGTGCTTTCCTTTCTTCTTTCCTAAGATTATCCCTCATATGTAGATGATCAAATTTTGTACACATTTCTCTAAATCCCTCCAATGTAGCCTTATAAAAGCTTTCAATGTATGGGTCTTTGAATTGTAAGGGATAGAATTCTGATTTAGATTTAAACTTTGTTCTTTTTGATGCATTTTCCTGGATATCAAAGAGTTTAGTGGTGGTAGTTTCTTGTATAGATTCCTGTGCTAGATCCTCTAACATTTTTACCATGAAGTCATCATCCTCATTTAAAATCACCGGACATCCCTCCTCTCCCTTTGATTTTAATGCCTTCATTGCAAAGTAACGTTTTCTACTCAAAGTTCTTATATATTTATTGAGATCTATGAATAATTCAAATAAATTAGGTTTTGAGGTGGGGGCGAAGTTTAAACCACATCCTAATAGATTCTCCTCCTCCTTCGTAAGAATTATTTTGGATAGATTAAAGACACCCCTTCTTTTTATATCTGTTTTTGACTTTTTCCTGGATTTTCCCCTTGTCCCTCTTGGTCTTCTAGTTCCTGATCTCTCCTTCTTTTTGTGGCCCAATTCCTTCCCTCCTGACTCCTGTTGGGACGAATCTGAAGTGAATAGTCCTCCCCCAAAAAATTACTTTCCCTCATATTACCTTTATACGGTAATTGACTGTTTTTAAAAGAGGGTATCCGTTCCCTTTCACTTCTATATTCTTGTTGAATTTCTCCTTGGGGACCGGTCAACACTGAGTGTGTCAAACCTATTTCTAGTATTAAGTCTGGTTCCAGTATTAAATGTCTCCCTCGTTCTTCTGGGAGAATGTTATATCGTGGTTTCCCTATAAACTCTCCCTTCCCCTCTCTCACTTTGATATTGACTTTTTCTAATTGGATGGTCCCCCCTATTTTTGATTTCCCTTCGTCTTCTTGGACTCCCTAACTCTTGATGTCTAAAATCCCTCCATTTCCTATTATATGTGTATATTTCCCCTTTCTCATAATCAGTCTGGTCCCTACTTAATTTATATTTTTTCCTCCCAATGAGTGTTTTTTCAAAATCCTCTACCTTTTTATTCACTTTCTGGTCCCTCTCATGAAATCCTGCTTCATCTGAAAAACCTTTTAGGAGGACTTGTATCTTTTCTATTTCTTGTTGTAACTCTCTAACTTTGGATTCTCGATATTTAATTAATAATTTCATTAAATTTTTTGAACAATTGTCCAAAATAGAATCCCAGTCTTCTGAGAATTGTTTATCCTCCTTAAAGGTAGCATTTTTCAGAATCCGCAACCCTCTTGGTATTAAATTCTGGTCCAAATATTTTTGTAGGGACAATTGATCCCACCAGTGCTTTGTTTCTTCTATGCATAGACCTTCCAATTTATTGAAAAGTCCATGCATAGTACTTTTATTCTCATTTTGGTTAGCACTTGCTGGGTCAATTGATAACGTCCCCTTTAAATACTGTGTCCGTCTTTCCATTCTATCTGAAATACATTTCAGGGATGACATAATTCCTCAGGATTGGTCTGCTGCACCCTTTTGCAAAAATATATACACAACAAAAAAACCCCAAATATAAGGTTTTGCGTCTTTTGTGACTAAGTATAATATGGGGTTTAAAGATATTAAAAAAATCATTAAAAGAAATTTCCCTATACTTCAATTGGATGAGGTATTAAAGAGTATGGGTAAATTAACAGACACTGTAATATTTAGAAAATCTGAGAACTTGAAATTAAAATTAACCACCAGTCTATACAAAAATAAAAATAAAAATTTTAAAATAAATAAAGGAGATGCAATATGGTTGCCACAAAGACCACAGGGTTATCATAAATGTGGAAGAATGGATTGTAATTCATGTAAATATATAGAAAGAAGGAAAGTGACTCATTTTGGGTCATTTTCTACAAAAATAGAATATCCTATACAACAGTTTATGAACTGTAGATCTACATATGTAGTATATTTAATGCAATGTGGGTGTGGGATGCAATATGTAGGAAGGACTATTAGGACACTCAAATGCAGATATATGGAACACAAAAGAAATATTGAAAAGAAAATAAGAAACAACACTCTGTATAGACACATCACAGAATGTCAAGGTGGTAGTATCACAAATATCACAATTAAGGTTATAGAGCAAGTAGAATGCACACAAAGAGGAGGGTATCGTTTTTTGAAACTCTGTAAGCGTGAGGCTTTTTGGATTTTCTGTCTAAGAACCATGACTCCCCTGGGATTAAATGACACTATTGAATTGAAACACATATGAAAAGGATGTGAAATAGATATTATGGGTAGGTGGTACTTTTATTTATAGAGGGGTTAGAAGGGGTTATAAAGTGGGGGGATATATATAATATATTACATAGGGGGGTTTAAATGAATAACACCTGATGGGGGGAGAGGGGAAGGGGGGGGGGTTATATATTATGTACACACATATATATAATAAAAAGGGTGGGGATGTTAGTTTTAGTTTAGGTGTGAGGAAAATGGTTATTGGATATATATGTACAATTAATAGTATTCTGGTCCTGGTAGGATAACATTATTACAATATTATAATATTTGAATTACGGTATGTTTTCCAATGAGATGACAGTGACGAGATTATAATAAATATTTTACTATTATTATTACCATGTTGTATGGACCCAGGGTCTATGTATATAGACATGGATCTATTGGGAAAATTGTTAGTATATATTTACGGGGTAATTATTGATAAATAGAGGACAAATGCTGATGAATTTGAAATAGGAGATCATATAATATAATATAATGCAAGTAATGAAATTCATTATTTTAATTCTAATTTTATGTTATATAGACTTCAAAATTAATATGTGGTTGTGTTTATATGTATAATGAAATTTTTCTAAATATATATAAGGATTTTTCAATGAATGTTGTGTGGTAAGCAGCATAAATTATAAAGAGTTAACTCAATGTAAAGTGTTAATTGATTAATGGATTAAAAACAATGGCCACCGGAATAGAATGGTTAGCTAATGAATTAGAGATGCAATGGAAAGGAGGCTTGAGAAGCAAAATCAAAGATGGCGGACGGAGCTTATATAAGCCACAAATCAAAACGAGGCTTGGAACGCAAAATGCGGATATGGAGAGACGCGATGGCGTGGCGATGGCGGGAGCAGCCCGCTACAAAAGGACACAGCAGAAAGCCCCAATCCATATCTGAGGAAGCCGCCGAGAGACGAGGCGGAGAAACACGTCATATGAAGGGGCTACACGGAGAAATTTCCACTACTGACGTCAGATTGTTCCCTTGCCGCAGGAGAACGTGAACCTCCGGGGAAAGGAGAGAGACCAAACCCGTACTTTCACCGACCACCAATGCTGTAAGACACTGGCATAGTGGGAATCTCCAATGTACAGATTGCTATTTGTCAGCTAGGAAAAAAAACTTTTACTGGGATATCAACTATTAGATTGGAAAACCGCTTAGGGTGCCGGCACATCATAGAGAGACTATTGTGATTTTCTTTTATTTTTGTTTCTTTTTCATTGCATATTGGAAGTTATTCCTTTATAATGATCATTTAATCTAAATAACCTGATAGAAATTAAGAATTGGCCATTGAGAAAGGATTTAAATATGATGTACATCATGATTTTTTATGTGTGATTTTATTAGAAAAATTAAACAACCTTTTTTAAATTTACAATTTATGCTGCTTATTGTAATAATAATTGGTCCACATTTCTGAAATTCCCAGCCACCATCTACTTGTATAAGGCTTATAGATGCATTTGACCAAAGTTCACTCGAGTAAAGCGAACCAACCAATCAGTACAAAAATAATAAAAATATATATATTTTTTTATATTTTTAAACTTGCAGTTCAGTTCAAACTGCACAGATCACAGGGCTAAAGTAAAGCACAGATAAAACAGGAGAGTACAGCGCAACACACACCAGCATGCAGCATGCCTCTATATGCACAGTCATTATACTGCACAGCCACAATGAGTCTGAAGTTTCTGTATGGACACAGCCAGCTAAAACAGCAGCATATGGTGCAGTGTGCCCCTATATACAGTCACTATACTGCACATCCACAAGTAGTCTGGAGACTCTGAATGGACACTGCAGACTATAGTGCAGTGTGTCCCTATACACAGTCACTATACTGCACAGCCACAATTAGTCTGGAGTGTCTGGATGGACACAGCGGAGTATAGTTCAGCATGCCCCTATATACAGTCACTATACTGCACAGCCACAGTTAGTCTGGAGTCTCTGGATGGACACTGCAGAGTATAGCGCTGTGTGCCCCTGTATACAGTCACTATACTGCACAGACACAATTAGTCTGGAGTCTCTGGATGGACACAGCAGAGTATAGCGCAGCATGCCCCTATATACAGTCACTATACTGCACAGCCACAATTAGTCTGGAGTCTCTGCATGGACACTGCAGAGTATAGCGCTGTGTGCCCCTATATACAGTCACTATACTGCACAGACACAATTAGTCTGGAGTTTCTGGATGGACACAGCAGAGTATAGCGTAGTGTGCCCCTATATATAGTCATTTCACTGTGCAGCCACAATTAGTCTGTGGTCTTATTGGATGGTATTTTTCCCTCTAAATATTATTAATCTCCAAGCAATGATGCTTCCAGCTCTGAGTATATTGATGGGTTCAATTATTAATACTATTTCAAACTTCAAAATATTTTGCAATTAAAAATAACCATTAGCTTTCATATACACATATGTGCCAATATCCAGTGGCGTCACAAGGGGGGTGCATCCCGCACACGGGTGTCACCTGCTTAGGGGTGACACCAAAGTGCCCGCTTCTGCTCAGTGACAAGAGCCAGATGCTACACTGTAATATTATGTTCAGCAAACTGGAACCTGTCATCATGCATAAGCAGTCACTGAAGAAATATCAGTTTCCAGGGCCAGGCTACAACTCCAGGACACCTGAGGTGACAAAAACAGGGATTGGGATGATAAGCCACACCCCTCTCTTGTGAATCCATGCCCCATCTCACACAGCCATGCCCATCCCATGAAGCTGTGCCCCTTTTGCGACCGGCCGCACCGGGTGTTTTAGAGGTGAGTGACGCCTTTGCCAGTATCCCTGAAGAGTTTCACAAATGCATCTAAAAATACAAATATATAATCTTAGTTCCATCATAAAGTATCATTACTATTATTTATTTATATAGTCTGTGTATTTTATGCATCGCCATAAAGAGAATATATTTGTCATGTACAGTAAATAAGTCCATATCCCATTGGAGAATAGAGCCTAACACAACTGCGCACATGCATGCACCTACCCTTACGGTAGCTTTGTTGCTGTACATACCCTCACTGAAAGCACGGTATAAACATTCCATTGGAAATTTCAATGTATCTTCTCCAAAGACCATGTCTGGTCTGTTAGAAAAATATGTTTCCAGATGTTCTCTAGAATCAACGTCGTGTTCAGGATAGAATTTATATGAGCTGGAATCCATCTTGTATTACTGTGTTACAGACTTGCTGACTCTCACGTCTTCCCTCTTACTGTATATGTGACTGGCCCAGGATATCTGTGTACAGTATAATCACCAGGACCCAGTTATTTATATTCATCAGTAACCAGGATATCAGTGTTATCACATGATGGGGTATCAGCCTCAGGAACTGTCATGGTAATGCAGGTGACAGTGTGATCATCTCTTGAAACAGAATAAATTATCATAATATTCATTTTTTAATTACATATTTAAATTGTGCACTACATTTCAGTGATTTAATTAAAAGTAATTACATTTGATAATTAAAAATGTATTTTTTAAAATATTTCTGGTGCAAACACATATACAAATATTGGGCCTGATTCAGATGCAGACACAATGCCAATATAAACACAGTGGAGTGATTATTAGTGCACCAAGGTACGTTTGCATGGATGCTCACAGTGAGGACTCAACCTCAAATAACTGACAGCTGGAGGGGGTTTTGTGGGAGGCAGTGCCATTCCATCAGCACACGAGTCATGCTACTACACAGAGCTCCCACCGCAGCACATTTCCCTGTCCCTAGAATGCTCCCACTCCTCCCTGTCATAGTACCCCAATCGGGGGTGGAGTTTCGCAGAATGACGTGTTTGCGTCGTGATGTCATGACACAATGCATCATTTCATGAAACTCCAACACCCGAGTGGAGTACTATGGTGAGGAGGAGGGGGAGCTGGCATACAGGCACTGGTGCCGGCTCTACACACCGCTGACAACAAGCATTACACACCCCTGGCAATGACATTACCCCTGAAAATGAGCATTACCTCTGGCAATGAGCATTACACACCCCTGACAACAACATTAAACCTGGCAGTGAACATTACTCCTGGCAATGAGAATTACACACCCCTGGAAACGAGCATTACCCCTGGCATCTAGCATTACACACCCCTGGCAATGAACACAACCCATGGAAATGAGAATTACACTCCCCTGGCAATAATCATGACACCCACACCAGAGCTTGAAAACCCTGGCAACAAGCAAGACACCCAGCCCATGAAACCCCTGGAAATGAGCATGACACCCAGTTCATGAAACCATTGGCAATGAACATGACACCCAGTGTGTGAAACCCTTAAATAGGTGCCGACCAAAGCCATTACAAAGTCCAAAGCAACTGAGTACACATACTGAGGCAGCATCTACACAATAACAAGGAACATCTACTCCTAGAGTGAGTTTATGATTACACAGACTGTGGCAGTAGTGATGCTGGTGCCATGTTGCTCTACATCAGGGGTGGGAACATCCAACATGTGGGAATTATATGGCCCAGAAATACATTTGGTCTGTTCCGGGGCCCTGCCAAGGCAGTTGCAGATTGTTCAGAGCCATCCACCATGCACTGTATACAGTGTGAGAAAACAACATCTCCCATGATGCAGTGCATGGCAGATCGCTCCAGGTGGGGATGTGAGGCAGCCTTGGAGAAGGATCTCAATGGAGGTCTGCTATGATGGCTGCATGTGGGTGGGAGTAATGGCTGTGATGCAGTGCGGAGTGGATCCAGGACCTGGACCGGTGGTGAGCAGGACTCTGGATAGGACCTGTCCTGCAGTGGTGGTGAGTGCCCTACTGGCACTATACAGGTGGCATTATGTATATCTGTCAATACTGTTTGCATTGCTGTGGCCATCATTTGTTAGGAGTACTAATGTTACCATTATGTGTAAGGCCATGTCGGCTTTCTAAGGAGCATGTGCAACTTCGGTGCGTGCATTGGGGGGTCAACTTCAAAAATGGACCACAAATGATGTAATAAAAATCCAAATTGCCCTCAGCAGAAAAAAAGCCCTGGACCCAAGGGCTGCTACCTCTGCAGATTTCTTAATTGGAGTCTTCCTACCTGTATTGATGGCCCTGAACTCTCTCAGTCCAGCTGCTCACACATCCTGGCACAGCTTCTGCCATAAAGCTCTACAGATCTTTAGTGACTACATCAGCCTCACCCCAGTAACTTTCTGTGGGTACCCATGCTCCACTGCCTCAAGCGGGTCATGTAGCCAATAGCACTGTGTGAGTCTGCATTCTCCTACCCACAACAGCCCCACTGCTGCCCAGTTCCCCTCCTTCCCATAACAGCTGTACTTGTCCCCCAGCTTGTCCTACAGACTGCTTATGCATATTACATGGGTGCAGCCCCTGGGCTCCTGACATTTTCCTATATACTTCTCAATTCTAACCAGCCTCATACCTGCAAGGTACTCCTCTCCACACAGCAGCTACCACTGTTTTATTCTCCACAGCCCACTGGCTGCATACATGGCTTACATCTTCTTGTACATGGCAGTAGAGAGCCTGTCTGGTCCCAGGTACTTTTCTGGGCGCATTGCCTAACTATGGAAGGCATGGCCTGCACACTTAGAAAGCTACAGAAAAATTTGTGCCTCCATGGCCACACTGCAGCCCATCACACAGCAGTCTATGATGGACTGTGGAGAAGAGCTGCAGCTGCCAGGAAAGGAGGGGATTTAAGCCACCTCTGGGCCCCTCCACCTGCCCTGGGTAAATAGTACCTGTACCCCTCGGGCACCACTGCTTTTGCATACTATATAACTTGACAATCATCATGTTCCTAAAACTATTTCTCTACCAACTCTGCAGGACTGTCTCACAAACTGACCTCTCAACTGTGGTTCTCCTTTAACAGTAGATAGGACACATTGTGCTGTTCACTTTAAGTGGGTCAGTGGGACGCACCATAAAGAGACATAATAGTCTACCTCAACTAAGTCAGTGCAAGGGAAAAAAAATGTGGCTGTGGTCCTGATTCTGATTTGGATGTAAAGTAAAAAAAGCAAGTTACTTTATATACTGAATAAACCATGTTGCAATGCAAAAGTAGCAAATACATTTTTATTTTTATATTTTTCTGTGCACACCAACTGAATCTTAATCTCTTTGTGCATGTTACAGCTGTCCCACATGCAGTGCAACATGATTTATCCAAGTACACAGTTACTTGATATTTTCTGCTTTACTTCCAAATCAGAATTTGGGGTGTATTCAGTATGTGTCGAATCCATTCCAACATGCATTTGTCGGAATGGATTTGACAAGGGCTATTTAATGGATGGCCAAATCCTAATGTTGGATTTTTCTGTACCCAGTGTCCTGTCCTGCTGCTGCTGTCAGCGGCTGCTGGGTGCACTGACAGTGGCAGCGGGGAGAGTAGATGGTGGCAGATGGTGGGAAGAGGTGACGGTAGTGGGAGGAGCTGGTTGGCGGCAACCAGCAAGGGGAGCTGGATAGCAGCAGGTGGCGGAAGGAGCTGGATGGCAGTGGGGGGCGGGGGGAGCTGCCAACATTGGATGGTGGAAGGAAAAGTCTGCAGCAGTGGGGGTGATGTCTGCAGTGGTGTGGGAGGTGCTCCCGTGTGTGAGTAGCCTGGCCGGTATGACGCCCTGCTCAATCTCACTTTTTTAAAGTCGGATTGAGATTGTCGAAAAGGGGGCCAAAGTCTTTTGGATTTGGCCCCGTTTCCAACAGAAGCATGAAGATCAGCGCCTATTCCGCCGATCCACATGTTTTCTGACAAGTCGGGAATTCCCAACATGTTGGAAAAGACTTCTGTTTTTGAATAGGTCGGAAACCCCTTCCAACCAAAATCTGACAGAAGCTGCCATCTTTCTGACAAGCTGGCAGCTTTCAACAGATTTCGATTGCACCCCTTTTTGACTATAGACTATCAAGACATTCATCTGAAAATGTTCCAAGATTTTCTACATTACGCCATTCCAAAATGTAGAGACTTCCCACTTTTTACAAGCATTTTAAATATTTTCCTTAGGTCCTACATTAATGTTTGTCAACCATGGACCAATCACTTTGGAACTTGAAACCCATTTTCTTGTGACAATCAAATTTCTGCTCATGAGGACAGACCTCCACCTCCACTACTCAAACTTTTTATTTTATTTTTTGTTGGCTACCTTCCGTGCTTCTTTTTTTATGTTATTTCTTTATCTCTCTCTCTATCCGTTTTTATATACAGTTATGTACTTACAAATAAAAAAAAATTATGTTATGCTAATTTTTTGGGTATATCACTGAGGTGCTTTAACAGAGGAGGGGGACCCATGTGCACTCCCCAATTGTGCCCCCTACTCCCTGGCAGTGCAGTAGACTCGGGCACTGTGCCAGATTCTACTGCGCTTGAGCAGGTTTCCAGAAACATGGCACCCACATCTCATTCTGTGGACATTTGCCACTCTGCAGCAAATACTGGGCTGGCAGAGAGATGAGTATAATTAAATGGGTGCAGTGAGTGCAGTGTCTGGGCCTCACTGGACCCAGGGGCCCTTTGTACCCATTATACTTATGTCAGTAGTCTAAAAAATTATATTAATCTTTGATCTGTTTTGATGTTCATGACATTTATATCTTGATTGTCATGTACAGTACCTGCTTGTTGTGTTACATGTTCTAATTATGAATAAAGTCACTTAATAAAAAAAGCTGCAAAACTATTTTTGTTATCATTGGATCTTGCTGTATTTGCACACCTGTGTGTAACTAAGTCACAAATCTGTGTAAGAAAGGTTCCAATATGAATGGTCACAGTTATTACTTCCCACCATGTTCTCTTATGCTTTTTACATCAGTTGTACTAATTCCTTTGTGACAAAAGTCACTGCTTAGCATCTCTGGTACACTGTGAGCAGCATTGTATGACACTATGATGTGACTAAGGTAAAGAATAAAGAGGAAGCCTGGCAGGGGCAGGAGAGTGTGATTGTCTTAAAGACAGTTGGAAGAAGGTTAGGTGGAGAGTATTTAAGCTGTAGATATAATAGGGTCTGAGTTGCCAGAAGAGTGGGAATTTTGGTGAGAATTCCCATATTTTTAAAGCAGCAATCATTTACAAGGAGTAGAGAGAGCACACTTTTCCATCAAATAAAAAGTGACAGTTACTCCACCCACACCATGCCTTGATCCCCGACCCCAGCAAATGTAATATGTATTTTTTCATCAGTCATGTCTGCTATAACAAAAGCTTCTTATAAGACGTGTTGTGGCAGATAAGACTTTCATTGCCATGCCTTTGTGTTTGATATCAAATGATACTTGTTTTGGTATTAAGAAACAATTAACATTAGACAGTGCAGCAGTTTGAAATGTCCCAGCATGATACACAATAAGAGTATTTAAAAAAGAATGAAAAAAAGATATTACACATTGTTAAACCCCAGAAGATATTGCAATGTTGGTAAATATTGTAAAGCTTATAAAGGTGTTTTTAAACTAATAAGGTGAATAAATGGTAATTTTAAAGGTCTGCTCAGTCAATATAATTTAACCATCTGTGCATAGCAATGGATCTAAAACCTGGGTGCCTTAAGGACCAAACTTGATTTAACCATATGTGCATTGAAATGGATTTACCTAAAACCTGGGTGTCCTGAGGACCACATTTGAGAATCACTGGTCATAAGTCTACTACAAAAGAAAGCTCAAAATGTAACATGGAACAACTTCTAAATAGCTCACAGAAACCGCATTGTTGGTCATGCGTGTAAAACCACCAACATATAAAGTGTATCAAACCTTTAGTGTTTATGCCATGTATTAAAGATATTTTCTCCGAAAAAATATGTTCATATCCTTTCTGAAATATATCTTTATATTTGGAAATATGTACATTATCACCAATGGCTAAAAATGCCGGAGTTTTTTTTAATTCTAAAGTAATCGACGTATGTCATCTTGAAAACTCTGAAAGAGTGAGAGGGGCTCACGTCGCACAGTGTACACTTAATCGTTCTATGGTAAGTGTTATTATAACTGTATATGAAATTCTGTAAAACATCTATATATCTGTAAGTATTCTGAGCTGTGAAATAGCTCCACATATGCACATACTTGTATTTAAATTCCTATTGAAGTGTTCTATAACAGCCACTTTTACATAATTATTGGTCATGAAATTTTGTATACCGTATTTTTCTAACACTATTTTAGGACCATGTTTAGAAACTCTTTACCATGGTCGGTTTTCCACTTCTTTGGCACGAAGTTCTGTTGGAATATATTTTCTAAAGCATTAGCAACTGTTGTAGTGTTCATAGCTGTTAGACTGACCAACCACGCTCTCTTACTGAATATGGCGATAATGGTTATTATGTATTTAAAACCATTGTTGTACTTCGCAGGGTCTATTAGCGAGACCAGATCACTTTGCCGTTGCTAATTTATAGCCGATACACAAATCATGTTCCTTTTACTCACAGCATATCCTGTCAGTTGTTCTGCATGTGTGACCAACAATGTGGTTTGTGTGAGCTAATAAGAATTTGCTACAGATTACATCTTGAGCCATCTTTTGCAGTAGACTTTTGACCAGTGATTCTCTTGTGGGCCTCATTGCACCCATATTATAGATGGTTAAATCAAGAAAACTGTGCAGACCTTTTAATTTACCATTTATATATCTTATAAGTTTAAAATTTTAAAATCCCCTTTATTGGCCTTATAATAGTTATCAACACCGCAATAACTGCCAGGGTTTAACAATATGTAATACCTTTTTTTCATCTGTTTTTTTGTTTAACTCTTGTTGTGTATCATACTGGGACTTTTCAAACTGCTTCACTGTCTAAGGTTACTTGTTTTTAAAACAAAAACAAGTATAATTTGATAGAAAACATAAAGCCATGGTGATGTAAGTCTTATCTGCCACAACATGTCTTGTAAGATACTTTTGTTAGAGCAAACATGACTGCTGAAAATATTTGTATTAAGTTTATATTAAATTTATATAAAATTTATGTAAAACACCTAAGTGAAAGTTAAGAGATTGGATTACCAATAATGTACAACACACTGACATCTGCAATTAGGACAAACCTTATACATTTATACATTTATAAGAAATGATATGATGATTTGTCTTTATTAAGTTTGTTCACTATTTGACATACCTTGGAAGAGTATCCATAGAAATATCAGAGGTCATAGTACCCTGAGGTAAACAATTGTTAAATAAGTACATTGCTTATACATTTAAGCACAGGGTGTGTGTTTTGAATATTACATATAATTTGTTTGTCTTGATATATGTATGGTATTTTAAAATTTCACAGTTACAGGCATATTTAATGAACATAATAAAAGTTATATTTTATGAGTGAATTAACATGACTATTAGTACACACTATAAGACCAATTGCTTTTGTTCCCTATATGTATATAGTCTAGTATATTGGCAACAGTATCATCATGGCAACACCCCCATATTTTGATTTGATTTATGTGATTGTAATATGGGGTACAGAATGCAAAATCAGAAATAGGCACTAGTGCAGTATATTTCCCATACCTTTTCCATCATATGAGCATCTAGCTGGCTGAAACTTCAGCATTTCCATACTACTAGCACAGTAGAATATATATATTTGAATTTTTAAATCAATTTAATACAGTTTTTAGCTCATAGCGAAATACTTATAAACCAGAATGTCATCTTTTAGCCAAACTAAAGACCTGGACAACAGACGTGAGAACCTGAAAAACAGTTTAGAATCAGCCTTTGGTAATGAAACATATAGTCCAGGATTAAATAATAAAGACTGGTCTGATAATCCTTTTCCTTAAAACAACTTTTAATGAAACATGGAAAAACTTAGTGGAACAGACTAATATTTGATAATTATATCAAGCAAAACATCATGCCCAGAGGTCTGAGACCAAGAGTGCTGAACTGGCAAATCATGAACTAAAGAAGGAATGGTAAACAACATTGACACAATGTTCAAAAGTTCTTATCAAGAGCTTAATTAAACACAACAAAATGTTTTTAGCAAAATATGCTCAGGAAATCTCGGTACTGGCGGAAAAAAAGTGAAAGAAATTTGAGATGGTAGAGAAATTTCAACAAACATAAAAAATAAAAGAAAGAGGTGGATGAATTTATACAAGAGATTATAGAAAGGAAAAAAAAGGAAATTGTATAGAGATAAAAATGACTTTGCTCAAGATAAGGTATACAGATGGAAATCTTATCCACAATGAGCAAGAAATACTAACATGATGAATTACACAACCTCAAACATTAAATCATCAGTAGGAGAAGAATTATTAAACAAAGGTAGACCCCAGAGTTGGGATTTTTTAGGATAAACACTGAGGGGGACCAAAGATTGTACACGCATGGAAGATCTAAGATCAGGAGGGGGAAAGGAAGGAGAAGAAAAAGTGATACAAGGGACTGGTGGGAGTAACCCAGAGAACAAAGGAGAATGCTGTGAATGATGATATTTTGAGAATAATTAACCTTTCAGACATAACACTTACTGAAGTTCAAATATGTTTATTAAGTAAAGGGGTTATCATTTCCCCCAGCTCATCAACCTTATAGGTTTAAGTGCGAAAAATCTTTACAGCTCTTTATGTGAAAGATACTTTTAAAAGAATTCTTCTATACTCAACAACAAATACGTGAAGAAAACCCCAGTATAGAAGAGGGCTCCTCCATGATACTAACTTGTGCTCTAATGATGGAAGATCAGACCATTTTAGGTATGTTAGAGGATCTGGAATCAGGAAATGAGAACTATCTTTATCCTTTCCCCCATGACCCCAATAAAATGTAAAATAAATTTACTTTCTTCCCGGATTTTAAAATCTCTCTTTCAGCTAAAATATACTATGATTTGGTATCGAGTGATTTAGATCTCATGTTCAATCAAGAACAACAAATACTGTTTCAAACCGATAACCTTACAGAGGGCGAAAGAGTGGCACTGCAGGAGATTATGAAATGGCAGTACATCATTAAAAACCCTTAGATATGGGGGGTAATATAGTGTTGTGGCCTAAATCTATGTACTTGACAGAGCTGAGAAAGCAATTGGGTGAAATTAATACCGGAAAGACATAAGAACAGTAGACTCTTGTTGGGGAGCACTCATTTTCAGACCTGCAAATATTTACTGTAAATATCTATTAAAAATAATAAGTTTTTATTAGTTACTTAAATGATATGGAGTTCAGGTTTTGCGAATATATGTGAAAATATAAAAATAATCTGTAGCCTTAGCTAAGATAAATAGATTAGCCGGATTCCTTGATGTTATGATTGATGTATAGGAGATATGCTCAATAAAGTGGTATCTTAGAGAGAGAGAGTGCGTGTTTTTATGACTGTCATTTAATCTGCATAGGCAACATTAGAAAAAGATTGTTGCAGAAATTTAAATCATAGGTCATGTATCCAATTGACGGTATCCTGTCTACATAGACTACTTACTGTTATCACACAGGTGGATCTAATATAATGATATTTTTAATGACCATCATTTGATCTGCATAAATAGCTTTAAAGAAAGATTATTGCAGAAATTTTGAATCATAGGTCATATGTACAGTAGACAGTATTCTGTTTTTATAGACTGCTTCCTGTTATCTCACAGGTAGATCTAGTATGCAGCCTTTAATTGCAGTACCTGGGTGTTCCAAGGTGGTCTCCCATCCGAGTACTGGCCCGGCCCTCCACTTCTTGGCTTCCAAGATCAGATGAGATTGGGCATCTCCAGTGGGGTGTGACTGCAAATTGCTGCACTTAGACCTCCTGTCTGGCTAGACAGTGGTAAAAGGCCTGATTACTTGTCAAAATGAAGTGGGATTACTCAATTTGCGCAGTAGCCTTTACAAATATTTGGCTAGTCTATACAATGGTCACCGTCTGGTATGTATTTTCACATGCGTGTAACTGGTCACAGGTAAGAATGCAGGAAATATTAATAGATATCCTGTTTAGAAGGTAAACCCTACATTGGTTGTAATCTCTAAAATATACCACACTTGTATATTATAGTATTTATCTGGAATTGAAGGCAGTCCTTCAGAAATAAATGCTCCTCTGTCATAAGACACAACTGTATCTATAATCAATGCTAATAATTAGCAAAATGCCCACATGAGGTGAAAAATTCATTTACACCATGAGAGCTTGTAATTCAATGCCACGTACTGAGAACAATTGCCTTTGATGTCTGAAGTTAGATACTATACACATTATAATTCCACATTTAGTGCTAGAAAATAGTAATTCGTGTATGGAACAGAAACCTCAAAAGCATAGAAAAATATATTGGTATAACTCATATACCAGTAGAACACCAAATTCAGATGCCACGCACAATAGTGTGACTGAAAAAGATAATATATTCTATTGCTTGATGCTAAGAACAGGCAATTCATGTAGAAAGAAACCAATTACAGATAGCAATCCAAATATAGTCTCTCTTTCTGTGCTTAATAAGTGGCAAAAATGGATTCTCTATGTTAGAGAATAGTAATTTTGGCTGAAGAATTCCTTCACTATACACAGTGATGATAGCAAGAATAGATACAGTTTCTTATTAACTGCTAGGTATAATGATACATGTGTTGCATGAAATAATACATATGTAGCAGTTCAGATGCTATAGACAGATTCACAAGCAGCTGTAGTTAAACAGCCACTGAATTCCTTCACTATACACAGTGATAGTAGCAAGAAAAGATATAGTTTCTTATTGGCTGCTAGGTATAATGATACATGTATTGCATGGAATAATACATATGTAGCAATTCAGGTGCTATTGACGAATTCACAAGCAACTGTAGCTAAACATACACCGTGTTCAGCCTGAAGCTCCAAAATAGCAATTCTCTAAAGAAACATTAATCTGCAGTTGCTCACAATCTCCTCCAGTGAGGCTACTGAAATACGGCCAATCTGTTACAGGGCTCATATACCATTATCTCACACAGCATTTAGGCATTCTCCAAGAGAGTTTACCTATACCGATATGGCACTTGACTTAACAGGATAAGGTATCTTTGATAATAAGTGATATATTTCTTTGCAGTAAACGTGAATATATGTTTGTAAAAAAATCACCAATAGCTTTTACACATGTGTGGTATACTTTCAAAGAACACACTATGTGTAGAAAAGACATATGGAATAAGGTTCACTGTTATATACGATACCAATAATCCTGAAGTCTGCTCAGTGTGGCCGACGTGTGCTGCTATTGTCAGCGGGGGAACATCCGTGGTATAATTGAAGCATTCTGTTTTTACCTAGACGTTGGGGTAATGAGTACTTAGGCCATAGAATTCAGGCTGGACGGATACCAGCGTCCGTGGAGGAGCTCCGGAGCCGTGACTAGTATCTGCAGGATAGGTCCCGGCGTTCACGCTCTCGGAATCGTCGGCTGACTCCGATCACATGTGCGCATCACATGATCGGATTCTCCCTAACGTACGTTTCACAGTAATAGCTTGATCACAGGGTAGTGTAAAGACTTGATCCCTGATTGGGTTTATATGCAAGAGGTGCCAGTCTGATTGGTTAATACATAGTAATGGGCAAATGTGAAACTGAGTCCGTGATGAAAAAACGTACTGGTATGAATTGGTTAATTAAATGTACACTTTTAATTGATGGTCTCCTGAGAGATATAGTAAAAAAATATAAAAATAAGTATAAAAATAATATTTCAATTTAAAAATATATAAATAATGAGGATATATAATAAGTTCACCAATTGAAGTTAAATGGCTATTGACATGTAGTAATGGCTGTTGCCGTCTTTACTAAAAGAGCAAAAAATGAAGTGAAAAATTATATCATATAATACAATCACATACATTTCTTTCCCATTTATTTTACACTAACATAGTCAAATAAATACCCTATATATTTTGACAATACTAAATTCTTTTGTCGTATAAACAACCCTTTATGAGGTCTAAGAACACTATACGCTGTTTACTTAAGAAGTACCGTAAGGGTACGTAAGTTGCGTAACGATCGCTCAGCCGTAGGCGAGACGCTCAAGCGTCGCGTTCGCTCACGGCCCAGAGATCACCAGACTGACACACTAGTGGCTACAGACAAACGTAATGATTCGCTATGGCGTAGCGGACACTCGAGACCACGAGGAGATCACCAGCGGCGCAGACGCTCACAACGCTATACCTTGATATCTATGCCTTTAACAATGAGATACACAGAATACCTTAATGTGAATACAGGGTGTAAGTGCAACCTTGTGTAACCTGACTAACTACAAAGCTGCTTGAGCGTCACCGACGCTCAAGTGAACACAACACTATAGGAAATACACAGATACTGGTTTAGGGTCCAAAGCCTATTAACTGTATTATAACTAATATACTTGTAAAAAGGAATCACAGTACAAATGATACACTACAATATAACAGAGACTTCCTAACCAAATAACTACACAATAAAATACACTACAATACAATTAGAGATACTTTAAGGAAAAATATGGGAGAAAGAGTAGAGAGAGCGAGAGAGAGAGAGAGAGAGATGAGATGAGAGAGATGGCTCAGAGTAAGACAACATGATCACGGAGAAAAACTTACGCATAAGGGGAAACGATCGCATGCGCCTGGACATCCAGCACCCGATTTTCAGCAATGAGAACCGTTGAAGAGTGAGAGCTGGATGTGGTCGGCCTGCCTATTTATGCCCCACACACAATGCAATCTAATGGTCCCTACAATCTTGTCGTCCATTGGACACAGGAATTCGGCTTCGCACCATAACAAAAGGTCATTGGGTAATTCATACAGGTGGGCTGTGACGATTTCAAACAGCTCAGGTGGGTGGGAAACTGGGTTTCCCGCCGCATACCTGAGTAAGAGTAAATAATAGTAATGGACATAAACTTCTTATGTCCATAACTATTCGCACGAGCGATTAATACGCTCCAAACCAACACCGGAATATTGCTATTTAAATACTCTTCCGATGGGTACCAAACACTTCTGTATGACTCCTGTTAGACCCTTCCTACAATACAAAGAGGGATCCCTCCGTTTAGGGACATTCTATATTAACCAAACTTTCAGAATCTATCAAAGGGACCATGATCTATAAACTACGTTAATTGTGGAAATATGTAACGATTGGGTCGCACGCTACGACTACATACTCTTTACCGTAAATACGCATACCGATGCGAGCGGGTGCACACATCGGCGGGTATGCGCTATCACGGGAAAGCGCACGCATGCGCAGCGCGGACCAGCGTGAGGTGCAAATATGGCAGCATGTATAGGGATATTTTTCTGACTTTGACAGTCCACCCTTTGGCAGTCAATAATAACTGCCACCTTCTAAAACATTTCAAAAGGAGAAAAATATATGTCAGGGGTTAATTCATTTCCATGGTTGGGTAGGGGAGGAGAGAGGAGTAGGTGTGAAGAGGGTATGACCTAGTGAGATAGCAGAAGCATGTGTGTATGAGTCCATGTTTGGGGGGGGTTCATGTATCATCGTGCCGTACGTGTTGTAAATCAAGCTTCGAGGTATTGCGAAGTATACATTTGAATTCCTTCTTATCCTGTCGTACAGGTCTGTGGATGGGCTGTCAAACTTTACCGAGCTCTTTTCGGATTTTTTGAACAAAATGGGGAGCACATTTTAGTTGATGATACATGAATGGGGGAATATGTGATTGCTGATATCTGTGCCTGTATTCCCTATACTATGTGTGTTATTACCTGAGGGTTGTAGAGATGAAGATGAAGAACACTTATGGAAAATGCAATGATATTCTATGTCAGGTAAATGTACATCTGTCGTCGAAGTTTTGTTCGGTCTCAGTTGAAAGTCGTCTTCTTTGCGCTGTTTTGCTCCTTAGGCATGAGCAACAAGCTTTGTCAGTGCCATCAGATTTACAAAAAATGTTGGGCTAGCGTGAGTTTAAAAATACTAGGGAAACTGGGGATCCATGGCAAAGTTCATCAAGTGTCCATTTCTCAAGTGGTCAAAACTCTTTCTTTGGTCCATCCGTTGTCAGTATAGCGTCTCGTCAACTTCCTCGTCCAAGGGGGTCTTGTTATCTTGGAGAAAAGCAGAAAAACAGGTGAAAGAAACGGACCGTATAATCACATTTTCATCACATCCTGGTTTCTATCATTGGGTCATAAATCAAATCCAGGTTAATTACAGTTTCCTCACTCCTCAAACTCATCACTCTTGTACTTTGTTTGCACCTCATTAAAGCCTGCCCGCATCTAAATATCAATCCAATAGATATAACAACACCTAAAATACATAGGAGAAACTTTCCAACATCCATTATGACTCCTTGAGCCCAGTCTCCCAAACCGGAGAACCAATTTCGCGGGTTCAACCATGACACCCAACCAGTCAGCTCATTACCTACAGCAGCAAGAGTGAGATTGTGTTTTTGGCGAAATTCCCACTTCAATTGGAGAATATCGTCCATCTTTTGGTCTATGACCTCTACCGGATCCTCGGTGCTATTTGTGATATACGTGCAACACTTCACGCCGTACTGTGTTGCCAATGTAACACAATATCCGCCTGTCACTGCTGTGAGGTAATTAAGAACCATTCTATGCTGTACCAGTTCTGTTTTATAAGCTTGGAGTTCTCTTCCAGTGTATCTAAACGTGTCATCATACATTTCAGTGATATTATCTAACAAATTGGCGAGTGCGGAAATGTATCTATAATTCATCACTCCTCGAGCGGTGCGAGTGAAATCTAACGCTACCAGAACCTGAATCCCGGTGGATTCATGGATTAGATCAGAGGCCGGATGCTCTAACCTTTCTGACAGGTGTCTTTTAACTCGGTGCTCGTAATGAGTGTGAGTATAAGGAGCTTGGGCACCACGGTGTATGTCTTTCATTTTATCATGTGTTACAGTCATCACTTCAGGCAATACTTTTCCAATATAACACAATCCTTCAGAGTTTGGGGCAAGCCACTTGTACGCCTTTCTCCCGCATATGAAATAAGCATCATCGGGGAGAACATATGGGACGGAGTAGGACATTACCATATTACATACCTTCCAGGTGAAATCTCCTGACCCTAATTCTTCCATCTGCTTAATACACGTATCGGGTTGTACGATATGTGCACAGTATCCTGGTGATACTTCTCCAACTCTAGTAATCCTATTTCCTAAGGTATATCGATACCGGAAAGATTTTCCTCTACTGGCTATGTGGCGTACAAGCTCTGTATCTGTAGGCATTCTATCTGCTCTATGCGAAAAGGTCATGGTAAGGTTGCTCCATGACACTTCCCAATTTCCCGGCTTACGGGGATTGGAGATATTAAAACATAAGAGGGACCTATCCACATGGTATTGGTGGAGCTTCAAACTAGGAGGGCTGGAGATGTTAAACCTCCGGTCCACCGGTCTCCCACCACTTAGCTCAAGTACCTCCCCTAACGTTAAAGGAAATGGTACTAGCCCTGATTTGCTATGACCCTGAGGTACTTGAGAGCATACCCAACAATCTGTTTGGTTTAATACGTTACCCACTAAGGAGTGATAGTCACTCAATGGATGCCGGTCCATATGGATATTAAAACTGGATTGGCATTTCTTTATGCACCCATCCTCAACCAAGTTGTTACAAAGCCTGCAGATACAGTTTTCTTCAGCTAACAATCCATCACAATTTCTTCTATCGGATCGTTTTCTGATACTCGCCTTTGCTTGTTGGTTAGGTTGATCTTGGAAAACTACGCCTTCATTATCATAATCGGAACCCATTCCAGAACCTCTCTCGACCTCCATGGTACTCTCGCCGGAACAGACTGCTCTGGTCAACATCATGGTCAACAGGAAAATCCGGATCACAGTCTCTTGGGGCAAGTCCATCTTTGAGGAGGAAATGGAGAAGTATGAGAAGGGGGAAAAAGAAATTTCAAGGGAGAGGGGATGGGAAGTGGAAAAAAAACAATAAAAGGGATTGGGGAGTCGACAACTGCTTTCGGTCTTCAAGGCTCAGGTGCCGCCTCAGTCCTCCTGGAACAGACACTCCAGTGATACAACCTCTACCGTCTGTTCCTTATCACGGGACTTCTCTGGATCAGCAACCTTCTTGCAGTGGGATGAATGGACCCAAGTCTCTCTCTCAGCAACCTTCAATGCTGTGGTGCTAGTCAATAAGACCTGGTATGGTCCTTCCCATCTATCAATAAGACAACCTGAGCGTAGAAAATTTCGTATCATTACATAATCCCCAGGTTCAATGTCATGACAATTACTATCTGGTAAATCAGGAATCACCAACTTCAGATTATCATTTTGATTCCTCAACTGCTTACTCATGTTAATCAAGTATTTTACAGTTACTTCATTGTTACATTTCAAATCATCCTGAGGGTTAATCATGACATGCGGTTGTCGACCAAACAAGATTTCAAAAGGGGATAGGTTAAGAGGGGACCTGGGAGTGGTTCTGATGCTATACAAAACAATGGGTAAAGCTTCTGGCCACGTCAATCCTGTCTCTGCCATTATTTTACTCAATTTATTTTTAATAGTGCTGTTCACTCTTTCGACCTTCGCACTCGCCTGTGGACGGTACGGAGTGTGCAGCTTGCTATCAATTCCCATCAACTTACACATTCCTTGAAAGACATCACCTGTAAAATGGGTACCCCTATCACTTTCGATTATCCTAGGGATACCATATCTACACACAAATTCTTGTACAATTTTCTTAGCTGTAAACATAGCGGTATTTGTAGCTGCTGGAAATGCTTCGACCCAATTCGAGAAAACATCTATACAGACAAGTACATATTTCAAATTTCGACATGGGGGTAATTGAATGAAGTCAATTTGTATTACCTGGAAAGGGCCGCCGGCAGGTGGGATATGGGATGGTTCTGTAGGTATTGCCTTTCCAGTATTCTTTCTCAGACAGGTAAGGCATGACATTGCTCTTTTACTCGCATGAGAGGAGAATCCTGGGGCGCACCAGTATGCTCTTACCAATTTGCACATTCCCTCCTTGCCTAGATGAGTCAGCCCGTGAGCTGCTTCAGCCAGACATGGAAGATATGCCCTGGGGGCCACTGGTTTACCATGTCCATCCGTCCAGAGCCCTGAGGACTCCTGGCCATATCCCTTTGCCTTCCAGACTGCTCTTTCCTGTGCGGAACACAAATTCTGCATTTCACACAACTTCTGTGTGTTGATGGTATTGAATACCATCAGTTGTGTGGTGTCTGTCGGTATGGGGGTAGCAGCTGCTAACTTAGCAGCTTCGTCTGCTCGGCTGTTACCAAGTGATACTGGGTCTTGACTATATGTATGTGCTTTACATTTGATAACAGCCACTCTGTCGGGTTCCTGTATCGCTGTTAGAAGCCTTTTTATGTGAGCTGCATGCGCTATCGGTGTACCAGCTGCCGTCATGAAATTTCTGAGGCGCCATAGGGCTCCGAAATCATGGACTACCCCGAATGCGTATCTAGAATCGGTGTAGATATTGGCTGACTTACCCTTAGCCAATTCACATGCTCTGGTTAGGGCGACCAGTTCAGCAACCTGGGCTGAGTGAGGTGGGCCTAGCGGTTCTGCTTCTATGGTGTCTTGGTCATCTACGACTGCGTATCCAGTACACAAGTCTCCCGAGTCTGACTGTCTGTGACAACTACCGTCCGTGTAGAACGTGAGTTCTGCATCTTCCAGTGGATTGTCACTGATGTCAGGCCTTGCGGTAAAATTTTGGGTCAAATATTCCATACAATCATGTGTATCTTCCTTTGTATTAAATCCTCCTTCCCCAGCACTCTCACCTTCCACCCTTTGTGCATGACCAAGCACACCTGGGAGATATGTTGCAGGATTTAATGCACTGCATCTCCTTATGGTGATGTTTACTGGGGCCATTAGCGCCAATTCCCATCTTGTAAACCTCGCTGATGAGACGTGTCTGGTTTGGGCAGAATTCAATAAGGCAGATACCGCATGTGGTGTATGGATTGTGAGGTTGTGGCCTAGCACGACATCTTCGCTTTTTGTCACTAGCAATGCTATCGCCGCAACGCTACGCAAGCATGTGGGGAGGGATCGCGCTACCGTGTCTAGCTGAGCGCTGTAGTATGCAACTGGCCTGCTGGCGTCACCGTGTTTTTGGGTTAGTACACCTGCTGCGCAACCAGCACTTTCTGTTCCGTATAGTTCAAAGGGTTTCCCATAGTCTGGCATACCTAATGCTGGCGCCTGCGTTAGGCACTGTTTGAGTCTCTCAAATGCTGTTTCGGATTCGTCAGTATGCGAAATCCGATCAGGTTTGTTTGAGGAGACCATTTCCTGCAAAGGTAACGCCAATATGGAAAACCCTGGGATCCAATTACGGCAATACCCACACATTCCTAAAAACGTCCTGATTTGTTGCTGGGTTTGTGGTAGAGTCATGTCTCTAATTGCTTGGATTCTATCAGCGGTCAGGTGTCTCAGTCCTTGTGTTAGACAGTGTCCCAAATATTTTACCTTAGTTTGGCATAATTGCAACTTGTCTTTGGAAACCTTGTGACCTGTGTCTGAAAGATGAAACAGGAGCTGTTTCGTATCCTTCAGGGATGCTTCCAATGAATCAGAACACAGTAGTAAATCATCCACATACTGTATCAATACTGATCCACTCTCTGGTTGAAAAGACTGTAAACAATCATGCAAAGCCTGAGAAAATATACTTGGACTATCTATGAAACCTTGGGGTAACCGAGTCCACGTGTATTGGACTCCTCTGTATGTGAATGCAAACAAATATTGGCTGTCAGGATGCAGAGGTACCGAAAAGAAAGCGGAGCAGAGGTCAATAACAGTGAAAAATTTGGCAGAGGGAGGAATTTGCATTAGGATGACAGCTGGATTAGGCACTACGGGGAACTGACTCTCAACTATTTTGTTAATCCCCCTTAGATCCTGCACTAGCCTGTAACCCCTCCCCCCACTCTTTTTAACAGGGAAGATGGGACTATTTGCTGTGCTGGACGTTCTTACTAGAATGCCCTGTTGTAGCAAGCGTTCTATTACTGGGAAAACTCCTAACTCCACCTCTGGCTTCAGAGGATACTGTGGGATTTTTGGAGCTATCCTACCATCTTTTACTTGTACAACTACTGGAGCTACGTTTGCCATTAATCCAGTGTCCTATCCATCTTTTGTCCAAAGTGACTCTGGTATCTGAGATGTCATCTCTTCTACTTGGGATGGATTCCTATTTGTCATAATGGTATGTGACATTAATTTTGATGGGGAGTCTAACATGTCTCACACTTCCTGAGCGTGATTCTCAGGAATGTCCAAGAATACACCTTCAGGAGTACAGTAAATGACGCAACCCATTTTACATAGTAAGTCTCTACCCAGGAGATTAGTTGGTGCAGATGCAGCCAGCAAAAAGGAATGCTTGGTATGCAAAGGCCCTATTGTAATCTCGGCTGGTTTGCTAACAGGGTAGTGCTGGACTACTCCTGTTACTCCCATGGCTGGAACTGTCCTACCAGTGGTTCTCATGCCCACTGTCGAATTTATCACTGACTTGGCCGCCCCTGTGTCTACAAGAAAATTTAAAGTTTTACCAGCTACATTGATTGCAATCTCTGGTTCACTTCCAAGACTGGCAATCAATTTAACCGGCTGCAGATTACAGGTATGGCCACACCCCTATTGGGTATGCTGACCTCCCTGAATCCCGCTGGCAGCAACTACTTGTGAGGGAGTTAGTTGTGAACTACCAGAGGCATGCCAGTCTCTGTTCGGGGGATATCTTTTTGTTTCTCCTGTATGTGGCTCAAAACTCCGCCTCTGTGGACCCTGCTCCCAATGTCGTGTGTCGTGTCGTTGTCTAGGGGGTTGAAAAGATCTTTGTACACTCTTTGTTCTACAGTCTCGTGCATAGTGTCCCTGTTTGTTACAAGAAAAACATGTTATTACACTTGACTTACCCACAGGATTCGGTGGTACATACGCAGGCTGCCTTGTGGTCAGCGCCTGTATACTTACTGACATCAACTTATCACTTTGCGACTCCCTGTGCCTAGTGATGTTTCTGTCGTGATCAATAGCAGCCTCTCTCAATGTGGACACCGACAGACCTCGCCAACATGGTTGCGTGGTCTGAACCCTAGCCTTTAATGTTTCCTTTAAACCATCCATCAGTACAGATACTGCTACTTCTTGGTGGTTTGGGTTGGTCTTAATGTCTTCTATACCAGTGTATTTTGCCATTTCTAATAGTGCCCGGTGAAAATATTCTGTTGCCGTTTCGGACTCTTTTTGTCTAATGGAGAATATTTTGTTCCATTTAACAACGGCTGGGAAATACTCCTTTAGCTGTAAATTTATCCTTTTTACGTTATCTTTGTTGTACACATCTGAAAGCGGTACATCTTTATCTAGTCCACAATCAGCCAAGAATTGAACTGAGTCGACATTTGAAGGTAAACAAGCTCTTAGCAGTATCTGCCAATCTTTGTGGTTGGGTTCTACAGTGTTCCCTAGATCCCTGATGTATTTTTGGCTAGCAACTAAGTCTTTCCTGGGGTCAGGAAATTCGGACACTATGGTTCTTAATTCCATTCGGGAAAATGGAGTGTACATGGCAATGTTCCTTATGGGAGTGGCTCCTGATGCATCTGTTTTCCCATTGGGGACTGCTATTACTCTAACAGGGTTAACTCTAACAACCTCATTCTGTGTAGATTCTACAGCTTGTGGTGAAATTGTTTCGGTATAATGCATGGTGCCGTACTTACCCGTTGACACGACCTCACCTATCCCTCCGCTAGGGGCCTTCACTAATCTCGTGAGTGGTGCAGTTCCTACTGTGGTTTCTGATATGGTGGCCGCTAGAGAGAGCGCTGAAATTGTTGCCGAATCGTCTTCTTGATCACACTCCTGAGGAAAGTTCAGAACAGGGTACAACTTGCACGGGTCAATAATTGCATGGGTTACTTGGTTAACATCATTAACATTTATATGGTTGCTAAGAGTTTGTGTTTTACGCCCCAGTGCGTTTTTCTCCGTAATCAACTTCTCTCCTGCAATGTATGGTGGAGGCGGGGCTGTGGCTATCAGTTTCCTGACTGCCCCAGATCCCGCCGCCAGAGCCAAACCTCTCTGTATCTCACCTTCCTGTTGCCATAACTGTAAATAATCATGATGCTGAATTCGTCTCTTTGTTGATTTTATGAGACATATCCTCCTCCTTAAATTTTGTAACACTTCTGGACTGAAGCTACCTATTCTTGGGAATTTCTCCCTGTCTCGTACAGTCATTCTCTCCCATTCATCACATAAAACCTCTGTGTGACTTCCATATTTCTCACACATGATGTACCTTGCCGACCCAACTGGTCGGTTCTCTGAATCAACCCGAACCGAGGTTGATCGCCCCCTACCTGAACAACTGGCCCCCATAATCTGCAGGTGTTGCTTACTACTCCTTTGATCTTTATATCACGGTCTTCAGCGAACCCTTACAGCAAACCAAATTATTCAGAATAGGCCGGCGGTGGCGGTTTACCGAGTACCCCACTCACTCGCCCACCTCGACCAATACGACCTGATCACACCGACATGGTGCTGGCGTACTCGATACAGGGCCCTACCAGAAAGAACCTTCTGTTTACTGGAACATATGAGGGTTACCCGCAGGACACTTACTCTTTCCAGTAAAGGTGGGGTTGTTAGATAGTTCCTGAGTGACCAGCGAACTTCCCTTTAAAAATAAAAAATTACACAAATCACGTCAGAATGTACAAATAGCGTTTGTGACCACTTTACTCTAATGGTATTAGGTCAGATTACTAACTACTGCACACAATTACGTGCGGTACAATCGTTCAGTACATAAGCACTACCTGTTATGTACTGAGAGATCAGTGGAATCGATGTTTCCGGCCGCGATTCCTTCAGCAAGAGCTTATGGCCTATATGGGTTCTGCACCAACCCCCGGGGTTGTGCCTCTTACCTTTATAGCGGACCTCTTTGTCTCCTTATGACCTCCTGGTCTTGTCTGTACGACCTCCTGGTCTGACCTCCTGGTCTTGTACTGGTCCGCTATACTCTAATGCTCAAATATTATGTTTAACCAGGGATGCCTCCCTAGCCACCGTGTATGTCACTTACACGTATGTCCTACCCGATTTCTTTTGGTTCAACCTCTAAGTTGTATAAACTTGTATACAAAAACACACTCACTCAACACATGTACACTTTCATTTATATATCTATTTCTGCGCAGAAATTTTCTTCAGCCCAGCTGTGTTACCAATTAGGAGCAGGATCTGTTAAACTAAATTTCAGATTTTTCAAAAATAGACTTGCGTTATTTATCGCCTCTTGCGCTATTTACCGCTTAGCGCTAACCATCGCCTTTGCGTTAATTATCGCTTTGCGCTAAAATTTCAACTTTTCGTGATTTGAGCTACGTGGGCGTAACCGGACGCTCCATTGCGTAATGCACGCTGCGTGCGTCGGCCTTTGGATTGCGTACGCTAGTCTTTGTTAGAGACACGCGTACGCGATGCAAAGATCCACCGTAACACAATATACTTTTATCAATGTAGACGATCCCTGATCATCTACCGCGTACCCCACTGGCTTTGCCTTATCTCCCAGGCAAACCTGTGTGTTTCTCTACACTTTTAACTATTACCTCTATTCTTAAACTATAAAATAACAGCAAGTCTCTCTTAGCACTTTTCTATCAACTATAAAATTGGCAAACAGGATAGTGATATACGAAAATGAAAAAGAAATGCAGATATATGTATGCGTGCGTGTGTACGCAAGACAGAAGACAAATAAACAGTTTTTTTTTTTTTAAAGACACAAACGTTTTGTTCTTACCTCCGGTTCCCGGATTCCTTCAGCACTCTTTATCTAAGTGAAGCAGACGCTTATCCCGTCAGCACTGCGAGACAACCTCCCACCCTTTGCTGGGGGATAATGTCTGCTGATCTACCTAGTGCAGATATGTGAAGGACAGGACGAGCCTCCAATTGACAATACTAAATTCTTTTGTCGTATAAACAACCCTTTATGAGGTCTAAGAACACTATACGCTGTTTACTTAAGAAGTACCGTAAGGGTACGTAAGTTGCGTAACGATCGCTCAGCCGTAGGCGAGACGCTCAAGCGTCGCGTTCGCTCACGGCCCAGAGATCACCAGACTGACACACTAGTGGCTACAGACAAACGTAATGATTCGCTATGGCGTAGCGGACACTCGAGACCACGAGGAGATCACCAGCGGCGCAGACGCTCACAACGCTATACCTTGATATCTATGCCTTTAACAATGAGATACACAGAATACCTTAATGTGAATACAGGGTGTAAGTGCAACCTTGTGTAACCTGACTAACTACAAAGCTGCTTGAGCGTCACCGACGCTCAAGTGAACACAACACTATAGGAAATACACAGATACTGGTTTAGGGTCCAAAGCCTATTAACTGTATTATAACTAATATACTTGTAAAAAGGAATCACAGTACAAATGATACACTACAATATAACAGAGACTTCCTAACCAAATAACTACACAATAAAATACACTACAATACAATTAGAGATACTTTAAGGAAAAATATGGGAGAAAGAGTAGAGAGAGCGAGAGAGAGAGAGAGAGAGATGAGATGAGAGAGATGGCTCAGAGTAAGACAACATGATCACGGAGAAAAACTTACGCATAAGGGGAAACGATCGCATGCGCCTGGACATCCAGCACCCGATTTTCAGCAATGAGAACCGTTGAAGAGTGAGAGCTGGATGTGGTCGGCCTGCCTATTTATGCCCCACACACAATGCAATCTAATGGTCCCTACAATCTTGTCGTCCATTGGACACAGGAATTCGGCTTCGCACCATAACAAAAGGTCATTGGGTAATTCATACAGGTGGGCTGTGACGATTTCAAACAGCTCAGGTGGGTGGGAAACTGGGTTTCCCGCCGCATACCTGAGTAAGAGTAAATAATAGTAATGGACATAAACTTCTTATGTCCATAACTATTCGCACGAGCGATTAATACGCTCCAAACCAACACCGGAATATTGCTATTTAAATACTCTTCCGATGGGTACCAAACACTTCTGTATGACTCCTGTTAGACCCTTCCTACAATACAAAGAGGGATCCCTCCGTTTAGGGACATTCTATATTAACCAAACTTTCAGAATCTATCAAAGGGACCATGATCTATAAACTACGTTAATTGTGGAAATATGTAACGATTGGGTCGCACGCTACGACTACATACTCTTTACCGTAAATACGCATACCGATGCGAGCGGGTGCACGCATCGGCGGGTATGCGCTATCACGGGAAAGCGCACGCATGCGCAGCGCGGACCAGCGTGAGGTGCAAATATGGCAGCATGTATAGGGATATTTTTCTGACTTTGATTATTTCTAGTATAACACAGTAATTTTTCACCTAATTTTTCACTTCATTTTTTGCTCTCTCCCCTCTTCCTTTCACTAACTACAACTCACATTAATATAAACCATTAATTCGGTGTAGTAACGACGGCAACAGCTGTTACTACATGTCAATAGCCATTTAACTTCAATTGGTGAACTTATTAAATATCCTCATTATTTATATATTTTTAAATTTAAATATTATTTTTATACTTATTTTTATTTTTATATTTTTTTACTATATCTCTCAGGAGACCATCAATTAAAAGTGTACATTTAATTAACCAATTCATACCAGTAAGTTTAATCATCACGGACTCAGTTTCACATTTGCCCATTACTATGTATTAACCAATCAGACTGGCACCTCTTGCATATAAACCCAATCAGGGATCAAGTCTTTACACTACCCTGTGATCAAGCTATTACTGCGAAACGTACATCAGGGAGAATCCGATCATGTGATGCGCGCATGTGATCGGAGTCAGCCGCCGATTCCGAGAGCGTGAACGCCGGGACTTATCCTGCAGATACTAGTCACAGCTCCGGAGCTCCTCCACGGACGCTGGTATCCATCCAGCCTGTATGCTATGGCCTAAGTACTCATTACCCCAACGTCTAGGTAACAACAGCATGCTTCAATTATACCACGGATGTTCCCCCGCTGACAATAGCAGCACACGTCGGCCACACTGAGCAGACTTCAGGATTATTGGTATCGTATATAACAGTGAACCTTATTCCATATGTCTTTTCTACACATAGTGTGTTCTTTGAAAGTATACCACACATGTGTAAAAGCTATTGGTGATTTTTTTACAAACATATATTCACGTTTACTGCAAAGAAATATATCACTTATTATCAAAGATACCTTATCCTGTTAAGTCAAGTGCCATATCGGTATAGGTACACTCGCTTGGAGCATGCCTATATGCTGTGTGAGATAATGGTATATGAGCCCTGTAACAGATTGGCCGTATTTCAGTAGCCTCACTGGAGGAGATTGTGAGCAACTGCAGATTAATGTTTCTTTAGAGAATTGCTATTTTGGAGCTTCAGGCTGAACACAGTGTCTGTTTAGCTACAGTTGCTTGTGAATTCGTCAATAGCACCTGAATTGCTACATATGTATTATTCCATGCAATACATGTATCATTATACCTAGCAGCCAATAAGAAACTATATCTATTCTTGCTACTATCACTGTGTATAGTGAAGGAATTCAGTGGCTCTTTAACTACAGCTGCTTGTGAATCTGTCTATAGCATCTGAACTGCTACATATGTATTATTTCATGCAACACATGTATCATTATACCTAGCAGTTAATAAGAAACTGTATCTATTCTTGCTATCATCACTGTGTATAGTGAAGGAATTCTTCAGCCAAAATTACTATTCTCTAACATAGAGAAGCCATTTTTGCCACTTATTAAGCACAGAAAGAGAGACTATATTTGGATTGCTATCTGTAATTGGTTTCTTTCTACATGAATTGCCTGTTCTTAGCATCAAGCAATAGAATATATTATCTTTTTCAGTCACACTATTGTGCGTGGCATCTGAATTTGGTGTTCTACTGGTATATGAGTTATACCAATATATTTTTCTATGCTTTTGAGGTTTCTGTTCCATACACGAATTACTATTTTCTAGCACTAAATGTGGAATTATAATGTGTATAGTATCTAACTTCAGACATCAAAGGCAATTGTTCTCAGTACGTGGCATTGAATTACAAGCTCTCATGGTGTAAATGTATTTTTTACCTCATATGGGCATTTTGCTAATTATTAGCATTGATTATAGATACAGTTGTGTCTTATGACAGAGGAGCATTTATTTCTGAAGGACTGCTTTCAATTCCAGATAAATGCTATAATATACGAGTGTGGTATATTTTAGAGATTACAACCAATGTAGGGTTTACCTTCTAAACAGGATATCTATTAATATTTCCTGCATTCTTACCTGTAACCAGTTACACACATGTGAAAATACATACCAGACGGTGACCATTGTATAGACTAGCCAAATATTTGTAAAGGCTACTGCCCAAATTGAGTAATCCCACTTCATTTTGACAAGTAATCAGGCCTTTTACCACTGTCTAGCCAGACGGGAGGTCTAAGTGCAGCAATTTGCGGTCACACCCCACTGGAGATGCCCAATCTCATCTGATCTTGGAAGCCAAGAAGTGGAGGGCCGGGCCAGTACTCGGATGGGAGACCACCTTGGAACACCCAGGTACTGCAATTAAAGGCTGCATACTAGATCTACCTGTGAGATAACAGGAAGCAGTCTATAAAAACAGAATACTGTCTACTGTACATATGACCTATGAGTCAAAATTTCTGCAATAATCTTTCTTTAAAACTATTTATGCAGATCAAATGATGGTCATTAAAAATATCATTATATTACATCCACCTGTGTGATAACAGTAAGTAGTCTATGTAGACAGGATACCGTCAATTGGATACATGACCTATGATTTAAATTTCTGCAACAATCTTTTTCTAAAGTTGCCTATGCAGATTAAATGACGGTCATAAAAACACGCACTCTCTCTCTCTAAGATACCACTTTATTGAGCATACCTCCTATACATCAATCATAACATCAAGGAATCCGGCTAATCTATTTATCTTAGCTAAGGCTACAGAATATTTTTATATTTTCACATATATTCGCAAAACCTGAACTCCATATCATTTAAGTAACTAATAAAAACTTATTATTTTTAATAGATATTTACAGTAAATATTTGCAGGTCTGAAAATGAGTACTCCCCAACAAGAGTCTACTGTTCTTCTGTCTTTCCGGTATTCATTTTGATACAATTTTCTGACTCTCGGGAGCACCACTGAGGGTTAACCTGTATACACCGTATTGGTGAGAATAATTTTCAAGGTGTTTGGTAACCTGATTATGTAGCAATTTCATTGATTATTCTCAGTTTTTTCAGACTATCATCGATTGATTACAATTATCTCAATCTGTGCGGTTCCTTTTATGACCAATTTCTAACCAAAGCAATTGGGTGACCAGAATTGCTTTAAACCTCTAATTTTCAATCCAAGAAAGAACTTCCTCTGTCAGCACAACTCCATAATTTTAAGAGCCCATAGGAATGGTACTATAAAGAATAAAAAAGACTATGGGTACCTCAAGATGGAGAACCCAACAATTGCAACATTGTAATTACTACCAAAAGTGCTCAAAGATGACAAGACTCCTCCCAGAAGACAAATTGTCTCTGGTGTAGGGAGCCTAACTGAAAGGTCTAGTACATATGTTGAGCAATATATCAGACATTATGAACTAACATTGACCTCCTACTCCAGGGACACTATGGGGGAGATTCAATTCTTTTCACCCCTTTTCACACCCATTCTGTTTCTGCCCTCAGGGGCGTGGTATCATTATTTCAACTTGCTACCTCCGGAGTATGGAGGCACCCAACCCTTTACACAGCTAAACCTGATCACTATGGGCGCAATATGCGCAATAACAGAGATCATTTTAGAAGGAAATTGGGCGTGATATGTCATTTGAATCTCACCCAAAGTATGTCTTGAAAAAATGACAGGATATGGTTGTAAACCAAGGTACATGGTTTACCACTTATGATATTGAGAGTTTATATACCAGTATGGATCACAACAAAGGTTTTGCATCCATTAAATAATTCTTAAACATGGTAATACTTTGAGACTTTGATGATTTCTTAATCTCCCTTTTGGAATTTATACTGACCAATAATTACTTTTTTAGGAGGAGAAATTCTACCTCCAAGTTCGAGGGATGATGATGGGGATGGCCTGTACCCCATCATATTCCAACCTCTACCTGGGGTGGTGGGAGAAAGAACATGTGTTTAACGAGACCTTGGAAAAATATACACAACACATCCTGTTCTACCTCCATTACATAGATGATTTATTGATTATCTGGGGGGCAGGAGAAAAACTTCTTGAGGAATTTATTACCATCCTAAAGCAAAATGATCTTAATTTAAAACTGACAGGAGATAGAAGCCAACAGGAAATCAATTTCCTGGTTCTAAGCATCAGAATAGAGATGGATGGGTGAATAGGTACAGATGTCTTTAGGAAAAAAACAGCCACAAATAGTATACTACACTCCACCAGTTCTTATTTACCAGCAACTATCAGAGCAATTCCAAAAGGATAATTACTCCGGATAAAGAGGAATTGCTCACATGATGACACATATCAAGAACGAGAAGAACAAGTGTGTGAATGCTTAAGAAAGAGAGGGTACAGCAACAGAATTATTAAATCTGCTGTACATGATGTCAAATCCCAATCAAGAGATTCTCTTTTAACCCCCAAGATTAGACCATCAAGAGAAGAAATAATAGGATTCTTTAGTACCTTTAAAACACAGTGGAAAAGGATCAATGGTATCCTACAGAAACATTAGTCGTTTTTTCAGACAGATTAAATCCTTAGAGAAGTTTTACCAGCAAGGATACAGAGTAGTTGGAGGAGATCCAAAAATGTACGAGATTCACTTGTCAGAAGCCACCTTGCGGTCCCTAGAAGAAAACTGTACAATAAAAAGACTATTACCAATGTGGCCGATGTAAAGCATGTACATACATGGTATCAAAATCATATATTGACAAATTTGGAACAAACTGGTCAATTCAGAATTTCAGAGTGTCTCCAACTCATTCATCATTTTGTTAGCTCACCTCTGAACCTTTCCAAGTTCTAATATAACTCTTTTATAGTGTGGTGCCAAGAACTGTACACAATACTCAAGATGTGGCCGTACCAATGATTTGTACAGTGGCAGAATTATGCTCTCATCCCTTGTCTCAATTCCCCTTTTAATGCATGCTAACACCGTATTTGCCTTTGTTGCTACACTTTGGCATTGTGTGACCAGAATTGTGTATTGCTACTATATCTATCAATGAACATCCCCAAATCCTTTTCTAATACAGTTTACCCTAAATTTCCCCCATTTAATTGGTAGGTTGTATGTTTTTTTTTTTAGTCCCAAAGTGCATAACTTTACACTTTTCCACATTAAACCTCATACACCATTTTGTTGCCCAAACTTGCAGTTTAAAAAAATAATTCTGAAGAGACTCCCCACCCACATCTGAATTTATTACCCTACATATTTTAGTATCGTCAGCAAAAGTTGACACTGTGCTTTCTAGTTCTTCTTCTAGATAATTAATAAATATATTAAACAATAGTGGCCCCAACACAGAACCCTGCTGTATTCCACTGATAACTTTAGCCCAGGTGTAAAACATCCCATTTATCAACATTTGCTGTTCCCTGTTATCAAGCCAATTACTCACCCATGTACAAATAGTGTGTCCCATACCATGCTCCTTTAATTTCAAAGTCATCCTCCTGTGAGGTACTGTGTCGAAAGCTTTTGCAAAATTTAGATAAACCACATGGAGAAATTGCCCATGGCAACCAAACGGCTGCTCTTTATACTTTTATTGTATGCGAATTATAAATGTTACGCCAAATCTGATTGGTTGCCATGGGTAAGTTCTCCACTGGCTCATTTCTCCACTTTTATCACTGCTTAGTACATCTCCCCCTTAGTATCTTAATGGAAACTGATCCATGAATAGTGATTGAAGCTGGACACAGTATGCAACCATAAGACACACTCTCACTACCCTGTAAATATCCTTAACATTATTTTTTTTATCTTCCATATCCATAGACAACATGAAGTTTAGAAACTACATACAGGTTGTATCTTCCATATCCAAAAATCTGACACCCAAAATCCTAATTTTTTTGAGCACGACCGAATCAGTGATTCCTTTGCTTTTTAATGGTTTAATATACACACTTTGTTTTATGCACAAAATTTTTAAAAGCTAGTTACCAGCCCATCGAAGTAACGGAACAACATAACAGTAATGTCAGCTGTGTGCACCTGAACGGAGCAATGCTTGAATTGCTCCGTCGAGCGCCATTTAGTAAATTCCTACTAAAGAGGTGAGGAGCAGTGTTATCCTTTTAGTATGTAGGATATTGTATAAAATTACCATCAGGCTATGTGAACATGAAACATAAATGCATTCTGTGCTTAGACTTGGGTCCCATTCCCAAGAAATCTCATTATAGTATGCAGATATTCTAAAATACGCAAAAATCCAATATCCATTAACCTCTGGTCCCAAACATTTCAGATATGGGAGACTCAACCTGTAGTAACAAATTGCATTCATGGGAAAGTATCCATCTTGATATATATATATATATATATATATATATATATATATATATATACATATATATATATATATATATATATATATATATATATATATATATATATATATATACACACACACACACACACACACACACACACACACACACACACACACACACACACACACACACACGACGCAGTGAATGGAACTATACTTGTCTTCATATTTTTTATTTGTCATTTAACTTATGTTTTTATTTTATTTTTTAATTTCCTGCCACAAAAACAATGTTCAGATGATGTCTTATTAATGGTTTGGCCAGGTGACTGCAACTAATTCATCATAGAACACCTATTTTAGAATAGCTTATTAAATATTAAAGCTTCCACAGTATGTGTAATTTATAATGTCAGTTCATAAAGTGAAGATAGAAAGGATGACCGATTTCAGAATGAAATTTTGCTTGGGCTTTTACCAAACTATGGGGAGTATTCAATAGGCGCTGACCTCCACAGTGCACACACGCAAGAGCCACTCTGCATGTGCGCAGGTGGGGAGATGTGATTGCATCTCCGTTATGCAAATGCCTCTGCCTGAATGACAGGCAGAGGCATTTGCAGGGCAGTTTGTGGCAAGTGCAGTGACGTGGCATTGGGCAAACGTGGCATTGAAAATGGAGGCTAGTTCAGGGTGGTCGCGTGACGTCACACACTCCGCTGTGACCCGAAAGATGGCCACCCTGCACCTGCCTTTGCATCCTTGCTGAGTAAGGAGGGGGGCATCCACTAGTTTGCGATGCAATCACAATTGAATTGACCCAGCATGGGGTTTTATCATTAGCAGTTTGCTAAGATTGCAAAACTGCTAATGAAGCTGTTTCCAGTTCTGGAGACCATATCTCCAGAAGGATATAAATACATTAGAGAGTGTACAAAGAAGGGCAACTAAAATGGTGCATGGCCTACATCACAAAACTTACCCGGAAAGGCTAAAAGATCTTAACATGTATAGTATGGAGGAGAGATGGGAAAGGGGAGACATGATAGAAACTTTCAAATATACCAAAGGTTTTAACAAAGTTCAGGAGGGAAACATTCTTCAAAGAAAGAGAAGTATTAGAACTTTAGGACATACACTGAAACTGGAGGGAGGCAGGTTCAGGGGAAATTTAAGGAAAATTATTTCACAGAAAGGGTAGTGGATAAGTGGAATAGCCTCCCATCAGAGGTGGTAGAGGCTAAGACTGTAGAGCAATTTAAACATGATTGGGATAGGCATATGAATATCCTTACAAAGAATTAAGGTTCTAAAAGGTTTGGGATTACCTAAAGGATAAAAAAGGGCAGGTTAGATGGGCCAAGTGGTTCTTATCTGCCATCAAATTCTTTGTTTCTAAGTTTCTATCTACTGCATTTCCCTGGTCGAGAATGTTGCTTCCTATCTCATAGAATCTAATCCAATTAGTTTGACATGACCTTTTTCTCACTAAAACATGCTGGTTCTTATTAATGGAATGGTAGATCTCCAATGAATCCTGTATGCTGTTCCTTAGTATACTTTCCAATAGTTTCCCCACTTTTGATGTCAGACTAACCAGTCTATAGTTACCAGGATGAAGTTTAATATCCTTTTTAAATATTGGAACTACATTCGCTATATGCCAGTCCTTTGGTACCATGCCTGATCTAAGTGAATCAGTGAAAATCGGATACAGTGGCCTTTCTATTTCAGCATTTAGCTCCATCATTACCCTTGGATGTAGGCCATCTGGACCAGGAGATTTATTTGTCTTAATTTTTTTTTTATCATTCACAGACAACTTCCTCTGATATACAAGTATTAAGCAATGGGCCTTTATCATTACTATTATTATTGTTACTTACTAATCTCACCATCTGGTCCTCTTTAGTAAACACTGATGAAAAAAATGTGTTCAATATTTTAGCTTTTTCTTTGTCATCATTTATCAGGAATTCCAGTTCAATTTTTAATGGTCCTATATTCTCTTTTTTAGCCTCTTATCATTTATGCATTTAAATAATTTTTTAGGGTTAGTTTTACTCTCCTTAGTGATTTGCTTTTCAGTTTCTGTTTTTTCTGCTCTGATTTCCTTTTTGCATTTTTAGTTACATTACTTGTAGTACTGGAAGGACTCCACCTTTCCGTTTGTTTTGAAAACTTTGAATGCTCACCTCATTTTGTTCATTTTTACTTTACCTTTTTGTTTAACCACATTGATTTGAATTTAATACTGTTATTTTTACTACCCAATGGGATGCACTTACAGTGTGGGTATATATGTGTAGCATCATTTTAAAGACATCCCACATTATAGCAGTGTTCTTTCCCTGAAATAAAGTTGCCCAGTGTATGTGCTTTAGTGAGTGTTTCAGCATGTTAAAATTTGCTTTTTTAAAGTTAAGTCTTAGTTGTACCCTTAGAGTGCTGCTTTTCAATTCTAATGTCGAATGTGATCATATTATGATCACTGTTACCAAAGGTCTCACCTACTGTGGTATTTGCTATTATCTTCACAATGTTAGTTAGGACTAGGTCCTGTATAGTCACTACTCTGGTTGGTTCTTCAACTATTTGCGACAAGTTGTTAACCTTTAGCATATTTAAGAACTTTTCACTCCTAGCTGTATAACATGATTCGCTTGCCCAATTTATGTCCGGATAATTAAAGTCCCCAAAGAATAGGACCTACCTCAGCCTTTTAGCTTTCTTGATTTTCATCAAGAGTTGCGCTTTTTCAGTCACACTAATACAGTATCAGGTGGTATATAACATCTCCCTATTTTAAGTTTTTTTGTAATTTTCTTTCCCATAAAAATATCAACCCATAATGTCTCCATAATATCTCATGTTCTCCCATGTCAGTGTGAGATGATCAGGACATGGTCTTGTGTTAGTGTGAGATTATTGGGAGATGCTCTTGTTCAATGGGAGATGCTCAATAGATGGTGATAGATGATAAGGTGATGGTCTTTTGTCAGTGCAAGATGATTGAGAGGTGGTCTTGTGTCAGAGGGAGTTGATCAGGAGATGGTCTTTTATGTATGTGTGAGATAATCAGTAGATGGAGCTGTGTTAGTGTGAGATGCACAGGAGATGGTCTTGTGTCAGTGTAATATAATCAGTAGATTGAGCTGTGTCAGTGTGAGATGATTGTCAGATTGCCTTGTGTCAGTGTGAGATGATCAGTAGATGGATTTTTGTCAGTTTGAGAGGATATAGAGATGGTCTTGTGTCTGTGTAAGATCATGAGGAACCATGTCATAAACTTATATACAGAGTGCAATATCACAAATGTTATTTATCTGTTTAAACAAGTTCTGAGCAACTTCTAGGCTTCCTTTTATTTAAATTTGGATTAAAAAAGAACAAACCATCTCCGATTGGCTGTCTTCTCCTCACCTGTCACTCAAGCAAAGCCCATAGAGTCCAATGGGGAAAAAATCCCTTATTGAAATCTATGGGTGGGAACTGATGGTCTACCGGAGACCACAAAGTTAATTGAGGTCACACACAAAGGTGACCTCAGTTAACCTTGTGGTATGTGGTAGACCTATACTGCATGGCACTCCCTGATTGGCTGGAGGATCTCCAAGTTACAGATCACGTGGAGGCCCACCATTAAGGAAAAGGTGTATACACATGGATCCCCTCACATCCGGTTGGATTGGGTTACATGGGGTGTTTGTTTTTAACCCATGAATGCCTACATGGAAAGAAGAGGACTGATCTACACCAGATTTAGGTGAATATTATTTTTTTGACAGATAACCTATGGATTTCTCCTTTGACTATGGTACCAAGGGGCTAAGTGAGATGAAAAGGTAAGTATATGTAAGTGTAAGTGTGTATGTGTGCAAGTATGCTTTTATAAAGTGATACTTTAATGGTGTGTGAGTGATGTCTTTATTGTTAGGTTTCTTTCACAATAAAACTACAGATACTGGTACTTGAGGTTCTCCAAGTGCCAGCATAAGGGGGGTGCTTGCTGGGACCTATAGTTCCACTGTAAAATACAAAATTAATATTTAATTTTATACAATGGACTATTAAGTCACCACCCATAGCCCATGGGGACAACCATAACACTGGTATTCAACTCTGGCTATTGGTTGTATGCCTGTAGGGGGGAACCCCTTTATTGAGGCATCCCCACTCCCCCAGGGAACCTCAGTCAGGGCTGACTAGTTGTAGATTTAAAACTATGGCTGCAGGGACCTATATAAAAGTGTTTCTTGGCTGTGACATTATCTCCTTAACTAGTGGAGCCAGGTGTTGGTTTCAAAAATGTCATTTTCACCCTCCCCATATTTTTGTAACTATGACTGGTCCAAGAGCTGGTTGTTAAAATACAGGGGGACCCCTGCTAAAAGATTACTATTCCCAATCATAGTCCATGTGGATCGTAAAGTGTGAAAAAGTTAAAAATCTTTAAAAAGAAAAGCCATGTTGATCTTTTCATGCGTCAACCTGTCCTGTGTTGACCATATGCATGTGTCAACCATTTGTCCATGTCGACCATGTCAATGTCGACCAATAGTGGTTGAACTAGTGACTGTCAACCTAAGTACGGTCGACCTGCCGAATGGTTACAATCCTTAACAATGCAAAAGAAGGAGGAGGTGCATACTACCTCCTTCCTACATTTGCGATGCAATCGCATACGGGACGAGCATCACAACCATCAATTGCAATGTTTATCTGTGACAACAGGCTGAGTAATCCTGGGCTTACTCAGGCTTTCCGTCATAGGTTAGCTTGTGAGACCAAGGAAATTGCATCTCGCAATGCAGGTCTTGACCTCACAACTTCCAGAAAATGAGGGCAATTCACCCTTGTTAATGGTAACGCCGGCATCCCCTACCCCCTCCCTCCCTGTGAACGGCTCTGTCTGTCAATCAGGCTGAGGCATTCGCATCCCTGCTTTGTGACAGGAGGACCAATTCTGCACATGTGCCAAAGGAGGACCCCACCATAATAAGGCCCTTTATGAGCTTATATTCAGTACATAATTTATTGTTACTGAGAAAAAATGAAATGTGGGGAGTAAAGGTGTTGGTTAGGATTAGTGTTTTTTTTATTATGATGATGAAGGGCAGTGCCACAGTCAGGGGCAAATTTTCCATTAGGCATGTGAGGCACATGCCTAGGGGCAGCACTTGTTTGTGGGAGGCAATTAGTTGCTTGTGTTGGTAATGTCCGCCCAAAATGTACTAGTACCTGCAAAATGTTTTCACTGTACTTTACCATATTCCATCTTGAATGGAGAGTAAATGGTTAGCACATGCACAGGTTACCCCTGTAAGCCACCTCACAGCTCACAATGTTTCCACCAATATTGGCCAAAGGTTGCAGTGAGCTGGTTACTAAGCGAAAGAGGAATGGCACAAACACACGGCAGATTATAGCACATCTATGAAACATTACCAAACACTGACAGGATTACAGGGCTTATAGATGAATGTGCACAAAGTGCACTACAGTAAAGCACACCTTAACAGTACAATATATATATATATATATATATATATATATATATATATATATATATATATATATATATATATATATTTATTTTATATTTATTTTTTAATTTTATTTTTTTTAACTTGTGGTAATATTACCACAAATTTTTATAAAGGAAATAATATATTTTTCTCAAGGCCATGATATGAATCTGCTGATTCTTTGGTCTTCACAATCTTTGCTTTTTTGCAACTAACAAACAGGAGTATTTTATGCCTTTCTAGAGGAATCACATGCTAAGTGGAGGTTTTTGATGCATCGTGTGTCTGTGTGTAAAACCAGAGTCTCGAAAGTGTTTGTGCTGAAAGACTTTTCTGCTGTATATCCTCTGCTTTTAAGCTTTAACAACATATGCTTTCTGTCTTTTCAAATTTGAACATTATACATTTGAAAAGTTAAATGTGGTTGTAGATCTATATGGAAAAAATGCTTTAGGGTGTCACACCTTTTTCCCACAACTAATTAGTTGTGGGAAACAGATCCATAGATTTGAATAAAATTTTGCAGAGAAAAAAATATATACTGTACATGTGACTTTAAAAATTAAAGTGTTATTAGAGGATATTTGCATGTGTATAACTATGGACTAGAAATTAAAATCTAAGATTGATGATTTCCAATACTCTTGACACATAGAAGAAATCTGATCTGTGAAGATACTCATGCAAATAGCCCTGTATATGTGCCATGAGAGAAGAATTTGTGATATCCTGTATGTATATTTTAGCTTGAATGGTTGGTCTTTATTAGTATATTGAGAGATGTATATCTATATACACATTGGAAGGATAGAAATATTTTAAATATAAAAATATTTTTTTTAACAGAATACTAACGCTTTCAAATTTCTTTTTTCTTTTTGGCTAATTTAAGGGAGACGAGTAACTCGCTCAACTGTGAGCTGCAGGTACTCAGTTTTAGTGAACATTTGATCAGCACCAGGTATATAAGAATCTGGTCCCTGTTTTTATTTTTTAACTTTCATTCTGGTTTGAACTGTGTGAATCACAGGGCTTATAGATGCAAGTGAACAAAGCGCACTAGTGAAATTGCACCAAACAGTACAAACAATAAACATATTGTTTGTTTTCTCTAATTTTTTAACTTGCAGCTCTGTTCAAACTTTATGGATCACAGGGCTAATAGATGCTTGAGAACTAAGCGCACCAGGGTAATGCGCACCAAACAGTACAATAGATATATAATTGTTTTTTCTATTTTAAACTTCCTAGGTAAGTGGGCAGTATGGGGAGCTTAATAGTGCCAAATTGCAGACCCGGTGAAGGGGGTGGGGCTTAATGACGCAATTATAAGCTAATCGCATCACCGAAGCTCCACCCATATGCAAATACCATCCAATCGTGGTATTTGCTTGTGTAGTGGGCGGAGTCTTATGACATCATTGGCTTGGCCCTGCCTCTGTCACCACCTAACTGCTTCTCCTCATCGGGTATCTCTCGGAGAGGAGAAAAGAAATGTAGGTAAGTATGGGGTAGCTTTGTTAATGTACATACCTTCACTGAAAGCACGGTGTAAACATTCCATTGGAAATTTCATTGAATCGTCTCCAAAGCACATTTCTTGTTTGTTTGCAAATTATATTTCCAGATGTTCTCTAGAATCAAAGCCGTGTTCAGGATAGAATTTATGTGAGCTGGAATCCATCTTGTATTACTGTATCACAGACTGGCTGACCCTCACGTCTTCCCTCTTACTGTATATGTGACTGGCCCAGGATATCTGTGTACAGTATACTCACCAGGACCCAGTTATTAATATTCATCAGTAACCAGAATATCAGTGTTATCACATGATGGGTTATCAGCCTCAGGAGCTGTCATGGGAATGCAGGAGACAGTGTGATCATCTCCTGAAGCAGAATAAATTACCATAATATTCATTTTTTTAATTACATATTTAAATATTGCACAATATTTCAGTGAATTAATTAAGTTATTAAATATGATAATTAAAAATTTAAATTTTTTACAATATGTCTGGTGCAAACACATATACAGTACAAATACTGGGAATGATTCAGATGCAGACACAATGCCAATATTAACACAGAGGAGTGATTATTAGTGCACTAAGGTACTTTTGCATGGACGCTCACAGTGAAGACTCAATCTCAAATGACTGACAGCAGGAGGGTGTTTTGCGGGAGGCAGTGCCATTCCAGCAGCAGATGAGCCATGCGACTGCACAGGTCACCCACCACAGCACTTTTCCCTGTCCCTAGATTGCTCCCCCTCCTCCTTGTCAAAGTACTCTTATCGGTGGCGAAGTTTCGCAGAATGATGCATTTGCATTGTGATGTCACAACTCAACGCATTATTTCACAAAACTACAACACCCGAGTGAAGTACTATGGTGGGAAGGATAGGTTGCTGGCATGCCGGCTGTACACACCCATGACAATGAGCATTACACACCCCTGGCAATGACATTACCCCTGAAAAGGAGCATTTTCCCTGGCAACAAGCTTTACCCACCCCTGGCAACAAAATTAAACCTGGCAACGAACATTACCCTGACAATGAGAATTACACATCACTGGCTTTGAACATTACCCATGGAAATGAGCATTACACACCCCCTGGCAATGAGCATGACACCCATCCCAGTGCATGAAACCCCTAGCAATGAGCATGACAACCAGTGTGTGAAACCTTTGGCAACAAGCAGGTAATTTAAAAGTAATTAGATGCTATACTGTAGGGCATAATGTATCATGAGCATTGCTGTGTTTGGCATAATATGGTGCAGGGGGCATAATTTGGTGCAAGGGGCATTACTGTGTTGTGCTTAATATGGTATATTTTTTTATTCCTGTGGTGGCCGAGGTCTGTTGGTGCATGGTCAAAACTAGTGTGTAAGGTAGTCTTTATCTGTGAGGCCATGCCCATTCAGCACAATGGCAATTTCAGTGAGGTCACCCCACTTATATTTATGTGGGGATGACACATTTTTAATGTCAATGGTGGGGCACATTTTTAAATCTTGCGCTGGGAGCCAAGTTGTCTAGAAGCAGCCCTGGTGGGAGGTAACAGGGGGTGGTGGAAAAATGCCGGCATATCACGGCAAAATTCAAAACAATATACATTTGTTTGAAAAAAAAATTTTTGAAGATTGAACAGCTAAAGTAGAATAGTAATAATATATATATACAGTATGCTAACCAGTATATAATTGTGAGAGAGTGGAAGATGGTGGGGAAAGAAAAAGGAAGAAAATATTCAGAGCAGCATGGACATTGTTGCTGAATAGAGACTATTCCCATGCTTGTGAGTAGCCGAAATGGGCAAGATGTGCCTCCTTCAGCATCAGCTGCGGGTACACAACCATGGGCTTGTAAGATACAATGCATGCACAGTTGCAGCAGAAAATCTTTAGGCTATGAAATAGCGAATTATTGCAAGTGATGCTGTTGACCAGTAAAAGAAAATAGACGCCAACCGAAGCCATCACAAAGTCCAGGGCAACTGAGTACACATACTGTCGTAGCATCTACACAATTACAAGGAACATCTACTCCTAGAGTGAGTTTATGATCAAACAGACTGTGGCAGTAGTGATGCTGGTGCCAGGTTCCTCTACATCACGGGTGGGGAACATCCAGCCAGTGAGAATTATATGGCTCGTAAATGCATTTGGTCTGGTCTGGGGCCTTGCTAAGGAAGTTGCAGAGTGTTCAGAGCCATCCACCATGCACTGTATACAGTTTCAGAAACTGACATCTCCCATGATGCACTGCATGGCAGATGGCTCCAGGTGGTGATGTGAGGCAGCTTTGGAGAAGGAGTTCAGCGGAAGTCTGCTCTACTGGCTGCATGTGGGTGGGAGGAATGGCTGTGCTGCAGTGCGGAGTCGACCTAGGACCTGGACCGGTGGTGAGCAGGACTCGGAATAGGACCTGTCCTGCAGTGGTGGTGAGTGCCCTACTGGCACTATACAGGTGGCACTATTTCAATACCATTGGCATTACTGTTTTCATCATGTGTTAGGAGCACTAATGTTGCCATTATGTGTAAGGCCACGTCGCCTTTCCAAAAAGCATGCACAATTTCGGTGAGAGCATTGGGGGGGGGGGGCAACTTCAAAAATGGACCGCAAATGCTGTAATAAAAATCCAAATGGCCCTCAGCTGAAAAAAAGCCCTGGACCAAAGGGCTACTATCTCTGCAGATTTCTTAATTGGAGCCTCCCTACCTGTGTTTATGGCCCTGAGCACTCTCAGTCCAGCTGTTCACACATCCTTACACAGCCTCTGCCATAAAGCTCTACAGGTCTTCAATGGCTGCATCAGCCTCACCTCAGTAACTTTCTGTGGGTACCCATGCCTCACTGCCTCAACGGGTCATGTGTCCACCAGCGCTGTGTGATTCTGCCATTCTCCTACACATTTCAGCCCCACTGCTCCCCAGTTCCCCTCCTCTCCATAACAGCTGTACTTGACCCCCAGCTTGTCCTCCAGACTGCTTATGCATATTACATGGGTACAGATCAAGGGCTCCTGACATTTTGCTATACACTTCTCAATTCTAACCAGACTCATACCTGCAAGGTACTCCTCTCCACACAGCAGCTACCAATGTTTTATTCTGCACAGCCCACTGGCTGCATACATGGCTTACATCCACTTGGATGTGGCAGTAGAGAGCCTGTCTGGGCACAGGTACTTTTCTGGGCGCATGGCCTAATCATGGAAGGCATGGCTCTGCACACTTAAAAAAATACTGAAAAATGAGTGCCTCCATGGCTATACTGCAGCCCAGCAAACAGCAGTCAGAAGAGCTGCAGCTGCTGCTGCCAGGTAAAGAGGGGATTTAAGCCACCTCTGGGCCCCTCCATCAGGCCTGGGTAAATAATACCTGCCCCCCCTCAGGCACCACTGCTCTTGCATACTATATAACTTGACAATCATCATATTCCTAGAACTAATTATCTGTCAACTCTGCAGGACTGTCTCACAAACTGACCTCTCAGCTGGGTTCTCCTTTTACAGTAAATAGGGCACACTGTTCCTGTTCACTTTAAGCCCACTGACCCGCTATCCAGAGACATAATAGTCTACCTCCACTATGTCAGTGCAAAGGGAAAAAAATTGTGGCTGTGCGCCTGATTCTGATTTGGCAGTAAAGCAAAAAAGCAAGTTACTTTATATCCTGAACAATTTTCTAAATACTTTCTGCTTTACTTCCAAATCAGAATTTGGGGTGTATTCAATAAGTGTCTGATCCATTCCACATTCTGACATGTATTTGTCGGAATGGATCCAACAAAGGCTATTCAATGGATGGCCAAATACGACTGTTGGATTTGAGCCAAATCCGACTTGGATTTGGCTGTACTCGGGGTCCTGTCCTGCTGCTGCTGTTAGCAGCTGCCGGGTGTACTGAGATTGGCAGCGGGGGGAACAGACGTGGCGGCCGGTGGGAGGAGGTGATGGCAGCAGGTGGAGCTGGATGGCAGCGTGGGGAGCTGCCAGCAGCGGCCAGTGGAGGGAAAAGTCTACGGCAGCAGCGGTGATGTCTGCGGCAGTGGGGGAAGCTCTGCCAGGTGTGAGGACCCTGGCCGGGATGACGCCCTGCTCAATTTGACTTTTTTAAAAGTCGGATTGAGATTGTCAGAAAGGGGGCCAAAACCTGTTGGATATGGCCCCGTTTCCGACAGAAGCACGAGGATCAGCGCATTTTCCGCCGATCCACGTGAAAAAAACTGCTCTTTTTGAATAGGTGGGAAGCCCTTCTGACTAACATCTGTCGGAAGCTGCCGTCTTTCCAACAGCTATTGAATACACCCCTTTGTAACTATAGACTTTCAATTCCTTCTTCTGCAAATCTTCCAAGATTTTCTACTTTCCGCCATTCAAAAATGTAGACACTTCCCACTTTTTACAAGCATTTGAAATATTTTCCTTAGCTCCTACATTAATGTTTGGCACCCCTGGACCTCACACTTTGGAACTTGAACCCCATTTTCTTTGTGACTATCAACTTTCTGCTCATGAGGACAGACCTCCACCTCCAATACCCAAACTTTTTTTTTTGCTACCTGCCATGCTTCTTTCATCTAGTTTTTCTTTTTCTCTCTCTCTCTATCCATTTTAATATACAGCTATGTACTTAATAATAATAATAATTTTATTTATATAGCGCTCTTTCTCCAATAGGACTCAAGACGCTTAACAGATACATAGCATAATATAGTACAGAAAATAATGAAGTACATTTTCATAAAATACAGAAGCATGAAGATACTAAAAGGGACATTATGGAAATGCTTGAGTAAACAGGAAAGTCTTGAGTCTACTTTTGAAGGATTCTATAGTTGGGGCCTCTCGCACTGTGCTGGGAAGTGAGTTCCATAGAGTCGGAGCCACATGACTAAAAGCTTGACCCCCAGATGAATTACGGTAGATTCTAGGTACTGCTAAAAGTACTTCATCTACAGATCGCAGTAATCGAGTGGGGCAGTATGGGGTCAGAAGCTGTTTCAGGTACCTTGGGCCCTGGTCATGTAATGCTTTGAAACTCGGTAAGCCAATCTTGAAGATGATTCGCCATCTTACAGGCAGCCAGTGAAGGGAGTAGAGGATGGGTGTTATGTGGCTAGAACGGGGCTGGTAGGTTAACAGCCTGGCAGCTGTGTTTTGCACTAGCTGTAAGTGTTGTAATTCTTTTGCTGGGAGACCAAGGTAGAGGGAATTACAGTAGTTAATCAAGATGATACAAATGCATGTATGACTTTTGGCATATCATCTGAGAGAATTAAGTGCTTGATTCTGGCTATGTTCCTCAGGTGAAAGAATGAGGATTTGATTGTGGCTGATATCTGATGTTTAAATGTCAAGCCACCATCCAGGACAACGCCAAGATTCCGCACATGATCACTGGTCTGTAATTCTGAATCCCCGAGTGTAAGTCCAGTTGGTTGGCTATGCTGCAGTCTTGTCCTTTGATGTTGTGGTCTTATCATAAGGACCTCTGTTTTATCCGGGTTTAGTCGCAGCCAAATGGCACTCATCCACTCCTGTAGCTCAGCTAGACAGCCATTTAGGGTTGCTATTGGGTTATCAGTGCCCGGAGCAAAGGACAAGTACAGTTGTGTATCATCTGCACAGCAATGGTAGACCAAGTCATGGCACCTGATTATTTCGACCAATGGGAGCATGTATACTTCAAAAAGCATGTGGGATAGTATAGAACCTTGTGGGACACCACATGGCATTGGTACTGGTGGTGATGAGTATAATCCAGACGATACTCTCTGTGACCTGCCTGTGAGAAATTATTTGAACCAGCTTAGGACTGTGCCATCCAGACCACAGAAATGTTTCAGTCGCTCAATCAGAAGCAGATGGTCCACGGCATCAAATGCTGCCGATAGATCCAGAAGGATTAATATTGAACAGTCACCTCTGTCTCTTGCCATCAGAAGATCATTTAACACACACACCAGGGCTGTTTCAGTTCTATGTCTTCTCCTGAATCCTGATTGAAATGGATCATAAATATCATGGGTTGTCTGGCGGGTTTCCAGTTGATTTGCAACCACTTTCTCAATAACCTTTCCTAGGAAAGGAAGGTTTGATACCGGTCTGTAGTTGGTCATGCAGTCGGGATCTAAAGTAGGTTTTTTAAGAAGCGGTCTAACAATAGCTTCCTTTAGGGGTCCAGGAAAAATGCCTGTCTGCAAAGAGCATTGAACAATTTTTGCAAAGACAGGACCAATTATATCCATACAACCTATTAGAAGCTTGGATTAGGCCGGGTCCAGATCACAGGTGGTGGGACGCAAAATCTGAGCAATTTCAGCAGTGTCCTTTACATCCACTGGGACAAAGCTGGCCCATGAAGGCAGGTAGCTTATATTGGCAGGCTTTGTAGTTTGGCACTCCTTTTATGGCACTGTGGAGATTCTAGCCCGGATGGTGGATATTTTATCTGCAAAGAAGTTTGCAAACTCGTTGCATCTTGCCTGGGAGAGGGTTTCATCAGTCAGCAGGCATGCTGGCTTGCAAAGCATCTTCACTGTGCGGAAAAGTTTAGCTGGCCTATTAGTTTGCTGCTGTGATCTCATTTGACAGGAACTGTGATTTCTTACGAGTGATTGTCGATTGATATTCTTCGTTATGCTTTATTAGTTTTATTTTGTCATCCACTAGGTTAGTCTTCCTCCATCATATTTCCAGTCTACGCCCCCTTTTCTTGAGCTCACTAACACTGTTGTCAAACCACGGAGCTTGACGTTGTGGTTTACGAGGTCTTATATGCACAGGGGCGATAATACCAATTGCAGCCATAACATCCCTATTATAATAACGGACTAGGGAACAGGGATCTTCACAGGCACCCAGTATAGCAGAGAGATCCAGATTTGCTGCAAGAGCCTGGGGAGTCATACCCCTCCTTTGTCGATACCTGGTCAACTCCATGGGCAGAGATCTTATTTGAGGGGTTGCAACTGAGAACCAAAGGGAGTAGTGGTCTGACCAGATGACTGGGTTTTTTTTTAGGTCAGTGACTTCTAATCCAATCTGAAAGACAAGATCGAGAGTGTGACCACTTTTATGTGTGGCAGAAGGAATGACCTGTGTGAAGCCCAGACCATTCATTGTGCACAGGAGGTCTTGGCCAAGGCGTGAGAGCTCATCATCCACCCATGCATTGAAATCCCTGAGAATGAACCATCTTTGATGTTCCAGAACCAGGCCAGCAACAGTGTCTGCAATTTCTTGTAGAAATATCTTTCCATCTCCAGGTGGCTGGTAAATGATAAGTACTCTGAAACCTAATCCTGTTGAACTCCGAGCAGCAATGCACTCGAATGAGTGAGTAATTTCAATAGGGTGGACCCTAATTTTAAGTTCTTTTTTGAAGCAGATAGCCACCCCTGCGGTCCAGTCTTGGGTTGTGGATGACAGAGTAGTTTGTTGGTACTGCAACCTCCAATATAGGTGCTGCATTTTCATCTAGCCAGGTCTCTGTAATACAGGCTAGATCTGCAGATTCAATAAGGTCAGCAATTGTTGCAGTCTTGTTTCTTATAGATCTGGCATTACAAAGGACTGACCTGATTTGGCATACCATAGGACCTTCAGTTTTCTTTATGTTAAGTGCAGGAGCTCTGGGTATGGGGGTCACAAAGCGAGAGTTGACAGTTCTGTTCTTCCAAACACAGGGCCATCTTTTGGGTATCACTTCTATTTGATTGTTCTTTGAATATGGGGGTGAGCAGATGTTCAAAGGACTTAGGTGGTTACCGGGGGAAATAAATTTCCGGCCTGCTCGCTTCCCACGAATGCGCATGTGTTTTCTTTTTAAAATGCCAAGGGATTGGAGAATAGAAGCCTGTGATGGTGTGATAGGAACTGCGGAACGTGGTGGGCGGAGTGAAACAATGAAGCTGGAAGAATACGTATACATTTGGTCATCAATGACAGATTACTATAAGTATGAGCTGCATATGATGATGAGACAGGGAGAGAAAGCAGTGTTTTTTTTTTTTTTTTTCCTTTTTGTGTTTTGTTTCCCCCCAATTCGTTATGTGATCCAAAATTATAATGGGTTTATGAACAAAGTTATTGCTATAACCTATTGGGTATATTTGAAGCAAGTGATAAATAAAATAACTTCTGATTTAGTCAATTATTCTAGGATAGGCAGCCTTTTAGAGAGGTGTTAGAAGCCAATTCCTACTGTGTAGGTGTGAAAAGTCTGTGTGAGAGGCCGTGGGGGTAGTGATTTCGTGTCCTGGGAAATGGATCCGGATTTGAAACAGTGAGCTTTCAGCAATTCAGAGCCTGAATATACTGATATTAGTTGATTAATGTAATAAGTCAGTTATTTGTTGCTCAGAGAACAGAGGTGGATGATGTCTAAGTGAGGGGCTGGATGGAGCCAAAGATAGGTTGTAGTTCACAGTACCTTATCTGGGTAATGTCCAATGCAGAGTACAGCAGCTGCTAAACTGAAGGACTTCTCAGTGGAGGTATGCAGAGGATTCAATCCAGTGTGTATCTCAGCGCAGGAATGCAATCCGTTGGTTTTGATGAGATGTCCGCATAGAGTAGTACAAGTTAAAGGTAAATCCTTGGATATTTATGATGATTCATAGGTCAGTTGTGGTGAATTTAAGCTGTTTTATGGAGATGATCAGGAGCCTGCAAAAGGTGAGGTAGCCATCTTGGGTGCCACTTTAGTGAAAAAAATAAGTGTCATTATGCTAATATATTGGTTCTATCACAGAGGTGCTTTAACAGAGGAGGGGAGCCAGTGTGCACTCCCCAATTATGCCCCCTTCTTCCTGGCGGTGCAGTAGACTGGCATTGTGCCAGAGTCTACTGTGCTTGCGCAGGTCTCCTGGAACATGATGCCCACAACTCATTCTGTGGACATTTGCAACTCTGCAGCAAATGCTGGGTTGGCAGAGAGTTGAATATAATTAAATGAGTGCAGGGTGTGCAGTGTTTGGGCCCCACTGGACACAGGGGCCCCTTGTACCCATTATACCTATGCCAGTAGTCTAAAAAATTATATTAATCTCTGATCTGTTTTGCTTTTCTTGAAATTTATGTCTTGATTGTCAAGTACAGTACCTGCTTGTTGTGTTACAAGTTCTAATTATGAATAAAGTCTCTCAATAAAAGAAAGCTGCAAAGCTATTTTTGTTATCACTGGATCTTGCTGTATTTGCACATCTGTGTGTAACTAAGTCACACATCTGTGTAAGAAAGGTTCTGATATGAATGGCCACAGTTATTTCTCCCTTCATGTTCCCTTATGCTGAATCTGTGGCTTTTTACATAAGTTGTACTAATTCTTTGTGACAAAAGTCACTGCTTAGCATCGCTGGTACACTGTGAGGAGCATTGTATGCCACTATGATGTGACTAATGTTCTGTATTTAATGCCATATTTGCCTTGTCTACAGCTGAAGAGGCAACCTGGCAGGGGCAGGAGAGTGTGATTGTCTTAATGACAATTGGAAGAAGGTTAGGTGGAGAGTATTTAATGTGTAGATATAATAGGGTCTGAGTTGCCAGAAGAGTGGGACTTTTGGTGAGAATTCCCATATTTTTAAAGCGGCAATCATTTACAAGGAGTGGAAAGAGCAGATTTTTTCATCAAATAAAAAAGTGACCGTTACTCCGCCCACACCACACCTAGAACCCCGCCCCCAGCAAATTTAATATACATTTTTTCATCAGTCATGTCTGCTATAGCAAAGCCTCTTACAAGACATGTGTTGTGGCAGATAAGACTAACATTACCACACCTGTGTGTTTGATATCAAATAATACATGTTTTGCTATTAAGAAATGTTTAACCTTAGACAGTGAAGCAGTTGGAAAAGTCCCAGTATGATACATAATAAGAGTATTAATGAAAGGATGAAAAAAGGTATTATAAGACTAATAAAGGTGTTTTTAAACTAATAAGGTGAATAAATGGTAATTTAAAAAGGTCTGCACAGACAATTTGATTTAACCATCTGTGCAAAGCAATGGATCTAAAACCTGGGTGCCTTAAGGACCAAACTTGATTTAACCATATGTGCATTGAAATAAATTTACCTAAAACATGGGTGTCCTGAGGACCACATTTGAGAATCACTGGTCAAAAGTCTACTACAAAAGAAATCTCAAGATGTAATATGTAACAAATTCTAACTAGCTCACAGAGACCGCATTGTTGGTCATGCATGTAAAACCACCAACATATAAAGTGTCTTAAGACCTTTAGTGTTCACGAGATGTATTGAGAATATTTCCTCCAAAAAATTCTGTTCATATCCTTTCTTAAATATATCCTTATATTTGTAAATATGTAGATGATCACCAATGGCTAAACATGCTGGGCTTTTTTTAATTCTAAAGTAATCTACGTATGTCATCCTGAAATCTGTCAAAGAGTGAGAGGAGCTCATGTCGAACATTGTACACTTAATCATTCTATGGTAAGTGTTATAACTGTATATGAACTTCTGTAAAACATCTATCTATATATCTGTAAGTATTCTGAGCTGTGAAATAGCTCCACATGCGCACATACTTGTGTTTAAAGACCTATTGATTTGCTCTATAACAGCCGCTTTCACATAATAATTGGTCATGAAATGTTTTATACCATATTTTTCTAACACTTTTAAAGGACCGTGTTTAGAAACTCTTCACCATGATCAGTTTGCAACTTCTTTGGCACGCATTCCTGTTGGAATATTTTTTCTAAAGCGTTAGCAACTGTTGTAGTGTTTTCGGCTGGTAGACTGACCATACACGCTCTCTTACTGATTAAGTTAATAATGGTTAATATGTATTTAAAACCATTGTTGTACATTGCGAGGTCTTTGAGCTAGACCAGATTGCATAGCCATTGCTAATTTATAGCCGATACACAAATCATGTTCCTTATATTCACAGTATATCCTGTCATTTGTTTTGCATGTGTGACCAACAATGCAGTTTGTGTGAGCTAGTAAGAATTTGCTACAGATTACATCTTGAGCCATCTTTTGTAGTAGTCTTTTAACCAGTGATTCTCTTGTGGGCCTCATTGCACCAAGTTTATAGGTAAATCCATTGCTTTGCAAAGATGGTTAAATCAAATTAACTGTGAAGACCTTTTAAATTACCATTTATATATCTTATAAGTTTAAAAACCACTTTATTGGCCTGGCCTTATAATATTTATCAACACCGCAATAACTGCCAGGGTTTAACAATATGTTTTACCTTTTTATTAATCTGTTGTGTTTTTTTTAATACTCTTGTTGTGTATCATACTGGGACTTTTAAAACCACTACACCATCTAAGGATAATTGTTTTTTTTTATAAAAAAGTATAATTTGATAGAAAATACAAAGGCATGGTGATGTAAGTCTTATCTGCCAAAACATGTGTCTTGTAAGAGACTTTTGTTAGAGCAAACATGACTGCTGAAAATATTTATATTAAGTTTATATTACATTGATATAAAATTGATTTAAAAAAAATTATGAGATTGGATTACCAATAATGTACAACACACTGGTATCTGCAATTAGGACAAACTTTATACATTTATAAGAAAAGACACAGATATATGACAATTTGTCTTTATTTAGTTTATTTACTATAAGACAAGATAAGTGTGTTATTAATATTACATGTAATTTGTTTGTCTTGATATATGAATGGTATTTTAACCATTCACAGATTTTAATGAACATAATAAAAGTTATATTTCATGAGTGAATTAATATGACTATTAGTGTGCCACTCTAAGACCAATTCCTTTACTTCCCTTTATGTTTATAGACTAGTATATTAGCAACAGTATCATCATGGCAGCACCCCCATTTTTTTATTTGATTAATGTGATTGTAATATGGGGTTCGGTATGCAAAATTTTATATTATCACTAGTGCAGTCATTTTCCCATCCCTTTTTTCCCATATGAGTGGATAGTTGGCTGGAACTTCAGCATTTCCATACTACTAGCACAGTATATTATATATAATATTTGAAGTTCTAAATCAATTTAATACAGTTTTTAGATCATAGCAAAATACTTATAAACCAAAATGTCATCCTTTAGCCTAACTAAAGACCTGGACGATAGATGTGAGAGACTGAAAAACAGTCTAGAAACAGCCTTTGGTAATGAAATTTATAGTCCAGGATTAAATAATTGAGGCTGGTCAGATTAACTTTTTTCCTAAAAACAACTTTTAATGAAACATGGAAAAACTTGGTGGAACAGACTAAGATTTGATAAGCATAACATCATGGCAAGAGGTCTGAGACCAAGAGTGTTCCCGACATTTGAACTGGCAAATCTTGAACTAAAGAAGGAATGGGAAACAACATTGACACAACATCAAGATCTTAATTAAACAGGACAAAATATTATTAGTACAATATGCTCAGGAAATCTCTGTACTTTGGGAAAAATTAAAGAAATTAGAGATGGTAGAGAAATTTCAACAAACATATAACAAATACAAGAAAGAGGTGGAGGAAGTTGAACAGGAGACCATAGAAAAGGAAGAAAAGGAAATTGTATAGAGATAAAAATAACTTTGCTCAAGATAAGGTATAGAGATGGAAATCTTATCCACAACGAGCAAGAAATACTAACATGATAAATTACACAACATCAGATATCAACACATCAGAAGGAGAACAATTATTAAACAAAGGTAGACCCCAGACTAAGGATTTTTTAGGACAAACACTCGAAGGGGACCAAAGATTATACAAGTATAGAAGATCTAAGATCAGGAGGGGGAAAGGGGGTAGAAGAAAAAGAGATACAAGAGACTGGCTGGAGGAACCCAGAGAACAAAGGAGAAGGTGGTGAATGATGATACTTTGAGAATAATTTACCTTACAGACATAAAACTTACTGAAGATCAAACATGTTTATTAAGTAAGGGGTTATAATTTTCCCCAGCTCATCAACCTTATAGGTTTGAGAGCAAAAAAGATTTACAGCTCTTTATGCGAAAGATACTCTTAAAAAAAATCTTCCATAGTCATCAACAAGTACGTGAAGAAAACCCTGGTATAGAAGCGGGCTCCTCCTCCATTATACTGACTCCATCTCTAACGATGGAAGATCAGACCATTTTAGGTATGTTAGAGGAACTGGAATCAAGAAATTAGAACTATCCTGATCCTGCCCTAATGACCCCAATAAAATGTAAAATAAATCTACTTTCTTCCCGGATTTTAAAATCCCTCCTTCAGCTAAAGTATACTATGATTTGGTATCGAGAGATTTAGATCTCATCTTCAAACAAGAACAACAAATACTGTTTTACACCAATAACCTAACAGAGGGCGAAAGAGTGGCACTGCAGGAGATTATGAAATGGCAGTACATCATTTTAATACCCTCAGATAATTTGGGTAGTATAGTGCTGTGGCCTAAATCTATGTACTTGACAGAGCTGAGAAAGCAATTGGGTGACCAGAATTGCTATAAACCTCTAATTTTCAATCCGACAAATAACTTACTCTGTCAGTACAACTCCATCATTTTAAGAGCCTAAAATAATGGTACTTTAAAGATAAAAGACTATGAGAACCTCAAGATGGAGAACCCAAAAATTGTGACATTGTACTTTCTCCCAAAAATGCTCAAAGATGACAAGACTCCTCCCAGAAGACCAATTTTCTCTGGTGTAGGGAGCCTAACTGAAAGGGCTAGTACATATGTTGATCAATATATCAGACATTATGTACTAACAATGCCCTCCTACACCAGGGTATCTATGGATGTCTTGAAAAAATTACAGGATATGGTTTAAAACCAAGGTACATGGTTAGCCACCTACGATATTGAGAGTTTATATTTCAGTATCGATCACAAAAAAGGTGTTGCAGCCATTAAATATTTCTTAAACATGGGAATACATCGAGACTTTGATGATTTATTAATCACCCTTATGGAATTTATACTGACCAAGAATTACTGTATTAGCAAGGAGTAATTCTACCTTCGGTTAGAGGGATGGCTATGGGGACAGCCTGTGCCCATTGTATGCCAACCTCTACCTGGGCTGGTAAGATAAAGAATATGTGTTTAACAAGACCTTGGAAAAATATACACAACACATCCATTTGTACCTCCATTACATATATGATGTACTGATTATCTGGGCGGCAGGAGAAGAACTTCTTGAGGAATTTATTACAATCCTAAATCAAAATGATTTTAATTTAAAACTGACAGGAGAAAGAAGCCAACAGGAAATCAATTTCCTGGATCTGAGCATCAGAATAGAGATGGATGGGCGAATAAGTACAGATGTCTTTAGGAAAAAAAAATAGTATACTACATTCCACCAGATCTCATTTACCGATGAGTATCAGAGCAATTCCTAAGGGAGAATTACTCTGGACAAAGAGGAATTGCTCAGATGATCACACATATCAAGTATGAGAAGAACAAGTGTTTGAACGCTTAAGAAAGAGAGGGTACAGCAATAGAATTATTAAATCTGATGTACATGATGTCAAATCCCAATCAAGAGATTCTGTTTTAACCCCCAATATTAGACCATCAAGAGAAGAACCCATAAGATTCTTTATTATCTTTAACCAACAATGGAAAATGATCAAGGGTATCCTACAGAAAAATTAGTCAGTTTTTGAGACATAAGAAATCCTTAGAGAAGTATTACCAACAAGGATATAGAGTAGTTGGAGGAGATATCCAAAAATGTATGAGATTTACTTGTCAGAAGCCACCTTGCGGTCTTTACAAGAAAACTGTACAATAAAAAAGACTCTTACCAATGCTGCCGATGTAAAGCCTGTAAATACATGGTATTGAAACAATCATATATTGATAAATTTGGAAAAAAATGGTCAATTCAGAATTTCAGAGTGTCTCCAATGCCTTTATAAATTTGTTAGCTCACCTCTGAACCTTTCCAAGTTCTAATATAACTCTTTTATAGTGTGATGCCCAGAACTGTACACAATACTCAAGATGTGGCCGTACCAACGATTTGTACAGTGGCAGGATTATGTTCTCATCCCTTGTCTCAATTCCCCTTTTATTGCATGCTAACACCCTATTTGCCTTTGTTTTGCACTTTGACATTGTGTATTGCTACTAAATCTACTATGAATGAACATTCCCAAATCCTTTTATAATACAGTTTCTCCAAAAGTTTCCCCCATTTAATTGGTAGGTTGCATGTTTTTGCTAGTCCCAAAGTGCATAACTTTATATTTTTCCACATTAAACCTAATACACCATATCATTGCCCAAACTCTAGGGAGCCACATCTCTGACCAGGGCATTGCTAAGAAGTCTACAGGACTCTGCATGAATCATCTTTACATTGGGAGATTCCAGTCCCCTCATTGTGGACATTAATAAAGGGAGTACCACCACGACTATTGCGCCGGATAAGGAGAATACTCTGGACCCCCGCTAGGTGGAATGCCCGGCAGAAAGACCACAAGGGACTTGGTAATTATTCATATCCAGATTGGATGCTACAAAATCCATACATTTGTTTGTCCTGCAGGACTCATTCTTAATTCTATCAGCATCAGTTTTCTTATGCCAGCATTTGCATATAAACTGCCCTAAGAGAGACTAATTGCATTTCAGAGATTGGCTTATATGGCTTTGTTTTTAAGTGTATGTTTTTATATACATGAATATTTTTGTTCATTCATCATCAAATATTCTTATTAACTACTCAGATATTGGCTTTTTTTAGTGAATGTAAGACTGTGATCATTTTTATCAGTGCAGTTGGTTTTCTTTGTGTTTATATGTTTATGTTTTACTGAGGTGACCTACTATCACCTCACCCAACAGCAGCTTAGAGAACCAGCCCAGTTATAGCACCTGTTTTTTACCATTCTTTGGTAAAAACCCTTTTTCCTTGATACACGTATGGGTATACTTGTCTAGCATCATTTTAAAAAATCCCACTTTTCAGCAGTGTTCTTTCCCTAAAACAAAGTTCCCCAATCTATGTGCTTTAGTGAGTGTTTCAGCATGTTAAAATTTGCTTTTTTAAAGTTAAGAGTCTTAGTTTTACCCTTAGAGTGCTGCTTTTCAATTCTAATGTCGAATGTGATCATATTATGATCACTGTTACCCAAGGTCTCACCTACTATGGTATTCGCTATTATCTTCACAATGTTAATACTAGCTTCAGTATAGTCCCTACTCTGGTTGGTTCTTTAACTGTTTGCGATAAGTAGTTATCCTTTAGCATATTTAAGAACTTTTTACCCCTAGCTGTATAACATGATTCGCTGGCCCAATTTATGTCCGGATAATTAAAGTCCCCAATGATTAGAACTGCTCCCGGTCCTTTAGCTTTCTCGATTTTCATCAAGCATTGCGCTTCCTCAGTCACACTAATACAATATCAGGCAGTATATAACATGGATAATATACAATGGGCGCTACGTTCGTTATACTTTCAATTAAAATAATTAATTGCAGCTCACACAAGAAGGATCTGGAGGTCCTCCTAAATAAGGAAACACTGTACCTAAACAAATATAATAAAATCATACGTGTGAGCGCACATATATTAAAAATGTGGTTAATTAGGTGACCTAACGACGTCAAGTGGAACGCAGGTGGAGCGCATCGGAAACCGGAAGCCGGAAGCACCGCCCAACCCGGAAGCCGCGATGCGCGGCCGAGCGCTCCCTGCTGAATCCCACGCTTGGAGCGTGTCATCGCCCAGTCGGACAAAGTTCCTGCCCTCAGTGTGATTCAGCCCAGCCGTGGACACGTGAACCGCCGCAGAGTGGGAGGGTAAGCATTGCCCATACGAGTGTCACGACGGGGGAATAACTGATTATAAACAACCATCAGTATCACACTCTCAACCAGTGCAACTGGTATTATATAACATTACCTGAGGAAAGCTGCTCTCATGGACTGTGTTATTAAAATATATTAAGGGATAACCTCTGGTTCCTGTTTAATCGATTACATACTAACAGCACTACCAAAAATCCACTGAAGGGACTGAACAGTTACAAACGACCAGGACTGTATATAAGAACCATGACTCGTTCTAACTAACCAACTAACTCTACAGGCATGCATGCTTAATACTAATCGTATGAAGTCCAATTGGCCATAGCGGGGATGTATGCATAAATTTATTCTGCGATTTCCAATTTGATGGTTTTTAATATATTTTTTTTGTGTATTCAGTCTGCTTTATATCAATAAAAGTATTTTTTATTTATCTAACCAGCAGCCTAATTAACCACATTTTTAATATATGTGCGCTCACACGTATGATTTTAGTATATAACATGTCCCTATTTAAAGTTTTTTGTAAATTTCCTTCCTGTTGAAATATCAACCCATAATGTCTCGACAATATCTCCTGTTCCCTCATGTCAGTGTGAGACGATCTGGACTGTGGGCCTAATTCAGAGTTGATCGCAGCTGCAAATTTGAAAGCAGTTGGGCAAAACCATGTCCACTGCAGGGGGAGACAGATATAACACATTTTATAATCACTTTATATATTATTCATCGATATAGGGGTATATAGAAAAATTCCAATACACTCATTGATCATGGCCACTTTCAATCTGCGGAATGAATTGAGTTGCAAAAGTACCACGCTTGACGACACAGACGACATCTTCTCCAACACGGGAACATCCAACCTGGAAAATAACGACTGGTTACAGGAACTTCATAAACTAAGATCGTGTCTCCAAAAAAGGTTATGAGCTATGTGGGATATAAAGACCCTAGAGAGCTACACTAAGAATAAGATTACCCCGAGAGGCTTGAGACCTAAGATATTCCCCACTTTTCCTTTGATAACAGTTAATCTAACAGCAGAGTGGTAGGAAGCTCTCATGAAATGCTCACAAGACCTAATGGCTGTGATTTTAAAACATATTCATCTTACACTAAATACAGTTGAGAAAGAAATTGATGATCTAGGTAGAAGCCTTGAAAAATGGGAGAAAGAGACCAGATTTCAACACACCTTTGAAAAAATCAAAAAGGACCTGGAACCCTATGAATTAAAGATCATAGATCGCAAACGCAACAAATTTGCAGGAGATATAAAAGATTTTCAAACAGGTAAAGTCTTTAATTGGAGAAAACCCGTTCCCAGAAGGGAGCGTGATCAAGCCCCTAGAAAGAATTATGAACGCACATATGAAGGCTACACATCATCTGAAGCTGAGTCCTTAGGCGGCGAGTATTTCTCGGACTCCAATAACACTGATTTGGAACCATACCAATATGGTGATACAGATGTAGGCACCAATATGGGCGCCTTCTCATCCTCTTCCTCTTCTTTTTTAGGGGTTGGCCGAAAAAGAGGCAGAACAAGAACACAAACAGGAGGAAGATGCGGAGGAGCAAGAAGAGACCCCAGGGACGAACCAGACTGGTCACCGAGATATCCCACTCGTTACTATCAGAGAACCGACAGGAGAACATCAATTTAAAGATCATTAATCTTTCAACAAAAATGCTGATGGAAGATCATATTAAAGTCCTGGAAAAAGGTTTATCCTTCGCACCCACAAAATCGATGAACAGATTCCAATGGGAGAAAGACCTCAAACTTTTCGGCCGTAAACTCCTCCTAAAGAAATTCTATGCAAAAAACAAGGAGGACATACCAGCAACGTCTTCCTTTACAGAAGAAGAACCGTTGACTCTGGAAGAATTAGAAGCAATAGCCACACTAGAGGACCTTCAAACTAAAGACGTAAACCAGTAAGCATACCGGATAGATAAGGAAGCAAGACCGATTTGTAAGAAAAAGTCTACTTTTTTTCCCACTGAAAATATCTGTCCAGAAGTAGCAGTATTCCAGGAACTGATCTCCAGAGACCTCGACCAGATATACAAACAAACCAGGATCAAGACACATAGCAATGACAACCTGAGCAGACAAGAACGAGAAGCATTATTGGAAATTGATACATGGACAGACATTTTAATAAAGCCTTCGGACAAGGGGGGCAATATCGTGCTCTGGCCCTCTGATATGTACATGCGTGAAGCAATGAGACAGCTGGGGGACCATGACTGCTATAAGCCCATTCTTTTTAATCCAACCAACAACTACAAAAAGGAACTTAAAAGATTGTTGAATGAGGCTTTTTTCAGAATGCACGATCACAAGCCACAAACTAGGTTATTTACTGACCGACAATCCCAAGACCCCCACCCTGTACCTCCTCCCAAAGGTTCACAAGAATATCACCACACCACTGGGCAGACCAATTGTATCAGGTCAGGGCGGACTTTTAGAAAAACCCAGTTCCTTCCTGGATCTCCACCTAAGGAAGTATGTGCTCACCCTACCGTCATACCTTAAGGACACCCGGGACATAATGCAAAGACTCCATGACGTGAAAATTGATGAAAATCATCTCCTGGTGACACTGGACGTGGAGTCCTTATACACCAGTATCGATCAAGGAGCAGGCATACAGGCGGTTAAATACTTCTTGGACATGGAGGGACAGAGTGACTTCAATTAATTTCTAATCCATCTGCTAACTTTCGTACTTACGAAAAATTATTTTACCTTCAACAACCGTTTCTTTCTACAAATGAGAGGTACAGCAATGGGCGCGGCATGCGCTCCCACCTATGCCAATCTCTATCTAGGCTGGTAGGAGAGGGAGATAGTCCATAACCCTGGAAATGAGATGTACACCCAATACATAACAGCTTGGTGGAGATATATAGACAACATCTTGCTAAAATGGGAAGGAGACAGACCATCTCTGATGAAATTCATTGGCACACTCAACCAAAATAACATCAATTTGAAACTCACACATCACATCAGTGAAACATCGATTCCTTTTCTAGACCTCACCATATATAAAAACATGGAATGACAATTACACACAAAGCTGTACCGGAAGGAAACAGCAACAAACAGTGTATTACACCAAACAAGTGCCCGTTTCCCACCTACAGTGGAAAACATTCCAAAAGGTGAGTTCCTACCCTTTAGAAGGAACTGTTCGGATGTAAACATTTTTAAAGAAAAAAGTGAGGATCTCTCACGCAGACTTCAGGAGAGAGGGTACAGTCGTCCGTCCATTAAGAAAGCCATAAAACTCACACTGTCCACCACTAGGGACTCTCTAATTTTTTCCAATAGTGCCAAGACCAGCGACAGAGCAAAACAAACAGTTGACAACAAGATAATATTTGTGGGAACATACTGTAGGCAATGGAAGGAAATAATGAATTCCATTCAGAAACACTGGTCAGTCCTTCTATTGGACGAAGATCTATCCAAGAGTCTAGATTCTAAAGTATCTATGAGCTGGCGATGATCCAAAAACCTGAGAGACCAACTAAACTCCAGCCATTTTAGAAGTTTCCCCAAGCGAACACCAGTAACCATTGGCTCTTACCCTTGTGGAGGATGCAGAGCATGCTCGTACATGGTAAAAACAACAAGCGTCATGGACAGATATGGGAACATGAGGAGCCTCAAGCAATTTATAAATTGTAACTCAGAAGGGGTAATTTATTGCTTGGATTGCACCTGCGTTCTGCATTATGTGGGGATGATGACCAGAAAATTAAAAGTCCGAATATTGGAACACGCAGGAACCATAAGGAACATTGTCTCTGACTTGGAAAGAATGAGGAAACTGACCACAGTGGCAAGGCATTTTCAACGCCACCATGGTTGTGACCCAAAGGACTAGAAAGCTTTCGGTCTGGAACAAGTCAAATTGGGAATACGGGGTGGTGACCTAACGCAGGAGCTTTTGAAGATGGAGTCAGAGTGGACCTATAATCTCAACTGCCTTGCACCCCGAGGGATGAATGCACACATTAACTATGGAACCTTCATCTAAAGCACAACTGAGTGGCCCTTCCCTGTCACTCACGTTTATCTGGAAACATATCACTTTTATCAAGTGGAATTAATACCATTATCCAACCCAATATACTTTTCTCCCTAACTAATCAACTATTCTCCGTAACTAATAAACCTTTACCCACGTAGTTTTATTCATGGTTTCACCTTGCGTGTACAAACTTTCATCTTTTCATTACCACTAGCTTATATCACGGCATACTTTTTTCATTTCACGTCCTCTCTTCCCCTCACTCCAAACAAAAATGCTCTCCTTTTCCCCTCCTTATGCAAGGGTGGCTCAGATCCCCATATTTTCCTTTCTCTGTGACAGGATACCCACAACCGCATTCTTCCTTTTTCTTTTTTTTTTCTTTTTTTAATATAAATTTCTTTATATTTTATATTTTTGACATGTTACAACAATCACAACACGTATTATAGCTTTTTTCACTCCAACACCACTTTTATAACTATGCCATAATATGTAGGTCTCACATTTTAGAAAGACATATCAAAATAGTATTCAAACTATAGCAGTCACTTCACATACACCCACTTTCACGTATGACAAGTACACAACATTGTCACCTCACCCAATTAATTCTTTCCCTCTTCATATATTTTTCCTCCCTTCTTCTCCCTCCAGTCCTATTTTCATATTCTTCCTCCCCCTCTCCCCCCCCCTTTTTTTTCCTTTTTTTCACCCATCATAATACGCGTACAGTAATATTTAATTTTTTGGTTTATTAGGCATTCCTGCACTATTACCATTAATTGGATATAAGACCATGATGAATAACCACCTGTTTATTACTTTGCCTCCTACAACAATATAAATACAATTCTGTATGACACTGCACCTCCCAACTATTCTGGATCACGCATGCTCAGGAAATCTAACCCAGTGCTGTATTAATACAATCTTTTTGTCCACTACATCAGGCTATAAGAATGATATGCCCGGTCAGACAATGGAAACACGGGGGTGCGCGTCATGGGGCCGCGCACTTCCAGATAATACGCCCACTACCTGGCAACAAGTTCTATGTAACGCGGCTTAAACCTAGGCAGCGGTTGCCGGGGGTGTCTACCATCGAGCAATGAATGGCTCCATTTGCCAGAGAATGGTCACCCTGGCAACGGTTGCTAAGCAGCGCGCACCCGAGTGACGCGCACTTCCGGATCCATTTGCCCACTATGGCAACTACAATGTGCGGCTCACAACATAGTTGTAAAATCGGGCAGTATCTGCTGGAAGGAGCGCCTTATAACGATGCGCACTTCCGGGCAGCAATGCCCTTATTTCAAGTCCCGCAATGAGTCTGTTGGCCCTTACAAAGTGATTCCATATGTATGCTGGTAAATACTTTTAAGTCACATGATCCTGTTCCCCCTTTCTTGTAAAGTGTATAGTGCCCATTATGTGAAATACGACATGCTGGCAAACTATGGGCAAACTATGGGCATGATTACTCAGGAAGTGATGCGATACAGGAAGTGTGGATCATCAATGATGTGCACTCTAGCGCACATGGTGATCCAGCTGAGGATTGTGAGCAATTAAGTAATTAGGTATCCAGCATATATACCCTAACTTTGAGCTACTACCTCATCAGTGAACAAGCCCACTTGAGGTGAAACGGTCCGTTTGGTCCACGTGGGTATTGGGACTGCGCAGCCCATACCCACTCCAGGGGTTCCCCAGTCCAGTAAGCGCCCATTTGGGCCTTTATTTTGATTGTACTCTATATGCTTACTTTTAAGTGTAATTTTTGAAGTTGCTGATTTAACACTTGAGTAATTAGTAGATACTGAGAAGTCATACAATGTGAATGTTTCTATTTGGGTATGATTAGTATCTCACAGGTTACCATTCACTCTCTAGTCTAACAGACATGTGATACAACAGCCGAACATCACATACTCTAGGACAAATATCCATCTATAATCTTATTATTCTCACTTAACCGTTGCTGGTAAACAGCAAATCAGTTGTAAGAAATAAGTGTTTTCCTCTTCTGCACTCAGACGATTAGTTTTTTGAGTGATATACCTGAATTTATCTGCAGCAGGATAAGCCTCTGTTTTCAGTTAATATATGTGATACAACAGCCGAACATCACAGACTCTAGGACAAATATCTACCTATAATCTTATTTAACCCTTGCTGGTAAAAAGCAAATCAGTTGTAAGAAATAAGTGTTTTCTTCTTCTGCACTCAGACGATTAGTTTTTTGAGAGATATACCAGAATTTATCTGCAGCAGGATAAGCCTCTGTTTTTAGTTAATATATCAGTCTCCTAATTATAGGAGCTGTCTCATTCATCTCATTTATCAACCAGGTGCTTCCCTGGTGCAGATTTTGAACATATAGTTTCTCATATGATTCTTGAACTTAATTCATGTCACAATTTGGTAATTTTGCTGCGAACAAGACTATGTAACCGTGGATTGCCAACCTTACGCATATCTTTACCTGTAAAACTTGGCTAGCTGCATTATCATTTGTCATTTTCTCTATTCTTCTTTCTCCTTTCTCTTCTTTCTTCTCCTTTCTTTATTCTAAATCGTACTCTCTCATCCGGTTGGACAGCAGAAGCACTTCTTTCCTGCTTGGTAAGAGTACTCACTCATTCAGCAAAGATTACTGCCATACTCCACAAGATAAGCCCAATCTCATCCGATCTTGGAAGCCAATCTCTGGTAGGCCTGGTAAGTAATTGATGGGGGGACCCACAATGAATACCTGGTGCAGTAAACTTATATGCTGAACTTCAGAAGGAAACTACCCACCTACCATCTATTTTCGATCTAATTTTCAGTGCCTACCTGGACACTCTATGTAAGACCTTCTTTATAAAAATATGAGGGGTATGTGATATGGATCCGTTTTAGGTATCATGATCCCCCACAACAAAGGGGATACCAGATACTAATAGACCCCATTCTGCAAGGGGCATTTAGAGATACAGGCTTTGTAACCAATATATTTTTGATGGTTAGACCTCAAGGAGGTACTAATCCTTTGAATTAAAAAGCCTTGTGGTAACACCCCTGTCTCAACGTAGAGCAGCAGGTGTTTAAGTACCCATAGAGGCAACACTTTTACTCACTGAGATCTATGACCTGTACCTTTGAGAGTGACAATATTAAGAAATTATTTGCAACTATAGAGACCGCTGAACGATGAACCCTGTGGGGATAATTAATCTGTCTTGTGAGTATAGACAGTGACATTCGAGTAATTATTTATTAAGTCAAATATTTTCACCTAGGCAGTTGTTCACTATCAAGTACAACTCCATTTATGGGGTGTCAATTATTCAAAATAAACTGGTAATTTGCATATATACATAAAATAACTCTTTGAAGTTGTGTGCTACTTAATCTTATTATTTAAGTATTGAATTAAAAGTTAAGTTTTATTGTCTGACTACAATCATAAGAGTTCCCCAACACAGAGTTTTTCTATTTTCTCTTTCCTTTTTACACTGCAGGGGGAGACAGATATGACATGTGCAGAGAGAGTTGGATTTCGGTGTGGTGTGTTCAAATGGAAATCTAAATTGCAGTGTAAAAATAAAGCTGCCATTATTTACTCTGCACAGAAAGAAAATAACCCACCCAAATCTAACTCTCTCTGCAAATGTTATATCTCCCCTCCCTTGCAGTGCACATTGTTTTGCCCAACTGCTAACAAATTTGCTACTGCAATCATCTCTGAATTACCCCCATGGTCTTGTGTTAGTGTGAGATTATTGGGAGATACTCTTTTGTCACTCGGAAATGCTCAATAGATGTTTTTAGATGATCAGGTGATGGTCTTTTGTCAGTGCAAGATGACTGAGAGGTGGTCTTGTGTCAGAGGGAGTTGATCAGGAGATGGTCTTTTGTGTATGTGTGAGATAATCAGTAGATTGAGCTGTATTAGTGTGAGATGCACAGGAGATGGTTTTGTGTCAATGTGATATAATCAGTAGATGGCGCTGTGTCAGTGTGAGATGATTGTCAGATGGCCTTGTGTCAGTGTGAGATGATCAGGAGATGGATTTGTGTTAGTGTGAAAGGATATACAGTAGAGATGGTCTTGTCTCTGTGTAATATCATGAGGAACCATGTCATAAACTTTATACAGAATGCAATAACACAAATGTTATTTATGTGTTTAAACTAGTTCTGAGCAACATCTAGGCTTCTTTTATTTAAATTTGGGTTAAAAAAGAACAAACCACATAACCCGCTCTCCTTTTCCAAATGGCGGATGGCTATGTGACATCTGTCACTTGGAGACCCGCCAGCCATTCAGGGAGCCCCACATTGTAGTGCTCTCCTGGTTGGCTGTGTGCTCCTCACTTGTCACTCAAGCAGAGCCCATAGAGTCCAATGGGAAAAAAAACCCGTATTGAAATCTATGGATGGGAACTGGCAGTCTACCACAGACAACAAAGTTAATTGAGGTCACACATAAGGGTGAGCTCAGTTAACCTTGTGGTACGCAGTAGAACCATACTGCATGGCACTCCCTGATTGGCTGGAGGATCTCCAAGTTACATATGTCATGTGGAGGCCCACCATTAAGGAAAAGGTGTATACACATGGATCCCCTCACATCTGGTTGGATTGGTATACATGGGGTGTGTGTTTTTAACCCGTGGATGCCTACATGGAAAGAAGAGGACTGATCTATAATGAATTTGGGTGAATATTTGTTTTTAACAGGAACCCTATGGATTTCTCCTTGGACTATGGGACCAAGGGGCTATGTGGGATGGTAGGTAAGTATATATAAGTGAGAGTGTATGTGTGCAAGTATGCTTTAATAAAGTGATACTTTCATGGTGTGTGAGTGATGTCGATTTCTTTTACAATAGAACTACAGATACTGGTACTTATGGGTCTCCAAGTGCCAGCATATGGGGGAAGCTTGGTTGGATCTATAGTTCTACTGTAAAAGACAATATTAATTCTTCATTTTATACAATGGACTATGAAGTCACCACCACAGCCCATGGGTGGTGGCCGTAGCCCTGGGCTTCAGTTATGGCCCTTGGTTGTGTGCCTGGAGGGGGGAACCCCTTTATTAGGGCATCCCCACTCCTCCAGGGAACCTCAGCCAGGGCTGACTAGATTAAGATTTAATGCTATGGCTGCAGGGACCTATATAAATGTGTTCACCAGCTGTGGCATTACCTCATTAACTAGTGGAGTCAGGTGTTGGTTTCAAAAATACATAATTCCCCCCATTCATATTTTCGGAACCATGACTGGTCCAAGAGCTGGTTGTTAAAATACAGGAGTACCCACACTAAATATTTTCCCTGTATTTTAGCAACCAAAACCAATTCAAAGAGCCCGGGGCTGGTTATGGTTTGGGGTTTTTCTTTATAAACTTTTTTAACTGTTTCAGCACTTTTCCTGACAGATGCATGCACAGATCTCACAGATCTGCGCATGCTTCTGTCAAACATGACAAACTTGAACCTTCTAATGTGCGAGAAGGTGCGCTTTTGTTTTCTTTTCACACGTACTTTTCATATTATTCTGTTTTCGTTTCTACATTTTAAAGTCAAAATAAAGGTTACATTTTATTATTAGTGTGCCAAATATAACAATACTTTTATCTTCTCTCTCATGTCATATCAGTTATTAACCACTTAACTCTCTAAAATGTTTTAAAAAATATCCTCAAAATTTCTGTTTTAACAAATATGCAGATTTGTAAATAAAATTATACTGAATAAGGGTAAAAAAGCTGTAATTTACATAATTTCATCACTTAAATAAAATTAACACTTTTGGTGTTTTGAGCTGCTTTCAGCCCAAAACTGCCTAGTATTTATGCCCCGGCGATGAGCGCTAATGCGCATCCCAGATTCATCGCCTGCTGCCGCCATTCATTGTGTGTATGCACTGAGCGATTTTCAGCTCAGCGATGTCAGCAATCATTGCTGTGCACACACACTGGGCAAAAACACAGTGTGTATGCACCTTAAAACTAAGACTCTGAGGGTGCTGGCAAGGGCTAAGATTTGGGGGAGGGAGCTATGGTTAACCCAGAGGTTCCCAAACTGTGTGCTGTGCCTCCCTGGGGTGCCTTGGGACACTTGCAGGGGTTCCCTGGGTTGGTGGTCCAGGACCAATTCAAATTATTCATGGTCAATATAATAGGCAAAACCTGTGCTGGTGGCTGCCAGTCATAAATTATGTGGCCAAACAGAAGCAAATCTTGTCCCTTACCACACAACTGACCCTAAGGATGACATATAAACGCAATCTACTTAATATAATATTTCTTTCTAAATTTCTCAATAATAAATTTTTGGCCTAGGGGTGCCGTGAAAAAAATTCTGATATTCTAGGGCGCAGTGTTTCAAAAAAGTTTGGAAACCACTGGGTTAATCCCTTCCTCTAGTCTACTGCTTCATTCACTGAAAAATGATTACATTAAAAGCTATTGTGTCACGCATACCTGCTTGCCTTTTCATAGAATAAAGCAAACTGTAAAAACAGAATAATTATTGCTTATTATCCAAAGATATTCTGATATGGCCTGGACAGATCTGTTGGTATCCCATTGAAAAGATAATAAAGAATTGATTTATAGTCATATTTCAAACTAATTGCTTTCTTGAATTAGCATCACTAATGTTTTCAATTTTCTAATTAGCCATTTAGCCATTTTAACTGTAAAAAATGAATCACTCTGCAATTTGGTATCATCGTGTGCACCACATTGAACATGGTCCAGGGAAAGCAAAGCAGCCTTATCTGAGATCAAAAAGAACATTATAGACATGCACATTAAAGGTAAAGGCTGTAAGAACTTGTCCAATGTTCCTGTGACTACAGTTGCAAATATTATTATAAAGTTTAAGTCCATGAGATTGTAAGCAACCTCTCTGGATGCGATCATAAGAGGAAATTCAACCCCAGATTAAACTGAAGGATAGTGAGAATGGTAAAAAAGTACCAAGGAACTCTTATAAAGAGATACAAGCTGAACTCCAAGGTCAATGTATATTAATCTCTGAACGCACAATCCAACACTTTTTGAGTGACAATGGACTCCATTGAAGAAGACCCAAGACGAAACCACTTAAAAAAAACCCCAAAAAGTCCAGACTGGAATTTTCTAAATTGCATACTGATGCAATGCTTCTGGGAGAATGTACTATTCACTGATGAGTCAAAAACAGGAGCTGTTTGGCAAGTCACATTAGCTCTGTTTACACAGATGGAAAATGCAAGCTATAAAAGAAAAGAACACTATACCTACTGTGACACATGGAGATAGCTTGGTTATGTTTGGGGGCTGCTTCTGTGTCTGGCTTGTATCTGTGTATCTTGTATCTGTGCAGGGCACAATGAAATATCAAGACTAAGAAAACATTTGGAGTGAAACATACTTCCCAGTGTCAGAAAGCTCTGTCTCAGTCGCATGTCATGGGTCCTCTTAACAGGAAAATAACCCAAATACAGTATATAACTAAATGTATCCAAGAATGAATAAGAACAGATCATTGGTCTGTTCTAAAGTGGCCCCTATGAGCCCTGATCTAAATCCTGTCCAACATCTACAATATGGAAAGAGCTGAGACATGCAGCCAGGTGAAGGCTCCCATCACACCTGAGACAGCTGGAGCAGATTGCTCAGGAAGAGTGGGCAAAACTACCTTCTGACTGGTGAAGAAGTCTTACTGAGAGCTACCGAGATCTCATGATTGCAGTGATTGCCTATACAAGATGTGCAATTATTTTATCAATGTCACGTTATTTCAGTGAAAAATATGGGTTCTAATTATTTTCATGGAAAGTGTGACTGGATGCAGGGCCAAAGAGAGCTTGGCTGGGCCCTGGTAATGAAGGGTGCATGGCCTAATAGCAGAGGTGTGGTAACACCCCCTTTAGTAGAATAACTTTACAAACTACTATTCATGCACCACGAATTAGCACCAACCTGCCCAGTGGATTAGATCAGGGGTGATGATCAGTTCAATAGCACACACCCCTCAGACAGAGGTGACTGCGGCATTCAATGACAGTAGCTTCCCAGCACCCACTGCAGCCCAACACAGCAGCAGTGTGAGCCTGGCTTTTGAAAGAGGCTGCTGCTGGCTGACAGATAAGAGAGGAAGGAGGGATGGGTTGTGCCAGACCTGAGTCTGTCCACTATGAAGTGGGTGGGTAACTTTGCTGTCACCACCAAGCTTCTAAACTGGCATATGGAACCACTTCTCTCAGGCTCCTACTATCAGCACTTGGAAATGCTTGCTTCTGGGTATTAGTATACTTTATATGTAATGAGTTAGACACACCAAGTCTGATTAAGGTCGTGAGCTCACTCTTGCTAGTCTGACTAGGGTAGAGAGCTACTGTTGCTATGCCAAGTCTGACTAGGGTAGTGAGCTAGCTATGTGAGTCTAACTAGTGTAGTGAGCTAGTCAAGTTGAGTCCAACTAGAATAGTGAACTAGCTATGCCAGAAATCTCAATGGTAAACTTTGTCATGGGGCTTAGAGACCAAAATGTAAAATGTAACAATGTATATTTATGTTTTAGTTGCTTCTGAGACTTAGGGGCTGATCATGCTGCGATTGCTTTACTTGCCATACTTGCATCTGGGAAAAATTCAAGATGCCAGTAAAAGTCCTTCCCATGGTGTAAAGGTGTTTTAGGACTGAGACGCTGACTTCCAACATCTTTAGAAGCTGTAATACTATTTAGTTCATCTTTGCACACTATCATTGGTTGCACAATAGAAATCTACTCCAGCTAGAAGATACAGTTTCTCCATCTGAGTGTGTCCTCCAATGTGAGTGACTAAACATCTGTGTATGCAACCACTTTATGTCTGCAACACTCCCATAAAACTCTCATAAAATAGATAATCCCCTGCTGTATTGTTCTCTGTATTGTATTGCAACTGAGAACAATAAATGAATGGTTTATGCTAATAAATCATGTTGTTCCTAGGTGCAAAAAAATAGTCAAGATAACCATGGACCCATCTGTATCCAAGTTCCTTCATTTCAAACCACACATTTATAAGGGCATTATAGGAAGGTAAGACCTTGATACATTTACAGTATATAATGTGATATTATTAGGGATGTTATGTACCCAAGTGATAAAGTCACCTGGTCGCAGTACACGGGCCTGCATATTTGTGCAAATGTGTGCTAAGAAGTTCACTTATACTCCATGTTAATTGTGAGGGTTTATTTAAATTATTCTTATTATCAGTGTTCTTAGTGCTAGGAGTGTGCATCTGCATTTCTCTTCCTCCAGCATAGTATTAGAAGCCTCAGCATGATAGCACCTCTTAATATCTTTAGTAATAGGATGTGCATTCCAGCCACATTCCTGTATATTTGTGTTTGAAAAATGTCAGTTAGGAGCTAATTGGATGGTAATTTATCTCTCTACAATGCATCCCTGTCCAAGATGTAGTACATCTGCCCCAGACAGTGTCCCCAGTACAAATGACACCACATTACAGTGCCCCAGTTCATCTTATGTCATACTATAGTGCCTACACTTCATATTGTGCCACATCAAAATGCCCCAGTGTGCGCACTGCTGGAGTTACCAACAGTCTTTGACCAACGTGCACATTTCACCTGGCAAGCTTGTTCACGGTCAGTGTGTCTGACACACTGACCATGAACAAGCCTCCCAGGTGAAACGTGCATGTTGGAAACAGACTGTTGGTAACTCCATCAGTGCGCACACTGGGGTGGTCTTCAGTTTGCAGGCGGCCGGGATCCCGACAAACAGCATAGCGGCACCAGAATTCTGACTGCCAGTATACCGACAGTTTTTCTCCCTCTTGGGGGTCCACAACCTCCCTGGAGGAAGAACAGATAGCTTGGCACGCATAGCACGCCACCATGCCCACAGCGTGGCGATCGCAGCGAGCCCACAAGGGGCTTATTTGCCCAGCTCTCGGTATGCCGGAGGTTGGGATTCCGGCACCGGTATGCTGGCCACCGGGAGCCTGACTGCCGGCATAACATACTACACCCCGCACACTGGAGTCCCTTCATGAGAGAAGTTAGCAGCACAAACAAAGGTTAAGGTATCTTTTTTCAAAAATCACATGTCCTCACTGTGGGAATTTTTCTTAAATTAATTATAGCATGCTGACACAAGGTTTTAACTGTGGATACTAGTATTAACTCAGAGATGTTTTGATATACAGTATAATTGGCATAGATAGACCTGAAATAGGTTTGATACAAGAGAATGAGGGACCTGACAATCTCTATTTAAATCACAGAGATTGACTCAAGTAACAATGTAATATGACACCTGCACATGACATACTGTACAATACTCTGGGATTTATTGAGTGAGATAATCTTTGGCTAGGAGTTTGAAGTCTGGAGATGTCATGTCATTTTTTGCTGTCAATGATCTCACTCTTCTGTGCTGTTACTTGTATTACCTTTACTACTAGGACACACAGAGTATCTAGTCAAGTGTTTAAAAATACATTCAGGGTAAACCACCTAATATTGATCCCTGTTGCAATGAAAAAAAGGGGATATACTTCCAGTGATTTAATCTTTATTTATTGAGTGTGCTTTATAACAAAAACAGAATTAACATAAAGTAGTTTTATAAGATATACAATAAAAGTTAAGATTTATGTATATTTACTGTACATACACAAGAGTGCCACCAAACAAGAGTCTTCTCTCTCTCTCTCTTCCTTATCCAAATCAGTATGTACATGATCAGAATTAATGTGTAGTGTGATTTATATGCATGTGCAGTAAAATGAAAATGCTGAACTGCGCCCAACAACAACAATAATAATAACAATAACAGAGCATGCGTCCCTTAATCAGGCAAACACTCTCTGTGAACTTTAATAAATAAACCTGCCTCATAGTCTGTAAGGTCACTCGCTACAGTTCTTTTCCGCACTGCACAGTAATCAATAATAAACCCTTCACTAGTGAGAACTTTGCTTGCAAAGTTCTCATCATATTTGAACACATGTATCTTGTCCTGCCCAACCATCACATAAGTTGTATTTAAACACCCCACCAATATCAGGTATCCTTCAGGTTTCAGTAGCTTTATGAAGTTCCTGAGATTCTTTATATAATCAGCTTGGTCTTTGCTGATGGTCTCCAGCATAGACATACTGATTATTACACAGTCTGCTGGTGGGAGCACCTCTGGGTCTGTGAGATTCTCTTTGTCAAAGTTACATTTCATGATGGTTGTGATTGCTGTCTTCAATGTCATGTCTTTGTCCTGACAGAAGTCACTGAAATATACAAACACAAAAGGTTCATTTGGATCTAGGACTAGTCATGCCACCACATGAGAAATAAGATATAGTTTACCATGGAGATTAATTGAATAGGAAGGTATAATTTAGAGAGGCATTGTTTGTTTTATGGAAGGGTTCCTTGAAGGTGGAAGAGATTGGGCATTATTCTATACTTTCAATGAAGAACCACTTTCATCTTTCAGGTGCATGTAATATGGTAGTGGTGGGGAACAGGTGTCCACTATGTAGCCCTATCTGAAACACTCAGCTCAATACAACTCTCTTCTATTGTTCAGACTTAGGGGGCTATTAAGAGATGACCACAGATCGCCGCATACATAGCCAGAGCTGCATTCATCTCTGCACATGCTGGGGGCTTCCCAGCACAGGGCAAGGATGCCCAGCATGTGTGAGGCCAACTTCCGATACATCTGCAATTTGTTTGCGGAGTCATCGAATCTTAGGTTGACTTCTGGCAGCGCAGCCTGGCTGTGAGGTCAGGTGATTAGTGGCCTTTTTTAATTGGTTGCATGTGACGTCACGTAGCTGCCCCAAAAATATTGCTAATCCAGCCCCATTTTCCCGGCGTAGCCCCTGCAGTGATGTAAATCCACCCTCGCAATGCTCACCGATGTCAATCACATTGCAGTCGCATTCATGGGGCATGCAACCACAATGTGTATGGCCGCACAGCTGCTGTTGTGGTTGGGTCTGAATGACTCCCTTATTCTCTGCTTAAAACCCAGCTAGAATCTATTATTAAGCAAATAAGACTGAACATGATCAGAGCATCAGATTTCATCATTGTGTAACCTCTTTCATACAGTACATGAGGATCTCAGAGCATTAGTGTCATGTTTAGGTTAGTGGGAGCATTTATTGGCATGTACAGTTATTGCTGGTATGTGGACAGGGGCGTTGCATGGTTTCTAGGTGCCCTATGGAAAGACTTACATTATTGCTCCTAAAACCCTAATACGGTCCTTCAGTCCAATTTACACAAAAACAAACACATACTAAACAAAGTCTATGACAATGGGTGAGTCATTTTCAAAAGCATGACCATTTATTAATTCACTCTCACAGCACCCATTAACACAATTGTTTATATTGCCCGCTCCCATTAACTTCCCACCACCCAGCAGCTGCTAATCCATTCACCATAAGCACTTATTAACCCCCATCACAGCACAAATTACTCCCTGACCCGGCTCTGCACCTATTGATACATTCACTCTCAGCACCAATTAACCTCCTCATAGCACCTGTTAATCCATTCACCCCCAGCACTCTTTGACCCCCATCCAGCACCCATTAACTTCCTTCCACCCGGAACCTATTAAAACATGTATTAATAATATTTATTAGTGGGAAGGGAAGGAGAGGGAACAGGGTGGGGCACCCATGCTGTTGCTGCCTGCCTGCTGCACCTGGCTGATAACACTGACGACCAGAGGAGCAGAGTGCAGCAGGTATAAATAATAGCTGGTCACCAGCATTAAGCATAATAATGATGTCAGAGACATCCTAATTTTTCTCACAAGCATCCTCAGCAGGCTGTGTCCTCAGGTCCCGGCACCCTTAGACAGCTGCCTAAACCTGCCTAATGGAAGCACCAGCCCTGCCCATGGAGACATTTGTGACCAGTGGTGATTTGAGGGCATGTGAGGTATTTTTAGGATCAGTGAAGTGTTGAGTGCAGAGTTGCACATGGCAGATATGAGTAGCTGCATATGGTTGCTATGGTTGCATTTTGAAATTCAAGCGGCTGATGTGGGGCTGTGGAAATTTTCTGGGAAATTTGCTTTTAAAATTCTGTTTCTGTGAAGTGCAATAACTGCAACAAGAGCTGCACATGCACAGTGTAGAGGGCGCCCGTTCCATTTTTACAAAAATGCATCATTTTAGAGTAAAAGTAACCAATCATGTCAAAATTTTAAACAGAGAAATGGATTAAGGGGTAATTCTGAGTTGATCTCAGCAGGATTTTTGTTAGCAGTTGGACAAAACCATGGGTGTCATTCCGAGTTGTTCGCTCGTTATTTTTTTCTCGCAACGGAGCGATTAGTCGCTAATGCGCATGCGCAATGTCCGCAGTGCGACTGCGCCAAGTAAATTTGCTATGCAGTTAGGTATTTTACTCATGGCATTACGAGGTTTTTTCTTCGTTCTGGTGATCGTAATGTGATTGACAGGAAGAGGGTGTTTCTGGGCGGAAACTGGCCGTTTTATGGGTGTGTGCGAAAAAACGCTACCGTTTCTGGGAAAAACGCAGGAGTGGCTGGAGAAACGGAGGAGTGTCTGGGCGAACGCTGGGTGTGTTTGTGACGTCAAACCAGGAACGAAACTGACTGAACTGATCGCAGATGCCGAGTAAGTCTGGAGCTACTCAGAAACTGCTAAGAAGTGTCTATTCGCAATTCTGCTAATCTTTCGTTCGCAATTTTGATAAGCTAAAATTCACTCCCAGTAGGCGGCGGCTTAGCGTGTGCAAAGCTGCTAAAAGCAGCTTGCGAGCGAACAACTCGGAATGACCCCCCATGTGCACTGCAAGGGAGGCAGATATAACATGTGCAGAGAGAGATAGATTTGGGTGTGGTGAGTTCAATCTGCAATCTAAATTGCAGTGTAAAAATAAAGCAGCCAGTATTTATCCTGCACAGAAACAAAATAACCAACCCAAATCTAACTCTCTCTGCAAATGTTATATCTGCCCCTCCTGCAGTGCACATGGCTTTGCCCAACTGCTAAAAAAATTCCTGCTGCGATCAACTTGGAATTACCCCCTAAGTACATTATACTGATAAATTATAATTACAGAAGAAGGGTCGTAGCACACAGTAAGTGGGGAGTCCTATATGTATACCTGGGAGCAGTAATAACTCACACCAATCTATTATTACAAATGTCACTATTAGACAGGAAGGGACAGTTAATTGTACCAAATAAAAATCCAATTATTGGTGAATTTATGAACATTATGGGCCACATGTAATAGTTGGGGAGTTTGTGATATCTCAGTGGTTTAACCAGTTTTAGGCTGGGAGGGTGGGGGGGGCAGAGTGCCATTTGCCCACCAGGCTTGTACAATTATACAACACAAGGGCAGTTGCAACATTGTGCCTGCTTATATGCCTGACAGCCAGGAAGGATCTCTCCCTGCCTTCTTACTGTCAGTGTCAGGCTGATGCTGCTGACTGCTGTGTCCGGACTTCTCACCAATAGCTATCCCTAGAATGAAGGGGCTCCATGAGGGGGTGAGCTCAAATGGGGGAGGGCTGCCTAGTACAGTATGTGTTTTAGCACTGTCTGGCAGTGTTGAGTGCAGACAGCAACTTTCATGCAGCTCACTTCCCCCTCCCTCCCACAGTCATGACTCAAATAAAGATCAGCTACACACCTACCAGACAACAAGGAGCTTATGATAGCAATGCTACCACTGCCCTGGACAGAGCTGTACCCCGTTTGTATTTTATTAGATAGCTTTTTTTGTATGGGAGTGTTGCATGGAGGGGTGGGGGTGTAATGAGGTATGAGCAAGAGGGGTGCCTAGAAAACAGCAGGGATCCCGGCCTGTTTCATTTGTAATGGTCCTTACAATATCTGTGGAAGTCCTTGGGACCATTATATCAGCCTTAAGATGGGTACACACTAGAGAATGTGTCTATTGATCCGGGATTATGTGAACCTGCTATGTCGCTGACAATGTGCACTACCATGTGGCATCAGCAACATCCTCCATCACCCCGACATGCAGAGCCAATGGAAGTCATTGCTAGCAAGAGCCATGCCGCCAAATGCAGCATGGCCGCCCCATCATTGCTGCCAGCATCAGCAAGTGTTTATGCATTTGCTGGTATTGCCACCACTGCCAGGTCCCATTGCTGCCAATGTCATTGGTAACACACATCGTGTAGTGTGTACCCAGCTTAACTTCAAAGCTGGACCTGGCAGCTGCTGACACCATGTCTGATGGCATAATAGTGGCATGCAAAGAACTCTGATAGCCTAATAGTAGCACTTGGAAGAGTCTTATAGCATAACATTGTCATGTGATGGACTCTGATGGCACAAATAGTGGCATGTGGAGGGGTCTGATGGCACAATAGTGGCATGTGGAGGAGTCTGATGGCACATTAATGGCATGAGGAGGAGTCTGATGGCATAATTGTGGCATGTGGAGGATTCTGATGGCACAATAATGGCATGTGGAAGAGTCTGATGGCATAATAGTGGCATGCAGAGGAGTCTCATGGCACATTAATGGCATGTGGAAGAGTCTGATGGCATAATTGTGGCATGTGGAGGAGTCTTATGGCCTAATAGTAGCACTTGGAGGAGTCTCCATACTGTCCTTGGAGGAGTCCAGTCAGCTGTCTTTTATGCCATCTATTTTATCACAGTGTCACCACTATCATTTCTCTTTGCTCTTTGTAATTTTCCTTTGTTGACCTGTGTCTCTGTTTAATCCTGAATTGTAGTATGTCAATCTATTATACTCCATCACTATATTAAAGTTCTCTTGTACTTCATCACTGCCACCATTTCTCCTGCAGTCTCTCCCATTGTCCCCTGCATTGTCTGTCACTGTCTCCTTTTAATCATGCACAAGCGGTATCAAATGTGCTATAACAAGCACTATTTGACACTTACAGCAATCTTCGGCGTGTATGAAATCAGTTAACATAGAGAAAATCACAGATTTCTACGTTATCTGCAAACATCTAACATTTCACCGCCACCTTACTATTTATGGCGACAGAAAATCATTCAGACATATTAAAAAATGATAAGCGCACTTTGTGCCTAATTTAGACCTGATCGCTCGCTAGGGTATTTTGCACTGCTGCGAGCAGACAGTCGCTGCCCATAGGGGAGTGTATTTTTGCTTTGCAAGTGTTCGAACGCATGTGCAGCCGAGCGATACAAAAAAGTTTTGTGCAGTTTCTGAATTGCCCAGAACTTACTCAGCCGCTGCAATCACGTCAGCCTGTCCGGGCCCGGAATTGACGTCAGACACCCTCCCTGCAAACGCTTGGACACACCTGTGTTTTTCCAAACACTCGCATAACACGGTCAGTTGCCACCCACAAACACCTTCTTCTTGTCAATCTCTTTGCGATCGGCTGTGCGAATGGATTCTTCATTAAATCCATTGCTTAGCAATTATCCACTTTGTACCCATGCGACGCACCTGTGCATTGCGGTGCATACACATGCGCAGTTATTACCTGATCGCAGCGCAGCAAAAAAACCTAGCGTGCGATCAGGTCTGAATGACCCCCTTTGTTGTTGTCTTTTTTAACATATCTGCAGGGTATGTGCGTCAGTAGAAAACCTGTGGCCACTTGCTTGTGTTTGCCCCCAGGCTGCAAGTTGCATGCCAGCCCCTGGATTTAACCACAAGGTTTTTAATCAATAACCTATCAACAATTTCTCCACCTGCCACTATTACATGTGGCCCTATGAGTCTCTTCTTACACCCTATCTGGTCATTTTTTTTAAGTTTAATTCCTACATGAAATTCTACTAGCTTTCTGTGATATCTATTTATTTAATAATGCTAATTATTGTTAGCCACATGGTATTATATTTAATAACGTATTTTACTAATGTGAAGTAATGCAATAATATCTTTATCTGAAAATGTATTACACAATGCAGACTTTTGCTGAATTTGCTATTCCACGTGATAGGATATATCACGCCCAATTTACTTTCGAAAAGTGATCCAGGTTATTGCGCATATTACACCCATAGTTATCAGGTGTAGTTGTGTAAAGGTTCGGGAGCCCTCCCCTCCCCCCCCCCCCCTTGTGGGTAATTAGCTGAAATGATTATTCCACACTCGTCAGCAGAAACAGAATGGGTGTGGAAGGGAATGAAAAGTATTGAATACCGCCCTAAGTTTCTCACAAATTATTCACCGTAGATCAGTGGCTACCAAAGTGGCTGCCGTGACACCCTGGGGTGCTCGGGGCACTTGCAGGGATTCCCTGGCTTGGTGGTCCCAGATCAGTTCAAATTATTTATGGTCAATATAATTGGCAAACCTAGTGTTTGTGGCTTCCAACAGGGCCGGATTAAGGCTTGTGTGGGCCCATGGGCAACTATATTGTTGGGGCCACCACTAAGAAAATTGATGGCAACCCAAACCACCTCCCCCCCAACCTGTACACACACACATACTTATGTCACCTGTCTGGACCCTGCCAGCCATGGTGCAGCAGTGGGACAGTGGGGAGCCTGGAGAACACACTAACACAGCACCAACTTAAATGCACATGGTATCCATTTTCCTTAGTAATAAAGGAGAGCTCAGGCTTCTGTAAGTCTTAGTGCGGGTAGCAGGGAGAGCACAGCATTGCAGTGGCCGGCTCCAGTACACTGTCTTGTGGGATTTGCTGTCATTGTCCCCTGAGATTGACTACAGTAAGTACCTCCTCGGCGGCTGCTGAGCTGAGCCACCGAGGAGGAATGAAATTGGGGACACAGCTAAATGCTTTGTTCCGCTTCTTATAGTGATATAGGACAATTCTGCGGGACTGTGTGTGGGGGCCATTGGACCACCGCACCTGTCGCCCCTCCTATAATCCAGCTTTGGTTTACCATCATAAAATATGAGGACAAACAGAGGCAAATCCTGTCCATAACCATTCATCTGATGCTAAGGATGACACAAACACAATTTACCTCATTTAATATTTTCTGAATTTCTCACTTTTGGCCTAGGGGTGTCGTGACAAAAATTTGTGAATCACTGCCCTAGATGTTTCTCCATTACTATCTATGGTGGGATTCAACCAATGATAAAAAAAACCTTTTCACAAAAATGATAGATTTCTGATTTGTTTTTAGTTTTGTTTGTTTTTAGATATATGAGATTTGACTATAAATGAAAGCATAAATCAGAGCCACGGAAAATACATAGTGTTTCACTCGCTATTGGCCACAAAGTTTTTTGTATAACTTTTAAAGTAATTGACATACAGACCTTGGTCTATGAGAAACATGAGGAAGCCATAGCAAGTGTTGAAAGTCTTTACTTCAATTTCTTTAAACGTTATAAGAAAAACTTTGGGGCCATCAGCTAGTGAAACACCCCTGTAAATTAGAGATGTACTGTTTGGTTCTTAAGAAATATGAAGCCACATATATTTTGCTGATCCAAAACCAATTCCTAATTCGATAGTCCAGAGGTTCGGAATTTGGATTTTATATCGAAATTTCAGGAGTTGAATTGCAAAAATGACATGATTTTAGCAATTTTTATCAATTTTCAAGAAATTCAAAACCTAAGATTCAAATATTTGGGGGAATGTAATTCAGTACGAGATTACTGGAGGTGCGACAAAAGTAGCGGCAGAGCATAACCACGACCTCTCCCCCACTCTTTTATTCTTATGGAAAATAAAAGAAGAGTCCAAACTGGTCATTGGTCAGTAATACCTGTAGGGGAAGGTGTTAGTTGTGAAGAATCATCCAGAAGAATGTTATAAAAAGTAGGGCAATGCATCAAACTGAGAAGAAAGGTTGGCTGAACCTTGACAATGCACCATAAGATTCAAATAACATTGACTCAGGAATAGCACAATACTCAGTGTCCTGCAGTTTGTCTTCTACTCACACCAAATCAATGTGCAGAGGACACAGTCCAGGACCATACTGTACCATGGTTTCTGATTTGATTTTTGTGATTGCTCTGCTGATTATACACTGGAATGTTATTTGAATTTACTCTGTAGAACATTGTTTTTTTTCCGTTATGGGACATGATGGAATCACTCTATGTCTGGGCTTGGAGGAGACCTAAAAGTCTCAGTTGCTTAAGATCAGTCTTTTTTTCTGAAGCATTGGGAAGTATCAAATAAGGGAATGTGGAGGAAAGTGCGTAGGAAAGAAGGTAAGCCAGGTCAGAAAAATGGCAGTACAGATTGCAAGACAGTAGAACTATCAGTTAGATATTAAGCATTAGCATTGGGCAGGTATTATAGTTGTTTATAATATCTGAAACATTAGAACTAAAGTAAGGTACATTTAATTCTTTATAAAGTTTCTTCTTTTAAATGATTTAACTGCTCAACAGCAGAAAACAGGAGAGGGTATCAGTTGTAACCATATGCAGTAGATCACAACAACTAATTGAGAAATTTCTACATTTCTACATACTGTAGTCTACAGTTTTGACAAGACTGAGAGCTGGCATGCTTTAAGAATGAAGAATGTCCAATGGTGAGGTCAGAAGATGAGGGTCTGGGATGGAATTGGAATGTTTTTCCAGTACTTTGAAGCCACAAGTTATGACCGAGATCCATCTACATCTACACTGCTGACTCAGGCCATGGGAGGACTTATTATGCATGCACAGTGGAATCTCTGGTGGCTCTAAAGGCTTAGAGGCTGAACATAGATTTACTGTCCATGAATAGGCACTTCTGGGATCTTCTTGTGCCAGCAAGCCATAGGACCCTTGAGAATACTGTTTGATGCTATATGCTTTAGACATATTCTTTCAGGCACCAGCCGGAAAGTATGATATTATTAAATACAAAAATAAATAGGGAAACAGACATTTAATTTATGTTCTGTGCAGATTATACTCCTTTCCTCATAAACTGGTCCCACTACTGCAGAATGCTGCATCCCACCTGTAATAGTAGATGTCAGCCCTTTAATTGATCTGACTTAATAATATGCTCATTCATTGACCAAAAGAGGTCAATAATGATCAGCCAAGAGAATGGTTTTCCATGTTGCAGCCAGACTCATGCCTGGTTGGTTATGTGCTACTAGGCTCCTCTTAATATATTCATGGCTGTATTATTTCTACCTATGGCTCTACTTCAGGAGAGAAGAGAAGAAGAATCCATATGGATTTAGGAGATGAATGAAATTGAATCCCAGGCATTTGGGCAAGGTGTTTACTTCAATGAAAGTATCGATCAGTAAGGGGAGTAGTAATATTTAGCAAAACCTGCTGAACTACATGTACCAGACCATGGCGTGTACTTTACAATAGAGAAAAAAACATTCAGCCCAGGCATAATGACCCCCAGTAAGAACTCTATGTTTTATTTTTGGTGTGTAGAGCATTTGGAATAGTTTACTGTGTACTGACTTTGGGATTACTCATGAATGATAGATGTTTTGGAAGATACGTTACCTGTTTCCTTCTAGACATTTCATATATTCCATTATGTGAGACCAATCAAATGCTCCGGTACGTGTGTTAATCCATCTGTTCACCTCCATAATACATTGCTCAGAGCACTTCAGCACAAGGATCTGTTTGAAATATCCACTGGCTGTATAGAGATGATGAATGAAAGATCCAGCACTGATATCAATCAAAAGATCTCCCTTAATGTGACCTGCAGGGAAAGATTACAGAGATTACAGAATATAATATGTTATGTAGCATCTATTCTATTTATCATGCTGTAATGTCCTTTTACAGGTATTCAACTGCCTCATCACACACCTGTTGCTACTTCAGTTTACTGTGTGAGGAATGTACTGTATGTACTTATTTGAGCAGAATTTCCAGTATCTGGTGCCACCTATCCTGCCTACAGTAAATACACAGACATATGTAGACATCAGAATTGTCCATAATGTTCCATAATATATACCCTTAGTGAATTAGGCTCTAGGTGTGCATGTTTTCTAAGGAATGCATTTACAAAGCTGTTTGCAGCAAATGTGCGATTGCAATCCTTAACGGTTCTGGTATGAATGGTCGACCATGAAATTTTAGACACCGGACAGGTCGACACATGGACATGTCGACATGGATTTTTGAACTGTTTTTGGTGTCATTTTTTCCTATAACATGACCAGGAACCCCAATTAGTGTACCGAGTCCCCTTGCGTGGCTCGCTTCACTTGCCATGCTGTGGGCAAGGCACCTCGCTCCACTACCGCTGCGCTCAGCACTGGTTACTATTCCCAATCATAGTCCATGTGAATTGTAAAGTATGATAAAGTGGAAAACCTATTTTTCGTTAAAAAAGGCATGTCAACCTTTTCATGTGTCAACCTGTCCTGTGTTGACAATTTGCAAGTGTCAACCATTTGTCCATGTCGACCATGTCAATATCGACCAATAGTGGTTGACCTAGTAACTGTCCTCCTAAATAGGGTCGAGCTGCCAAATGGAAATCTTCCTTAACAATGCAAAAGAAGGAGGAGGTGCATACTATCAACTTCCTACATTTGCGATGTAATCACATATGAGTTGAACATCACAACCATTGATCGCAATGTTTATCTGCGATGACAGGCTGAGTCATCCTGCTCTTACTCAGGCTTTCCGTCATAGGGTAGCTTGTGAGACCAAGGAAATTGCATCTCGCAATGCAGGCCTTGACCTCTTTACTCCCAGAAAATGAGGGCAATACACCCCCATTACTGGCAACGCCGACAGCCCCCACCCCCTCCCTCCCTGTGAACTCCTCTGCCTGTCAATCAGGTTGAGGCATTTGCATCCCTGCTTTGTGACCAGAGGACCCGTTCTGCACATGTGCCAAATGAGGAGGACCCCAGCATAATAAGGACCTTTGTGAGCTTTTATTCAGTACATACTTTACTGTTACTGAGAAAAAAAATTAAATGTGGGGAGTAAAGGTGTTGGTTAGGATTAGGGGGTTTTATTATTATGATGATGATGATGATGATGATGAAGGGCAGTGCCACAGTCAGTGACAAATTTTTCATTAGGCATGTAAGGCACATGCCTAGTGGTAGCACTTGTTTTTGGGTGGCAATTGGATGCTTGTGTTGGTAATGTCAGCCCAAAAAGTACTAGTATCTGCAAAATGTTTTCACTGTACTTTACCATATTCCATCTTGAATGGAGTGTAAATGGGTAGGACATGTACAGGTTGCCCCTGTAAGCCACCTCACTGCTCACAATATTGTTTTCACCAATATTGGCCATAGTTGCAGTGAGCTGATTGTTAACTAAACGAATGAGCAGTGGCACAAACACACAGCAGTTTATAGCACATATATGAAACATTACCAAACACAGAGAGGATCACAGGGCTTATTTTTAACCTTGTGGTAATATTACCACTGATTTTTTAAAAGGAAATAATACTTTTTTTCTCCCATGATATGAGTCTGCTGATGCTTTGGTCTTAACAAGGTTTGCTTTTTGCAACTAACAAACAGGAGCTTTCTATGCCAATCTAAAGGAAGGCTTTTGATGCAATGTGTGTCTGTGTGTAAAACCAGAGGCCTGAAAGTGTTTGTGCTGAAAGACTATAACACAGCTGACAGACTTTTGTGCTGCATATCATCTTCTTTTAAGCTTTAACAACATATACTTTCTGCTTTTTCAATTTTGAACATTATACTTTTGAAAAGTTAAATGCTGTTGTTGATCTATATGGAAAATCTGCTTTTGGGTGTCGCACCTTTTTCCTAACTAATTAGTTGTGGGAAAAAACATCCATAGATTTGAATAAAATTTAGCAAAAAAAAAATATATACTGTACATGTGACTTTAAAAATTAAAGTATTAGAGGATATTTGCATGTGTATAACTATGGACTAGAAACTAAAATCTAAGATTGATAATTTCCAATACTCTTGACACATAGAAGAAATCTGATCTGTGAAGATACTCATGCAAATAGTCCTGTATATGTGCAATGAGAGAAGAATTAGTGATATACAGTATGTATATTTTAGCTTGTATGGATGGTCTTTATTGGTATATTGAGAGATATATATCTATATACACATTGGAAGGATAGACATATTTTAAATATAAAAATATATCTTTTGTTAACTGAATATTAGTGCTTTAATTTTTTTTTCTTTTTTGGCTAATTTAAGGGAGACAAGTAACTCCCTCAACTGTGAGCTGCAGGTACTCAGTTTTAATGAACATGTGATCAGCGCCAGGTATATAATAATCTGGTATCCTTTTTAATTTTTAAACTTGCTGTCCGGTTCAACTGTGTGAATCACAGGGCTCATAGATGCACGTGAACAAAGCGCACTAGGGAAAGCACACCAAACAGTACAAACAATAAATATCTTGTTTGTTTTTTCTATTTTTTAACTTGCAGCTCTATTCAAACTGTATGGATCACAGGGCTTATAGATGCATGTGAACTAAGCGCACCAGGGTAATGCGCACCAAACAGTACAAACAATAGATATATTATATAATTTTTTTTCTGTTTTTAAAATTGCAGCTCAGTTCAAACTGTATGGATCATAGAGTTTATAGATACACATAAACAAAGCGCACTTGAGTAAAGCGAACCAACCAATCAGTACAAAAACAAAAGAAATATATTTTAAAATTTTATATTTTTAAACGTGCATTTCAGTTAAAACTGTGCAGATCACAGGGCTAAAGAAAAGCACAGCCAATACAGCAGAGTAAAGTGCAACACACACCATAGTGCAGCATGCCTCTATATACACAGTCATTACTGCACAGCCACAATTAGTCTGCAGTCTCTGGATGGACACAGCCAGATAAAACAGCAGCGTATAGTGCAGCATACCCCTATACAGTCATTATACTGCACAGCCACAATTTGTCTGGAGTCTCTGGATGGACACAGCAAAGTATAGTGCAGCATGCCCCTTTATACAGTCACTATACTGCATGGGCACAATTAGTCTGGAGTCTCTGGATGTACACAGCAGAGTAAAGCACAGCAAGTCCATATACAGTCAATATACTGCACAGCCACAATGAGTCTGGCATCTCTGGATGGACACAGTAACATATAGTGCAGCGTGCCCTATATTGCACAGCCACAATTATACCCCTTTTCCACTTACGATCACGGGTCGCAGCCGGGAGCCTGACACGGGAGCTGCCCCCTGCTGCGACCCGTGCTCGTCCCCTTTCCCATCAGCAGTCACAACCCGGCATATGCCGGGTTGGTGACGCTTCTAGTGACGCGGCAGGGGCGGCGCAGGGAGATCACATGATCTCCCAGCACCGCCCTTCCATACAGTGTAAACGGGAGCCGTGTCGCATCGACACGGCTCCCGTTTACACTAGAACCCTACCCGGATCATTCCCGTGTCCTACCCAGGTAAATAGCCGGGTAGGATTCACGGGTCACTTGATCCGGGTTGACCCTTTTCCACTTGCCAAAAACACGGGTAAATGCGCGCCCCCGTGCATTTACCCGTGTTTTTTGAGCTAGTGGAAAAGGGGTATAAGTCTGCAGTCTCTGGTTGGACACAGCAGAGTATAGTGCAGAGTGCCCTTTATTTAGTCACTATATTGCACAGCCACAATCAGTCTGGAGTCTCTGGATGGACACAGTAGAGTATATTGCAGCGTGCCCTATATACAGTCACTATACTGCACAGCCACAATTAGTCTGGAGTGTCTGGATGTTAACAGCAGAGTATAGGGCAGTCTGCCAATATATACAGTCATAATACTGTGCAGCCAAATTTAGTCTGGAGTCTCCAAATGGATACAGCAGAGAACAGCGCAACATGCCCCTATATACAGTCACTATACTGCACAGCCACAATTAGTCTGGAGTCTCTGGATGGACACAGCAAAGTATAGTGCAGTGTGCCCCTATATACAGTCACTATACTGCACAGCAACAATTAGTCTGGAGTCTCTGTATGGACACAGCAAAGTATAGTGCAGTGTGCCCCTATATACAGTCACTATACTGCACAGCCACAATTAGTCTGGAGTCTCTGGATGGACACAGCAGAGTATAGTGCAGTGTGCCCCTATATACAGTCACTATACTGCACAGCCAAAATTAGTCTGGAGTCTCTGGATGGACACAGCAGATTATAGTACAGTGTGCCCCTATATACAGTCATTATAATGCACAGCCACAATTAGTCTGGAGTCTCAGGATGGACACTGCAGAATATAGTGCAGTGTGCCCCTACATACAGTCACTATATTGCACAGTCACAATTAGTCTGGAGTCTCTGGATGGACACAGTATACTATAGCGCAGCATGCCACTATATACAGTCACGATGCTGCACAGCCACAATAAATCTGGAGTCTCTGTATGGACACAGCAGATAATAGCACAGCATTCCACTATATACAATCACTATAATGCACACTAACAATTAGTCTGGAGTCTCTGGATGGACACAGCAGAGTACAGCGCAGCGTACCCCTATATAAAGTCACAATACCGCACAGCCACAATTAGTCTGTAGTCTCTGGATGGACACAGCAGAGTATAGTGCACTGTGCCCCTATATACACAGTCACTATACTGCACAGCTACAATTAGTCTGGAGTCTCTGGATGGTTACAGCAGAGTATAGTGCAGCGCTCCCCTATATAATGTCATAATAATGCACAGCCACAATTAGTCTGGAGTCTCTAGATGGATACAGCAGAGTATAGTGCAGCATGCCCCTATATACAGTCACTATACTGCACAGCCACATTAGTCTGAGTCTCTAGATGGATACTGCAGAGTATACTGCAGCATGTCCCTATATACAGTCACTATACTGCACAGCCAAAATTAGTCTTGAGTCACTGGATTGACACAGCAGAGTATAGTTCACTGTGCCCCTGTATACACAGTCTATATAAGACACAGACACAATTAGTCTGGAGTCTCTGGAAGGACACAGCAGATTACAGTGCAGTCTGCCCCTATATACAGTCAATATACTGCACAGCCACAATTAGTCTGGAGTCTCTGGTAGGACACAGCAGAGAATAGTGCAGCGTGCCCCTATATACAGTCACTATACTGCACAGCTACAATTAGTCTAGAGTCTCTGTATGGACACAGCAAAGTATAGTGCAGTGTTCCCCTATATACTGGAGATGTGCAACGGAAATTTTTCGGGTTTTGGTTTTGGATTCGGTTCCTTGGCCGTGTTTTGGATTCGGACGCGTTTTGGCAAAACCTCCCTGAAATTTTTTTGTCGGATTCGGGTGTGTTTTGGATTCAGGTAATTTTGATCCCATAATATTATTAACCTCAATAACCATAATTTCCACTCATTTCCAGTCTATTCTGAACACCTCACACCTCACAATATTATTTTTAGTCCTAAAATTTGCACCAAGGTCGCTGGATGACTAAGCTAAGCGACCCAAGTGGGCGGCACAAACACCTGGCCCATCTAGGAGTGGCACTGCAGTTTCAGACAGGATGGCACTTAAAAAAATTAGCCCCAAACATCACATGATGCAGAGATAAATACAAAAAATAAAATAGGTGCATTATGGAATTGTCCTTGGGCCCTCCCACCCACCCTTATGTTGTATAAACAGGACATGCACACTTTAACAAACCCATCATTTCAGCGACAGGGTCTTCCACTCAACTGTGGCTGAAATGACTGGTTGGTTTGGGCCCCCACTAAAAAAAAAGCAATCAATCTCTCCTTGCACAAACTGGCTCCTCAGAGGCAAGATGTCCACCTCCTCCTCATCGTACGATTCATCACCCCTTTCACTGTGTACATCCCCGTCCTCACAGAGTATTAATTCATCCCCACTGGAATCCACCATCTCAGGTCCCTGTGTACTTTCTGGAGGCAATTGCTGGTGAATGTCTCCATGGAGGAATTGATTATAATTCATTTTGATGAACATCATCTTCTCCACATTTTGTGGAAGTAACCTCGTATGCCGATCGCTGACAAGGTGACCGGCTGCACTAAACACTCTTTCGGAGTACACACTGGAGGGGGGGGCAACTTAGGTAAAATAAAGCCAGTTTGTGCAAGGGCCTCCAAATTGCCTCTTTTTCCTGCCAGTATACGTATGGACTGTCTGACGTGCCTACTTGGATGCTGTCACTCATATAATCCTCCACCATTCTTTCAATGGTGACAGAATCATATGCAGTGACAGTAGACGACATGTCAGTAATCGTTGGCAGGTCCTTCAGTCCAGACCATATGTCAGTACTCGCTCCAGACTGCCCTGAAACACCGCCAGCGGGTGAGCTCGGAATTCTTATCCTTTTCCTCGCAGCCCCAGTTGTGGGAGAATGTGAAGGAGGAGCTGTTGACGGGTCACGTTCTGCTTGACTTGACAATTTTCTTTCCAGCAGGTCTTTAAACCTCTGCAGACTTGTGTCTGCCGGAAAGAGAGATACAAAGTAGGCTTTAAACCTAGGATCGAGCACGCTGGTCAAAATGTAGTGCTCTGATTTCAACAGATTGACCACCCGTGAATCCTGGTTAAGCGAATGAAGGGCTCCATCCACAAGTCCCACATGCCTAGCGGAATCGCTCCGTATTAGCTCCTCCTTCAATCTCTCCAGCTGCTTCTGCAAAAGCCTGATGAGGGGAATGACCTGACTTAGGCTGGCAGTGTCTGAACTGACTTCACGTGTGGCAAGTTCAAAGGGATGCAGAACCTTCCACAACGTTTAAATCATTCTCCACTGCGCTTGAGTCCGGTACATTCCCCCTCTTTGCCTATATCGTAGGCAGATGTATAGGCTTGAATGGCCTTTTGCTGCTCCTCCATCCTCTGAAGCATATAGAGCAGGCTTTTTCAACCAGTGTGCCGTGGCACACTAGTGTGTCGCGACCAGTTGCAAGGTGTGCCACGGAGCCAGAGCAGCTTCCTACACCTTCATAGTGAACTGTTGGCCCAGGCTCTTCTTAGAGAATCAGTCGTGCTCCGGCCATGACCTATGTCTTGAAAACGATGTGATATCATAGGTCACAGCCACTGCGTTCCACCACCCAGCAAGCCCACCCGCCTGCATACACGTTTTCCAGTTCCCACCTGCATACACAGCTTTCTTTCCCACCCACATCCACACCTGCCTGACCGCCCGCTGCTCAGTATTCGCAGAACTCCACTATGAACTACACCCGCCACTGGGGGACAGGGAGGAAGACAGCTGATAATAATATTTGTTATTTTATTTCTCCTGTGGGGAACAATAGGATTTCAATAGGATTTATATGGGGAGAATAAGAATTTATGGATTTATTGGGGGAACAAGGTAAATAATTCATGTGGGGAGCAATAGGATTTATGTGGGGAGAAATATGATTGATTTAAGTGTGGAGCAATAGGATTTATGTGGGAAGCAATGTGATTGATTTTTCTGTGTAGGCCAATGTATGTGTGGATATTTTTTTTTTTTTTACTGTGAGCGCCAATGTGTGTGTGTTTTTTTTTTTTTCTGTGGGGAACTGATGGTGTGCCTTGGCAATTTTAAAATATTGTTCGGTGTGCCGCGAGTAAAAAAAGGTTGAAAATCACTGATATAGAGGGTTGAATTCCACCTCGTTACCACCTCTTGCTTCAGATGATGGCGGGGCAGGTTCAGGAGTGTTTGCTGGTGCTCCAGTCTTCGGCACGCGGTGGCTGAATGCCGAAAGTGGCCTGCAATTCTTCGGGCCACCGACAGCATCTCTTGCACGCCCCTGTCATTTTTTAAATAATTCTGCACCACCAAATTCAATGTATGTGCAAAACATGGGACGCGCTGGAATTTGCCCACATGTAATGCACGCACAATATTGGTGGCGTTGCCCGATGTCACAAATCCCCAGGAGAGTCCAATTGGAGTTATCTATTCTGCGATGATGTTCCTCAGTTTCCGTAAGAGGTTGTCAGCTGTGTGCTTCTTATGGAAAGCGGTGGTACAAAGCGTAGCCTGCCTAGGAACGAGTTGGCGTTTGTGAGATGCTGCTACTGGTGCCACCGCTGCTGTTCTTGCTGCCGGAGGCAATACATCTACCCAGTGGGCTGTCACAGTCATATAGTCCTGAGTCTGCCCTGCTCCACTTGTCCACATGTCCGTGGTTAAGTGGACATTGGGTACAACTGCATTTTTTAGGACACTGGTGACTCTTTTTCTGATGTCTGTGTACATTCTCAGTATCTCCTGCCTAGAGAAGTGGAACCTAGATGGTATTTGGTACCGGGGGCACACTACCTCAAGAAATTCTCTAATTGCCTGTGAACTAACGGTGGATACCGGACACACGTCTAACACCAACACAGCTGCCAAGGCCTGAGTTATCCACTTTGCAACAGGATGACTGCTGTGATATTTCATCTTCCTCGCAAAGGACTGTTGGACAGTCAATTGCTTACTGGAAGTAGTACAAGTGGTCTTACGACTTCCCCTCTGGGATTATGATTGACTCACAGCAACAACAACAGCAGAGCCAGGCGTTCCACTGAAGGATCCATCGGAGGAATCCCAGGCAGGAGAGGACTCGTCAGACTTGCCAGTGACATGGCCTGCAGGACTATTGGCTTTCCTGTCTAAGGAGGAAATTGACACTGAGGGAGTTGGTGGTGTGGTTTGCAGGAGCTTGGGTACAAGAGGAAGGGATTTAGTTGTCAGTGGACTTACGCTGTCACCCAAAGTTTTTGAACTTGTCAATGACTTCTGATGAATGCGCTCCAGGTGACATATAAGGGAGGATGTTCCTAGGTGGTTAACATCCTTACCTCTACTTATTACAGCTTGACAAAGGCAACACATGGCTTGACACCTGTTTATCCGCATTTCTATTAAAATAATTCCACACCGAAGAGCTGATTTTTTTTGTAATTTGACCAGGCATGTCAATGGCCATTTTCATCCCATAAACAACAGGTGTCTCCCCTGGTGCCTGACTTAAACAAACCACCTCACCATCAGACACCTCATTGTCAATTTCCTCCTCAGCACCAGCTACACCCATATCCTCATCCTGGTGTACTTCAACAGTGACATCTTCAATTTGACTATCAGGAACTGGACTGTGGGTGCTCCTTCCAGCACTTGCAGGGGGCGTGCAAATGGTGGAAGGCGCCACCTCTTCCCGTCCAGTGTTGGGAAGGTCAGGCATCGCAACCGACACAATTGGACTCTCCTTGGGGATTTGTGATTTAGAAGAACGCACAGTTCTTTGCTGTGCTTTTGCCAGCTTAAGTCTTTAAATTTTTCTAGCGGGAGGATAATTGCTTCCATCCTCATGTGAAGCTGAACCACTAGCCATGAACATAGGCCAGGGCCGCAGCCGTTCCTTGCCACTCCGTGTCGTAAATGGCATATTGGCAAGTTTACGCTTTTCCTCAGACGCTTTTAATTTAGATTTTGGGGTCATTTTACTGAACTTTTGTTTTTTGGATTTTACATGCTCACTACTATGACATTGGGCATCGGCCTTGGCAAACGACGTTGATGGCATTTCATCGTCTCGGCCATGACTAGTGGCAGCAGTTTCAGCATGAGGTGGAAGTGGATCTAGATCTTTCCCTATATTACCCTCCAAATTTTTGTTCTCCTTTGTTTAATGTGTGGAATTATATGCCAGTAATATATCAATAGCAATGGCCTACTGTACTGTCTGTACTGCTACTGCTGGTCACCAAAATGGTGCACTGTCCTACTATATACTGCTCACAACAATGCAGCACAGATATGGATACTTGAAGTGATACGGAGCTGCAAGATACAGCAATGGCCTACTGTACTGTACTACTGTATATGTATACTGGTGGTCACCACAATGCTGCACTGTCTTACTATATACTGCTCACAACAACAATGCAGCACAGATATGGATATTATACTTGACACAGAGCTGCAAGATACAGCAATGGACTACTGTACTGTACTATATGTATGCTGCTGGTCACCAAAATGCTGCACTGTCCTACTATATACTGCTCACAATAATGCAGCACAGATATGGATAGTATACTTGACACAGAGCTGCAATATACAGCAATGGCCTACTATACTGTACTATATGTATACTGCTGGTCACCAAAATGCTGCACTGTCCTACTATATACTGCTCACAACAACAATGCAGCACAGATATGGATAGTATACTTGACACAGAGCTGCAAGATACAGCAATGGCCAACTGTACTGTACTATATGTATACTGCTGGTCACCAAAATGCTGCACTGTCCTACTATATACTGCTCACAATAATGCAGCACAGATATAGATAGTATACTTGACACAGAGCTGCAAGATACAGCAATGGCCTACTGTGCTGTACTATATGTATATTGCTGGTCACCAAAATGCTGCACTGTCCTACTATATACTGCTCACAATAATGCAGCACAGATATGGATAGTATACTTAACAGAGCTGCAAGATAAAGCAATGGCCTACTGTACTGTGCTACTATAATTACAGTATATACTGGTGGTCCCCACAATGCAGCACACTGAACACAGATATTTGCAGCACACTGAGCACAGATATGGAGCGTTTTCAGGCAGAGAACGTAGATATTTTCAGCACACTGAGCACAGATATTTGCAGCACACTGAGCACAGATACGGAGCTTTTCAGGGAGAGAATGCAGCCACGTCCTCTCCGTTCAATCTCCAATACACGAGTGAAAATGGCGGCGACGCGCGGCTCTTTATATAGAATACAAATCTCGCGAGAAACCGACAGCGGGATGATGACGTTCTGGAGCGTTCGGGTTAACCGAGCAAGGCAGTATACTATATGTATACTACTGGTCACCAAAATGCTGCACTGTACTACTATATACTGCTCACAATAATTCAGCACAGATATGCATAGTAAACTTGACACAGAGCTGCAAGATACAGCAATGGCCTACTGTACTGTACTATATGTATACTGCTGGTCACCAAAATGCTGCACTGTCCTACTATATACTGCTCACAATAATGCAGCACAGATATGGATAGTATACTTGACACAGAGCTGCAAGATACAGCAATGGCCTACTTTACTGTTCTATATGTATACTGCTGGTCACCAAAATGCTGCACTGTCCTACTATATACTGCTCTCAATAATGCAGCACAGATATGGATAGTATACTTGACACAGAGCTGCAAGATACAGCAATGGACTACTGTACTGTACTACTATAATTACAGAATATACTGGTGGTCCCCACAATTCAGCACACTGAGCACAGATATTTGAAGCACACTGAGCACAGATATGGAGCATTTTCATACAGAGAACATAGATATTTTCAGCACACTGAGCACAGATATTTGCAGCACACTGAGCACAGATATGGAGCGTTTTCAGGCAGAGAACGTAGATATTTTCAGCACACTGAGCACAGATATTTGCAGCACACTGAGCAAAGATATTGGCAGCACACTGAGCACAGATACGGAGCTTTTCAGGGAGAGAATGCAGCCACGTCCTCTCCGTTCAATCTCCAATGCACAAGTGAAAATGGCGGCGACGCTCGGCTCTTTATATAGAATACGAATCTCGCGAGAATCCGACAGTGGGATGATGATGTTCAGGCGCATTCGGGTTAACCGAGCAAGGCGGGAAGATCCGAGGTTGCCTCAGACCCGTGTAAAATAGGAGAAGTTCGGAGGGGGTTCGGATCTCAACGAACCGAACCCGCTCAAATCTATTATATACAGTCACTATACTGCACAGGCACAATTAGTTTGGAGTCTCCGGATGGACACAGCAGAGTACAGTGGAGCATGCCCCTGTATAGAGTCATTATAATGCACAGCCACAATTAGAATGTAGTCTCTGGATGGACACAGTAGAGTATAGTGTAGCATACTTCTATATACAGTCACTATACTGAACAGCCACAATTAGTCTGGTTCTCTGGATGGACACAGCAGAGAATAGTGCAGCGTGTCCCTATATACAGTCACTATACTGCGCAGCCACAATTAGTGTGGAGTCTCTGGATGGACACAGCAAAGTATAGTGAAGCATGCCCCTATATACAGTCACTATACTGCACAGCCACAAGTCTCTCGATGGACACAGCAGAGTATTGTGCCCTGTGCCCCTATATACACAATCACGAAACTGCACAGCCACAATTAGTCTGGAGTCTCTGGATGGATACAGCAAAGTATATTGCAGCACGCCCTTATATACAGTCACTATACTGCACAGCCACAGTTAGTTTGGAGTCTCTGGATGGACATAGCAGAAAATAGAGCAGCGTGCTCTTATATATAGTCATTATACTGCACAGACACAATTAGTCTTGAGTCTCTGGATGGATACAGCAGAGTATAGTGCACTGTGCCCCTATATACAGTCACTATACTGCACAGCCACAATTATTCTGGTATCTCTGGATGGACACAGCAAAGTATAGTGCAGCATGCGCCTATATATAGTCACTAAAATTGCACAGCTACAATTAGTCTGGAGTCTCTGTATGGACACAACAAAGTATAGTGCTGTTTTCCCCTATATATACATTCACTTTACTGCACAGGCACAAATAGTCTGGAGTCTCTGGATGGATACAGCAGAGTATAGTGTACTGTGCCCCTATATACAGTCACTATACTGCACAGCCACAATTAGTCTGGATTCTCTGGATGGACACAGCAGAGTATAGTGCAGTGTGCCCCTATATACAGACACTATACTGCACAGACACAATTAGTCTGGATTCTCTGGATGGACAAAGCAGAGCATAGTGCAGCATGCCCTTATATACAGTCACTAAATTGCACAGCTACAATTAGTCTGGAGTCTCTGGATGGACACAGCAGATTATACTGCAGCGTGCCCCTGTATAGAGTCATTATAAAGCACAGCCACAATTAGTCTGGAGTTTCTGGATGGACACAGCAGAGTATAGTACAGTGTGTCCCTATATACAGTCACTATACTGCACAGACACAATTAGTCTGGAGTCTCTGGATGGACACAGCAGAGTATAGTGCAGTCTGCCCCTATATACAGTCAGTATACTGCACAGACACAATTAGTCTGGAGTCTCTGGATGGACACAGCAGAGTATAGTGCAGTGTTCCCCTATATACAGTCACTATACTGCACAGACACAATTAGTCTGTGTTCTTATTGGCTGGTACTTTTTCCCTCTCCATGTGATCACTCTCCAAGCAATGATGCATCCAGCCCTGACTACATTGAACAATTCAGTTATTAATACAATTTCAAACTTCAAAATGTTTTGCAATTAAAAATAACCATTATCTTTTATATACACATATGTGCCAATATCCAATGTCTTTACAAGGGGGTTGCGTGGTGCAGCTTGCACTCGGGTGTCACCTGCTGAGGGGTGAAACCAAAGTGCCGGCTCCTGCTCAGTGACAGGAGCCAAATCTTGTACTATAATATTACATGCAGCAACCTGGCACCTGTCATCATGCAGAAGCAGTCACTGAAGAAATGTCAGTCTCCAGGGCCAGGCTACATCTCCCGTACACCTAAGGTGACAAAAACAGGGGTCGGGATGCTTAGCCACACCCCTGTCCCATGAAGCCATGCCCCATCTCACAAAGCCACGCCCATCCCATGAAGCCGCGCTCCTTCTGCGACTGGCTGCACCGGGTGTTTTAGAGGTAAGTGACACCTCTGCCAGTATCCATGAAGAGGTTCACTAAAGCATCGAAAAATACAAATATATATTTGTCATGTGCAGTATATAAGTCCCTATCCCATTGGAGAATAGAGTCTAACACAACTGCGCACATACATGCACCTACCCTTACGTTAGCTTTGTTACTGTACATACCCTCACTGAACGCACGGTGTAAACATTCCATTGGAAATTTCATTGTATCTTCTCCAAAGGCCATGTCTGGTCTTTTAGAAAAATATGTTTCCAGATGTTCTCTAGAATCAAAGCCGTGTTCAGGATAGAATTTATGTGAGCTGGAATCCATCTTGTATTACTGTATCACAGACTGGCTGACTCTCACGTCTTCCCTCTTACTGTATATGTGACTGGCTCAGGATATCTGTGTACAGTATACTCACCAGGACCCAGTTATTTATATTCATCAGTAACCAGGATATCAGTGTTATCACATGATGGGGTATCAGCCTCAGGAGCTGTCATGGGAATGCAGGTGACAGTGTGATCATCTCCTGAAGCAAAATAAATTATCATAACATTCATTTTTTTATTACATATTTAAATATTGCACAATATTTCAGTGATTTAATTAAAAGTAAATAAATATGATAATTAAAAATGTAAAAAGATTTAAATATTTCTGGTGCAAACACATATACAAATATTGGGCCTGATTCAGAAGCAGACGCAATGCCAATATTAACACAGTGGAGTGATTATTAGTGCACCAAGGTATATTTGCATGGTCGCTCACAGTGTAGACTCAACCTCAAATGACTGACAGCAGGAGAGTGTTTTGCGGGAGGTAGTGTCAATCCAGCGGTGGAAGAGTCATGCGACTGCACAGGGCTCCCCCTGCAGCACTTTTCCCTGTCCCTAGATTGCTCCCACTCCTACCTGTCATAGTACCCCGATCGGGGATGGAGTTTCGCAGAATGACACATTTGCATCGTGATGTCATGACGCAATGCATAATTTCATGAAACTCCAACACCCGAGTGCAGTACTATGGTGAGGAGGAGGGGGATCTGGCATGCAGGAGCTGGTACCAGCTCTACACACCCCTGACAATGAGCATTACACACCCCTGGCAATGACATTACCCCTGAAAATGAGCATTACCCCTGGCAATGAGCATTACACAATCCCTGACAACAACATTAAACCTGGCAATGAACATTTCCCCTGTCAATAAGAATTACACATCTCTGGAAATGAGCATTACCACTGGCAACTAGCATTACACACCCCTGGCAACGAGCAAGACACCCAGTCCATGAAACCCCTGGCAATGAGCATGACACCAAGTGTGTGAAACCCTTGGCAATGAGTATGACACCCAGTGTGTGAAACCCTTGGTAACAAGTATGACACCCAGCATGTGAAACCCTTAGCAAAATGCAGGTAATTTAAAAAAAATTAGAAGCTTTAATGTATGGCATAATTTATCATGGGCATTGCGGCATGTGGCATAATATGGTGCAGGGGGAATAACGTGGTGAAGGGGGTATTACTGTGTTGGGCTTAATATGGTGATTTTTTTTCCTGTGGTGGCTGGGGTCTGTTGGTGCAGGGTCAAAACTAGGGTGTAAGGTAGTCTTTTTCTGTGAGACGACAGCCACAGTGAATCAGCATGGCTACAAAACTCAAAGCCATATTCATTTGTTTGCAAATGAAATTAAAGATTGAACAGTAAAAGTAGAATAGTAATAATAGATTTATGCCAAACAGCATATAATTGTGAGAGAGTGAAAGAAGGTGGGGAAAGAAAAAGGAAAAAAATATTTGGAGCAACATGTACATTGTTGCTGAATAGAGACTATCCCCATGCTTGTGAGTAGCCGAAATTGGCAAGATGTGCCTCCTTCAGCATCAGCTGTGGGTACACAACCATGGTTTTGTAAGATACAATGCATGCACAGTTGCAGCAGAAAATATTTAGGCTACAAAATTGCCAATTATTGCAAGTGAGGCTGTTGACCAGTAAAAGAAAATAGATGCCACCTGAAGCCATCACAAAGTCCAGAGCAACTGAGTACACATACTGTTGCAGCATCTACACAATTACAAGGAACATCTACTCCTAGAGTGAGTTTATGATCACACAGACTGTGACAGTAGTGATGATGGTGCCATCATGGGTGGGGAACATCCAGCCTGTGTGAATTAAATGGCCCTTAAATGCATTTGGTCTGGTCCGGGGCCCTGCCAAGGCTTGTTGCAGAGTGTTTAGAGCCATCCACTGTGCACTGTATACAGTGTGAGAAAACGACATCTCCCATGATGCAGTGCATGGCAGATGGCAACAGGTGGTGATGTGAGGAAGCTTTGGAGAGGGATCTCAGTGGAGGTATGCTCTGCTGGCTGCATGTGGGTGGGAGGAATGGCTGTGCTGCAGTACGGAGTGGACCCAGGACCTGGACTGGTGGTGAGCAGGACTCTGTGTAGGACCTTTCCTGCAGTGGTGGTGAGTGCCCTACTGGCATTATACAGGTGGCATTATGTATAGCTGTCAATATCATTGGCATTACTGTGGACATCATGTGTTAGGAGCACTAATGTTGCCATTATGTGTAAGGCCATGTCGGCTTTAAAAGGAGCATGCACAACTTGGTGAGTGCATTGGGGGGGGGGGGGGGGGGGGCAACTTCAAAAATGGACGGCAAATGATGTAATAAAAATCCAAATGGCCCTCAGCAGAAAAAATTCCCTGGACCCAAGGGCTGCTTCCTCTGCAAATTTCTTAATTGGAGCCTCCCTACCTGTGTTGATGGACCTGAGCTCTCTCAGTCCAGCTGTTCACACATCCTGGCACAGCCTCTTCCATAAAGCTCTACATGTCTTCAATGGCTGCATCAGCCTCACCTCAGTAACTTTCTGTGGATACCCATGCTTCACTGCATCAAGCAGGTCATGTGTCCAACAGCGCTGTGTGAGTCTGCCATTCTCATCCTACCCACAACAGCTCCACTGCTCGCCAGTTCCCCTCCTCCCCGTAACAGCTGTACTTGTCCTCCAGCTTGTCCTCCAGACTGCTTATGCATATTATATGGGTGCAGCTCCTGGGCTCCTGACATTTTTCTATACACTTCTCAATTCTAACCAGCCTCATACCTGCAAGGTACTCCTCTCCACACAGCAGCTACCACTGTTTTATTCTCCACAGCCCACTGGCTGCATTCATGGCTTACATCCTCTTGTACATGGCAGTAGTGAACCTGTCTGTGCCTGGGTACTTTTTTGGGGTAATGGTCTAATCATGGAAGGCATGGCCCTGCACGCTTAGAAAAAAATTAAGAAAATGAGTGCCTCCCTGGCCACACTGCAGCCCAGCACACAGCAGTATATGCTGGACTGTGGATTAGAGCTGCAGCTGCTGCTGCCAGATAAGGAGGGGATTTAAGCCACCTCTGGGCCCCTCCATCAGGCCTGGGTAAATAGTACCTGCCCCACCCCTGGGCACCACTGCTCTTGCATACTATATAACTTGACAATCATCATGTTCCTAAAACTATTTCTCTACCAAATCTGCAGGACTGTCTCACAAACTGACCTCTCAACTGGGGTTCTCCTGTTACAGTAGATAGGGCAGATTGTGCTGATCACTTTAAGCCCACTGACCCACAATCCAGAGACATAACAGTCTACCTCCACTAAGTCAGTGCAAAGGAAAAAATTGTGGCTGTAGGCCTGATTCTGATTTGGAAGTAAAGCAAAAATAGCAAGTTACTTTATATCCCGAACAAACCATGTTGCAGTGCAAAAGTAGCAAATACATTTTTATTTGTATATTTTTCTGTGCACACCAACTGAATCTTAATCTCTTTGTGCATGTTACAGCTGCCCCACGTGCAGCGCAACATGGTTTGGCCAAGTATATAGTTACTTGATATTTTCTGCTTTACTTCCAAATCAGAATTTAGATTGTATTCAATGGATTCGACAACAGCTATTCAATGGACGGCCAAATCCAACTTTTGGATTTGAGCCAAATCTGACAGTCGGATTTGGATGTACTTGGGTTCCAGTCCTGCTTCTGCTCAGTGGCTGCCAAGTGTACTGACAGTGGCAGTGGGGGAAGCAGATGGTGGTGGCCGGTGGGAGGAGGTGACGGCAGAGGTAGTGAGCTGGACGGAAGCAGGCGGCGGGGGAGCTGGGTAGCGGTGGCCGGCAGAGGGAAAAGTCTGCGGCAGCGTGGGTGATGTCTGCAGCGGCAGGGGCTGTCAGGTGTGAGGTGCTTGGCCGGGATGACGCCTTGCTTAATTCAAATTTATTAAAAATCATATTGAGATTGTTGGAAAGGGGGCCAAAACCTGTCGGATTTGACCCAATTTACGACAGAAGCATGAGGATCAGCAACTATTTCGCCGACCAATGTGTTTTCTGCTCATGAGGACAGACCTCCACCTTCACTAATCAAACTTTTTTTTTTGGCTACCTGCCATGCTTCTTTCATCTGTTATTTTGTTTCCTCTCTCTCTATCAATTTTTAATAAACAGGTATGTACTTACTGTAAAAATAAAAAATAAGTGACATTAAGTTTATTTCTTGGGTCTGTCACAGAGGTGCTTTAACAGAGGATGGGAGCCCATGTGCACTCCCCAATCATGCCCCCTTCTCCCTGGCAGTGCAATAGACACTGGCATTGTGCCAGAGTCTACTGCGCCTGCACAGGTCTCCAGGAACGTGGCACCCACATCTCATTCTGCGGACATTTGCCGCTCTGCTTTAATGCTGGGCTGGCAGAGAGATGAGTATAATAAAATGGGTGCAGGGTGTGCAGTGTCTGGGCCCCACTGGAACCAGGGGCCCCATGTACCCATTATACCTATGCCTGTAGTCTAAAAAATTATATTAATCTTTGATCGGTTTTGCTGTTCTTGACATTTATGTCTTGATTGTCATGTACAGTAACTGCTTGTTGTGTTCTAATTATGAATAAAGTCTCTGAATAAAAAAGCTGCAAAACTATTTTTGTGATCACTCTATCTTGCTGTATTTGCACATCTGTGTGTAACTAAGTCACAAATCTGTGTAAGAAAGGTTCCAATATGAATGGTCACAGTTATTTCTCCCACAATGTTCTCTTATGCTGAGTCTGTGGCTTTTTACATCAGTTGTACTAATTCCTTTGTGACAAAAGTCACTGCTTAGCATCTCTGGTACACTGTGAGCAGCATTGTATGACACTATGATGTGACTAAGGCTCGGTAATTAATGTCTTATTTGTCTTGTTGTCTAAAGCTGAAGAGTATAGAGGCAGCCTGGCAGGGACAGGAAAGTGTGATTGTCTTAATGACAATTGGAAGAAGGTTAGGTGGAGAGTATTTAAGGTGGAGAAACAACAGGGGCTGCTTTCCCTGAAGAGTGGGACTTTTGGTGAGAATTCCCATATTTCTAAAGCGGCAACCATTTACAAGGAGTAGAGAGAGCACACTTTTCCATCAAATGAAAAGTGACAGTTACTCCGCACACACCACGCCAAGAACCCCAACCCAAGCAAATGTAATATACATTTTTTCATCAGTCATATCTGCTATAACAAAACACTCTTATAAGACATGTGTTGTGGCATACAAGACTTACATTACCACACCTTTGTGTTTGATGTCAAATGATACTTGTTTTGGTATTAAGAAAATATTAACCTTAGACGTGCAGCAGTTTGAAATGTCCCAGTATGATACACATTAAGAGTATTAAAAAAGCATGAAAAAAAGATATTACACATTGTTAAATACCAGCAGATATTGCTGCATTGGTAAATATTATAAGGCTAATAAAGGTGTTTTTTAACTAATAGGGGAAATAAATGGTAATTGAAAAGGTCTGCACAGTCAATTTGATTTACCCATCTGTGCAAAGCAATGGATCTGAAACCTAAGTGTCTTAAGGACCAAACTTGATTTAACCATATGTGTATTGAAATGGATTTACCTAAAACCTGGGTGTCCTGAGGACCACATTTGAGAATCACTGGTCAAAAATCTACTACAAAAGAAAGCTCAAGATGTAATATGTAGCAACTTCTAAATAGCTCACAGAAAGTGCATTGTTGGTCATGCGTGTAAAACCGCCAACATATAAAGTGTCTTAAGACCTTTAGTGTTCACGCCATGTATTAAAAATATTTCCTCCAAAAAATTCTGTTCATATCCTTTCTGAAATATATCCTTATATTTGTAAATATGTATATGATCACCAATAGCTCAACACGCCAGAGCTTTCTAAATTCTAAAGTAATCGACGTATGTCATCTTGAAAACTCTTAAAGAGTGAGAGGGGCTCACGTCGCACAGTGTACACTTAATCGTTCTATGGAAAGTGTAATTATATCTGTATATGAAATTATGTAAAACATCTATATATCTGTAAGTATTGTAAGTATATGTGCAAATGTGGAGCTGTGAAATAGCTCCACATATGCACATACTTGTCTTTTAAAGTCCTTTTGAAGTTTTCTATATCAGCTGCTTTCACATAATTATTGGTCATGAAATGTTGTATACCGTAATTTTCTAACACTTTTTTAGGACCGTGTTTAGAAACTCTTTGCCATGATCAGCTTGCAACTTCTTTGGCACGCAGTTCTGTTTGAATATTTTTTCTAAAGCATTAGCAACTGTTGTAGTGTTTGTGGCTGTAAGACTGACCACCCACGCTCTCTTACTGAATATGGCGATAATGGTTAATATGTATTTAAAACCATTGTTGTACTTCGTGAGGTCTATGCGTGAGACGAGATTGCATTTCCATCACTAATTTATAGCTGATACACAAATCATGTTCCTTTTATTCACAGCATATCCTGTCATTTGTTTTGCATGTGTGACCAACAATGTGATATGTGTGAGCTAGTAAGAATTTGCTTCATATTACATCTTCAGCCATCTTTTGTAGTAGACTTTTGACCAGTGATTCTCTTGTGGGCCTCATTGCACCCAGTTTATAGGTAAATTCATTTGTTTGCACAGATGGTTACATCAAGAAAACTGTGCAGACCTTTTAAATTACCATTTATATATCTTATAAGTTTAAAAACCCCTTTATTGGCCTTATAATATTTATCAACCCCTCAATAACTGCCAGGGTTTAACAATATGTAATACCTATTTTTCATCTGTTTATTTTTAAGACTCTTGTGTATCATAATGGGACTTTTCAAACCGCTACACTGTCTAAGGTTATTTATTTTTTAAAACAAAAAGAAGTATCATTTGATAGAAAACATTAAGGTGTGGTGATGTAAGTCTTATCTGCCGCAACACGTCTTGTAAGAGACTTTTGTTAGAGCAAACATGACTGCTGAAAATAGTTATATTAAGTTTAAATTAAATTTATATAAAATTGATAAAAAACAATCAGTGAAAGTTCTGAGATTGGATTACCAATAATGTACAACACACTGGTATCTGCAATTAGGACAAACTTCATACATTTTTAAGAAAAGACAAAGAGATACGGGGTTCTCCTAATCACTCAGACACAGAGCCGATGAAACCAAAGTGATGGTTTATTTCTCACTGCACACAGGAATAGATAATTCACAGGAAACTACATAAATATAGCCCAGAAACAGTATACAGGTAGCAGTCCAGATAGTAAGTCCAAGTAGAGGATTTAGGTCCACAGCAATTCCACACAGAAGTTCCAGATAAACAGATCCACACAGCAGAACTATCACTGAGCCTACACAGCAGTGATAGCAGATTAGTCCATGCAGGAAGTACATATAAGTCCACACAGCACTGGTGATGCGTTCCCCAAGTGGGAGCTGTAGATGTAGCATATCTAGACTTTATTAAGGCATTTGACACTGTCCCACATCGCAGACTGCTAAATAAACTTGTAAAGAAAAAAGGGGGTTAGTAAAAAATGTTAACAGCCCTTTTGGAGAAATTGTAGTCCTTTTGTGTATAAACGGGTTCCGATATTTGCCACAAGAAGATGGAAAATGTCCCAGACCTATCTATCCCTAAACTACCCACCTTGTAGTTACTGGCGGTGGTTTCAACGCGTTTCGGGCTCCAGGCCCTTTATCGATAAAGGGCCTGGAGCCCGATACGCGTTGGAAGCACTGTTATACAGAACGCAAGTCCTAGGTGCACTCTGTTCAGTTCGAGTACACCGAAAAAAGCCGTCACCAAAGCCGGACCCTGAGCCGTCACGGAGCGCAGCACGCCGCACAGGAGACGCGGCAGGAGAGAGCGGCGCTACTAAGCAAGGGAACCAAGCCGCACGGAGCAGCAGCCCACGACCCCACCACCAGTAACTACAAGGTGGGTAGTTTGGGGATAGATAGGTCTGGGACATTTTCCATCTTCTTGTGGCAAATATTGGAACCCGTTTATACACAAAAGGACTACAATTTCTCCAAAAGGGCTGTTAAAATTTCTTACTAACCCCCTTTTTTCTTTACAGGTATTGCACTTATTCCTTAGGCAACTCTTGGCTTTAACAACTGTTGCAAAATATCACAAGCGCCTTGTTTTGTATATATATTAGTGTTTCGTTTTTTTCAAGGCTGCTCAACCATTTAAATCCCGGCATTAGCGCGGTTGCTTATCTTTTTTGTATGCTAAATAAACTTGAAAGTGTGGGGGTGGATTATAAAATAGTTAAATGGATAAGAACCTGGTTGCAGGATAGGAAACAGACAGTTGTAGTCAATGGAGTGCAATCTATGGAGGGAAATGTTACCAGTGGAGTACCCCAGGGATTTTTACTCGGACCAGTTCTCTTTAATATCTTTGTTGGTGACATTGCAAATGGTATTGAAGGGAAGGTATGCCTCTTTGCAGATGATACAAAGATATGCAACTGGGTAGACACACCAGGAGGGGTAAAACAAATGATTGATGACCTAGCTAGGCTAGAAAAATGGTCAAGAACATGGCAACTACAGTTTAATGCTGAAAAGTGCAAAATCATGCACTTCGGTCTCAAAAACCCAAAGGCTAAACATACACTGCTCAAAAAAATAAAGGGAACACTAAAATAACACATCCTAGATTTGAATGAATGAAATATTCTTATTAAATACTTTGTTCTTTACATAGTTGAATGCGCTGACAACAAAATCACACAAAAATTATCAATAGAAATCAAATTTATTAACCCATGGAGGTCTGGATTTGGAGTCACCCTCAAAACTAAAGTGGAAAAACACACTACAGGCTGATCCAACTTTGATGTAATGTCCTTAAAACAAGTCAAAATGAGGCTCAGTAGTGTGTGTGGCCTCCACGTGCCTGTATGACCTCCCTTCAATGCCTGGGCATGCTCCTGATGAGGTGGCGGATGGTCTCCTGAGGGATCTCCTCCCAGACCTGGACTAAAGCATCCGCCAACTCCTGAACAGTCTGTGGTGCAACGTGGCATTGGTGGATGGAGCGAGACATGATGTCCCAGATGTGCTCAATTGGATTCAGGTCTGGGGAACGGGTGGGCCAGTTAATAGCATCAATGCCTTCGTCTTGCAGGAACTGCTGACACATTCCAGCCACATGAGGTCTAGCATTGTCTTGCATTAGGAGGAATCCAGGGCCAACCGCACCAGCATATGGTCTCACAAGGGGTCTGAGGATCTCATCTCGGTACCTAATGGCAGTCAGGCTACCTCTGGCGAGCACATGGAGGGCTGTGCGGCCCCCCAAAGAAATGCCACCCCACACCATTACTGACCCACTGCCAAACCGGTCATGCTGGAGGATGTTGCAGGCAGCAGAACGTTCTCCTTGGCATCTCCAAACTCTGTCACGTCTGTCACATGTGCTCAGTGAGAACCTGCTTTCATCTGTGAAGAGCACAGGGCGCCAGTGGCGAATTTGCCAATCTTGGTGTTCTCTGGCAAATGCCAAACGTCCTGCATGGTGTTGGGCTGTAAGCACAACCCCCACCTGTGGGCGTAGTGCCCTCATACTACCCTCATGGAGTCTGTTTCTGATCATTTGAGTAGACACATGCACATTTGTAGCTTGCTGGAAGTCATTTTGCAGGGCTCTGGCAGTGCTCCTCCTGTTCCTCCTTGCACAAAGGCAGAGGTAGCGGTCCTGCTGCTGGGTTGTTGCCCTCCTATGGCCTCCTCCACATCTCCTGATGTACTGGCCTGTCCCCTGGTAGCGCCTCCATGCTCTGGACACTACGTTGACAGACACAGCAAACCTTTTTGCCGCAGCTCGCATTGATGTGCCATCCTGGATGAGCTGCACTACCTCAGCCACTTGTGTGGGTTGTAGGGAGGTCATACAGGCACGTGGAGGCCACACACACTACTGAGCCTCATTTTGACTTGTTATAAGGACATTACATCAAAGTTGGATCAGCCTGTAGTGTGTTTTTCCACTTTAATTTTGAGGGTGACTCCAAATCCAGACCTCCATGGGTTAATACATTTGATTTCTATCGATCATTTTTGTGTGATTTTTTTGTCAGCACATTCAACTATGTAAAGAACAAAGTATTTAATAAGAATATTTCATTCATTCAGATCTAGGATGTGTTATTTTAGTGTTCCCTTTATTTTTTTGAGCAGTGTAGTATCAAGGGTACTATAATGGAAACTACTGAGGAGGAAAGGGATTTAGGAGTCACTATTTCAAGTGACTTAAAGGCAGGAAAGCAATGCAACAAAGCAATGAGAAAGGCAAGTCAGATGTTTGGCTGCATAGGGAGAGGAGTCAGTAGCAGGAAAAGAGAAGTAATAATGCCACTGTATAGGTCACTGGTGCGGCCTCATCTGGAATACTGTGTCCAGTTCTGGAGACCATATCTCCAGAAGGATATAAATACATTAGAGAGTGTACAAAGAATGGCAACTAAAATGGTGCATGGCTTACATCACAAAACTTACCCAGAAAGGCTAAAAGATCTTAACATGTATAGTATGGAGGAGAGAAGGGAAAGGGGGGACATGATAGAAACTTTCAAATATACCAAAGGTTTTAACAAAGTTCAGGAGGGAAACATTCTTCAAAGGAAGAGAAGTATTAGAACTTTAGGACATACACTGAAACTGGAGGGAGGCAGGTTCAGGGGAAATTTAAGGAAAAATTATTTCACAGAAAGGGTAGTGGATAAGTGGAATAGCCTCCCATCAGCGGTGGTAGAGGCTAAGACTGTAGAGCAATTTAAACACGCTTGGGATAGGCATATGAATAGCCTTACAAAGAGATATGATGATTTGTCTTTATTAAGTTTCTTTACTATTTGACATACCCGGGAAGAGTATACATAGAAATACCGGAGGCCATAGTACCCTGAGGTATACAATTGGTAAATAAGTACATTGCTAACACATATTAGCGCAGTGTGTGTTTTGAATATTACATATAATTTAGTTGTATTTACTATATGTATGGTATTTTAATATTTCACAGTTACATTAATTTTTATTGAACATAATAAAGTTATATTTTATGAGTGAATTAATATGACTATTAGTGCACAACTATAAGAATATATTGCCAACAGTATCATCATGGCAGCAAACCCATATTTTGGTTTGATTATGTGATTGTAAAATGGGGTTTGGTATGCAAAATCAGATATAAGCACTAGTGCAGTAGCTTTCCTATCCCTTTTCCCCCATATGAGTGTCTAGCTGGCTGAAACTTCAGCATTTCCATTCTACTAGCACAGTAGAATATATATAATATTTGAATTTCTAAATCAATTTAATACAATTTTTAGAGCATAGCAAAATACTTATAAACCAGAATGTCATCCTATAGACCTGGAAAATATATGTGAGAGACTGAAAAATAGTCTAGAATCAGCCTTTTGTAATAAAACATTAAGTCCAGGATTAAATAATAGACACTGGTCAGATGATCTTTTTTCCTTAAAACAACTTTTAATGAAACATGGAAAAACTTGGTGGAACAGACTAAAATTTGATAATTATATCAAGCATAACATCATTCCCAGATGTCTGAGACCAAGAGTTTTCCCGACATTTGAACTGGCTATTCATGAACTAAAGAAGGAATGGGAAACAACATTGACACAATGATCTTATCAAGATCTTAAATAAACACAACAAAATATTATTAGCACAATATGCTCAGGAAATCTCCATACTGGGGGAAAAATTGAATAAATTTTAGTCAGTAGAGAAATTTCAACAAACATATAACAAATACAAGAAAAAGGTAGAGGAATTTGAACAGGAGATCATAGAAAGGAAGAAAAGGAAATTGTATAGAGATAAAAATGACTTTGCTCAAGATAAGGTATACAGATGGAAGTCTTATCCAAAATGAGCAAGAAATACTAACATGAGGAATTAAACAGCCTCAGATATCGAATCATGAGAAGGAGAAGAATCATTAAACAAAGGTAGACCCCAGAGTATGGATTTTAGAGGACAAACACTGAAGTGGACCAAAGATTATACAAGAATGGAAGATCTAAGATCAGGAGAGGGAAATGGGGAGAAGAAAAAGAAATACAAGGGACTGGTAGGAGGAACCCAGAGAACAAAGGAGAAGGCGGTGAATGATGATACTTTGAAAATGATTAACCTAACAGACATAACACTTACTGAAGATCAAACATGTTTATTAAGTAAGGGGTTATCATTTTCCCCAGCTCATCAACCTGATAAATTGAGTGCGAAAAAGATTTACAGCTCTTTATATGAAAGACGCTGTTAAAAAAATTATTCTATACTCAACAACAAATACGTGCAGAAAACCCTATTATAGAAGCGTGCTCCTCCTCTACTGTACTAACTCCCTATCTAATGATGGAAGATCAGACCATTTTACGTATCTTAGAGGATCTGGGGTGGTGGGAGAAAGAACATATGTTTAACGAGACCTTGGAAAAATATACAAAACACACCCTGTTGTACCTCCATTACATATATGATGTATTGTTTATCTGGGGGGCAGGAGAAGCACATCTGGAAGAATGTATTACCATCCTAAATCAAAATGATCTTAAATTAAAACTGACAGGAGAAAGAAGCCAACAGGAATTCAATTTCCTGGATCTAAGCATCAGAATAGAGATGGATGGGCAAATCAGTACAAATGTCTTTAGGAAAAAAAAACACAAATAGTATACTACACTCCACCAGTTCTCATTTACTAGTGAATATCAAAGCAATTCCTTAAGTAGAATTACTCTGGACAAAGATAAATTGCTCAGATTATCACACATATTAAGTACGAAAAGAACAAGTGTGTGAACGCTTAAGAAACACAATGTACAGCAATAGAATTTATATTTGCTGTACATTATGTCAAATCCCAATCAAGAGATTCTCTTTTAACCCCCATGTGTAGACCATCAAGAGAAGAACCCATAAAATTCTTTAGTACCTATAACCCATAATGAAAAAACATCAATGGTATCCAACAGAAACATTGGTCGGTTTTTCAGACAGATGAAATCCTTAGAGAAGTATTATCGACAAGGATACAGATTAGTTGGAGGAGATCCAAAAATTTACAAAATTTTCTTGTCAGAAGCCACCTTGCGGTCCCTACAAGAAAACTGTACAATAAAAAAGGCTCTTACCAATGCGGCCGATGTAAACCTGTAAATACATGGTATCGAAACAATCATATATGGAAGAATTTTGAAAAAAAAAGGTCAATTCAGAATTTCAGAGTGTCTCCAACTCCTTAATCAATTTGGTAGCTCACCTCTGAACCTGTCTAAGTTCTAATATGTCTCTTTTACAGTGTGGTGCCCAGAACTGTACACTATATTCAAGATGTGGTTGTAGCAACGATTTGTACAGTGGCAGGATTATGCTTTCATCCCTTGTCTCAATTCCCCTTTTAATGCATGCTTACACTTTATTTGCCTTTTTTGATGCACTTTGACATTGTGTGACCAGAATTGTGTATTGCTACTAAATCTACTATCGAACCCAAATCCTTTTCTAATACAGTTTCCCCTAAATTTTCCCCCATTTAATTGGTAGGTTGCATGTTTTTCTAGTCCCGAAGTGCATAACTTTACATTTTTCCACATTAAACCTCATACACCATTTTGTTGCCCAAACTTCCAGTTTAAATAAATCACTCTGAAGAGACTCTTCATCCTCATCTGGTTTGATTACCCTACATATTTTAGTATTGTCAACAAAACAGAACCCTGCGGTATTCCACTGATTACTTTAACCCAGGTGGAAAACATCTGATTAATCAACACTTACTGTTCCCTGTTATCAAGCCAATTACTCACCCATGTACAAATAGTGTCTCCTATTCCATGCTTCCTTAATTTGAAAATCAGCCTCCTGTGAGGTACTGTGTCAAAAGCTTTTGCAAAATCAAGATAAACCACATCTAGTGCATTTATCTGGTCGAGATTGTTGCTTGCTATGTCATAGAAGCTAATCATATTAGTTTGACATGACTTATTTCTCACAAAACCATGCTGGTTCTTATTAATGGCATGAGAGAACTCCAAGTAATACTGTATGCTGTCCCTTAATATACTTTCCAATAGTTTTCCCACTATTGATGTCAGACTAACCAGTCTATAGTTACCAGGATGAAGTTTAATACCCTTTTTAAATATTGGAACTACATCCGCTAGACTCCAGTCCTTCAGTACCATGCCTGATATAAGTGAATTAGTGAAAATCAAATACAGGGGCCCTGATATTTCAGCATTTAGCTCCATCAGAACACTTGGATGTAGGCCATCTGGACCAGGAGATTAATTAGTCTTAATTTTTTTTTATCATTCACAGACTACTTCCTCTGACATATAAGTATTAAGCAATGAGCCTTTATGATTACTATTATTATTGTTACTCACTAATCCCATCATCTGGTCCTCTCTAGTAAACACCGATGAAAAAAATGTGTTCAGTATTTTAGCTTTTTCTATTTTGTTGTCATTTATCAGGTATTCTAATTTCTATATTTCAGTCTGGTGCGGGATAATTTCCAGTTTATTTATCAGGTATTCCAGTTAAATTTTTAATGGTCCTATATTCACCTACTGTGGAATTCACTATTATCTTCACAATGTTAGTAAGTACTAGCTCCAGTAAAGTCCCTACTCTGGTTGGTTCTTCAACTATTTGCAACAAGTAGTTATCCTTAAGCACATTTAAGAAACTTTTACCCCTAGCTGTATAACATGATTTGCTGGCCCAATTTATGTCTGGATAATGAAAGTCCCCAATGATTAGTTCCGCCCCCAGTCTACTAATACAGTATAATATATAGTGCTTCCTCACAGTATCACGCAGTATCAGGCGGCATATAACATGTCCCTATTTAAAGATTTTTTGTAAAAATTTTTCCCATAGAAATATCAACACATAATGTCTTGACAATATCTCCTTTTCCCTTGTGTCAGTGTGAGACGATCTGGACATGGTCTTGTGTTAGTGTGAGATAATTGGGAGACACTCTTGTGTCACTCAGAGATGCTCAATAGATGGTGTTAGTGCAAGAAGATTAAGAGGTGGTCTTGTGTCAGAGGGAGTTGATCAGGAGATGGTCTTTTTTGTATGCATGAGATAATCAGAAGATGGAGCTGTGTCAGTGTGAGATGCACAGGAGATGGACTTGTGTCAGTGTGATATAATCAGTAGATTGAGCTGTGTCAGTGTGAGATGATTGTCAGATGGCCTTGTGTCAGTGTGAGATGATCAGGAGATGGATTTGTGTCAGTGTGAGAATATATAGATGGTCTTGTGTCTGTGTAAGATCATGAGGAACCATGTCATAAACAAATTTACCGAGTGCAATAACACAAATGTTATTATGTGTTTAAAATTGTCTGAGCAACTTGTAGGCTTTCTTTTATTTAAATTTGGGTTAAAAAAGAAAAAAAACACATAACCCGCTCCCCTTTTCCAAATGGCGGACCTCTATGTAACATCTGTCACTTGGAGACCCGCCAGTCATTCAGGGAGTGCCACGTTGTAGTTCTCTCCTTATTGGCTGTGTGCTTCTCACCTGTCACTCGAGCAGAGCCCATAGAGTCCAATGGGGAAAAACCCTTATTGAAATCTATGGGTATGAATTGGCGGTCTACCGCAGACCACAAGTTATTTGAGGTCACAAACAAAGGTGACCTCAGTTAACCTTGTGGTATGTGGTACACCTATACTGCATGGCACTCCCTGATTGTCTGGAGGATCTCCAAGTTACAGATGTCATGTGGAGGCCCACCATTAAGGAAAAGGTGTATACACATGGATCCCCTCACATCCGGTTGGATTGGTTTACATGGGGTGTTTGTTTTTAACCTGTGGATGCCTACATGGAAAGAAGAGGACTGATCTACACCAGATTTAGGTGAATATTATTTTTTTAACAGGTACCCTATGGATGTCTCCTTGGACTATGGGACCAAAGGGCTCTGTGTGATGGTAGGTAAGTATGTGTAAGTGTGAGTGTGTATTATTATTATTATTATTACATTTTATTTATAAGGCGCCACATGTGTTTCGCAGCGCCGTACAAAGGACAGTACAGGGGACAAAACATTGCATTACAGTAAATAAATAACAGAAATAGAGTACAGGTAACAGAGCACCACACATTCTCAAGACATAATACAGCTAAGATGTAAGTATCGAGGGAGTGATCATCGTACTACTGGAGGCTGGTGGCCATAGATGGAGATGAGCCTTTACTAGCAGGATAAAGATGGTCGTTGAGTAGGGGAGAGCTGTGAGTGAAATGTGTTGAGACGAGGGCTTAGATAACAAGAGGAAAGAGGGCCCTGCTCTGAAGAGCTAACAATCTAATGGGGAGGGGTGACAGACAGATGACAAGAGGTGCAGGCAAGTGGGAGGTAGCCTGATGGCAGTATGTGTATGTGTGCAAGTATGCTTTAATGAAGTGATACTTTCACAGTGTGTGAGTGTTGTCTTTATTGTTAGATTTCTATTACAATAGAACTACAGATACTGGTACTTGTGGTTCTCCAAGTGCCAGAATATGGGGGAAGCTTGCTGGGACCTATAGTTCCACTGTAAAAGACAATATTAATTCTTAATTTTTATATTATTGACTATGAATTCACTACCCACAGCCATTGGGTTGTGGCCATAGCCCTGGTCTTCAGCTTTGGCCCTTGGTTGTGTGCCTGGAGGGGGGAATCTTTTTATTGGTGCATCCCCACTCCCCCAGGGAACCTCAGCCAGGGCTGACTAGTTGAATATTTAATGCTATGGCTGCAGGGACTTATATAAATGTGTTCCTCTGCTGTGGCATTACCTCCTTAACTAGTGGAGCCAGTTGTTGGTTTCAAAAATACGTCATCCCCCCATATTTTTGGAACCATAACTGGTCCAAGAGCTGTTTGTTAAAATACAGGGGGACACCTACAAAAAATTTTCCCTGCATTTTTGCAACCAGAACCAGTTTAAAAAGCTCGGGGCTGTTTATGGTTTGCATTTTTTTTTATAAACTTTTTTAACAGTTTCAGCACTTTTCCTGACAGATGCATGAACAGATCTCACAGATCTCTGAATGCTTCTGTCAAACGTGCACAGTGTAATGAAACAGACATTACAATGTGTAAGTTTTCATTTGAGAAAACTCGTACACACTCGCACAATGTAATAGCCTCACACTTAAAATCTGCAATTTAATAATTTGGACTAGTTTTGTGACAAATTTGAACCTTCTAATGTGTGAGACGAAGTGATTTTGTGCGCAAATATGCAGGTTTGTAAAAAAAATTATACTGAATAAGAGTAAAAAAGCTGTAATTTACATAATTTTATCAATAGATAGATAGATAGATAGATAGACCAAATGTATTTTATAAGGGTTTAGTATAAGATCCTGGCTGGCGGGATACCTGCAGTCATGTGACCTACATCGGAATCCCAACATTAAGAGTACTGACAGGAGATGAGGTAATTAATTTACCCCTCCCCTGTCCTCTACCCTGACCATAACCCACCTGTGATGGCGGCTAAGGCTAAGACTGTGGGGGTGCTGGCAAGGGCTAAGATTTTTTGGGGGGGCTATGGTTAAACCTCCCCTCTAGTCTACTGCTTCAGTCACTGAAAAGTGATTAAATTAAAAGCTATTGTGTCATGTATACCTGCTTGCCTTTTCATTGAATAAAGCAAAACTGTGAAAACAGAACAATTATTGCTTATTAGCCAAGGATATTCTGAAATGGCCTTGACAGATCAGTTGGTATCCCATTGAAAAGATAATAGATAATTGGATTATAATCATATTTAAAACTAATTGCTATCTTGATTTAGCATCACTCATGTTTTCAATATTCAAATCAGTCATTCAGCCATTTTAACTGTAAAAAGAAATAACTCTGCAGTTTGGTATCATCTTGTGCTCCAAAATGAACATGGCCCAGGGAAAGCAAAGGAGAGTTATCTGTGATCAGAAAGAACATTATAGACATGCACATTAAAGGAAAAGGCTGTAAGACCTTGTCCAATGTTCCTGTGACTACAGTTGCAAAATTTATTATGACATTTAAGTCCATGTGATTTTAAGCAACCTCTCTGGATGTAATCACAAGAGGAAAAACAACCTCAGATTAAAGTGAAGGATAGTGATAATGGTAAAAAAGAACCAAGGAAATCTTATAAAGAGATACAAGCTGAACTCCAAGGTCAAGGTATATTAGTCTCTGATCACACAATCCAACACTTTTTGAGTGACAGTGGACTCCATTGAAGATGACCCAAGAGGAATCCACTTTAAAAAAAAAAAACACTTTAAAAGTCCAGGCTGGAATTTTCTAAATTGCATACTGACACAATGCTTCTGCGAGAATGTACTATTCACTGATGAGTCAAAACCGGAGCTGTTTGGCATGTCACATTAGCTCTGTGTACACAGATGGAAAAAGTAATCTTTAAAAGAAAAGACCACTATACCTACTGTGACACATGGAGGTAGCTTGGTTATGTTTGGGGGCTGCTTCTCTGCGTCTGGCTTGTATCTGTGTATCTTGTATCTGTGCAGGGTACAAAGAAATATCAAGACTATGAAGGCATTTTGGAGTGAAACATACTGCCCAGTATCAGAAAGCTCAGTCTCAGTCGCAGGTCATGGGTCCTCTAACAGGATAATGACCCAAATTAAATAACTAGGAGTATACAAGAATGGGTAAGAACAGATCATTAATCTGTTCTGAAGTGGCCTCTATGAGTCCTATTCAACAATAAAGAGATGAAACATGCAGCCTGGAGAAGGCACCTATCACACCTGACACAGTTGTAGCAGATTGCTCAGAACGAGTGGCCCAAACTACCAGCTGACGGGTGAAGAAGTCTCACTGAGAGCTACCGATACAATATGAGCAACAGAATATAAGGATGAGTCCCATCATATCATATAATTTTTATTTGTTAATTTTTCATTGGTTTCATTTGTTTGATTATTTCATATATTCTGTTGAATCAAAAATATAATGCAAAGTCTGATATCTATTAAATATGCCAATCATTTTATCACTTTCAAGTTATTTCAGTGAAAAACATGGGTTCTATTTTTCCATGGGAAGTGTGACTTGATGCAGGGCCAAAGAGAGCTTGGATGGGCCCTGGTAATGACGGGGACATGGCTTAATAGCAGAGGTGGGGTCAAACCCCCTTTAGTAGAATAAATTTACAAACTACTAGTCATGCACCACAAATCGGCACCAACCAGCCCAGTAGATCAGATCATGGGGGAATCTCAGTTCAATTGCACACATCCCTCAGGCAGAGGAGATTGCTGCATTCAATGCCAGCAGCTTCCCTGTAACCAAAGCAGTCAAACACACAGCAGTGTGTGCTTGGCTTTTGAAAGAGGCTGCTGCTGGCTGAAAGATAAGAGAGGAGGGAGGTGTATTGGGCCAGTCCTGAGTCTGTCTACTATGTAGTGGGTGGGTAACTTTGCTGCTACCAATAAAGCTCCTAAACTGGCATCTGGAACCACTTCTCCCAGGCTCCTACTATCAGCATTTGGAACTCCCTGCTTCTTGGTATGTGTAGATATGTAATGAGTTAGACACACCAAGTCTGACAAAGGTAGTGAGCTTGCTCTGGGGAGTCTGACTAGGGTAGAGAGCTACTGTTGCTAATCCAAGTCTGACTAAGGTAATGAGCTCACTATGCCGAGTCTGACTAGGGTAGAGAGCTGGTGTTCTTATGCCAAGTATGACTAGGGTAGTGAGCTAGCTATTGAAGCACCAAAAAAAGAAAGTATTAGCGCTCGTAGGTCACAAATGAGAAGATAAGTCACAATGAATCACAATTTAATAAATTAAAAATAGAGCATAATAAAAACTGCGTGCTGGGCACATAAAAATGGAAGGCATTAATACATAAAGTGAGTAGTGCTCATCCCAATTGAAAAGTTTTTATGGAAGATAAGTTCAGTAGACCTGTTCCGATAATTAGTCCCCTTGGACTCTGAGAGCCCATACAAATCACAACTGTGAATGATAGTTACCACCAGCGTCTCTCAAGGTAAATAAGTGGAACTGCGTCTACATATGGCTTTTCCTCGATTGGTGATGAAATGAAACTTCCACGGTGTGAAAGGAACTCTCCTGTTAAAGTCCAAATGCGGTTGCTTAGTGGGGACTTGGTCCAGGTGAAGGTCTTCCAATAACCAGGGAGTAGGCACAAAACGGCAGAACTCACCAACACATTTCCTTGCGTTCAAGCAACTTTTTCAAGGTGCTTACAGTCTTGCTGATGGTGGTTTATAAACCCTATCAATATGGTTGCTCATTTGCATATGTGATTGACTGTGACCATCTATTATGTGACCAAATAATGACAGACACTAGGGGTTAAAATAATACTTATTCAAAATTCAAGACATATGTTTGTTAAATAAGTTATTTTTCATAATATATCTCAGAAAGTATTTAATCTGATCCGGGCACATGACCGCTGTTAACACATATCTATTTTGAGTAATTACAAAGACATGGAATGGTACTCCTCATATAATATTATGACATAATAAGGAGGAGAACTGGAGTGTGCTCCACAGGATGAAGTATCCCTGATGGTGGAAGGCACTCCCTCTCCTCAATTACAAAGCAAAGGTAGAAACCAGCTGTGCCTAATCAGGGACCAGGCTCTATCTCAATTACCGGTTCATGGGTGCATAGGAAGTGATGTGGCTCTTGTTACACCAGGCTCACGTCACTGAAACATCCCCCAAGCACTACGCTGCAAAGGGTTGCCATGGTGATGCGCTGACAACAAACAGCGCGCCCCAGTGTGGTTGTCCCGGTGACGCGCTTGCTACGGACAGCGCGTCACTCTCCTGCATACAAGTGCAAGGAGAGAGCGGTGCGGCATCAGAACGTCGATGTCGCGTCACTCCTCTGTGTCAATCCCCCATTACGGTGCGTGAATAGGCACAAACAGGGTAGTGAGCTATTGTAGCAATGACGAGTTTTATTAAGGTAGTGAGCTAGCTCGGTTGAGTCTGACTAGGGTAGTGAGCTAGCTATGCCGAGTCTCACCAGGGTGAGACACGGCTTGGGTAGTGAGCTAGCTATGTGAGTCTAACTAGGGTAGTGAGCTAGCTATGTGAGTCTAACTAGGGTAGTGAGCTAGTCATGTTGAGTCTGACTAGAGTAGTGAACTAGCTATGCCAGAAGTCTCAATTGTAAACTATGTCATGGGGCTTAGAGACCAGAATGTAAAAAGTAACAATGTATAGTTATGTTTGAATTGCTTCTGACACTTAGGGGCTGATCTGAGTCACATGCTGTGATTGCTTTATTTGCCGTACTTGCATCTGGGAAAAATTCTAGATACCAGTAAAAGTCCCCTCCATGGTGTAAACGTGTTTTAGTACTGAGACGCTGACTTCCAACATCTTTAGAAGCTGTAATATCTTTTGGTTCATCTTTACACACTATCATCGGTTGCACCAAAGAAATGTGCCCCAGCTAGCAGATACAGTTTCTCCATCTGAGAATGTCCTCCAATGTGAGCGACTAAACATCTGTGTATGCAACCACTTTATGTCTGCAACACTCCCATAAAACTCTCATAAAATGGATAATCTATTCAGGTTCCTACATTTTTAAATCACACATTTATAAGGGCACTATTGGAAGGTAAGACTATGATACATGTACAGTATATAATGTGATATTATTAGAGATGTTATGTACCCATGTGATGAAGTCACCTGGTCACAGTACATGGGCCCGCATATTTGCGCAAATGTGTGTTAAGAACTTCACTAATACTCCATGTTAATTTTGAGGGTTCATTTAAATTATTCTTACTATCAGTGTTCTTAGTGCTAGCAGTGTGCATCTGTATTTCTCTTCCTCCAACATAGTATTAGAAGCCTCAGCATGATAGCACCTCTTAATATCTTTAGTAATAGGGTGTGAAGTTCAGGCCCCCCAGTTTTTTCTCTAGATTTGTGTTTGAAAAATGTCTCGTTAGGAGCTAAGTGGTAGGTACTTTATTTTTCCCCAATGCATCCCTCTCCAAGTTGTAGTACATCTGCCCCTGACAGTGTCCCCAGTACAAATTACACCACATTACAGTGCCCCAGTTCATCTTATGTCATACTATAGTGCCTCCACTTCATATTGTGCCTCATTTAAATGCCCCAGTGTGCACACTGCTGGAGTTACCAAGTCTTTGACAAACATGCACATTTTGCCTGGGAGGCTTGTTCACGGTCAGTGTGTCTGACACACTGATGATGAACAAGTCTCCCAGGTGAAACGTGCATGTTGGCAACAGACTGTTGATAACTCCGGCAGTGCGCACACTGGAGTCCCTGCATGAGAGAAGTTTTGCAGCACAGACAGGGGTTAAGGTATCTTCTTTCAAAATTCTTTTTTCACATGTCCGATCTCTCAGAATGGGTAGTGAGGCTGTCCTCACTGTGGGAATTATTCCTAAATTAATTATTATAGCATGCTGACTCAAGGTTTACACTGTGGATACTAATATTAACTCAGAGATGTTTTGATATACAGTATAATTGGCATAGATAGACCTGAAATAGGTTTGATACAAGAGAATGTGATACCTGGCAATGGGGGTCATTCCGAGTTGTTCGCTCGCTAGCAGATTTTATCAGCATTGCACACGCTAAGCCGCCGCCCTCTGGGATTGAATCTTAGCTTAGCAGAATTGCAAACGAAAGATTAGCAGAATTGCGAATAGAAAATTCTTAGCAGTTTCTGAGTAGCTCGAGACTTACTCCTACACTGCGATCACCTCAGCCCGTTCCGTTCCTGGTTTTACGTCACAAACACGCCCTGCGTTCAGCCAGCCACTCCCCGTTTCTCCAGACACTCCCGCGTTTTATCCTGGCACGCCTGTGTTTTTCCGCACACTCCCTGAAAACGGTCAGTTTCCGCCCAGAAACACCCACTTCCTGTCAATCACACCCCGATCACTTCAACGATGACAATTCTTCGTTCGGACGTGAGTAAATCTACTAAGTTTTGTGCTAAAATACTTAGCGCATGCGCACTGCGTACAAATGCGCATGCGCATTTTTTCCTTAATCGCTCCGTTGCGAAAATCGGCCACGAGCGAACAACTCGGAATGACCCCCAATCTCCATTCAAATCAGAGATTGACTCAAGTACCAATGTAATATGACACCTGCACATGACATACTGTACAATACTCTGGGATTTATTGAGTGTAATAATCTTTGGCTAGGAGTTTAAAGTCTGGAGATATCATGTCATTTTTTGCTGTCAATGATCTCACTTCTGTGCTGTTACTTGTATTACCTTTACTACTAGGACACACAGAGTATCTAGTCAAGTGTTTAAAAATAGATTCAGGGTTAGCCACCTAAAATTGATCCCTGTTGCAATGAAAAAAGAAGGGAATATACTTCCAATGATTTAATCTTTATTTATTGAGTGTGCTTTATGACAAAAAATAGGATTAACATACAGTAGTTTCATGAGATATACAATAAAAGTTAAGTTTTATGTATATTTACTGTAAATACAAACAAGAGTCTTATCTCTCTCTTCCTTATCCAAATCAGTATGAACATGATCAGGATTCATGCGTAGTGTGATTTATATACATGTGCAGTAAAATGAAATGCTGAATTGCGCACAACAACAACATCAACAGAGCATGCGTCCCTGAATCAGGCCTTAACACTCTCTGTGAGCTGTAATAAACAAAATTGCCTCATAGTCAATAAGGTCACTCACTGATGTTCTTTTGTGCACTGCACAGTGGTCAATAATAAACCCTTCACTAGTGAAAACTTTTCTTACAAAGTTCTCATCATATTTGCACATATGTATCTTGTCCTGCCCAACCATCCCATAAGTTGCATTTAAGCACCCCACCAATATCAGGTATCCTTCAGGTTTCAGTAGCTTTATGAAGTTCCTGAGATTCCTTATATAATCAGCTTGGTCTTTGCTGATGGTCTCCAGCATACATATACTGATGACACATTCTGCTGGTGGGAGCACCTCAGGGTCTGTGAGATTCTCTTTGTCAATGTTACATTTCACAGTCTTTGTTATTGCTGTCTTCAATGTCATATCTTTGTCCTGACACAGGTCACTGAAATATACAAACACAAAAGGTTCATTTGGATCTAGGACTAACCATGCCACCACATTAGAAATAAGATATAGTTGTATGTTTCTGGAAGGGTTCCTTGAAGGTGGAAGAGATTGGGCATTATTCTATACTTTATATGAGGAACCTCTTTCATCTTTCAGGTGTATGTAATATGGTAGTGGTGGGAAAAGGTGTCCATTAGGTACCCCTATCTGAAACACTCAGTGCAATACAGCTTTTTTCCATTGTTCAGACTTAGGGGGCTATTAAGAGATGACCACAGATCGCTGCATACATAGCCAGAGCTGCGTTCATCTCTGCACATGCTGGAGGCCGCCCAGCACAGAGCAAGGACACCCAACATATGTGAGGCCACCTTCCGATACATCTGCAATTTGCAGAGGCATCGGGTCTAAGGTTGAACCCTAGCAGCGCAGCCTGGCTGTGCAGTCAGGTGGTTAGTGGCCTTTTTTTAATCAAAGTGGTTGCATGTGTCTTAACGCAGCTGCCCCGATCCAGCCCCATTTTCCTGGCGTAGCCACTACAATGAAGTAAATCAACCCCTGCAATGCTCACCGCGGTCAATCACATTGCAGTCACATCTATGGGGGATACAACCACAATGTGTATGGCCACACAGCTGCGGTTGCGGCTCGGTCTCAATGACTACCTTAGTGGGAACAGAGTGAGGTACACATGCTGCAGCCTGCCTGCTGCACCCAACTGATAACACTGATGACCAGAGGAGCAGAGTGCAGAAGGTATAAATAATAGCTGGTCACCAGCATTAAGCATAATAATGATGTCAGAGACATCCTTCATTTTTCTCACAGGCAGCCTCAGCAGGCTGTGTCCTCTGGTCCTGGCACCCTTAGGCAGCTGCCTAAATCTGCTTAATGGATATGCCAGCCCTGCACATGGGGACATTTTTGACCAGTGGTGATTTGAGTGTATGTGGGTTATTTTTAGGATCAGTGAAGAGTCAAGTGCAGAGTTGCATATGGAAGATATGAGTAGCTGCATATGGTTACTATGGTTGCATTTTGAAATGGAAATGACTGATGTGGGGGTGCAGAAATCAATTGGGAAGTTTGTTTTTAAAATTCTGTTTCTGTGATTAACTGCAATAACTGCAACAAGAGCTGCACATGCACAGTGTAGAGGGTGCCCGTTCCATTTTTACAAAAATGCATAATTTTAGAGTAAATTAAACTAATGATGTCAAAGTTTTCAACAGAGAGATGGATTAAGGGGGTAATTCCAAGTTGATCGCAGCAGGATTTTTGTTAGCAGTTGGGCAAAACCATGTGCACTGCAGGGGAGGCAGAGATAACATGTGCAGAGAGAGTTAGATTTGGGTGGTTTTTTTGTTTCTGTGCAGGGTAAATACTGGCTGCTTTATTTTACACTGCAATTTAGATTGCAGATTGAACACACCACACCCAAATCTAACTCTCTCTGCACGTTATATCTGCCTACCCAGCAGTGCACATGGTTTTGCCCAACTGCAAACAAAGATCCACTGCTGCGATCCACTCAGAATCACCCCCTAAGTGAGTTATATTGCCAAATTATAATTACAGCATTTTGGAAATTTTGTGCATATGGACTTCAAAGAAGAAGGGTCGTAGCACACAGTGAATGGGGAGTCCTACATGTATACCTGGGGGCAGTAATAACTCACTCCGATCTATTGTTAAAAATGTCACATTAGACAGGAAGGGATGGTTAATTGTTCCAAATTAAAATCCAATTATTGAGTGAATTTACGAACATTATGCACCACATGTAATAGAAATAGTGAAAAAACACAAAGAAGCGCTGCCGTTGAACAGTATTAATAAAATGTATTAAAAAGTATTAATTAATATATATGTATCTATCACAATATAGTAAATGAACCACGTATCCTGTAATGGAGCCACATGTAATAGCCTAAGGGTTGGGGAGTTTGTGATATCTCTGCGGTTTAAACAGTGGTGGGCTGAGCTGGGGGGGGAGGGGCTGAGCTGGGGGGGAGGGGCTGAGTGCCATTTGCCAACTAAGCTAGTACAATTATGCAGCACAAGGATCGTTGCTGCATTGTGCCTGCTTATATACCTGACAACCAGGAAGGATCTCTCCCTGCCTTCCAGCTGTCAGTGTCAGGCTGCTGCATACTGCTGACTGCTGTGTCCGGACTTCTCACCGATGACTATCCCTAGGATGAAGGGGCTTAATGAGGGGGTGGGTATTAGCAGGACTGAAATGGTGGTGGGCTGCCCAGTGTGTGTTTTTGCACTGCCTGGCTGTGTTGAGTGCAGGCAGAAACTTTCGTGCAGTCATGACTCATACAAAGATAAGCTCCATGCCCACCAGACAACAAGGAGCTGATGACAGCAATGCTGCTGCTGCTGCCCTGGACAGAGGGGGTCTTTCATTGACAAAGGTTGCATGCAGCTGTACCTCTAATGTAATTTATTAGAAAGCCTTTTTGGATTGGAGGGTTTCATGGAGGGGTGGGGCTGTAATGAGGTCTGAGCCATGGAGGTGCCTAGCAAACAGCAGGGAACCCTGCCTGTTTCATTTGAAATGGTCCTTACAAAATCTATAGAAGACACGAGGGTCATTCTGTCAGCCTTAAGATGGGTACACACTAGACATTACATATGTCATCCGATCTGGGATTATGTGAACCCGCTACAGTATGTCGCTGACAATGTGCACTCCATGTGGCATCAGCAACATCCTCCATCTCCCCTACATGCAGGGCCAGTGGAAGACATTGCTAGTGAGAACCATGCTGCCAAATGCAGCATGGCTAACCCATCATTGCTGCCTGCATCAGCAAGTCTTTATGCACTTGCCGGTGCTGGCACCCCTGGGGGTAATTCCAAGGTGATCGCAGCAGGAATTTTTTTAGCAGTTGGGCAAAACCATGTGCACTGTAGGGGAGGCAGATATAACATGTGCAGAGAGAGATAGATTTGGGTGTGGTGAGTTCAATCTGAAATCTAAATTGCAATGTAAAAATAAAGCAGCCAGTATTTACCCTGCACAGAAACATAATAACCCACCCAAATCTAACTCTCTCTGCAAATGTTATATCTGCCCCCCCTGCAGTGCACATGGTTTTGCACAACTGCTAAAAAATTTCCTGCTGCGATCAACTTGGAATTACCCCCCGTCGGGTCCCATTGCTGCCGATGTCACTGGTTACACACATCATGTAGTATGTACCCAGCTTATCTTCAAAGCTGGACCTGGCAGCTGCTGACACTACATCTGATTGCATAATAGTGGCATGCGGTTGAGTCTGATGGCATAATAGTGGCATGAGGAGGAGTCTGGTGGCATAACAGTGGCATGCAGTGGAGTCTGATGGCATAATAGTGGCAAGCAGAGGAGTCTGATGGCATAATAGTAGCACTTGGAGGCGTCTCCATACTGTCCTTGGAGGAGTTCAGTCTGCTCTCTTTTATGCCATCTATTTTATCACGGTGTCACTGTCAACATAATTTCTTTTTGCCCTTTGTAATTTTTCTTTGTTGACCTGTGTCTCTGTTTATTCCTGAATTGTAGTATGTCAATCTTTTACACTCCATCACTATATTAAAGTTCTCTTGTACAGAATCGCTGCCTTCCTTTCTCCTGCAGTTTCTCCCACTGTCCCTGCAGTGTCTCTCACTGTCTCCTTTTCCCGTGCACAAGCCATGATCAAATGTGCTATAACCTGCATTATTTAACAGTGAATAGAGGTCATAGAAATGACTCAGTGCGCAATATAAGCAGCCAGTCAGTGTAAGAAACTACTAAGAGGTTTCCTTTATCCTTCACTGCAAGTGCGAAATATAGAAAATTGGATTAAACACTTAGCTGGTGCTTGTTCAGGTTCTCTTGGTCTGATGTACTCTTTATGCCTCCACCATTTATCAGATTACCATAGAAAACAATAAAAATATGTATATATAGTAGTGATGAGCGGGTTTGGTTCCTCGGGATCCGAACTCCCCCAAACTTCACCCATTTTACATGGTTCCGAGGCAGACTCGAATCTTCCCGCCTTGCTCGGTTAACCTGAGTGTGCCCGAACGTCAACATCCCGCTGTTGGATTCTCGAGAGATTCGTATTCTATATAAGGAGCCGCGCGTTGCTGCCATTTTCACTCGTGCATTGGAGATGATAGCAAGAGGACGTGCAGCGTTCTCTCAGTTTCTGTGTTCAGTGTGCTGCAAATATCTGCTCAGTGTGCTGCAAATATCTGTGCTCAGTGTGCTTGCAAATATCTGTGCTCAGTGTGCTGAAAATATCTACGTTCTCTGCCTGAAAAATGCTCCATATCTGTGCTGCATTGTAGTATATAGTAGGAGGACAGTGCAGAATGTTGCTGTGACCACCAGTATATATATAGCAGTAAGGTACAGTAGTCCACTGCTCTACCTCTGTGTCGTCAAGTATACTATGCATTCATACCTGTACTGCATTTTAGTTGTGCGCAGTATATAGTAGGAGGGGACAGTGCAGAATGTTGCTGTGACCACCAGTATATATATAGCAGTACGGTACAGTAGTCCACTGCTCTACCTCTGTGTCATCAAGTATACTATGCATCCAGACCTGTGCTGCATTTTAGTTGTGCACAGTTTATAGTAGGAGGGGACAGTGCAGAATGTTGCTGTGACCACCAGTATATATATAGCAGTACGGTACAGTAGTCCACTGCTCTACCTCTGTGTTGTCAAGTATACTATGCATCCATGCCTGTGCTGCATTTTAGTTGTGCGCAGTATATAGTAGGAGGGGACAGTGCAGAATGTTGCTGTGACCACCAGTATATATATAGCAGTACGGTACAGTAGTCCACTGCTCTACCTCTGTGTCGTCAAGTATACTATGCATCCATACCTGTGCTGCATTTTAGTTGTGCGCAGTATATAGTAGGAGGGGACAGTGCAGAATGTTGCTGTGACCACCAGTATATATATAGCAGTACGGTACAGTAGTCCACTGCTCTACCTCTGTGTCATCAAGTATACTATGCATCCATACCTGTGCTGCATTTTAGTTGTGCGCAGTATATAGTAGCAGGGGACATTGCAGAATGTTGCTGTGACCACCAGTATATATATAGCAGTACGGTACAGTAGTCCATTGCTCTACCTCTGTGTCGTCAAGTATACTACAAAAGTTCAGTAAAATGACCCAAAAATCAAAATTAAAAGCGTCTGATGAGAAGCGTAAACTTGCCAATATGCCATTTACGACACGGAGTGGCAAGGAACGGCTGAGGCCCTGGCCTATGTTCATGGCTAGTGGTCAGATTCACATGAGGATGGTAGCACTCATTTTCTCATTAGAAAACTGCAGTGCCACTCCTAGATGGGCCAGGTGTTTGTGTCAGCCACTTGGGTCACTTAGCTTAGTCACACAGCTACCTCATTGCACCTCTTTTTTTCTTTGCATCATGTGCTGTTTGGGGACTATTTTTTTAAATCTGCCATCCTGTCTGACACTGCAGTGCCACTCCTAGATGGGCCAGGTGTTTGTGTCGGCCTCTTGGGTCGCTTAGCTTAGTCACACAGCTACCTCATTGCACCTCTTTTTTTCTTTGCATCATGTGCTGTTTGGGGACTATTTTTTAAATCTGCCATCCTGTCTGACACTGCAGTGCCACTCCTTGAAGCTGTTTTTCAGGGGTTTTTGTAAAAAAAACACCTGAATCCAAAGCACACCCGAATCCGACAAAAAAATTTCAGGGAGGTTTTGCCAAAACGCGTCCGAATCCAAAACACGCCCGTGGAACCGAATCCAAAACACAAAATTTCCGGTGCACATCACTAATATATAGTGTGATACTGTTTAATACATAGACATAAAATACATAAAACTCCAAACAAAATGGATCAACTTGGACACAAATCCAAAGGCAGCATGCTAAGCAGGTAATTATTGAATATTATCAGAACTGTGGCCAAAAAGTTCCTAAAAGTGCATGGGTTCAATTTAGGTATTCTGAATAGTCCCAAAAAACCTGGATTGAATCCGCTGATAATCGGTCATCCACTCATCCAAACTCCACTGCCACAAGTACACCGACGTGTTTCTACCCCGGGCTGGGGTCTTTTTCAAGGTGCTGCTCAGAATTTTGATAAGTCTAAAATGCAAGTTATTTAAACGTTTAATCCACCAATCACAGTCCACTGTGCGCAGTTGGATCCTATACACAATGATGACTACATATCCCATGGTCCTCTGCTGCGTACATATACTCCCCCGATACACCCCTTTGTATATCTAGAATGTCATGGTAATCTGATGCCCAATAGTGACTCAGCATGGAGCCACATCACTTCCGGTCTCCAGGCATCATCCTGATGCTCTTTTAAAATATCCCCCGTGGAAACAGTAACGGCCTCTTTTATTTTCTCTTAGCTCCTGTCTCATATTTGTTAATGGAGCCCCTGGAGTCTTTTCATCAAGACAGGACTGGAAGTGATATGACATAAATTCTGATACTTATGGGCAATGTGATTCAAAAAAAGTTTGTGAATCACTGCCCTAGATGTTTCTGCATTACTAAAGTATCTATGGTGGGATTCAAGCAATGATTACAAAACCTTTTGACAAAAATTGTAGACTTCCGATTTTTTTTTTTTTTACAGATATGAGATTTGTCTATAAATGAAAGCATAAATTAGAGCCAATGTAACACTGAGCGTTTCACTCGCTATTGGCCCCAAAGTTTTTTGTATAACTTTTAAAGTAATTGATATACAGAACTTGGTCTATGAGAAACATGAAGAAGTCATAGCAAGTGTTGAAAGTGTTTACTTCAATTGCTTTAAAAGTTATAAGAAAACCTTTGGGGCCATCAGCTAGTGAAACACCTCTGTTTATTAGAAATGTGCTGTTTGGTCCTTAAGAAATCCGAAGCCGCGGAAATTTTGCTATCCAAACCAATTCCTAGTTCGATACTTCAGACGTTTGGAATTTGGATTTTAAATCCAAACTTCAGGTGTTGGATTGCAAAAATTTATTTATTTTAGCTATTTTCATCCATTTTCAAGAAATTAAAAACCTAAGAGTCAGATATTTGACGGTATGTAATGCAGTCCAAGATCACAGCTGAGCATAACCACACTCCCACCCCCACTCTTTTAACATTATGGAAGACAAAAGTAGAGGTCAAACTGGTCATCGGACAGAAATAACTGTAGGTGAAGGTGTTAATTTGCAAGAATTATCCAGAAGAATGTTATAAAAAGTGGGGTGATGCATCAAATTGAAAATAAAGGTTGGATGAATCTTGACAATGCACTACCATGAGAGATAACATTCAAGTAACACTGACTCAGGAATAGCCCAATAGTCACTGTCCTCCAGATTATCTTCAACTCATGACAAATAAATGGGCAGAGGAGACAGAACAGGACCATACCACAAATTCTGATTTGAGTTCTGTGATTGCTCTGCTGATTTTACACTGGAATGTCATTTTTTTATTCTATAGAACATTGTTTTTCTTTGTTATGGGACATGATGGATACACTCTGTGTCTGGGCTTGGAGGAGAGCTAAGAGTCTCACTTGCTTAAGATCAATCTTTCTTTATGAAGCATTGGGAGAATCAAATAAGGGAATGTGGAGGAAAGTGCACAGAAAAGAAGGTAAGTTGGGTCAGAAAATGGCAGTACAGATTGCAAGACAGTAGAACTATCAGTTAGATATGAAGCATTAGCATTAGGCAGGTATTACATTTGTTTATAATATCTGAAACATTAGAACTAAAGTTAAGTACATTTTATCCTTTATAAAGTTTCTTCTATTAAATGATTTAACTGCTCAAAAGAAAAAACAAGAAAGGGTGTCAGATGTAATCATATGCAGTAGATCACAACAACTAAATTCTTTATACTGTAGTCTACAGTTTTGACAAAACTGAGAGTTGGCATGCTTCAAGGATGAAGAAGGTTCATATGTTTTGGTCAGAAGATTTGGTTCCGGGATGGAAGTGGAATGATTTTCCAGTACTTTGTTTGTCATTGACCTAGGTTGGGGGTATTGTGAATTTGGGGGTTCTCCCGATGGTCGGAACAGGGATGGCTTAATTTAGGTCTTCCTCATACAGGACTCTGACAGTAAAGCTTGGTAAAAATATTAAAGAGCTTTATTGTAGGAAGAGAGCAACACAATGTCACATAGCAGAAAAGGAACGTATGGGGAAATGTCCAGGCCTATAGGAGAACTTGTAAGCAATGCTAAGGATTCCAGGAAAAGAAGTCCTTGTGAGTGTTGGTACAAGATAATAATGACTGAAGAACTTGTAAGTGACGTTTTTAAAGATACTGGTGATTTGAAGAACTGGTGAACGGTGGTTGAAGACTCAGACAATTTGAAACACTTGTGAGCGGTGGTTAAAGACACAGATGATTTGTATGACTTGTGAGCGGTGACTAAAGATACTGATGATTTATAAAACTTGAGAGCAGTGGTTAAAGACACTCATGATTTGTAGAACTTGAGAGCGGTGATTAAAGACACTGATGATTTGTAGAACTTGAGAGCGGTGATTAAAGACACTGATGATTTGTAGAACTTGAGAGCGGTGATTAAAGACACTGATTATTTGTAGAACTTGAGAGCGGTGATTAGAGACACTGATGATTTGCAGAACTTGAGAGCGGTGATTAAAGACACTGATGATTTGCAGAACTTGAGAGGGGCGTTTGAAGACGCTGATGATTTGTAGAACTTGAGAGCGGCGTTTAGCCCGCAGCACACGCTGAGTCCAAGAAGCACTGGTGACTGGATTGCAGAGAAACACACCAGCCGCAGTTTATGCTGAACTGTGCAGCAACTGGCACCTGGAAGTGCCAGAGACACTGGGGTACGACTGCAGAGAGATACGTCAGGAACAAGAGCACTGGCATCCACGTCAGGGGAAAAGATGATACTCAGGCGCCGAGGCTCTGCCCGGCGTCTGACTTTGAATCTCGCGCCTCCGCTGGATTGGCGGAACAGTCTGATGACGTCACCTGCTTCCCACCCACGTGATGCCGGGTGTCATGGTGGCGCCCCTGCCTCGGGGAACCGCCAGGAGCCGCGCCGGCCAGACGCCGGAGCCCGTGGACCACCGAAGGCGGAGGCCACAACACAGACCAGCAGGCACGCAGGGGTAAGCGCGGTAAACACCGCCTATGGCATTTGACAGTACCCCCTCCTCCAGGAGTGGCCCCCGGACACTTTCCAGGTTTTGTTGGATGTCTGGAATGGAAAATCCGCACCAGTCGGGGAGCCATAACTTCAGTAGCCTTGACCCAGCTCCTCTCCTTGGGGCCAAAACCTTTCCACTCCACTAAATACTGTAGATTCTTGTGAAGATAACAAGAGTCAAGAATAGCTTTGATTTCAAAGTCCGTTCCAGCTTCAGACTCTGCAGAGATTGGCCTCGTGGACTTTAAATGGAACCGGTTTAAAATAAGGAGGCGAAGGAGAGAAACATGAAAGGAGTTTTGGTATCCGGAGGTGGGAAGGCAATCCCAATTTGCAGACAACCGGATTCTGGACTTGTAACACGGGGTAAGGACCAATAAACTTTGGGGCAAACTTCATAGTGGGCACCCTTAACCGGAGGTTGCGGGTGGAGAGCCATACCCTGTCACCAACCTTGTATTGGGGAGCTGCTCGTCGCTTCCTATCCACAAAGAACTTATAGCGGCCGGAGACTCTCTTGAGATTATCATGAACTCGACTCCAAATTTGACTGAAATGCCGAAGAGTAGAGGCTGCAGCAGGAACATCCTCCAGAGGACAAAAGGGTAATTCAGGAACTTGAGGATGGAACCCATAGTTAATGAAAAATGGGGACTCACCAGTCGAAGAGTTGTACAGATGATTATGGGCAAACTCGGCCCATGGCAACAGTTCCACCCAATCATCTTGTGAGGGAGAGAGATAAACATGGAGAAAAGTCTCTAAATCTTGATTGACACGTTCAGTTTGCCCGTTGGTCTGTGGATGGTAAGCGGTAGAAAACTTGAGTTTTATTTGTAAGGCCGTACAGAGAGCTCTCCAGAATCTTGCAGTGAATCGTCAGAGACGATTTCCTGAGGTAAGCCATTCAGGTCGGAAATTTTCTCGGATGAATAACAAAGCCAACTTGGGAGCTGATGGTAACCCGGTCAAAGGTACAAAATGTGCCATCTTAGAGAAACGGTCGATAATTACCCAGACAGTATTGTGACCCTTGGAGAGGGGCAATTCAGTAACAAAGTCCATAGAGATATGGGTCCATGGCCTCTGAGGAATGGACAGTGGATGCAACAACCCCGCAGGAGGCAAACAAGGAATTTTGTGCTGAGCACACTGAGGACATGAGTTGACATAATCTTGAATATCCTTCTTCATAGTGTCCCACCAGTAAGACCTTCGTAGAAACTCCCACGTCTTTTGAACTCCAGGATGACCGGAAAACTTGGAAATATGAGCCCACAGCAACAACCTTGGTCAAAATTTAGCTGGCACAGACATTCTCCCAGGAGGAGGACCCAGAATGGTGGGAGCCGCCGACATAGAAACTGGACTGAGAATCAAAGCCTTCTCAATGGAATTCTCCTCATCCGAAGCTGTTAAGGAACGGGATAAAGCATCAGCCTTGGTGTTAAAAGTCCCAGCCCGGTACTTAATGACAAACGAAAACCGAGTAAAAAAGAGCGCCCATCTAGCTTGACGGGGATTCAAGCACTGGGCCGTCTTGAGATACAGCAAATTCTTATGATCAGTGAAAATTGTACTTAGGTGTTTAGCACCTTCCAAAAGATATCTCCATTCCTCCAAGGCAGATTTTATTGCCAAAAGTTCTTTGTCTCCAATGGTGTAATTCTGTTCTGCTGGAGAGAATTTGCGAGAATGGAAACCACATGGATGTAACTTCCCATCTGGAGCGTACTGCGAAAGCACGGCACCTATGCCTACCGTGGAAGCATCAACCTCCAAAAAGAATGGTTTTGAAAAATCTGGTTGCTGAAGTACTGGAGCGGACATAAAGGCTGCCTTTAACTGAGCGCGTGCTGCTATAGCTTCGGAGGACCAATGACTTGGGTCAGAACCCTTCTTGGTTAGGGCAGTAATAGGTGCCATGATGGTAGAAAATCCCTTTATGAATATCTAGTAGTAATTTGCAAAGCCCAGAAATCGTTGTACCGCTTTCAAAGAAAGAGGCTGAGTCCAGTCCCGGATGGCAGTGAGTTTCTCTGGATCAGTACGAAGCTCCGTGCCCGAAATGATGTAACCAAGAAATGGAATAGAAGAAACCTCAAAGGCACATTTGGAAATCTTGCCATAAAGATGATTCTCTCGTAATTGAAGAAGTACCTCTTTGACCTGTATTCTGTGCTTTGTGAGATTTTTAGAAAATATCAGGATGTCATCCAAATACACCACGACACTTAGGTATAGCATATCCCGAAAGACTTCGTTAATGAATCCCTGGAAGACGGCAGGGGCGTTGCTGAGGCCAAACGGCATTACCAGGTACTCGTAATGCCCGTGCCTGGTATTGAAGGCCGTCTTCCATTCGTCTCCCTGTCGAATACGTATCAAATTATAAGCTACCCTTAAATCAAGCTTGGTGAACACTCGGGCTCCGCGAACTCTATCAAAGAGCTCCGTAATGAGCGGCAAAGGATACTTATTCTTAATGGTGACATCATTTAGACCACGATAGTCAATAAATGGTCTTAGCCCTCCGTCCTTCTTCTTCACAAAAAAGGAACCCGCCCCCGCCGGGGAGGTAGAGGGGCGGATGAATCCTTTCTGCAGATTAGACTTGATATAGTCCGACATAGCTTGGGTCTCAGGTAATGATAAGGGATAAATGCGACCCTGAGGCGGCATTTTCCCCGGAATGAGCGCAATGGGACAGTCCCAGGGTCTATGCGGTGGTAGCAGATCTGCCACTTGCTCCGAGAACACGTCAGAAAACTCCCGATAGGCCTCCGGAATGAGCCCTTCATCTGACTTGGAAGATACACGGAGCGGATAGACAGGGGTGAGACAATCTGAATGACAAAAAGGACTCCAAGATGTTATTTGTGTCAAACTCCAGTCGACGTGAGGGTTGTGAAGTTTAAGCCAAGGGAGGCCAAGAACCAGATCGTGGGGCATCTCCCGAATCACTAGGAACTCCAAATGTTCTTGATGCAGAGCTCCCACTTGCAGTTTGATTGGTACTGTACAACTTGAAATCAGACCGTTAGAAATTTGGGTACCATTGATAGCAGTCAACGTAATAGGTTGTTCGACCGACCGTAGCTGAAAACCCAGATTCTGAGCACAGGAAAGGGAAATAAAATTTCCTGCAGCCCCTGAGTCCAGGAGAGCCTTAACGGGTTTGGCTATTGACTCGGAGAACAGAGACACGGAGAGTAAACAGTCCACTGACGGAGAAGGTTTAGAAGAAACCCCTAGCTCGACTCCTCCGGAACAAGCTAGGACTGCCCGTTTCCCGGACGAGACTTGCAAAACTTGAGAAAATGATCCGCGGCTCCACAGTAGAGGCAGAGTCTACCCTCATGATGACGTTGATGTTCTTCTGGGGACAGCCGAGATCGATTAATCTGCATGGGTTCATCAGGATATGGAATAACCGTTTGTTTAGACGGAAAAGATCGGCCTCTTGATCGATCTGACCGACTACGTTCGCCACCTCGTTCCTGCATGCGAAGATCCACCTTTACACAGAGCGAGATCAACTGTTCTAAAGAATCCTGCAAATCTCTAGTGACCAACTCGTCCTTTAGACGATCGGAGAGCCCGTTCAAAAAGGCAGCCCGAAGAGCATTATTATTCCAACGCAGTTCTGAGGCTATGGTCTGAAAATTAATCACATACTGTCCCACTGAACGAGAGCCTTGTCAGACACGAAGCAAGTCTGCAGAGGCAGCGGTCGTCCTGCCTGGCTCATCAAAGATCCTCCGGAATGACGCAATGAAATTGGTGTAACTAGAAACCAATGAATCAGATCGCTCCCATAACGGAGACACCCAATCCAACGCTGAACCCTCGAGCAAAGAAATAATGTATGCCACCTTGGACCGATCAGTAGGGAAGTTATGTGAAAGAAGTTTAAAATGTACCTCGCACTGATTGAGAAAACCACGGCAATTCTTAGGATTCCCATTATAGCGAGAAGGAGTAGGGAGCTGAAGGCGTGACCTGGTTCCAAAGGAGGACGGATCATTACTAGAAACAACCACTGGAGCAGGTACTGGAGCTGGGGCCGGTACTACTAAAGCCAGAGAAGTCTGAATTTGATCCAGCTGGCCAGACAATTCCTGAAGATAATGCATCACCTGGCCCTGTGCTGCTTCCTGACTTTGTACTCGAGAAATCAAGTCCTGGATGGTACTTGCCTCTGGGCTCCGATCCCCCGGGTCCATGAGGCCTGAGTATACTGTCATTGACCTAGGTTGGGGGTATTGTGAACTTGGGGGTTCTCCCGATGGTCGGAACAGGGATGGCTTAATATAGGTCTTCCTTATACAGGACTCTGACAGTAAAGCTTGGTGAAAATATTAAAGAGCTTTATTGCAGGAAGAGAGCAACACAATGTCACATAGCAGAAAAGGAACGTATGGGGAAATGTCCAGGCCATTAGGAGAACTTGTAAGCAATGCTAAGGATTCCAGGAAAAGAAGTCCCTGTGAGTGTTGGTACAAGATAATAATGACTGAAGAACTTGTAAGTGATGTTTTTAAAGATACTGGTGATTTGAAGAACTGGTGAACGGTGGTTGAAGACTCAGACAATTTGAAACACTTGTGAGCGGTGGTTAAAGACACAGATGATTTGTATGACTTGTAAGCGGTGACTAAAGATACTGATGATTTATAAAACTTGAGAGCGGTGGTTAAAGACACTGATGATTTGTAGAACTTGAGAGCAGTGATTAAAGACACTGATGATTTGTAGAACTTGAGAGCAGTGATTAAAGACACTGATGATTTGTAGAACTTGAGAGCGGTGATTAAAGACACTGATGATTTGCGGAACTTGAGAGCGGTGATTAAAGACACTGATGATTTGTAGAACTTGAGAGCGGTGATTAAAGACACTGATGATTTGCAGAACTTGAGAGTGGTGATTAAAGACACTGATGATTTTTAGAACTTGAGAGCGGTGATTAGAGACACTGATGATTTGCAGAACTTGAGAACGGCATATAAAGACGCTGATGATTTGTAGCACTTGAGAGCGGCGTTTAGCCCGCAGCACACGCTGAGTCCAAGAAGCACTGGTGACTGGATTGCAGAGAAACACACCAGCCGCAGTTTATGCTGAACTGTGCAGCAACTGGCACCTGGAAGTGCCGGAGACACTGGGGTACGACTGCAGAGAGATACGTCAGGAACAAGAGCACTGGCATCCACGTCAGGGGAAAAGACGATACTCAGGAACCGAGGCTCTGCCCGGCGTCTGACTTTGAATCTCGCGCCTCCGCTGGATTGGCGGAACAGTCTGATGATGTCACCTGCTCCCCGCCCACGTGATGCCGGGTGTCATGGCGGCGCCCCTGCCCCGGGGAACCGCCGGGAGCCGCGCCGGCCAGACGCCGGAGCCCGTGGACCACCGAAGGCGGAGGCCGCAACACAGACCAGCAGGCACGCAGGTGTAAGAGCGGTGAACGCCGTCTATGGCGTGTGACATTGTTGCTATATGCTTTAGACATACTCTTTAGGGCACCAGCCGGAAAGTCTATTATTAAATACAAAAATAAATAGGGAAAAAGACATTTCATTTATGTTATGTGCAGATTGTATCTTTTCCTCATATACTGGTCCCACTAATGCAGAATGTTGCATCCCACCTGTAACAGTAGATGTCAGCCCTTTAATTGATCTGACTTAATAATATGCTCATTCACTGACCAAAAGTGGACAATAATGATCAGCCAACAGAATGGTTTCCCATGTTGCAGCCAGACTCACGCCCAATTGGATATGTGCTACACGGCTCCTCTTGAAAATTCATGGCTGTACTCCACGAGGAGCAAGTTCATGTCCCTCATTAAAGGGTTTTTATTATTTCTACCTATGGCTCTACTTCAGGAGAGAAGAGAAGCAGAATCCAGATTTAGTTGATGAATGAAATTTAATTTGGGCAAGGTGTTAGAATCAAGCAGTAAGGGGCTTAGTAATATTTATTAAAAACTGCTTAACTACATGTACCAAACCATGGTGTGTACTGTACAACAGAGAGAAAAAAATATCCCAGGCTAAATGACACCCAGTAAGAACTCTTTTTTTTTGTTTTTTTAGTGGGTAGAACATTTGGAATAGTTTTATTGGGTACTGAAACTGGGATTACTCATGATAGATGTTTTGGTTGATATGTTACCTGTTTCCTTCTAGACATTTAATATATGCCATTATGTGAGACCAATCAAAAGCTCCGGTACGTGTGTTAATCCATTTGTTCAGCTCCATAATACATTGCTCAGAGCACTTCAGCACAAGGATCTGTTTGAAAAATCCACTGGCTGTAAAGAGATGATAAATGAGGGCTCCAGGACTGATGTCAATCAGAAGATCTCCCTTAATGTGACCTGCAGGGAAAGATTACAGTGATTACAGAATATAATATGTTATGTACCATCTATTCTATTTATCATTCTGTAATGTCCTGTTACAGGTAAGCAACTGCCTCGCCACACACCATTTTCTCCTTCAGTTTACTGTATGAGAAATGTACTGTAAGTACTTATTTGAGCAGAATTTCTAGTATCTGGGGCCACCTATCCTGCCTACAGTAAATACACAGACAATAGAAACCCTTAGAAACTAAATCACTAAGGATTGCAATTACAAGGCTGTTTGCAGCAAATTTGCGATTTCTATCCTTAACAATGCAAAATAAGGAGGAGGTGCATACTATCTCCTTCCTACATTTGTGATGCAATTGCATATGGTATGAACATCACAACCATAAATAGCGATGTTTATCTGCGATGACAGGCTGTGTAATCCTGGGCTTACTCAGGCTTTCCGTCATAGAGCAGCTTGTGAGAGCAAGGAAATAGCATCTCACGATGCAGTCCTTGGCCTCACCACTCCCAGAAAATGAGGGCAATACACCCCCGTTACTAGCAACGTAAGCTGCCCCCACCCCCTCCCTCCCTGTGAATGCCTCTGCCTGTCAATCAGGCAGAGGCATTCGCATCACTGCTTTGTGATCGCAGGACCCATTCTGCACATGTGCCATATGGGGTGTGGTTCATAGGGTTGATAGTGTCTAGGTCGACCATGTTTGAGTCAACTACTGTTGGTCGACATTAACTTGGTTAATAGGGATGCTTGGTCGTCAGAGTCTATAGGTCGACATGGTTCAAGTTGACAGGTCGAAAGTTCGACATGAGTTTTTAATGTTTTTTTGGGTGTTGTTTTCTCCATAGTGACCAGGAACCCCAATTAGTGCACCGTGTTCGCTCGCCATGCTTTGGGCAAGGAGCTTCGCTCCACTAACGCTGTACTTGGTACAGGTTACTATTCCCAATCGTAGTCCACGTGGATTGTTAAGTATGAAAAAGTTCAAAAAAAAGAAAAATACTGTATGTGAAAAACTCATTTCAACCTTTTGACCTGTTAACATAGAACATGTCGACCTAGAGACCCTGTTGACCTTGACACCCTGTCGACCCAGTTACTGTCGACCAATAGTGGTCAGCCTAATCATTTTCGACCTAGTTACTGTCGACCTAGAGACCGGATCCCTGTCTAATGAGCAGGACCCCACCATAATAAGGCCCTTTGTGAGCTTTTATTCAGTACATACTTTACTGTTACTGAGAAAAAAAATGAAATGTGGGGAGTAAAGGTGTCGGTTAGAATTAGGGGTTTTATTATGATGGTGAAGGACAGTGGCATATCTGTAATGGGTGCATTGTGCGTGGGCACCTGGGGCCCTTGATCCAACAGTGCCAAAGCACACACCTTGTACACATTTCTTTAACATTTACTTCTCTGGAATCTTACACTGGCAGCGGCAGCTCTGCATAAATCAATCATGGCAAATTTTCTTTTAGGCAGGTGAGGCACATGCCTATGGGTGGCACTTGTTTGTTGGAGGCAATTGGATGTGTGTGTTAGTAATGTCAGCCCAAAAAGTATTAGTACCTGCAAAATGTTTTCACTGAACTTTACCATATTCCATCTTGAATGGAGTGTAAACAGGCAGGACATGCACAGATTGCCCCTGTAAGCCACCTCATAGCTCACAATACAGGTGAAACTCAGAAAATGTTAATATTAGAGATGAGCGGGTTCGGTTTCTTTGAATCCGAACCCGCACGAACTTCACTTTTTTTTTCACGGGTCCGAGCGACTCGGATCTTCCCGCCTTGCTCGGTTAACCCGAGCGCGCCCGAACGTCATCATGACGCTGTCGGATTCTCGCGAGACTCGGATTCTATATAAGGAGCCGCGCGTCGCCGCCATTTTCACACGTGCATTGAGATTGATAGGGAGAGGACGTGGCTGGCGTCCTCTCCATTTAGATTAGATTTAGAAGAGAGAGAGAGAGAGATTGCTGTGATACTGTAGATTAGAAGAGAGTGCAGACAGAGTTTAGTGACTGACGACCACAGTGACCAGTGACCACCAGAGACAGTGCAGTTGTTTGTTTTATTTAATATATCCGTTCTCTGCCTGAAAAAAACGATACACAGTCACACAGTGACTCAGTCTGTGTGCACTGCTCAGCCCAGTGTGCTGCACATCAATGTATTGTATATAAAGCTTATAATTGTGGGGGAGACTGGGGAGCACTGCAGGTTGTTATAGCAGGAGCCAGGAGTACATGATAAATAATATTATATTAAAATTAAACAGTGCACACTTTTGCTGCAGGAGTGCCACTGCCAGTGTGACTAGTGGTGACCAGTGCCTGACCACCAGTATATTAGTAGTATTGTATACAATCTCTTTATCAACCAGTCTATATTAGCAGCAGACACAGTACAGTGCGGTAGTTCACGGCTGTGGCTACCTCTGTGTCGGCACTCGGCAGGCAGTCCGTCCATCCATAATTGTATTATAATATATACCACCTAACCGTGGTTTTTTTTTCATTCTTTATACCGTCGTCATACTAGTTGTTACGAGTATACTACTATCTCTTTATCAACCAGTGTACAGTGCGGTAGTTCACGGCTGTGGCTACCTCTGTGTCGGCACTCGGCAGGCAGTCCGTCCAACCATAATTGTATTATATACCACCTAACCGTGGTTTTTTTTTCATTCTTTATACCGTCGTCATACTAGTTGTTACGAGTATACTACTATCTCTTTATCAACCAGTGTACAGTGCGGTAGTTTACGGCTGTGGCTACCTCTGTGTCGGCACTCGGCAGGCAGTCCGTCCATCCATAATTGTATTATAATATATACCACCTAACCGTGGTTTTTTTTTCATTCTTTATACCGTCGTCATACTAGTTGTTACGAGTATACTACTATCTCTTTATCAACCAGTGTACAGTGCGGTAGTTCACGGCTGTGGCTACCTCTGTGTCGGCACTCGGCAGGCAGTCCGTCCAACCATAATTGTATTATAATATATACCACCTAACCGTGGTTTTTTTTTCATTCTTTATACCGTCGTCATACTAGTTGTTACGAGTATACTACTATCTCTTTATCAACCAGTGTACAGTGCGGTAGTTCACGGCTGTGGCTACCTCTGTGTCGGCACTCGGCAGGCAGTCCGTCCAACCATAATTGTATTATATACCACCTAACCGTGGTTTTTTTTTTCATTCTTTATACCGTCGTCATACTAGTTGTTACGAGTATACTACTATCTCTTTATCAACCAGTGTACAGTGCGGTAGTTTACGGCTGTGGCTACCTCTGTGTCGGCACTCGGCAGGCAGTCCGTCCATCCATAATTGTATTATAATATATACCACCTAACCGTGGTTTTTTTTTCATTCTTTATACCGTCGTCATACTAGTTGTTACGAGTATACTACTATCTCTTTATCAACCAGTGTACAGTGCGGTAGTTCACGGCTGTGGCTACCTCTGTGTCGGCACTCGGCAGGCAGTCCGTCCAACCATAATTGTATTATAATATATACCACCTAACCGTGGTTTTTTTTTCATTCTTTATACCGTCGTCATACTAGTTGTTACGAGTATACTACTATCTCTTTATCAACCAGTGTACAGTGCGGTAGTTCACGGCTGTGGCTACCTCTGTGTCGGCACTCGGCAGGCAGTCCGTCCAACCATAATTGTATTATATACCACCTAACCGTGGTTTTTTTTTCATTCTTTATACCGTCGTCATACTAGTTGTTACGAGTATACTACTATATCTTTATCAACCAGTGTACAGTGCGGTAGTTCACGGCTGTGGCTACCTCTGTGTCGGCACTCGGCAGGCAGTCCGTCCAACCATAATTGTATTATAATATATACCACCTAACCGTGGTTTTTTTTTCATTCTTTATACCGTCGTCATACTAGTTGTTACGAGTATACTACTATCTCTTTATCAACCAGTGTACAGTGCGGTAGTTCACGGCTGTGGCTACCTCTGTGTCGGCACTCGGCAGGCAGTCCGTCCATCCATAATTGTATTATAATATATACCACCTAACCGTGGTTTTTTTTTCATTCTTTATACCGTCGTCATACTAGTTGTTACGAGTATACTACTATCTCTTTATCAACCAGTGTACAGTGCGGTAGTTCACGGCTGTGGCTACCTCTGTGTCGGCACTCGGCAGGCAGTCCGTCCAACCATAATTGTATTATAATATATACCACCTAACCGTGGTTTTTTTTTCATTCTTTATACCGTCGTCATACTAGTTGTTACGAGTATACTACTATCTCTTTATCAACCAGTGTACAGTGCGGTAGTTCACGGCTGTGGCTACCTCTGTGTCGGCACTCGGCAGGCAGTCCGTCCAACCATAATTGTATTATAATATATACCACCTAACCGTGGTTTTTTTTTCATTCTTTATACCGTCGTCATACTAGTTGTTACGAGTATACTACTATCTCTTTATCAACCAGTGTACAGTGCGGTAGTTCACGGCTGTGGCTACCTCTGTGTCGGCACTCGGCAGGCAGTCCGTCCATCCATAATTGTATTATATACCACCTAACCGTGGTTTTTTTATACCACCTAACCGTGGCAGTCCGTCCATAATTGTATACTAGTATCCAATCCATCCATCTCCATTGTTTACCTGAGGTGCCTTTTAGTTCTGCCTATAAAATATGGAGAACAAAAAAGTTGAGGTTCCAAAATTAGGGAAAGATCAAGATCCACTTCCACCTCGTGCTGAAGCTGCTGCCACTAGTCATGGCCGAGACGATGAAATGCCAGCAACGTCGTCTGTCAAGGCCGATGCCCAATGTCATAGTACAGAGCATGTCAAATCCAAAACACCAAATATCAGAAAAAAAAGGACTCCAAAACCTAAAATAAAATTGTCGGAGGAGAAGCGTAAACTTGCCAATATGCCATTTACCACACGGAGTGGCAAGGAACGGCTGAGGCCCTGGCCTATGTTCATGGCTAGTGGTTCAGCTTCACATGAGGATGGAAGCACTCAGCCTCTCGCTAGAAAACTGAAAAGACTCAAGCTGGCAAAAGCACCGCAAAGAACTGTGCGTTCTTTGAAATCCCAAATCCACAAGGAGAGTCCAATTGTGTCGGTTGCGATGCCTGACCTTCCCAACACTGGACGTGAAGAGCATGCGCCTTCCACCATTTGCACGCCCCCTGCAAGTGCTGGAAGGAGCACCTGCAGTCCAGTTCCTGATAGTCAGATTGAAGATGTCAGTGTTGAAGTACACCAGGATGAGGAGGATATGGGTGTTGCTGGCGCTGGGGAGGAAATTGACCAGGAGGATTCTGATGGTGAGGTGGTTTGTTTAAGTCAGGCACCCGGGGAGACACCTGTTGTCCGTGGGAGGAATATGGCCGTTGACATGCCAGGTGAAAATACCAAAAAAATCAGCTCTTCGGTGTGGAGGTATTTCACCAGAAATGCGGACAACAGGTGTCAAGCCGTGTGTTCCCTTTGTCAAGCTGTAATAAGTAGGGGTAAGGACGTTAACCACCTCGGAACATCCTCCCTTATACGTCACCTGCAGCGCATTCATAATAAGTCAGTGACAAGTTCAAAAACTTTGGGTGACAGCGGAAGCAGTCCACTGACCAGTAAATCCCTTCCTCTTGTAACCAAGCTCACGCAAACCACCCCACCAACTCCCTCAGTGTCAATTTCCTCCTTCCCCAGGAATGCCAATAGTCCTGCAGGCCATGTCACTGGCAAGTCTGACGAGTCCTCTCCTGCCTGGGATTCCTCCGATGCATCCTTGCGTGTAACGCCTACTGCTGCTGGCGCTGCTGTTGTTGCCGCTGGGAGTCGATGGTCATCCCAGAGGGGAAGTCGTAAGCCCACTTGTACTACTTCCAGTAAGCAATTGACTGTTCAACAGTCCTTTGCGAGGAAGATGAAATATCACAGCAGTCATCCTACTGCAAAGCGGATAACTGAGGCCTTGACAACTATGTTGGTGTTAGACGTGCGTCCGGTATCTGCCGTTAGTTCACAGGGAACTAGACAATTTATTGAGGCAGTGTGCCCCCGTTACCAAATACCATCTAGGTTCCACTTCTCTAGGCAGGCGATACCGAGAATGTACACGGACGTCAGAAAAAGACTCACCAGTGTCCTAAAAAATGCAGTTGTACCCAATGTCCACTTAACCACGGACATGTGGACAAGTGGAGCAGGGCAGGGTCAGGACTATATGACTGTGACAGCCCACTGGGTAGATGTATGGACTCCCGCCGCAAGAACAGCAGCGGCGGCACCAGTAGCAGCATCTCGCAAACGCCAACTCTTTCCTAGGCAGGCTACGCTTTGTATCACCGCTTTCCAGAATACGCACACAGCTGAAAACCTCTTACGGCAACTGAGGAAGATCATCGCGGAATGGCTTACCCCAATTGGACTCTCCTGTGGATTTGTGGCATCGGACAACGCCAGCAATATTGTGTGTGCATTAAATATGGGCAAATTCCAGCACGTCCCATGTTTTGCACATACCTTGAATTTGGTGGTGCAGAATTTTTAAAAAAACGACAGGGGCGTGCAAGAGATGCTGTCGGTGGCCAGAAAAATTGCGGGACACTTTCGGCGTACAGGCACCACGTACAGAAGACTGGAGCACCACCAAAAACTACTGAACCTGCCCTGCCATCATCTGAAGCAAGAAGTGGTAACGAGGTGGAATTCAACCCTCTATATGCTTCAGAGGTTGGAGGAGCAGCAAAAGGCCATTCAAGCCTATACAATTGAGCACGATATAGGAGATGGAATGCACCTGTCTCAAGTGCAGTGGAGAATGATTTCAACGTTGTGCAAGGTTCTGATGCCCTTTGAACTTGCCACACGTGAAGTCAGTTCAGACACTGCCAGCCTGAGTCAGGTCATTCCCCTCATCAGGCTTTTGCAGAAGAAGCTGGAGGCATTGAAGAAGGAGCTAACACGGAGCGATTCCGCTAGGCATGTGGGACTTGTGGATGCAGCCCTTAATTCGCTTAACAAGGATTCACGGGTGGTCAATCTGTTGAAATCAGAGCACTACATTTTGGCCACCGTGCTCGATCCTAGATTTAAAGCCTACCTTGGATCTCTCTTTCCGGCAGACACAGGTCTGCTGGGGTTGAAAGACCTGCTGGTGACAAAATTGTCAAGTCAAGCGGAACGCGACCTGTCAACATCTCCTCCTTCACATTCTCCCGCAACTGGGGGTGCGAGGAAAAGGCTCAGAATTCCGAGCCCACCCGCTGGCGGTGATGCAGGGCAGTCTGGAGCGACTGCTGATGCTGACATCTGGTCCGGACTGAAGGACCTGACAACGATTACGGACATGTCGTCTACTGTCACTGCATATGATTCTCTCAACATTGATAGAATGGTGGAGGATTATATGAGTGACCGCATCCAAGTAGGCACGTCACACAGTCCGTACTTATACTGGCAGGAAAAAGAGGCAATTTGGAGGCCCTTGCACAAACTGGCTTTATTCTACCTAAGTTGCCCTCCCACAAGTGTGTACTCCGAAAGAGTGTTTAGTGCCGCCGCTCACCTTGTCAGCAATCGGCGTACGAGGTTACATCCAGAAAATGTGGAGAAGATGATGTTCATTAAAATGAATTATAATCAATTCCTCCGCGGAGACATTGACCAGCAGCAATTGCCTCCACAAAGTACACAGGGAGCTGAGATGGTGGATTCCAGTGGGGACGAATTGATAATCTGTGAGGAGGGGGATGTACACGGTGATATATCGGAGGGTGAAGATGAGGTGGACATCTTGCCTCTGTAGAGCCAGTTTGTGCAAGGAGAGATTAATTGCTTCTTTTTTGGGGGGGGTCCAAACCAACCCGTCATATCAGTCACAGTCGTGTGGCAGACCCTGTCACTGAAATGATGGGTTGGATAAAGTGTGCATGTCCTGTTTTGTTTATACAACATAAGGGTGGGTGGGAGGGCCCAAGGATAATTCCATCTTGCACCTCTTTTTTCTTTTCTTTTTCTTTGCATCATGTGCTGATTGGGGAGGGTTTTTTGGAAGGGACATCCTGCGTGACACTGCAGTGCCACTCCTAGATGGGCCCGGTGTTTGTGTCGGCCACTAGGGTCGCTAATCTTACTCACACAGCTACCTCATTGCGCCTCTTTTTTTCTTTGCGTCATGTGCTGTTTGGGGAGGGTTTTTTGGAAGGGACATCCTGCGTGACACTGCAGTGCCACTCCTAGATGTGCCCGGTGTTTGTGTCGGCCACTAGGGTCGCTAATCTTACTCACACAGCTACCTCATTGCGCCTCTTTTTTTCTTTGCGTATTGTGCTGTTTGGGGAGGGTTTTTTGGAAGGGACATCCTGCGTGACACTGCAGTGCCACTCCTAGATGTGCCCGGTGTTTGTGTCGGCCACTAGGGTCGCTAATCTTACTCACACAGTCAGCTACCTCATTGCGCCTCTTTTTTTCTTTGCGTCATGTGCTGTTTGGGGAGGGTTTTTTGGAAGGGCCATCCTGCGTGACACTGCAGTGCCACTCCTAGATGGGCCCGGTGTTTGTGTCGGCCACTAGGGTCGCTAATCTTACTCACACAGCTACCTCATTGCGCCTCTTTTTTTCTTTGCGTCATGTGCTGTTTGGGGAGGGTTTTTTGGAAGGGACATCCTGCGTGACACTGCAGTGCCACTCCTAGATGGGCCCGGTGTTTGTGTCGGCCACTAGGGTCGCTTATCTTACTCACACAGCGACCTCGGTGCAAATTTTAGGACTAAAAATAATATTGTGAGGTGTGAGGTATTCAGAATAGACTGAAAATGAGTGTAAATTATGGTTTTTGAGGTTAATAATACTTTGGGATCAAAATGACCCCCAAATTCTATGATTTAAGCTGTTTTTTAGTGTTTTTGGAAAAAAACACCCGAATCCAAAACACACCCGAATCCGACAAAAATAATTCGGTGAGGTTTTGCCAAAACGCGTTCGAACCCAAAACACGGCCGCGGAACCGAACCCAAAACCAAAATACAAAACCCGAAAAATTTCAGGCGCTCATCTCTAGTTAATATTGTGCAAAAGTTCATTTATTTCAGTAATTCAACTTAAAAGGTGAAACTAATATATTATATAAACTCATTACATGCAAAGTGAGATATTTCAAGCCTTTATTTGTTTTAATGTTGATGATATAGAAGAATTTGTGATATACTGTATGTACAGTATATTTTAGCCTGTGTGGTTGGTCTTTATTGGTATATTGAGAGATATATATCTATATACACATTGGAAGGATAGAAATATTTTACATTTATTTTTATTTTTTAACTGAATTGTAGCACTTTCAAATTTCATTTTTATTTTTGACTAATTTAAGGGAGATGAGTAACTCCCTCAACTGTGTGCTGCAGGAAATCAGTTTTAACAAATATTTGATCACGCCAGGTATCAAAGAGTCTGGACTCTTTTTTATTTTTAAACTTGCAGTCCGGTTCGAACTGCATGAATCACAGGGCTTATAGATGCACATGAACAAAGTGCACTAAGGTAAAGAGCACCGAACAGTACAAACAATAAATATATTGTTTGTTTTTTCTATTTTTAAACTTGCAGCTCTGTTCAAACTGTATGTCAAATGGCTTCTACATGCATGGGAACTAATCCTCTAGGGTAATGCACACCAAACAGTACAAACAATAAATATATATTTATTTCTATTTTAATCTTGCAGCTCTTTTCAAACTGCATGGATCACAGGGCTTATAGATGCATGTGACCAAAGTGCACTCGAGTAAAGCGAACCTACCAATCAGTACAAAAACAATAAAAATATATATTTTTTTTTTTATATCTTTAAACTTGCAGCTCAGTTCAAACTGCACAGATCCCAGAGGTAAAGTATAGCATAGACAATACAGGAGAGTACAGCGCAACACACACCAGCATGCAGCATGCCCCGATATACACAGTCACTATACTGCACAGCCACAATGAGTCTGGAGTTTCTGGATGGACACAGCAGAGTATATTGAAGTGTGCCCCTATATACAGTCACTATACTGCACAGCCATAATTAGTCTGGAGTCTCTGGATGGACACAGCAGAGTATAGTACACTGTGCCCCTATATACGGTCACTATACTGCACAGCCACAATTAGTCTGGAGTCTCTTGATGGACACAGCAGAGTATAGTGCAGTGTGCCCCTATATACGGTCACTATACTGCACAGCCACAATTAGTCTGGAGTCTCTTGATGGACACAGCAGAGTATAGTGCAGCATGCCCCTATATACAGTCACTATACTGCACAGCCACAATTAGTCTGGAGTCTCTGGATGGACACAGCAGAGTATAGTGCAGTGTGCCCCTATATACGGTCACTATACTGCACAGCCACAATTAGTCTGGAGTCTCTGGATGGACACAGCAGAGTATAGTGAGGTGTGCCCCTATATACAGTCACTATACTGCACAGCCACAATTAGTCTGGAGTCTCTGGATGGACACAGCAGAGTATAGTACAGTGTGCCCCTATATACGGTCACTATACTGCACAGCCACAATTAGTCTGGAGTCTCTGGATGGACACAGTAGAGTATAGTGAAGTGTGCCCCTATATACAGTCACTATACTGCACAGCTACAATTGGTCTGGAGTCTCTGGATGGACACAGCAGAGTATAGTGCAGTGTGCCCCTATATACGGTCACTATACTGCACAGCCACAATTAGTCTGGAGTCTCTGGATGGAAACAGCAGAGTATAGTGAAGTGTGCCCCTATATACAGTCACTATACTGCACAGCCACAATTAGTCTGGAGTCTCTGGATGGACACAGCAGAGTATAGTACACTGTGCCCCTATATACAGTAATTTCACTGTGCAGCCACAATTAGTTTGTGGTCTTATTGGCTGGTATTTTTTCCCTCTCCATGTGATCACTCTCCAAGCAATGATGCTTCCAGCCCTGACTATATTGACGGATTCAATTATTAATACTATTTCAAACTTCTAAACATTTTGCAATTAAAAGTAACCATCAACTTTCATATACACATATGTGCCAATATCCAGTGGCGTCACAAGGGGGGTGCGGGGGGTACATCCCGCACCTGGGTGTCACCTGCTGAGGGGTGACACCAAAGTGCCAGCTCCTGCTCAGTGACAGGAGCCGGGTGCTACATTGTAATATTATGTGCAGCAACCTGACACCAGTCATCATGCAGAAGCAGTCACTGAAGAAATGCCAGTCTCCAGGGCCAGATTGCATCTCCCGTACACATAAGGTGACAAAAACAGGGGACGGAATGATTAGCCACACCCCTCTCCTGTGAAGCCACACCCCATCTCACACAGCATCCCATGAAGCTGTGCCCCTTTTGTGACCGGCCGCATCGGGTGTTTTGGAGGTGACGCCTCTGCCAGTATCCCTGAAGAGTTTCACAAATGCATCTAAAAATACAAATATATAATCTTAGTTCCATCATAAAGTATCATTATTATTTTTTATTTTTATAGGTTGTGTATTTTATGCATCATCACAGGGGTGTATCTAGGGGTCCAAGCGCACCTGGCAAAGTAAGGGAGTGGCACCTCCCCCCCCCCCCCCCCCCCATTTTTAGGTATAGTTATACTCTGTACTTATAACTTGGATATTTGCAAATAAAAACAAAAGTTAACAGTTTTGAAAGAAATAAACTCTTTATTAAACATTAGAGGTTGCATTAGTAAAAATATGCATACTCTGCAAAATTATGTTACAATGGTAACTTGATTAATGCAGTGTTCTAGAATTTTATTCTTCTTGCTTTCATACATGCAAAGTCTCTAATTATGGCTTCCAAATCTATATTTTCCACAACCTTCTGCTCAATTGAAAGTATAGCCAGATTCGATACACGTTCTTGCCCCATACTCGAGCGAAGATAATTTTTAATCAGCTTCAGTATGCTGAAACTACGTTCACAGGATGCCACAGTGACAGGTATTGTCAGGAAGATCCTTAGAGCGATTTTCACATTTGGGTATGCATCTTTCAGGGAGTACTTAGTAATACATTTTAATAAATCGAGTTGGGTAGCTACCTCTATATTTTCTATGAGTTCAGTAGCTTGAGCTAGTTTATTTGCGCAAGACAAGGGGGCACATAATGTCATATACACAGGGGTAGGGGGGCACAGGGTGACACAAACATAAACACAGCGGGCACAGGGTGTCAAACACAGTGGGGGGGTAGGGGGCACAGGGCAACACACACAGAGGTAAAGGGCATGCAAAGTGTATCAAACTTAGGGGCAGGGGACACAATGCACCACACATGGGAAGCACTGAATGTTATACACACAGGAGTAGGGGGGCACAGGGTGACACACACACACTCACCAAGGCAGCGGGCATAGGGGGCCACACAACAACGTGAGAGGGGGGTAGATGGTGCCACACACACATAAGACAGGGGGTAGAGGGGCCACATACAGGGGGTTGGGGAAAATGAGGGAACAAGGTTTCATGTACACATATATATACACAGGGGTCCACACACCAGGGTGAGGGAGGAAGAGGAGGCCACACACACATAAGGTGGGGGTACATGGCGCCACTCACAGGGGGGTGGGAAGCAGGAGAGCACAGGGCTCTCTGGTCACTCACAGTTCCAGAGAGGGAGGCCCGCGGACCCAGGCACAGGCTGAAGAGGAGGCGGCGGCAGGAGGATCAGAATGCCAGCACCAATGCAGCACCACGGCACTGCACGATAGTGTGAGGCCGGAATAGAGGACACTCCTGGAACTGTGCCCGTAACTGCTTCACCCCCTCCCCCCACACACACACAGGGCAGTTGCTGGAGGAGGGAGGGTGACGGGGCCGCTGGGGCGTTGGGCAGCTCAGATTTCCGGCAAGGTGGCGGGGAATGCAGTGCACTGCGACAGATCTCCAGTGCGTGGGTGGAAATGCAGTGTAGTGTGACAGGGTACAGGTAGAGCAGCAGCCCCTAAAGGCAGTCTGGAGCCATCCCTGCAACCACTATTGTCACACTACTGCCTGCACCCTCGCGCCCCGGCATGCAAGTAAACAGCCTGTGGTGGACGACAGGGATGGGGTCCTCTGGGATAGAGGAGCCCAGGTAATGTACCCCTGGACCCCCCCTTAATCTGGCTCTGGGGTGCATCAATAAAGCTGATGTATACAGTTTAATCAGTAATATAACATTAAACATCAGCATAATGTTATATGTACTGAAATATAATGCTCTCAATTCACATTATGCCACACATAGTGCCCACAATTCACGCTATGCCACACAGTAGTGCCCACAATTTACATTATGCCACATAGTGTTCTATTCAATTACTGAACTGTCGGATTTGCGGCCAAATCTGACAGGTTTTGTCCGTTTCCGACAACGTCAATCCGACTTTTTTTAAAGTCAGGTTGACATTGTTTGAAACGGGGCAAAAACATGTTGACAAAACATGTGGATCCGCAGCTAATCCGCAAACCTTGTGTATTCCGACAAGTCGAAATTTCCAAATTGTCGGAAAAATGGCAAGTGAATTGAATAGGTCGAATGCAAATTCAATTTTTTCTTGTCAAAAAGTGCCAGTATTTCCGACCTTGGAGATGAGGTAGAGTGGAAGAGCTGAGGATGAGATAAGGGGAGGGCTTCTCCTCCATCCTTGTTATGGTCCATGTCACAACAGCCATTGTACTATAATAATAAGAAAGGCTGGGTACACATCTAAAAATTCAGAAATCTTGTGGATGGTCAGGATGAATTCCCTTCGTCTTGGACCATGCAAGATTGCTGGTACACACTACACAATGTAATGAATGACAGAATGATACCTTGTTCCGTCCTTCATTACACTGCAAAGTTGCAGCACAAGATCTCGTTTGATTGACCAGCAGCATGATCAATCAAATGATATTGTATGTTGTCCATGGGAGTGCGCAACTGAGGGTACACACTAGACATCAGCACGATTTGTTGTTCCTATATGACAAATTGTGGCAATGTCATTCTGGTGTGTACTCTGCTCTAAATCACTATATTCTCCTTTCTCAATGTTTTTCTACTACATGTTAAAAGCAAAAAGCTTAAAATAGAGATTCATTTAATATTTAAAAAGTGTTTTATGATGGATATAATAAATAATAATAAAAATAATAATTATAATATAAGGGATGGTATTGGGATGCCAGTGCTTGAGATGGTGAGAGGTGTCAGAAGACTGACAGTGGTATAATGATCTGTACCTGCCAGGTAAATATCTTAACCCTCTCCCTCTGCCCTCCTAACTCTCCCTACCAGCAGCCTAACCCTAATCGGCCCCATACACTAGAGCGATTATGCCAGATTTCAGCCCAATTCGGGCATTCGGCCAGATATATTGGGTGAAATTAGGCATTTTTGAGGTGTTTCAGGTCGGACCTGGGGGCATGGCTGGGATCGCCTAGGATACATCAGATGCAAAAGTCAAGCATACGATGTATCGTGGCCGATCATGTCCCCTGGGAGGCTGCCAGGGTGATCACCTGCGATCGCCTCCGACAAGCGGTCGGATAAGTGTATGGGGCCCTTAACTCTCCCTCCCCCCACGTTGCCTAATGCACCCCCCTTAGTGCCTAACCTTAACCCTCCCTGCAGCCTAACCATCCCCCCTTAGTGCTTAACCTTAACCCTCCCCGCAGCCTAACCCTCCCCCCCTTAGTGCTTAACCCTAACCCATCCCGACTCATCCCAAATGCCAATATGCTGACTGGATCCCTATTATAAACACTAACCTTTTACTACTTCTCCCAGTTGATTCCCTGGGGACCTTTCTTCCAAGATGCTGCTGCTGCTGTTGTTACCCCTTAAGCTCCTGTTCTCTCCAGGCTCCAGGTTTTTAGCCACTCCTGTGTCACTGTTACAATATGCCGGTAGTCATCTCACCACTGATCATGTAAGGGATGAGATAAGGGGAGGGGGAGGGGTCAATGGGTGCTGTTGTAAAGTTCCTGCTCTGCTCTACCTCTGTCAGGAAGGAGGGGAGGAGCTTGTTGGACATCTGATCCTCTGCTGCTGTGGCACGGAGAAAGCCTCTACAGCCCAGCAAAATAGGAGAGGTCCCATGAGGTACAGAACTGCTATGTACACTACAGCAAGAGCTGCTCCACTGTTTATCATACAATATATTGTCAGGCAGCAGTGGATCAGATGCAGCATTGGACAGCCTGTACTGTATAATCACAAAATACATGCTGCAAGGATTGAGTTTTAACCATGTGTGCCCTGCCCCATACCTCCCCCTGTGGGTGCCCCCCCCCCCCCTATATCCACAAGTGCACCCACGGGTTGGGGGGGGCACGGGGGCACACATGGCTAAAACTCAATCCTTCAGCAAGTATTTTGTGATTATACAGTACAGGCTGTCCAATGCTACATCTGATCCACTGCTGCCTGACAATATGTTGTATGATAAAGAGTGCCCCTGCGAGTGCACCCCCCTCTATTCCTCACTGGACTTTCCCGTTGACAGATACTGACAGTGCTCTCTGCTGCCCCTTTCTCTCAATCAGCGGCAGCGCTGATGTTTCTGAGAGAGCAGAGCAGCTGAGCTGAGCAGAGAGAAGCATTAATGACATTCAAAAATGATCGCGGGTGGCACTGCCGGTGGTGCTCCCCCTCTGGGCAGTGCCCCTGGCGAGAGCCATCCTCGCCAAACAATAGATGTGCCACTGCATCGCCATACCGAGAATATATTTGCCATGTGCAGTATATAAGTCCCTATCCCAATGGAAAATAGAGTCTAACACAACTGCGCACATGCATGCACCTACCCTTAGGGTAGCTTTGTTACTGTACATACCCTCACTGAACGCACGGTGTAAACATTCCATTGGAAATTTCATTAAATCTTCTCCAAAGACCATGTCTGGTCTGTTAGAAAAATATGTTTCCAGATGTTCTCTAGAATCAAAGCCGTGTTCAGGATAGAATTTATGTGAGCTGGAATCCATCTTGTATTACTGTATCACAGACTGGATGACTCTCACGTCTTCCCTCTTACTGTATATGTGACTGGCCCAGGATATCTGTGTACAGTATACTCACCAGGACCCAGTTATTTATATTCATCAGTATCCAGGATAACAGTGTTATCACATGATGGGGTATCAGCCTCAGGAGCTGTCATGGGAATGCAGGTGACAGTGTGATCATCTCTTGAAACAGAACAAATTATCATAATATTCATTTTTTAATTACATATTTAAATAGTGCAAAATATTTCAGTGATTTAATTAAAAGTAATTAAATATGATAATTAAAAATGTAAATTTTTTGAAATATTTCTGGGGCAAAAAAATATACAAATATTTTGCCTGATTCAGATGCAGACGCAATGCCAATATTAACACAGTCGAGTGATTATTAGTGCACCAAGGTACTTTTGCATGGTCGCTCACAGTGAAGACTCAATCTCAAATGACTGACAGCAGGAGAGTTTTTTGCGGGAGGCAGTGCCATACCAGTGGCGGAAGAGTCATGCGACTGCACAGAGCACCCACCGCAGCACTTTTCCCTGTCCCTAGATTGCTCCCTCTCCTCCCTGTCATAGTACCCCAATCGGGGTAGAGTTTCACAGAATGAAGCATTTGCATCGTGATGTCATGACGCAACGCATAATTTCATGAAACTCCAACACCTGAGTGGAGTACTTTGGTGAGGAGGAGGTGGAGCTGGCATGCAGGCACTGGTACCGGCTCTACACAGCGCTGACAACGAGCATTACACACCCCTGGCAATGACATTACCCCTGAAAATGAGCATTACCTCTGGCAATGAGCATTACACACCCCTGACAACAACATTAAACCTGGCAATGAACATTACCCCTGGCAATGAGAATTACACACCCCTGGAAACAAGCATGAACCCTGGTAATGAGAATTACACACCCCCTGGCAATGAGCATGACACCCATCCAAGAGCTTGAAACCCCTGGCAACGAGCAAGACACCCAGCCCAGGAAACACCTGGAAATGAGCATGACACCCAGTGCATGAAACCCCTGGCAATGAGCATGACACCCAGCCCATTAGACCGCTGGCAATGAACATGACACCCAGTACATGAAACCCCAGGCAATGAGCATGACACCCAATGTGTGAAACCCTTGGCAACGAGTATGACACCCAGCATGTGAAATCCTTGGCAACAAGCAGGTAATTTAAAAGAAATTAGAAGCTTTACTGTATGGCGTAATGTATCACGGCCATTGCTGTGTGTGGCATAATATGGTGCAGGGGGTATAATGTGGTGCAGGGGGCATTACTGTGTTGGGCTTAATATGGTGATTTTTTTCCTGTGGTGGCCGAGGTCTGTTAATGCAATGTCAAAACTAAGATGTAAGGTAGTCTTTTTCTGAGAGGCCATGCCCATTCAGCAAGACCACGCCAATTTCAGTGAGGTCACCCCCACTTATATTTATGTGAGAGGGGTGGTGCATTTTGAATGTCAATGGGGGGACATATTTTTAAATCTCGCACTGTGAGCCAAATTGTCTAGAAACAGCCCTGGTGGGAGGTAACAGGGGGTGGTGGAAAAACGCTGGCATATAACGGCTGCTGTGAGTCAGTGTGGCTGCAAAGTTCAAAGCCATATTCATTTGTTTGAAAATAAAATTGAAAATTGAACAGTAAAAGTAGAATAGTAATAATAGATTTATGCCAACCAGCATATAATTGAAAGGAGAGTGAAAGAAGGTGGGGAAAGAAAAAGGAAGAAAATATTTGTAGCAACATGGACATTGTTTCTGAATAGAGATGTGCCTCCTTTAGCATCAGCTGCGGGTACACAACCATGGGTTTGTAAGATACAATGCATGCATAGTTGCAGCAGAAAATCATTAAGCTATGAAATTACCAATTATTGCAAGTGAGGCTGTTGACAAGTAAAAGAAGATAGGCGCAAACCGAAGCCATTACAAAGTCCAGAGAAACTGAGTACACATATTGTCGCAGCATCTACACAATAACAAGGAACATCTACTCCTAGAGTGAGTTTATGATCACACAGACTGTGACAGTAGAGATGCTAGTGCCATGTTCCTCTACATCAGGAATGGGGAACATCCAGCCTGTGGGAATTATGTGGCCCAGAAATACATTTGGTCTGGTCCAGGGCCCTGCCAAGGCAGTTGCAGAGTGTTCAGAGCCATCCACTGTGCACTGTATACAGTGTGAGAAAACAACATCTCCCATGATGCAGTGCATGGCAGATGGCTCCCGGTGGTGATGTGAGGAAGCTTTGGAGAAGGATCTCAGTGGAGGTCTGCTCTGCTAGCTGCATGTGGGTGGGAGGAATGGCTGTGCTGCAGTGTGGAGTGGACCAAGGACCTGGACCAGTGGTGAGCAGGACTCTGGATAGGAACTGTCCTGCAGTGGTGGTGAGTGCCCTACTGGCATGATACAGGTAGCATTATGTATATCTGTCAATACCGTTTGCATTACTGTGTCCATCATGTGTTAGGAGCACTAAAGTTGCCATTATGTGTAAGGCCATGTCGGCTTTCCAAGGAGCAAGATTGGACAGAAAAGGATTGTCTCTTTGTTGGCGCACTAAGAAGAATAGAATATACCTGATTTGTTGATTTTTTTAAAATATAACTTTTATTTATTTAATCAATAAAAAGATGCCCAGCAAATGAGAAACATATATGTGAAAAAATTTTATGAATTGTGTACTGTGAGTGAATAAATGATGTGCTTAGTGTTCATTAAAAGCTGACCAACTGTGCTGATTGTCTATTTTCGCTCTTTATTAATTATTCATCATGATTATGCAGATTGTATTAGCTACTGTGTAGCGGGTGACAATAGACAGCAATGAGCAAAACGCTGGTGTTAGAGTAGAATACCAGATATATATACCAGATGGTGAGCAATAGATCCTGATAATAATATCATATGAACTGATCCTCTGATGTATATCTGATATTGAGGTTCATAATTTAAAGAAACAGAAAATTATTTGGGCACCTTAAACACTGAAGGGGGACAGGTGTCTTATTTTCAGACTATTCAGCCAAAATTCCTGTATATAATTGCTATGCTGGACTTCAGTTAATAGAGGACCATTATATGAGTGCTATTAATTATCCTATAGGCACCAAGGTCAGAATCAATTTTACGGGTCTAGGCAGAGCTTGCCACACGACTCCGTTAATAATGACCTCTGGATAATCTGCTATATTAGCACAAATTAAAAATTCGGTCCAGTCTGTTTGTGCAAGTAAATCTTTACTGATTAAATTCAATAGTGAGATTGCACTTTAATAGCTGGGTTGTGATAGGAGAACGATCTTTGTTTAGGGCTGATCAGCAATACACATACCCATATATAAATAGTTAACATGAGGCCCTCATATCTAGGCTGTTAATTATTCTTTGAGCAGCAAGTTCAAAACATTTTTTACGGGTCTAGACATAGCATGTAAGATGATTCCGCTAGTAATGAACTCTGAATAATCAGTTGTCACAGCCTCTATTTGTTCAGGTCCTATTTGTTTATACAAATTAATCCTCACTAGTGAGTTCAGTATTAATGAAGTCCAAGAGTTATAATTAGCAATATCCGCACGATGCTTACTATAGTTGAATCCCCTCAGTCAGCTAACAAATTATTGTGCCTAGTTTCAAAATGACTTCCCTAGCTAGTTCTATCGTTAATCTACTAGGGTTATTTGAGTGTGAGCATTTAACAGATACATTGCCCACTCATCACCGTTGCTGGGAATAAATGAATAGCTCGTGTTGTTATATCTCTATTGCTTAAAAGGCACTGCTACACGTATGTGAGCTAACAGTAAGAAAGAGAGCTTTTCATATTGTGATACATTTCAAATTTCAGTCTCTTAAATAATGGTGTGGTTTTTATTAGTATTCCTAGTGGGTAGTACCATACGTCCACCCCCACTATTACACTAGTCCCTGTAATATCAAATGTATTCGTCTTATGGTGTGTTTACTACCTTTTACAGTAAGTTCCCGTTTATTGGTCCACCGGGATTACCAGCGTATCACACGGTTCTAATATTGCTTCTGGCAATTTGTGATACTTGCCAGTATTTAAGCTAATGCAGCGTAAACATCAGTAATTGATCCGTAATTTTAACTTGCGTATGAATAGCTTTAATCAATAATTACATCTTTTACTATGATCTATTATGGGACTGTGTATGTAACACTATAAATCACAAACATTATTCTTATACTCTGTTCATATTTATGAAAGTGCCTGCAGGTAACTACTCAATGCTGTTTGTAATTCTATGCCACCCTGGGCTCTATACCTCACGTACTCCACTGAGCACGCAGTCTATACTTTGTATCCCCTTGTATTGGGACTGATCAGCGGCTCAAGCAGTTAGATTGGCCCTACACAGCATGCATTCATCCTGTTATATACATTTATCTAATATTCGAGCATTTTATAAGCACAGTGGTCAGTATGAGCGGGCTTAGGAGCACCGCTCGGAAACGCCGACGTGCACGTTTCGCATTAGCTTTAACGAGGCAAACCCGATTGCCCAGTTGAGAAAGATTATAACAGGTCATCCGACCTATCACATACTGACTATCGCACCTGTACGGGATTCATTGGGCCGCATACCACGCCAGGTTTCATCCTTATGGAACGCATGACTCTTTACTACGAGTCACGTGGTATCTACATCATGCCTGATTGGCGTCTGGACGGAGTGTTTTATTCGCGTACATATGTACAAACAATTTGCTTTATTAATTGACTTTGGATAAGAGCAGTTAATTGCATTGCTATGAATACCAGAAGAAAATATACATGTATACAAAATACACAAATGTATAATTTATTGGTTGCTCATAGTGCACACTATGATAATATCTATGTATCATTAGAGAAAATTACATACATTGAGTTAATATGATATAGTTAAAAGGTAAAAAGAAAACAGGGAAAAAAAATTAGAGTGAACAAAATTAAAAAATTAAAATTAAAAATTAAAAAAATAATGAGTGTTAGCGGAAAAGTCCGATATAACGTGTTCGATGGTGATAATATTCAGAAAATTTTTAAAGAGAAGGAATCTACTATAGAGATACCCCTATAAATGGGGGTAAGGTAAAGTGAACACGCCGTGCTATCATCCAGTTTGTTGGTTATCATTAAATGTGCTCATACAAGGCCCTGTTGTGTTGAGTATACTTAATAACTAATTTGGTGAGTTCTAGTATTAAACAAATGCAAAAAAAGTGAAAGTGTGACAAAAATGTTTTGTCACACTTTCACTTTTTTTGCATTTGTTTAATACTAGAACTCACGAAATTAGTTATTAAGTATACTCAACACAACAGGGCCTTGTATGAGCCCATTTAATGATAACCAACAAACTGGATGATAGCACGGCGTGTTCACTTTACCTTACCCCCATTTATAGGGGTATCTCTATAGTAGATTCCTTCTCTTTAAAAATTTTCTGAATATTATCACCATCGAACACGTTATATCGGATTTTTCCGCTAACACTCATTATTTTTTTAATTTTTAATTTTAATTTTTTAATTTTGTTCACTCTAATTTTTTTTTCCTGTTTTCTTTTTACCTTTTAACTATATCATATTAACTCAATGTATGTAATTTTCTCTAATGATACATAGATATTATCATAGTGTGCACTATGAGCAACCAATAAATTATACATTTGTGTATTTTGTATACATGTATATTTTCTTCTGGTATTCATAGCAATGCAATTAACTGCACTTATCCAAAGTCAATTAATAAAGCAAATTGTTTGTACATATGTACGCGAATAAAACACTCCGTCCAGACGCCAATCAGGCATGATGTAGATACCACGTGACTCGTAGTAAAGAGTCATGCGTTCCATAAGGATGAAACCAGGCGTGGTATGCGGCCCAATGAATCCCGTACAGGTGCGATAATCAGTATGTGATAGGTCGGATGACCTGTTATAATCTTTCTCAACTGGGCAATCGGGTTTGCCTCGTTAAAGCTAATGCGAAACGTGCACGTCGACGTTTCCGAGCGGTGCTCCTAAGCCCGCTCATACTGACCACTGTGCTTATAAAATGCTCGAATATTAGATAAATGTATATAACAGGATGAATGCATGCTGTGTAGGGCCAATCTAACTGCTTGAGCCGCTGATCAGTCCCAATACAAGGGGATACAAAGTATAGACTGCGTGCTCAGTGGAGTACGTGAGGTATAGAGCCCAGGGTGGCATAGAATTACAAACAGCATTGAGTAGTTACCTGCAGGCACTTTCATAAATACGAACAGAGTATAAGAATAATGTTTGTGATTTATAGTGTTACATACACAGTCCCATAATAGATCATAGTAAAAGATGTACTTATTGATTAAAGCTATTCATACGCAAGTTAAAATTACGGATCAATTACTGATGTTTACGCTGCATTAGCTTAAATACTGGCAAGTATCACAAATTGCCAGAAGCAATATTAGAACCGTGTGATACGCTGGTAATCCCGGTGGACCAATAAACGGGAACTTACTGTAAAAGGTAGTAAACACACCATAAGACGAATACATTTGATATTACAGGGACTAGTGTAATAGTGGGGGTGGACGTATGGTACTACCCACTAGGAATACTAATAAAAACCACACCATTATTTAAGAGACTGAAATTTGAAATGTATCACAATATGAAAAGCTCTCTTTCTTACTGTTAGCTCACATACGTGTAGCAGTGCCTTTTAAGCAATAGAGATATAACAACACGAGCTATTCATTTATTCCCTGCAACGGTGATGAGTGGGCAATGTATCTGTTAAATGCTCACACTCAAATAACCATAGTAGATTAACGATAGAACTAGCTAGGGAAGTCATTTTGAAACTAGGCACAATAATTTGTTAGCTGACTGAAGTGATTCAACTATAGTAAGCAACGTGCGGATATTGCTAATTATAACTCTTGGACTTCATTAATACTGAACTCACTAGTGAGGATTAATTTGTATAAACAAATAGGACCTGAACAAATAGAGGCTGTGACAACTGATTATTCAGAGTTCATTACTAGCGGAATCATCTTACATGCTATGTCTAGACCCGTATAAAATGTTTTGAACTTGCTGCTCAAAGAATAATTAACAGCCTAGATATGAGGGCCTCATGTTAACTATTTATATATGGGTATGTGTATTGCTGATCAGCCCTAAACAAAGATCGTTCTCCTATCACAACCCAGCTATTAAAGTACAATCTCACTATTGAATTTAATCAGTAAAGATTTACTTGCACAAACAGACTGGACCGAATTTTTAATTTGTGCTAATATAGCAGATTATCCAGAGGTCATTATTAACGGAGTCGTGTGGCAAGCTCTGCCTAGACCCGTAAAATTGATTCTGACCTTGGTGCCTATAGGATAATTAATAGCACTCATATAATGGTCCTCTATTAACTGAAGTCCAGCATAGCAATTATATACAGGAATTTTGGCTGAATAGTCTGAAAATAAGACACCTGTCCCCCTTCAGTGTTTAAGGTGCCCAAATAATTTTCTGTTTCTTTAAATTATGAACCTCAATATCAGATATACATCAGAGGATCAGTTCATATGATATTATTATCAGGATCTATTGCTCACCATCTGGTATATATATCTGGTATTCTACTCTAACACCAGCGTTTTGCTCATTGCTGTCTATTGTCACCCGCTACACAGTAGCTAATACAATCTGCATAATCATGATGAATAATTAATAAAGAGCGAAAATAGACAATCAGCACAGTTGGTCAGCTTTTAATGAACACTAAGCACATCATTTATTCACTCACAGTACACAATTCATAAAAATTTTTCACATATATGTTTCTCATTTGCTGGGCATCTTTTTATTGATTAAATAAATAAAAGTTATATTTTAAAAAAATCAACAAATCAGGTATATTCTATTCTTCTTAGTGCGCCAACAAAGAGACAATCCTTTTCTGTCCAATCTTGCTCTTCATTCTTTATTGTCTATGGCGGCACCCCCATACAAACATATGTAGAATTTCTACACTATAACCAAATTTGGGGATTCATTTACATACAATTAATACGAAGTTTCTCTAGTGCAGAAGACATTTCCTTTTCCCCATTTTCCCTTTTCGAAGATACTACTGTATGAGTTGGTGATCCAACTTTTCTGTCTCCTAGCACAGTATAAGAATTTATATTTAATATTGTGTAAATTTCATAAATTGATACATAATAATCTTTCTTAAAATAATTAGTACTTCTAACCCGATTGAGAACCAGTTTATGAAATGGCTACATTTAATCTAACGAAGGACCTAGATGAAACACGAGAGAGATTGAGGAACAACACAAACGCATTGCTTGATAGTGACATATCTTCAAGTGACCCATCAAATAGAGACTGGACGGATGATCTATACTCCTTAAAACAGATCCTGATTAAGCAAAGTAAAACTTGGTGGAACAAAACCACCTTTGATAGTTACATCAGAAATAAGGTGACACCAAGAGGTTTGAGACCTAGGGTTTTTCCTGCATTTGAATTAGCTAATGAGGATCTCCAAAAAGAATGGGAAAACATCCTGTCCCAATGTTCTATGGAACTAATTAAAATCCTAATTAAACATGACGAGATCCTTCTCAACCGGTATACGCAGGAGATCACAATATTAGGTGATAAATTTAAGAAATTTGAATCATTGGAAACATTTCAATCTACTTATACAAAATATAAGAAGGAAATCGAGGAGATAGAGCAAACCGTTATGGAAAGGAAGCGTAGAAAGTTACACCGTGATATAACTGATTTTGCACAGAATAAAGCCTATAGATGGAAGACCTATGGATCACGTAATAGAACTAACAGCACCACCAATTACACAACCTCAGATGTGGATTCTTCTGAGGGGGAAGGAAATCTGAGTATGTTTAATAGGGAACGAGGCAGGAATTTTTTAGAGAGACCTCCGAAGGAAATACGCGAAGGAATAGGACGAGACACTATAAGATCAGGCGGGGGAAGGGGAGAAAGAAGAAAGCGAGACACACGTGATTGAAGGGAAGAGCCAAGGGAGCAGAGGCGGTACCGCAAGTGAAAGAGGACAAATTACGCATCATCAATTTGACAGATAGAACCCTCACTAATGATCAAATTTCCCTTTTATCAAAGGGACTCTCCTTTTCTCCAGCTCATAAACCAGACTGTTTTGAATGTGAAAAGGACTTACACCTTTTCACACGAAAAATTCTCCTAAAGAAATTCTTTAGGAATAAGGATGTTTTCTCAGAACAGCCCAATACAGACAATGATCCAGCAGCCACTGTCTCACTGTCAATGGAAGACCAATCCATTCTGAGAATGTTAGAAGAATTAGACACTGATAATGAGGCGGACCAACATGAATTGCAACCATTTGACGCAGCAAAAATTAAGACGAAATCAACCTTTTTCCCGGATTTCAAAATCTGCCCTCCAGTAAAGGTTTTTCTGGATCTGGTATCAAGGGATCTTGATACCTTATTTGGGGAACAAGATATTTTCAGATTTGACCAGGATAACTTAACCAAGGAAGAGAGAACTGCTCTTAAAGAAATTCTGCAATGGCAGGATACTGTGATTAAACCATCAGATAAAGGGGGAAATGTAGTTTTGTGGCCCAGGATTATGTATATAAAAGAACTGGACAAACAGCTGCGAGATCGCACATGCTACAAGCCCCTTTTGTTTAATCCCACTTCAGATTTCCAGAGACAATACATGGACATGATTTCAAGAGCAGTATCTGAGGGAACCATCTCCAAAAAGGACTTCGATTTTTTGAAAATCGACAAACCAGTGATTCCAACCCTATATCTGCTCCCGAAAGTGCATAAAAATGAGATCGTGCCCCCAGGAAGACCCATTGTGTCCGGGGTGGGCAGCTTGACTGAGAAGGCCAGTATTTATGTAGATCAGTTCTTAAGGCATTTCGTACTGTCTTTACCAGCCTACGTTAGGGACACAATGGATGTCCTAACGAGACTACAGAACATCAACGTACCGCCAGGAACATGGCTGGCAACTTTTGATGTTGAAAGCTTATATACCAGCATAAGCCATACGAATGGAATCAGAGCAGTTAAATTCTTTCTGGAGATGAGTATACAACATGAATTCAATTCATTTCTCCTTACATTGCTGGAATTTATTCTCACAAAGAACTATTTTACGTGTAATGAACAGTACTACCTCCAGGTTAGGGGCACAGCTATGGGGACGGCGTGTGCCCCCACATATGCTGGCCTCTACCTGGGGTGGTGGGAATGGGAACTGGTCTTTCAGGACAGCCACGAGAAGTATACAAATCATGTTGTTTTGTATTTGAGATATATTGATGACATCCTCATCCTATGGGATGGGGACCAGGCTCTTCTGAATGAATTCATCAACATCCTGAATAATAATGATCTCAACCTAAAACTTACATGCGAAATGAGCCAGCAAACAATAAATTTCCTTGATCTTACAATCAATATTGAAACGGATGGTTCAATTTCCACAGATATCTACAGGAAGAAGACTGCAATGAACAGTATACTGCATTCAAGCAGTTCGCACCTCCCAACTACCATCAAAGGGATACCAAAAGGTGAATTTCTCCGAACTAAAAGAAATTGTTCTGATACAATGAACTATTCAATAAGAGAACAACAATTAGTAGAGAGATTAAAACAAAGAGGATATAGCAACCGGATAATAAAAACTGCGAGGCAGGATGTTAAAACTTATACCAGAGAATCTCTTTTAGTGCCGAAAATCAAGAATCCTAAAGAAGAACCAGTGAGATTCATAAGCACCTATAATAATAAATGGCGTGAGATTAACTCCATCCTGCAACAGCATTGGTCAGTTTTAAAAACCGACAATGATTTAAAAGGCATATTACCTCACAGAGCCCAGTGTAGTTGGAGAAGGACCCGTAACTTAAAAGACATCTTAGTAAGAAGCCATCTACCATCTTTGAAAAAACCAATACATCATAAGAAGGGTTCTTTCTGTTGCAGACAATGCAAAGCCTGTCAATTTATGGTCCCCAAAACCGATTATAAAGATGCCTATGGCAAAAAGTGGGATATTGAGAGTTACATCGACTGTACGACATCAGGGGTAGTTTACCAATTAATATGTCCTTGTAACAAGACATACATTGGTAAAACTATAAGACCATTGAAGGTGAGACTACTGGAGCATGTAGGCTCTATAAGAAATGCAAGACAAGATAGAGCCAAGTTTAAATCACTTACTCCAGTAGCCAATCACTTCCTACATTATCATAATGGGACCGCAAAGGACCTTCAGGCTTTCGGTATGAAACACTTTGAGATGGGCATTCGTGGCGGAGACATCGACAGGGATCTCCTCAGATTTGAGTGCAAAATGATTTTCTTAATGGACAGTTTGCACCCAAATGGGCTTAATGAAGGCAATAGCTATTTACCCTTCTTGTAATTTCACATTTACAGGTATCACTGAATGAGGATGTAAGTTGTTTGCATATAACTCTTCCCTTTCCCCCTCCTCCTTTTTGTAATAAATCCAGGGTAGCTTTTGGGACAGTAACAAACGGGGTGGCATATTGATTAAACTCCTAAAGTTATAATGATGAATGAACTAGGCTTTTATTTTTCTACCGGTAAAGTAATGTCCCATTACCATGTGCCCTTAAGATTAATGGTTTGAAAACCAACCTAATCTTATTATAATAAAGGACTCACCAGGATGCAGCCTCACTGTAAATGAGGTATGTATTTGGGTATTGTGAATGACAAGCTCTTAATTGCATCAAGAGCAGTGGAAAAAACAGATATTTGGTAATGAGTATCCAGGAACTTAATCTTCCATGTGTCGATGTGGCTAGGTCATATTGAAGAAGAACTGTGCAAGAACCAGTTCAACTATGTGGACTCTCATTTAAATATGATAATTTCAACATTTTTTCTTTTATTGATTGAATCCAGATGAATGCAGAATACCTTATTTGGTCATAAGTATAATCATCATATTACTTTGGATACTGGAAGCCTTAGGGAAATTCACAATGTAGAGTCATCACCGGATCACTGCTATGAGACCCAGACAAAAGAGTTTGGTTTGATATACTAGCACACATGGATAATACTTAGAAACTAGTATCAAGTAATAAATCGTAGTAAGTAAAAATATAAAAAATGAAAAACAATAAATAAACAAACAATAATAAATAATATATTTCATTACAGTCAATTATCAGTCATGTATGTTAATTGAGCACAAACATTTTTGTTTTATCTATTTTTATTCACTTTATCACACTTATTTGTAATGTACATTTTTGTCACACTTTCACTTTTTTTGCATTTGTTTAATACTAGAACTCACCAAATTAGTTATTAAGTATACTCAACACAACAGGGCCTTGTATGAGCCCATTTAATGATAACCAACAAACTGGATGATAGCACGGCGTGTTCACTTTACCTTACCCCCATTTATAGGGGTATCTCTATAGTAGATTCCATCTCTTTAAAAATTTTCTGAATATTATCACCATCGAACACGTTATATCGGACTTTTCCGCTAACACTCATTATTTTTTTAATTTTTAATTTTAATTTTTTAATTTTGTTCACTCTAATTTTTTTTTTCCTGTTTTCTTTTTACCTTTTAACTATATCATATTAACTCAATGTATGTAATTTTCTCTAATGATACATAGATATTATCATAGTGTGCACTATGAACAACCAATAAATTATACATTTGTGTATTTTGTATACATGTATATTTTCTTCTGGTATTCATAGCAATGCAATTAACTGCACTTATCCAAAGTCAATTAATAAAGCAAATTGTTTGTACATATGTACGCGAATAAAACACTCCGTCCAGACGCCAATCAGGCATGATGTAGATACCACGTGACTCGTAGTAAAGAGTCATGCGTTCCATAAGGATGAAACCAGGCGTGGTATGCGGCCCAATGAATCCCGTACAGGTGCGATAGTCAGTATGTGATAGGTCGGATGACCTGTTATAATCTTTCTCAACTGGGCAATCGGGTTTGCCTCGTTAAAGCTAATGCGAAACGTGCACGTCAGCGTTTCCGAGCGGTGCTCCTAAGCCCGCTCATACTGACCACTGTGCTTATAAAATGCTCGAATATTAGATAAATGTATATAACAGGATGAATGCATGCTGTGTAGGGCCAATCTAACTGCTTGAGCCGCTGATCAGTCCCAATACAAGGGGATACAAAGTATAGACTGCGTGCTCAGCGGAGTACGTGAGGTATAGAGCCCTGGGTGGCATAGAATTACAAACAGCATTGAGTAGTTACCTGCAGGCACTTTCATAAATATGAACAGAGTATAAGAATAATGTTTGTGATTTATAGTGTTACATACACAGTCCCATAATAGATCATAGTAAAAGATGTAATTATTGATTAAAGCTATTCATACGCAAGTTAAAATTACGGATCAATTACTGATGTTTACGCTGCATTAGCTTAAATACTGGCAAGTATCACAAATTGCCAGAAGCAATATTAGAACCGTGTGATACGCTGGTAATCCCGGTGGACCAATAAACGGGAACTTACTGTAAAAGGTAGTAAACACACCATAAGACGAATACATTTGATATTACAGGGACTAGTGTAATAGTGGGGGTGGACGTATGGTACTACCCACTAGGAATACTAATAAAAACCACACCATTATTTAAGAGACTGAAATTTGAAATGTATCACAATATGAAAAGCTCTCTTTCTTACTGTTAGCTCACATACGTGTAGCAGTGCCTTTTAAGCAATAGAGATATAACAACACGAGCTATTCATTTATTCCCTGCAACGGTGATGAGTGGGCAATGTATCTGTTAAATGCTCACACTCAAATAACCCTAGTAGATTAACGATAGAACTAGCTAGGGAAGTCATTTTGAAACTAGGCACAATAATTTGTTAGCTGACTGAGGGGATTCAACTATAGTAAGCAACGTGCGGATATTGCTAATTATAACTCTTGGACTTCATTAATACTGAACTCACTAGTGAGGATTAATTTGTATAAACAAATAGGACCTGAACAAATAGAGGCTGTGACAACTGATTATTCAGAGTTCATTACTAGCGGAATCATCTTACATGCTATGTCTAGACCCGTAAAAAATGTTTTGAACTTGCTGCTCAAAGAATAATTAACAGCCTAGATATGAGGGCCTCATGTTAACTATTTATATATGGGTATGTGTATTGCTGATCAGCCCTAAACAAAGATCGTTCTCCTATCACAACCCAGCTATTAAAGTACAATCTCACTATTGAATTTAATCAGTAAAGATTTACTTGCACAAACAGACTGGACCGAATTTTTAATTTGTGCTAATATAGCAGATTATCCAGAGGTCATTATTAACGGAGTCGTGTGGCAAGCTCTGCCTAGACCCGTAAAATCGATTCTGACCTTGGTGCCTATAAGATAATTAATAGCACTCATATAATGGTCCTCTATTAACTGAAGTCCAGCATAGCAATTATATACAGGAATTTTGGCTGAATAGTCTGAAAATAAGACACCTGTCCCCCTTCAGTGTTTAAGGTGCCCAAATAATTTTCTGTTTCTTTAAATTATGAACCTCAATATCAGATATACATCAGAGGATCAGTTCATATGATATTATTATCAGGATCTATTGCTCACCATCTGGTATATATATATCTGGTATTCTACTCTAACACCAGCGTTTTGCTCATTGCTGTCTATTGTCACCCGCTACACAGTAGCTAATACAATCTGCATAATCATGATGAATAATTAATAAAGAGTGAAAATAGACAATCAGCACAGTTGGTCAGCTTTTAATGAACACTAAGCACATCATTTATTCACTCACAGTACACAATTCATAAAAAATTTTCACATATATGTTTCTCATTTGCTGGGCATCTTTTTATTGATTAAATAAATAAAAGTTATATTTTAAAAAAATCAACAAATCAGGTATATTCTATTCTTCTTAGTGCGCCAACAAAGAGACAATCCTTTTCTGTCCAATCTTGCTCTTCATTCTTTATTGTCTATGGCGGCACCCCCATACAAACATATGTAGAATTTCTACACTATAACCAAATTTGGGGATTCATTTACATACAATTAATACGAAGTTTCTCTAGTGCAGAAGACATTTCCTTTTCCCCATTTTCCCTTTTCGAAGATACGGCTTTCCAAGGAGCATGCACAACTTCGGTGAGCATATTGGGGGGACAACCTCAAAAATGAATCGCAAATGATGTAATAAAAATCCAAATGGCCCTCAGCAGAAAAAAAGCCCTGGATCCAAGGGCTGCTACCTCTGCAGATTTCTTAATTGGAGCCTCCCTATCTGTGTTGATGTCCCTGAGCTCTCTCAGTCCAGCTGTTCACACATCCTGACACAGCCTCTGCCATAAAGCTCTACAGATCTTCAATGGCTGCTTCAGCCTCACCTCAGTAACTTTCTGTGGGTACCCATGCTTCACTGCCTCAAGTGGGTCATGTAGTCAACAGCGCTGTGTGAGTCTGCCTTTCTCCTACTACCCACAACAGCTCCACTGCTCGCCAGTTCCCCTTCTCCACATAACAGCTGTACTTGTCCCCCAGCTTGTCCTCCTTACTGCTTATGCATATTACATGGGTGCAGCCCCTGGGCTACTGACATTTTGCTATACACTTCTCAATTCTAACCAGCCTCGTACCTGTAAGGTACTCCTCTCCACACAGCAGCTACCACTGTTTTATTCTCCACAGCCCACTGGCTGCATACATGGCTTACATCCTTTTGTACATGGCAGTAGAGAGCCTGTCTGGGCCCAGGTACTTTTCTGGGGGCATGGTCTAATAATAGAAGGCATGGCCCTGCACGCTTAGAAAAAAAAAATACAAAAAAATGAGTGCCTCCCTGGACACATTGCAATCCAGCACACAGCAGTCTATGCTGGACTGTGGAGAAGAGCTACAGCTGCTGCTGCCATGTAAGGAGGGGATTATGGGGGCCATTCAAAGTTGATCGCTCGCTAGCAGTTTTTAGCAGTTGTGCAAACACTAAGCCGCCGCCCTCTGGGAGTGTATCTTAGCTTAGCAGAAGTGCGAACGAAAGGAACGCAGAGCGACTAAAAAAAAAAATTGTGCAGTTTCAGAGTAGCTCCAGACCTACTCCTAGCTTGCGATCACTTCAAACTGTTCAGTTCCGGATTTGACGTCACAAATACACCCTGCGTTCGGCCAGTTGGGTAAGTTGACACCCAGAAACGCCCCTTTCCTGTCAATCACTCTGTGCTCAGCAGTGCGACTGAAATGCATCGCTAGACCCTGTGCAAAACTACATCGGCCGTAGTGAAAGTATGTCGCGCATGCACATTGCGCCGCATACACATGCGCAGAAGTGCCATTTTTTTGCATCATCGCTGCACAGCGAACATTTTTAGCTAGCGATAAACTCAAAATGACCCTCTTAATCCACCTCTGGGCCCCTCCATCAGGCCTGGGTAAATAGTACCTGACCCCCTCGGGCACAACTGTTCTTGCATACTATATAACTTGACAATCATCATGTTCCTAAAACTATTTCTCTACCAACTCTGCAGGACTGTCTCACAAACTGACCTCTCAAATGTGGTTCTCCTTTTACAGTAGATAGGGCACATTGTGCTGTTCACTTTAAGCCCACTGACCCGCCATCCAGAGACATAACAGTCTACCTCAACTATCTCAGTGCAAAGGAAAAAAACGTGGCTGTGGGCCTGATTCTGATTTGGAAGTAAAGCAAAAAAAGTAAGTTACTTTATATTCTAGACAAACCATTTTGCAATGCGAAAGTAGCAAATACATTTTTATTTTTATATTTTTCTGTGCACACCAAATAAATCTTAATCTCTTTGTGCATGTTACAGCTGCCCCACGTGCAGTGCATCATGGTTTGGCCAAGTAAACAGTTACTTGATATTTCTGCTTTGCTTCCAAATCAGAATATGGGGTGTATTCAATATGTGCTGAATCCATTCCAACATTCATTTGTTGAAATTGATTCAAGAAGGGCTATTCAATAGACGGCCAAATCTGAATGTTGGATTTGAGCCAAATACGACTGTTGGATTTGGCTGTACCCGGGGTCCTGTCCTGCTGCTGCTGTCAGCGGCTGCTGGGTGCACTGACGGTGGCAGTGGGGGGAGAAGACGGCAGCAGAAGGTGGGAGGAGGTGACAGTGGCGGGGGGAGCTGGACGGCAGCCAGCAGGGGGAGCTGGATGGCAGCAGGCGGCAGAAGGAACTGAATTGCGGCGGGAGGCCACGGAGAGCTGCCAACGGCAGCTGTCAGAGGGAAAAGTCTGCGCCAGCGGGGATGATGTCTGCGGCAATGGTGGTTGGTGCTCCCATGTGTGAGGAGCCTGGCCGGGATGACGCCCTGCTCAATGCAACATTTTTTAAAGTCAGATTGAGATTGTCGGAAAGGGGGCTAAAACCTGTTGGATTTGGCCCCGTTTCTGACAGAAGCACGAAAATCAGCGCCTAATCTGCCGATCCATATGTTTTCCAACAAGTCGGAAATTCCCAACTTGTTGGGAAAAAAGTGCTTTTTTTGAATAGCTCGGAACCCCTTCCGACCAAAATCTGTTGGAAGCTGCCATCTTTCTAACAAGACGGCAGCTTCCAACAGATTTTGAATACACCCCTTTTTTACTATAGACTATCAAGACCTTCATCTGCAAATCTTCCAAGATTTTCTCCTTTCCGCCATTCAAAAATGTAGACACTTCCCACTTTTTACAAGCATTTTATATATTTTCCTTAGGTCATACATTGTTTGGCAACCCTGAACCTCACACTTTGGAACTTGAACCCCATTTTCTTTGTGACTATTAACTTTCTGCTCATGAGAACAGACCTCCACCTTCACTAACCAAACTTTTGTTGCCTACCTGCCGTGCATCACTCTTCTGTTATTTCTTTTTCTCCTCTCTATCCATTTTTATATACAGGTATGTACTTAAAAATAAAAAATAAGTGACATGCTAATTTCTTGGGTACATCACTGAGGAGGAGCTTTAACAGAGGAGGGGGACACATGTGCACTCCCCAATTATGCCCCTTCTCCCTGGCGGTACAGTAGACTCTGGCATTGTGCCAGAGTCTACTGCACTTGCGCAGGTCTCCAGGAACATGGCACCTACATCTCATTCTGTCGACATTTGACAATCTGCAGCAAACTCTGGTATGGCAGAGAGATGGGTATAATTAAATGGGTGCAGGGTGTGCAGTGTCTGGGTCCCACTGGACCCAGAAGCCCCATGTACCCATTATACCTATGCCAGTAGTCTAAAAAATTATATTAATCTTTGATCTGTTTTGATGTTCTTGACATTTATATCTTCATTGCCATGTACAGTAACTGCTTGTTGTGTTACATGTTCTAATTATGAATAAAGTCTCTGAATAAAAAAGCTGCAAAGCTATTTTTGTGATCACTATATCTTGCTGTATTTGCACATTTTTGTGTAACTAAGTCACAAATCTGTGTAAGAAAGGTTCCGATATGAATGGCCACAGTTATTTCCCCCACCATGTTCCCTTATGCTGAATCTGTGGCTTTTTACATAAGTAGTACTAATTCCTTTGTGACAAAAGTCACTGCTTAGCATCTCTGGTGCACTGTGAGCAGCATTGTATGACACTATGATGTGACTAAGGTAAAGAATAAAGAGGAAGCCTGGCAGGGGCAGGAGAGTGTGATTGTCTTAAAGACAGAAGAGTGGGACTTTTGGTGAGAATTCCCATATTTTTAAAGTGGCAATCATTTACAAGGAGTAGAGAGAGCACACGTTTTCATAAAATAAAAAGTGACAGTAATTCCGCCTACACCACACCTTGAACCCCGCCCCCAGAAAATTTAATATACATTTTTTCATCAGTCATGTCTGCTATAACAAAAGCCTCTTACAAGACATGTGTTGTGGCATATAAGACTTACATTACCACACCTTTGTGTTTTATATCAAATTATACTTGTTTTGGTATTAAGAAATGATTAACCTTAGATGGTGCAGCAGATTGAAAATAACAATTATGATACAAATTAAGAGAATTGAAAAAAAGATGAAAATATATAATACACATTGTTAAACCCCAGCAAATATTGCAGCGTTGATAAATATTATAAGGTTAATAAAGGTGTTTTTAAACTAATAAGGTGAATAAATGGTAATTTAAAAGGTCTGCCTAGTCAATTTGATTTAACCATCTTTGTACAGTAATGGATCTAAAACCTGGGTGCCTTAAGGACCAAACTTGATTTAACCATATGTGCATTGAAATGGATTTACCTAAAACCTGGGTGTCCTGAGGACCACATTTGAGAATCACTGGTCAAAAGTCTACTACAAAAGAAAGCTCAAGATATGTAGCAAATTCTGACTAGCTCACACAAACCACATTGTTGGTCATTCGTGTAAAACCACCAACATATCAAGTGTCTTAAGACCTTTAGTGTTCACGCCATGTATTAAAAATATTTCCTCCGAAAAATTATGTTCATATCCTTTCTGAAATACTGTATATCCTTATATTTGTAAGTATGTATATTATTACCAATTGCTAAACATGACGGAGTTTTCTTAATTCTAAAGTAATCGACGTATGTCATCTTGCAAACTTTCATAGAGTGAGAGGAGCTCACGTCGCACAGTGTACACTTAATTGTTCTATGGTAAGTGTTTTTATAACTGTATATGAAATTCAGTAAAACATCTATATATCTGTAAGTATTCTGAGCTGTGAAATAGCTCCACATATGAACATACTTGTCTTAAAAGTCCTATTGAAGTGTTCTATGACAGCCACTTTCTCATTATTATTGGTCATGAAATGTTGTATACCGTATTTTTCTAACACTTTTTTAAGGCCGTGTTTAGAAATTGTTTACCATGACCATTTTTCAACTTCTTTGGCACGCAGTTCTGTTGGAATATTTTTTCTAAAGCGTTAGTGACTGTTGTAGTGTTCTTGGCTGTTAGACTGACCACCCACGCTCTCTTACTGAATATGTCAATAATGGTTAATATGTATTTAAAACCATTGTTGTACTTTGCGAGGTCTATGAGCGAGACCAGATCGCATTGCCATTGCTAATTTATAGCCAATACACACATCATGTTCCTTTTATTCACAGCATATCCTGTCATTTGTTGTGTATGTGTGACCAACAATGCAGTTTGTGTGATCTAGTAAGAATTTGCTACAGATTACATCTTGAGCCATCTTTTGTAGTAGACTTTTGACTAGTGATTCTCTTGTGGGCCTCATTGCACCCAGATTATAGGTAAATCCATTGCTTTTCACAGATGGTTAAATCAAATTAACTGTGCAAACCTTTTAAATTACCATTTATACAGTATATCTTATAAGTTTAAAAACCTCTTTATTGGCCTTATAATATTTATCAACACCACAATAACTGCCATGATTTAACAATATGTAATACCTTATTTTTCATTTTTTTCTTCTTAATACTCTTGTGTATCATTCTGGGACTTTTCAAACCACTACATCATCTATGGTTATTTTTTTTTTAAAACAAAAACAACTATCGTTTGATAGAAAACACAAAGGCGTGGTAATGTAAGTCTTATCTGCTGCAACACTTTTTCTTGTAAGAGACTTTTGTTAGAGCAAACATGACTGCTGAAAATTAGTATATTAAATTTATATTACATTTATATAAAATTGTTATAAAAAACCTCAGTGAATTTATGAGATTAGATTACCAATAACGTACAACACACTGGTATCTGCAATTAGGACAAACTTTATACATTTATAAGAAAATACACAGAGATATGATGATTTGTCTTTATTAAATTTATTTACTATAAGACATACCCTGTAAGAGTATTCAAAGAAATACCGGAGGTCATAGTACCCTGATGTATACAATTATTAAATAAGTACATTGCTAACACATATAAGTGCAATGTGTGTTTTTAATATTACATGCAATTTGTTTGTCTTGATATATGTTAGGTATTTTAAAATTTCACAGTTACAGGCATTTTTAATAAACATAACAAAAGTTATATTTTATGAGTAAATTAATATGACTATTAGTGCACACTATAAGACCAATTCCTTTTCTTCCCATTATGTATATAGTCTAGTATATTGGCAAAAGTATCATCATACAGATATAACAAGGAGAAAAGGAAATCAACTTTTGTTAGCAGCACTCTTTCCCTACCATGAGAAAATTAATTCTTCTTTACTAAAAATAACATGTTCATAATTTTATTAGTAATCTTGTAAGAGTAAAGAAGAAGTTCCAATACCCATATGTGATGTAGGTATCTTTATTGTCATCACATATGATGTACTATATGTCCCCTTACCTTTAAGGGTTCATGTAGAGTGAAATATAAAATAAATAGAAATAAAAAAACGTGTGCAGAAAAAAATAATATATTTATGTGAAAAAAGAAACTTTAAAAAAAATATTAAAAACTGTTTGCTGTCTTTATTCTGTAAGTTTGTCTATTACCTGTGAATTAATTAATGTGCTTTAAATAACTGCTGGCTGCTTTTGCCAGTGATATTGGAGGAAGGTTACAAAAGTTACAATGTTTGCATGGTGTTAAGACAATTCTAAGTTCAGCGTTCAAAATGCAACATTTGTTACTAATAAGTAATATACTGACAGTATTGAAACAAAACTGTACTGTGGACTGTGTTCCTGTCCTAGGTTACTGAATAGTACTTAATGTTGTTGCTTTCTGTATATAGGATGATGCCAACTAAATTATGCACGAATATTTAATATAATCAGCTTCTTCCAGTCAGGTTGCTGAAAAATAATGCCTAAGAAGCAGACCCCATTTCCTATCACTTAATAGGCCCCCCACACTAGATATCTCGAGCAGACTCAAGTATTAATTGTAGTTTGCTCCTCATATATCCATGTGCTGGGAATGTTTATTCCAATGTTGCAACATGAAATATGATCCTGCTTTAAATAATATATATTTAACACTTGAGTAATATTGAGCACTTGAGTAATGTCCACTTATCTTAAGCTGATAATGTCTTTGATAGATTTAATCACAATTTATTAAAAAATAAATTACATAAATCACATAAATATATTTTTTTTTTCTTCACACGTTTTTCTATTTCTATTTATTTTATATTTCACTCTACATGACCCCTTAAAGATAAAGGGACATATAATACATCATATGTGATGACAATAAATATACCTGCATCACACATGGGTATTGGAACTTCTTTATTCTTACAAGATTACTAATAAAATTATGAACATGTTATATTTAGTAAAGAAGAATTAATTTTCTAGTGGAAGGGAAAGAGTGCTGCTAACAAAAGTTGATTTCCTTTTCTCCTTGTTATATCTGTATGTATATATTTACCTCTCCCCTTCAGACTCTCCACCTCTCTACAAAACTTCAAACGGGCTCTTAAGACCCACTTCTTCATCAAACCCAGCCAAATCTCATCCTAACCCTCTGTTCCACGTTCTCTATGTACCCCATCTGTGTCACCCCTGTCTGTCTACCCCTCCCCTTTAGAATGTAAGCTCTCACAAGCAGGGCCCTCTTTCTTCATGTGCTTATCCTTTGTCTTACTGTAATAATCTTCAACTGTACCACATCCAGCAGTCTTCTGCCACCTGATACTTATTCCAGTGTCATCTGCTGATGTAACTATGTTTATTTACCCTGTAATTGTTCTATACTGTCATCAACTGTAAGTTGCTGTTTTCCTGTTTGATTATTTATGTTTGATTATTTATGTACTATGTAATTGGGCGCTGTGGAACCCTTGTGGCTCCATATAAATAAAGGATAATAATAATAATAATAATAATAATAATAATAACAAGCAGCACCACATACTGTATATGCATCTGTGTTTAAATATTTCTATGGTCAACACAAATTGTTATGTCATTAATATCCCCTACATAATATCATTCATTTAAAATCTGGTGCGGGAGTTTCTCTAACTCAAAATCCAAAAGTATCATCATGGCATCACCCCTATATTTTGATTTGATTTATGAGATTGTAATATGGGGTTTGGTATGCGAAATCAGATATAAGCACTACTGCAGTAGTTTTCCCATCCCTTTTCCCCCATATGAGTATCTAGCTGGCTGAAACTTCAGCATTTCCATACTACTAGCACAGTAGAATATATATCATATTTGAATTTCTAAATCAATTTAATACAGTTTTTAGATCACAGCAAAATACTTGTAAACCAGAATGTCATCCTTTAGCCTAACTAAAGACCTGGACAAAAGATGTGAGAGACTGAAAAACAGTCTAGAAACAGCCGTTGGTAATGAAACATATAGTCTAGGATTAAATAATAGAGACTGGTCAGATGATCTTTTTTCCTTAAAACAACTTTTAATGAAACATGGAAAAACTTGGTGGAACAGACAAATATTTGATAATTATATAAATCGTAACATCATGCCCAGAGGTCTGAGACCAAGAGTGTTGAACTGGAAATTCATGATCTAAAGAAGGAATGGGAAACAACATTGACACAATGTTCAAAAGAACTTATCAAGATCTAAATTAAACACAACAAAATATTTTTAGCAAAATATTCTCAGGAAATCTTGGTACTGGGGGAAAAAAATTAAGAAATTTGAGATGGTAGAGAAATTTCAACAAACATATAACAAATTCAAGAAAGAGGTGGAGGATTTTGAACAGGAGATAATAGAAAGGAAGAAAAGGAAATTGTATAGAGATAAAAATTACTTTGCTCAAGATAATTTATACAGATGGTAATCTTATCCACAACGAGCAAGAAATACTAACATGATGAATTACACAACCTCAGATATCAAATCATCAGAAAGAGAAGAATCATTAAACAAAGGTAGACCACAGAGTAGGGATTTTTTAGGACAAACACTGAAGGGGACCAAAGATTATACAAGAATGGAAGATCTAAGATCAGGTGGGGGAAAGGGGTGAAGAAAAAGAGATACAAGGGACTGGTGGGAGGAACCCAGAGAACAAAGGAGAAGGCAGTAAATGATGATACTTTGAGAATAATTAACTTTACAGACATAACACTTACTGAAGATCAAATATGTTTATTAAGTAAGGGGTTATCATTTTCCCCAGCTCATCAACCTGATAGGTTTGAGTGTGAAAAAGATTTACAGCTCTTTATGTGAAAGATACTCTTAAAAATCTTTTCTATACTCAACAACAAATGTGTGAAGAAAACCCTAGTATAGAAGTGGGCTCTGCCTCCATTATACTAACTCCCTCTCTAACGATGGAACATAACTCTTTTATAGTGTGGTGCACAGAACTCTACACAATACTCAATATGTGGCCGTACCAATGATTTGTACAGTGGCGGGATTATGGTCTCATCCCTTGTCTCAATTCCCCTTTTAATGCATGCTAACACCTTATTTGCCTTTGTTGCTACACTTTGACATTGTGTGACCAGAATTGTGTATTGCTACTAAATCTACTATCAATAAACATCCCCAAATCCTTTCCTAATACAGTTACCCCTAAATTTTCCCCCATTTAATTGGTAAGTTGCATGTTTTTTCTAGTTCCAAAGTGCATAACTTTACATTTTTCCACATTGCCCAAACTTTCAGTTTAAATAAATCGCTCTGAATAGAGTCACCATCCACATCTGACTTGATTACCCGGCATATTTTAGTATCGTCTGCAAAAATTGACACTGTGCTTTCTAGTCTGTCACCTAGATCATTAATAAATATATTAAAAAATAGTGGCCCCAGCACAGAACCCTGCTGTATTCCACTGATTACTTTAGACCAGGTGGAAAATATCCCATTAATCATCACTCGCTGTTCCCTGTTATCAAGCCAATTACTCACCCATGTACAAGTAGTTTCTCCTATACCATGCTCCTTTAATTTGAAAATCAGCTTCCTGTGTCTTTATCCAGATAAACCACATCTACTATATTTCCCTGGTTGAGATTGTCGCTTACTATCTCATAGAAACTAATCAAATTAGTTTGACATGATCTATTTCTCACAAAACCATGCTGATTCTTATTAATGGCATGGGAGATCTCCAAGTAATCTTGTATGCTGTCCCTTAGTATGCTTTCCAATAGTTTCCCCACTATTAATGTCAGACTAACCAGTCTATAGTTACCAGGATGAAGTTTAATACCCTTTTTAAACAATGGAACTTCATCCGCTATATGCCAGTCCTTTGGTACCATGCCTGATCTAAGTGAATCAGTGGAAATCATATACAGTTGCCTTGCTATTACAGCATTTAGCTCCATCAGAAACCTTGGATGTAGACCATCTGGACCAGGAGATTTATTAGTCTTAATTTTTTTAATCATTCACAGACTATTTCCTATGACATATAAGTATTAAGCAATGGGCATTTATCATTACTCTTATTATTGTTACTCACTAATCTCAACATCTGGTCCTCTCTAGTAAACACTGATGAAAACAATGTGTTCAATATTTTAGCTTTTTTTTGTGTCATCATTTATCAGGAATTCCAGTTCACTTTTTAATGGACCTATATTCTCTTTTTTTAGCCTCTTATCATTTATGTATTTAAATAATTTTTAAGGGTTAGTTTTACTCTCCTTAGCAATTTGCTTTTCATTTTCTATTTTATCTGCTCTGATTTCCTTTTTGCATTTTGTGTTACATTCCTTATAGTACTGGAAGGACTCCCCCTTCCCGTTTGATTTAAAAACTTTGAATGCTCGCCTCATTTTATCAATTTTTTACTTTACCTTTTTGTTTAACCACATTGGTTTGAATTTAATACTCTTATCTTTACTGCCCAAGAGGATGCACTTACAGTATGGGTATATTTGTCTAGCATCATTTTAAAAACATACCACATTTCAGCAGTGTTCTTTCCCGGAAACAATGTTCCCCAATCTATGTGCTTTAGTGAGTGTTTCAGAATGTTAAAATTTGCTTTTTTTAAAGTTAAGAGTCTTAGATATACCCCTAGAGTGCTGCTTTTGAATGCTAATGTCGAATGTGATCATATTATGATCACTGTTACCAAAGGTCTCACCTACTATGGTATTTGCTATTATCTTCACGATGTTAGTTAGTACTAGGTCCAATATAGTCCCTACTCTGGTTGATTCTTCAACTATTTGATGCAGGTATTTATTCTTAAGCATATTTAAGAACCTTTTACCCCTAGCTGTATAACATGATTCGCTGGCCCAGTTTATGTATGGATAATGAAAGTTCCCAATGATTAGGACCTTCCCAGCCCTTTAGCATTCTCAATTTTCATCAAAAGTTGCGCTTCCTCAGTCACAATAATACGGTATCAGGTGTAATATAACATGTCTCTATTTCAAGTTTTTTAAAATTTCTTTCACATAGAAATATCTACCCATAATTTCTTGACAATATCTCCTGTTCCCTCATGTCAGTGTGAGATGATCTGCACATGGTCTTGTGTTAGTGCGAGATTATTGGGAGATGCTCTTGTGTCACTCAGAGATGCTCAAAAGATGGTGTTAGATGATAAGGTGGTGGTCTTTTGTCAGTGCAAGATGATTGAGATGGTCTTGTGTCAGAGGGAATTGATCAGGAGATGGTCTTTTGTGTATTTGTGAGGTAATCAGTAGATGGAGCTGTGTCAGTGTGAGATGCACAGGAGATGGTTTTATGTCAGTGTGATTTAATAAGTAGATGGAGCTGTGTCAGTGTGAGATGATTGTCAAATGGCCTTGTGTCAGTGTGAGATGATCAGGAGATGGATTTTTGTCAGTTTGAGAGGATATAGAGATGGTCTTGTGTCTTTGTAAGATCATGAGGAACCATGTCATAAACTTATATACGGAGTACAATAACACAAATGTCATTTACTGTATGTGTTTAAACTAGTTCTGAGCAACTTCTAGGATTCCCCTTTATTTAACTTTTTATTAAAAGATTAGCTGGAGGCTGCATAAGCCTGAGGCCATATAAGAGCCCAATTTTTTGTGATTGGTCGTCTATGACTAAGCAGTTGCTAGGTAGATTTTTGGTTCTGTGGTAATTTTTCCTATAGGATTGTTGGGCTGTCCATCAATGTTTCAGGGGGCGTGGGTTTAGGACAATATATAATCCCAGTCATGTGCCTCAGACTTCCTCTTGCCATTTTGGAATGGCCCAGGAAGGCTGAGCACATTGTTCATAGTTATTGCTTTTTTGGTGTGGGTTCTTATCCCCCTTCTAATATTTGTTTGCTTTTACCCATTACACTGTTTTTATCCCCCCCATCCCTTTCCCCCCTTCCTACGTGATTTTCTTTATGTCTCTGGGTGCTTGTGGATCCTGTGCCCCCCCCCCCCCCGCTATGCAGCGTCCCTGCAGGTCCTCTCCTCGCCTTCCCCCCCGTCGCTTGTCTGCGGGTGCGGGATACCAGCGCTCCCGTGCGTGGAGCGTGTCCTCCCCGGTCTCTGTCACGGCGCCTGCTGTAGTGCGGTGGGGTAGGACCACTGCATACCGCGCTCTCCCCCGGCTGCTTGGGCATCTTCTACCCCTCTCCGTTGTGGCCCCGGCTGACGGCTCCGGCGCACACGTGGTGCCTGGCGGCCCGGGGCTGGCAGCGGGGGGGGGGGGGGGCGCGGTGTGTTCTGGTGGGGGGTAGCTGGGGCAGCGGCTCTGTAGCGTCCCCATGGCTTTCTGCTGTGCTGGTGGCAGCTGGGGTGCTTTCTCAGGTGGGGGGTCCAGTTTTTGGGGTCCCTAGCTGGATGTGGGTGGGGGATCCCGGCCTGGGCTCCCTGGGTTTGGTGCAGGTTTCCACTGGTGGGCGCTGTTTTGTAAGTGCATTGGGTGGCCCCCCCTTTTAGTGGGGGCCTCCGGCCACGGTGCTCACAGCGGGGCCTCACCTGCGTGCCCCCCCTTCTCACGCTTGCCTATTCCGTCCTGCGCCCCCCACCCCCCCGTTTCCCAGCTTACAGGTGCCCCTGCATTGCAGACTGGGACGGTGCGGATTGTGGTGGCGCAGTTGGCTGCGGCAGCCTCGTTCCACCTGCCTGGCCCTCCTTCTGGTTTTTCGGCGCCGGCTGGGTTTGCCAGGGGTCAGGTCCCTCCATATTTTCCCGGAGCTCGTACCTGGCCCGTTGCACTGTCTATTACCACGTCTTCCATGGTGCGCTTCCCGGGCCTTCCGTCTGCCTCCCCCCACTTTTCCCCTTTTTGCTCAGTTCCGGACCCTGGGGTTCAGCCCACGTGGGCGGCCAGCTCGGGAAATCCCCCGCTACGGCCCCTCCTGCCCAGTTTTTACAGCCTCACCCGCTCCCGCACAGTTCCCCACCATTCCTCCTATGTTTTCCCGGGCTGCGGGTTATTTCCACCTCCCATGGCTTCCAGCCTACACCATTGGGGATGCCCCGTGGGTCATGGCAGCCCTCCTGCACGATTTCCTCCCTACCACGTGGGGGTCCCTGGCGCCTCTGCCCGCTGCCCCCCCCGGGTTGCGGCGTATGACTTCCCCCCTCCCGCCTGTGCCTCCTGTTTCGTTGTTGAAGCACGGGCGCTTCCTGCGCATGTTGTCCTCTCTGTTTTGTTTGCACAGGTGTCTGCTAGTCCGGGGGAGTCAGGGTTTCAGCGCGGAGGAACCGGAGGCCGAGGAAGGATACGGCTGCAGCGGCAGCGGTAGACGCATCGCCGAGGTTGGTGGCGGTGGAGGCAGCAGATGGGGTTCCAGGTCCTTCAGGCACCGGTGAGCATGCTGTTGTTTCTTCTTCTTGTTACAGTACTTTTAACCATCTGTTGTGTTACTCTGGTCTCCTTGGCGCCCGCGTAAGTTGGCAAGGCTCATGGCGCATCGCCGGGCGAAGGAATCTCGTACAGTCTGGGCACTGGCGGCTACTGTACCCTCCGCTCCCTGCGGTGTGCGGGAAAGACGGACAGGGGGTGTTGGGGGAGCATGCTTTACGAATTTCCATCAGTGGTTAGTTTGGTTTTTATGGTTTGTTACACCGAGTCGCGGCCGGCCTAATGTCCCCACATGTGCAATATTTCTTTCAGTGCATGTGATGCGTTTTGCAATCCAAGGGTTCCGCTTGTAGAGATTACAATGTAAAGTTCCGTCATTATCAGGGTGGTAACGCCATTTTGCCTTTGGGTTTATAAGAGGGGAGGTTCGGTTGGGGGTCACCTGACAGTTCGGGCCGCCTGGTGAGGTCCCTGGCCGGAGGCCCTCGCAGCCGGTGCTTCTGTTTCGAGCTCCTTGGTGAAGGAGGGTGTTCCCAATGGTATCCCGATGGGTCAGTCGTGCAGTTCCAGTGGTTGGCTTCAGGCATGGTTTCCGTATGCCCATTTCGGATTCTGTACCCGTTGGGGCGCACCAGTATTTAATTCAGCCGGTGGCTTTTCCGCATCAGGTCCGTCGGAAGACGGATGAGGATAGCGGCTTGGGGCTCATGTGTGGGCCCTATGCCGTTTTCCCCTCTTCCCGGCTTGAGCATCTTCACCTTAGGGTTGGTGCACAATAGGACTCCGGGAAAGTCCGCCTCATCCAGCTTTTTGTTGTATACAGAGATCCTCAGGTCAATGGTTCATTTCCGGCTGGAAGGAAAGTTCAGGTGCTGTTTAGGTCTCCATTCCCCAGACCGTGTGCAGAGTGAGTATCAGTCTTTCAGTAGGCCCTACATTTGGTGCGGGGCTGTGGTCCTGGGTGGCCTGTTGGCTAAATAGGGACTTGGAGTCGGATTTTCGTCCCTTCCCCTGCGCCCCTATTCACTTTCAGGTTATGTGCTGGGTTTTAGGTTTATAGGTTCTTGCCACGTGGTTTTTTTTTTCTTTCTCGTGTGCCTATGGTAGAAATTCGGCTCTGTCTTTCTTTGTTGCATACTATCTGCTTCCGGCTCCCCGGTTTTTCTCCCCATCGGGCCAGTTTTTTCTTCGTGGGTCCGGGAGACAGTTCAGTCGCAGCAATAATTTGGTGGGTTGCCAGGTCAATGCGTAGGTTGGGAGTTCCTGCCTTACTTGGAGCGGGTTTGTTATCACTTAGCGTCGGTTGCCTAATGAATAAGGCACTGGCCTCCCAAGCAGGGATTGTGGGTGCTGGTCCCATATGGGTTGTAACACATTATGGCAATCATCTCATCTCTGGAGTTGATATCTTCACAGTGGTGGGTGCTGTCCCTTCCCCGCTGACAAAGTAAAGGAACTTTTGGGTTTGATTAAGACTGCTTGGAGAAAGCGCGAAGTTCGGCTTACGCAGTTTCGGTCGTTGCTTGCCCTTCAAGTTTGCGGTTAGGTTTGTTACCAAGGGTGGATATTTTTCGCAGTAACCTTGTACGGGCCGCTGCGGGGACCGCCAGGTAGCATCACGCGTTTTACCTCTCCCGCAGGATCAGTTATAATTGCGGGTTTGGTTTTCATTCCTGGAGTCTTTCTACGGGGAGGTTTTGCCGTTTGATTGTGGGCTGCTCTGTGGCCTCCCTATTGGTCTCCCGGGGTTTTGTTTGGAATCTTCGGCTGTGGGGAGTTGTTTCCTGTCTTGGTATCCTTGATATTGGGGGCCTGCAGGTTCTCGGTTAAGGGACGTTTGGTCCTTTACGACAGCCTGGGAGTGGTCACGCCATTGACAATCAGCTTCGTCCACCCAGGCGTTGCGACTGCTGCATCATCTGCCTGTCTGCTTGTGCTGCAGTATTACTTTCAGGGAGCTGCTCTGGCCAGGCATGCGTTAGCTCCTTCTTCACTTAGGGCCATGGTGGCCTGGTGTTTTCAGTAGTTTTCTTCAGCAGGTGTGTCCCTGGGAGACGTTTTTTTGATGGCTTTCGTGGGTAGTACTATCTGGGAAGTAGGTCCATGGCTGCCATGTCTTCTGCCCTTGCATGCATTTCCTTCCATTCCAGGATGCATGGGCTGGTGGACCCCGCCGGGTCTTTCGCTCCTTTCATGAGCGCTTCAGGGTTGGGCTAGGGTGCGCCCCGCGCCTGGGAGTAACTGGGTCTGTTACGTTGCAATTTTGGCAGAGATGCTGGGTGTGCAGCCTCATGTTGCCGGATCGGTATTTTGAGGTGGCCCCTTTTTAGTTTATCCTTTGCTTTGGCTTTCTTACGAGGCTTTTAGATTATGCGAGTGATGGTGATCAGCGAGGCGTCACGGGATTCCGGCGCCTGGTCCGGTAATGCATGTTGCAGGATGGTCGGTTGCTCTGCAGGATCGTGCGGTCCAAGTAGGATCAGACAGCTCGGGACGCTGGGTGTCCTTGGAGGCCCTGGAGGAGGTGGGTGTCTGCCCGCTGTGCCTGGCGCATGAGTATACACGGGCCTCTGGGGGGCGACTAGTTGCTGTTACGTGCGCTCGCTGGTTCTCTCACAAAGTTGCAGTTTGCCACTGTGTTCTGGGGTTTCTTGGGTTTGCAGTGTGCAGGTTTCAGTACCCATTCCTTGCGGATTGGGGAGGCTACAATGCGGCGGCCACAGGGTCCTCCACGGCAGCTGTTCAGGAGTGGTGCCGTTGGGGGTATACTTCTCTGCGCCTGTTGCGCTAACCCAAAAACTTGGTTTATCCATCGGTTTTTGAATGGGTAGCGTTCAGGAATCGAGGGTGTGAAGTGAATTTTTTATATTTTACTCCGAGGGGGCCTGATTACGATTGGCACTTATAAGGTCCACGAAAGATTTTTGAGTTTTCTCCTTAACTTGGGTTATTTCTGTTTCTGTCAATGTGTTTTGCTATGTCATGTATCGGTGTTGATGTTAGTATGTTTTTCTTTTGCAGCCGTCGATGATTTTGGCGAACAAGTGTGGCTGTTCAGGAGCTGTGCCATTGGAGGTATACTCCTTGGGTCCTATGCCTTGTGGTTTGGGGAGGCTACCATGCGGCGGCCACAGGGTCCTCCATGGCAGCTGTTCAGGAGCTGGGCCATTGGAGGTATACTTCTTAGGTCCTATTCCTTGCGGATTGGGGTGGCTACCATGCGGAAGCCACAGGGTCCTCCACGGCAGCTGTTCAGGAGTGGTGCCGTTGGGGGTATACTTCTCTGCGCCTGTTGTGCTAACCCAAAAACTTGGTTTATCCATTGGTTTTTGAATGGGTAGCGTTCAGGAATCGAGGGTGTGAAGTGAATTTTTTATATTTTACTCCGAGGGGGCCTGATTACGATTGGCACTTATAAGGTCCACGAAAGATTTTTGAGTTTTCTCCTTAACTTGGGTTATTTCTGTTTCTGTCAATATGTTTTGCTATGTCATGTATCGGTGTCGATGTTAGTATGTTTTTCTTTTGCAGCCGTCGATGATTTTGGAGAACAAGTGTGGCTGGTTGGCCGCTCTTACTTTTTGGGCGGCAGGGTTTCCCATGGCACGTAGGATGGCTGATGTTTTTAGAACCAGGGTGGTTTGGGGTTTTCGTTGCTTGTTGCGGCTTTAGGTGGAGTGGTTTGTTAAGCATCCTTTGCTTGTGCTGCGTAATCGGCAGTTCTACAAGGTGGATGGGGTTCGTCTCTCTCCGGCTGGAATTTCGGGTTTTCATAGGTGGGGTTTTGGTCCTTTCCATTGGGGATCTTTTGTTTCCTTGTTTTCTTTGTTTGGATGGCGAGGCGGTTTGTTAAACCTTTGTCGTGGGAAGTCGCTATCAACCAGCGGTCAGATGGGCATAAGTGGTCATTGTGGGACATCCTCTTTAGAAGGATGGCAGGTGTGTCCTTACCTTGCAGTTGGACATTTAGACGTTCCCCTGTGGGAACCGAACGTTTGCCAGAGATAAGAGTGGTAAGTCCTGCACAATGCGGGTTATGCAGGGAGGAGGCGGTGTTGTGGTTTAGTCCCCTCCTCAGTTTTTGTGTTTCAATCTAAATGACTGGAGCTGGTGTCTGGTAGCGACTTTTCCTTTGCCATCCTCCAATATAAAATCAATTCAATTACAATTATAGTTTAAAGAACAGGTCAGCGATCAATAAATATCGTCTGATCTTTAACTACAGCTAACCGTGTCCGTGTCGTTATTTTAGTGTGTCGTTATTTTAGTGGTAAACTAGCTTAAAGAAGTGTTTATGTCAATCGCAATAAAATTATGGGCGCCTTAAAGAAAAAAACCACATAATCCACTCCCCTTTTCCCAAATGGTTGACCTCTATGTGACTTCTGTCACTTGAGAACCACCAGCTATTCAGGGAGTGCCACGTTGTATTGCTCGCCTGATTGGCTGTATGCTCCTCACCTGTCACTCAAGCAGAGCCCATAGAGTCCAATGCGGAAAAAAAAATCCCTTATTGAACTCTATTGGTGGGAACTGATGGTCTACTGGAGACCACAAAGTTAATTGAGGTCACACACAAAGGTGACCTCAGTTAACCTTGTGGTATGTGGTAGACCTATACTGCATGACACTCCCTGGTTGGCTGGAGGATCTCCAAGTCACAGATGTCACATGGAGGCCCACCATTAAGGAAAAGGTGTATACACATGAATCCCCTCACATCTGGTTGGATTGGTTTACATGGGGTGTTTGTTTTTAACCCATGAATGCCTACATGGAAAGAAGAGGACCGATCTACACCGGGTTTAGGTGAATATTATTTTTTTAACAGGTACCCGATGGATTTCTCCTTTGACTAGGGGACCAATGGGCTATGTGACATGAAAAGTAATATATTATAAAGTGATACTTTCACAATGTGTGAGTGATGTCTTTATTGTTAGGTTTCTTTAACAGTAGAACTACAGATACTGGTACTTGTGGTTCACCAATTGCCAGCATATATGGGAAGCTTCCTGGGACCTACTGGAAAAGACAATATTAATTCTTCATTTTATACAATGGACTATGAAGTCACCACCCACAGCCCATGGTTGGCGGCCATAGCCCTGGTTTTCAGCCCTGGCCATTGTTTGTATGCCTGGAGGGGGGATCCCCTTTATTGGGGCATCCCCACTTTCCCAGGGAACCTCTGCCAGGGCTGACTAGTTGTAGATGTAAAACTATGGCTGCAGGACCTATGTAAATGTGAACCTTGGCTGTGGCATTATCTCCTTAACTAGTGGAGCCAGGTGTGGTTTCAAAAATATGTCATCCCCCCCCCCATATTTTTGAAACCATGACTGGTCCAAGAGCTGGTTGTTGAAATACAAGGGGACCACTGCTGAATTTTTTCCCTGTAGTTTAGCAATCATAACCAGCTAAAAGAGCCTGGGGCTGGTAATGGCTTATCTTTTTTATAAACTTTTTTTTTAACTGCTTCAGCACTTTTCCTAATAGATGCATGCACAGATCTCACAGATCTGTGCATGCTTCTGTCAAACATGTACAATGTAATGAAACAGACATTACACTGTGTACGTTTTTATTTGAGAAAAGTTGTTCACACTTACACAATGTAATAGCCTCACACTTAAAATCTGCAGTTTAATAATTTGGGTTAGTGTTGTGACAAACTTGAACCTTCTAATGTGCGAGAAGGTGTGCTTTTATTTACTTTTCACATATACTTTTCATATTTTGCTGTTTTCGTTTCTACATTTTAGAGTCACAATAAAGGTTACATTTTATTATTAGTGTGCCAAATATAACAATACTTTTATCTTCTCTCTCATATCATCAGTTATTAACTACTTAACTCTCTAAAATGTTTTTTTAATAGTATCCTCAAAATTGCTATTTTAACAAATATGCAGATATTTGATATAGTCAAAGAAAATTATACTGAATAAGGAGAAAAAAGCTGCAATTTACATTATTTCATCACTTAAATTTTGTTAACACGATAGATAGATAGATAGATAGATAGATAGATAGATAGATAGATAGATAGACTGGCGGGATACCGGCAGTCACGTGACCGACATCGGCTTCCTGACATTAAGTCTACTGACATGAGATGAGGTAATTATTTTACCCCCCTGTCTTCTACCCTAACCTTAACCCACCTGAGATGGCGGCTAAGGCTAAGACTCTGATGCTGACGGCAAGGGCTAAAATTTGGGGAGGTGGCTTAGTTTAACCCCCCCTCTCTAGTCTACTGCTTCAGTCACTGAAAAGTGAATAAATTAAAAGCTATTGTGTCATGTACACCTGCTTGCCTTTTCATAGAATAAAGCACACTTTCAAAACAGAACAATTATTGCTTATTATCAAAGATATTCTGAAATGTCCAGGACAGATCTGTTGGTATCCCATTGAAAAGATAATAAAGAATTGGATTATAGTCATATTTCAAACTAATTGCATTCTTGAATTAGCCTCACTAATGTTTTCAATCTTCTTATTAGCCATTCAGCCATTTTAACTGTAAAAAATTAATCACTCTGCAGTTTGGTATCATTGTGAGCGCCACATTGAATATGGTCCAGGGAAAGCAAAGGAGAGTTTTCTGAGATCTGAAAGAACATTATAGACATGGTAAAGGCTGGAAGACCTTGTCCAATGTTCATGTGACTACAGTTGCAAATATTATTATGAAGTTTAAGTACATAAGATTGTAAGCAACCTCTCTGGATGTGGTCACAAGATGAAAATCAACCCCAGATTAAACTGAAGGATAGTGAGAATGGTAAAAAAGAACAAAGGGAATATTTTAAAGAGATACAAGCTGAATTCCAAGGTCAAGGTAGATTTGTCTCTGATCGCGCAATCCAACACTTTTTGAGTTATAGTGGACTCCATTGAAGAATTCCCAAGAGGAATCCACTTAAAAAAAAAAAAAAAAACAGAAAAAGTCCAGACTGGAATTTTCTAAATTGCATACTGACACAATGCTTCTGGGAGAATGTACTGTTCACTGATAAGTCAAACCCGAAGCTGTTTGGCATGTCACATTAGCTCTGTGTACACAGATGGAAAAAGTAAGCTATAAAATAAAAGACCACTATACCTACTGTGACACATGGAGGAAGCTTGGTTATGTTTGAGGGCTGCTTTTCTGTGTCAGGCTTGTATCTGTGCATCTTGTATCTGTGTAGGGCACAATTAAATATCAAGACTATGAAAGCATTTGGAGTGAAACATACTTTCCAGTGTCAGAAAGCTCTGTCTCAATCGCAAGTCATGGGTTCTGTAACAGGAAACTGATCCAAATATATAACTAAAAGTATCCAAGGATGGGTAAGAACAGATCTTTGGTCTGTTCTAAAGTGGCCTCTATGAGCCCTGATCTGAATCCTGTCCAACATCTACAGTATGAAAAGAGCTGAGACATGCAGCCTGGAGAAGACCCTCATCACACTTGAGACAGCTGAAGCAGATTGCTCAGGAAGAATAGCCAAAACTACCTGCAGACGGGTGCAGAAGTCTCACTGAGAGCTACCGAGATTGCATGATTGCAGTGATTGCCTATACAATATGTGGAACAAAATATAAGGTTAATAGCCCCATCATATCATATCATTTTTATTTGATCATTTCTCATTGGTTTAATTTAATTATTTCAAATATTCTGTTGAATGAAAAATCAAATGCAAAGTCTGATATCTATTAATTATGCCATTCATTTTATCACTTTCACGTTATTTCAGTGAAAAACATGGGTTCTAATTTTTTTCATGGAAAGTGTGACTAGATGCAGGGCCTAAGAGAGCTTGGCAGGGCCCTGGTAATGAAGGCGGCATGTCCTAATAGCAGAGGTGTGGTCACACAGCCTTTAGTAGAATAACTTTACAAACTACTATTCATGTACCACGAATCGGCACCGACCTGCCCAGTGGATCAGATCAGAGGGGATGCTCAGTACAATTGCACACCCCCCTTAGGCAGATGAGACTGCTACATTCAATGGCAGCAGCTTCCCTGCACCCACTGCAGTGCAACACACAGCAGTGTGTGCTTAGCATTGAAAAGAGAGTGCTGCTGCGTGACAGATAAGAGAGGAGGGAGGGGTGGGTTGGACCATGCCTTAGTCTTTCAATTGTGCAGTGGGTGGGTAACTCGATGCCACCACCATGCTCCTAATCTGGAATCCGGAGCCACTTTTCCCAGGATCCTACTATCAGCACTTGGAACTACCTACTTCTGGGTATGTGTAGATATGTAATGAGTTAGACACACCAAGTCTGACTAAGGTAGTTATCTCATTCTGGTGAGTCTTACTAGGGTAGTGAGCTACTGTTGCTATGCCAAGTCTGACTAGGGTAGTGAGCTAGCCATGCCAAGTCTTACTATGGTAGAGAGCTAGGTATGACAAGTCTGATTAAGGTAGTTAGCTACTGTAGCTATGCTGAGTCTGATTAGGGTAGTGAGCTAGCTCTGATGAGTCTGACTAGGGTAGTGAGCTAATTATGTTGAGTCTCACTAGGGTAGTGAGCTACTGTAGCTATGCTGAATCTAAGTAGGGTAGTGAGCTAGCTACACAAGTCTAACTATGGTATTGAACAAGTCATGTTAAGTCCGACTAGAGTAGTGAACTTGCTATGTCAGAGGTCTCAATGGTAAACTTTGTCATGGGGCTTAGAGACCAGAATGTAAAATGTAGCAATGTATATTTATGTTTTAATTGCTGCTGAGACTTAGGTGCTGATCTGAGTCACATGCTGCGACTGCTATGTTTGCCGTACTTGCATCTCAGAAAAATTCAAGATGCTAGAAAAAGTCCTTCCCATGGTGTACAAGTGTTTTAGGACTGAGACGCTGACTTTGAACATCTTTAGAAGCTGTAATACCATTTGGTTCATCTTTATACACTATCATCGGTTGCACCATAGAAATGTGCCCCAGCTAGCAGATACAATTTCTCCATCTGAATGTGGCCTCCAATGTTATCGACTAAACATCTGTGTATGCAACCACTTTATGTCTGCATCACTCCCATAAAACTCTCATAAACTTGATAATCTACTCAGATTCCTGCTGTTCAAGTCAAATTACTTTCTAACAAATATTTAAAATGCCAGCTCTTATATATACTGTGGACGCCTGCGCATCTTATTACCATGTGCTATGAATGTGAGCTATACATGGCAAAACACTACATCCCATAAGAGAAATCAATACACACACACATTATCTGAGTTGTAAAACTCATTGATGTATATATTTGTTATTTAAAGGATATGTATTCAATATATCACAATGTACAGTATATATACAGTATATATAGTTACATGGTTACAATTTACACAGTAAGCAGTTATTACAAACTAATTCAAATACAGACATGGCCAGCAATACAATTACCATCTCCCTCAATGCTCACTACTCTCTACCTCCATGCTCACAGCAGAGTGTCGGCAGAAACCCATCTCGATCAGCATCTGGGACAAACAGGAAGCTTTCCTATGTGGCATCAGCTATATCTCTGAGACAGTTGCGGGTATACAGATCTCTTGCTATTGGTCTAGGGGAGGGAACTTTCTCATTCACGATGAGTCATTGGTCAGTGGGAGGGCTTTTGTTCACGGTTGCTAGTCTCTGGTTTCCTGTCCATCACATGCTCTTTTGAACATATCTTTTGTTCCAGTAAAAGTGACTTCATATTCTTACAATTAATCATATCTACTCATGGCAATGTGCTACAACCTAATCACAGGCACCAAATGAATCTACATATTAATCTGGTTACTTTGACACCAAGCACGACATGCCCATTTTGCTCTGCTCCTATAATACACATACATGACGTTACTCCATTATATAATTTAAAACCTTATGATGTTTGGTGCTTGATATGTTTAAATTTATGTGCTGTATGTACGTCCCGTGACTGCAGAGTGCATATAGAGGATGTCTCGTCCTCCTCCCTGTCTTCCCCAAATATAGTCAAATGTTTGGTTGGGTGTGGGACCAGGGCCGTTTCTAGACAATTTGGCTCCCAGTGCGAGATTTCAAAATGCGCCCCCCCCCCCCCCCATTGCTCTTAAAAAAAAAAAAAAGAAGTGTGCCCCCCCCATATAGCCATAAAAAGAAAAAGCATGCGCGCGCCGTAGGCGCGCGCGCTCCCGACAAGGGTGTGTGGCCTGATTAAAATGGGTGTGGTCTCATTAAAGTGGGCATGGCCTCATCTGATATCATCACACCCACCACAGTGGGGAAAAAATAAAATTAAAAAAGTCCCCTTTTTACACATTACAGCAGGCAAGTGTCCCCATATTACACAGCGCGGCAGGCAGGTGTCCCCATTTTACACAGCGCGGCAGGCAGGTGTCCCCATTTTACACAGCATGGAAGGCTGGTATCCCCATTTTACACAGTACGCAGGCAGGTGCCCCCATTTTACACAGTACGCAGGCAGGTATCCCCATTTTACAAAGTGCAGCAGGCAGGTATCCCCATTTTACACAGCGCGGCAGGCAGATATCCCCATTTTACACAGCGCGGCAGGCAGATATCCCCATTTTACACAGCACGGCAGGCAGATATCCCCATTTTACACAGCACGGCAGGCAGATATCCCCATTTTACACAGCACGGCAGGCAGATATCCCCATTTTACACAGTACGCAGGCAGGTGCCCCCATATTACACAGTACGCAGGCAGGTGCCCCCATATTACACAGTACGCAGGCAGATGCCCCCATATTACACAGTACGCAGGCAGGTGCCCCCATATTACACAGTACGCAGGCAGGTGCCCCCATATTACACAGTACGCAGGCAGGTGCCCCCATATTACACAGTACGCAGGCAGGTGCCCCCATATTACACAGTACGCAGGCAGATGCCCCCATATTACACAGTACGCAGGCAGGTGCCCCCATATTACACAGTACGCAGGCAGATGCCCCCATATTACACAGTACGCAGGCAGATGCCCCCATATTACACAGTACGCAGGCAGGTGCCCCCATATTACACAGTACGCAGGCAGGTGCCCCCATATTACACAGTACGCAGGCAGATGCCCCCATATTACACAGTACGCAGGCAGGTGCCCCCATATTACACAGTACGCAGGCAGGTGCCCCCATATTACACAGTGTGGCAGGCAGGTATCCCCATAGGCAGGTGCCCCCATATTACACAGTGTGGCAGGCAGGTATCCCCATAGGCAGGTGCCCCCATATTACACAGTGTGGCAGGCAGGTATCCCCATAGGCAGGTGCCCCCATTTTACACAGTGCGGCAGCGGCAGGCAGGTTTCAAGCTGAGGAGAAGGAAGGGGGAGAGAGAGAGAGAATACTTACGTCTTCCCGCTCTTCGGTCCCGCCGCCTCACGTCCCGCGCCGGCCGCCTCCTCCTTCTTGCTTCTCCTTCTCGCCTCTCCCGAGCGCTCCTGCTCAGGGGGCGGGGCTTTGCGGAATGACGCGTTTGCGTCGTGACGTCACGACGCAACGCGTCATTCTGCGAAACTCCGCCCCCCGAGCAGGAGCGCTCGGGAGAGGCAAGAAGGAGTAACTAGTGCCGCGGCGGGCGCCCCGTGCAGTTGCACGGCTCGCCCGCCCCTAGAAACGGCACTGTGTGGGACAACATTCAACCTATAGAGAATGCTGGGACAGTGCTATGGCATATGATGTCTGATTTGAACGAACATTTCACACATATAGTTACCTACGTCTTTGTACACTGATGTTCGAATTCGATTGAGGTTCTGCTGGGTAGAGGGAGAAAACACAAACAAATCGTGAAAGTGACATATAAAATTTTCATGAGATATATATATTCCTATAATTTTCTAAACATTGTTTCCATTTCTGGAACGTATGCTAGGTCTGTTTCATCACTGAACAAGGGTTATAAGTAGTGTCCTTCCTAAATAACATAAACCTTTGGAGTTCGGGGAGAGCCACTCTTAAACCTTTCTTCCACATAAATTAATGAGCTCTTTATCTGCAATGTGTGAATAGCCATTGTCTGATTGTTCCTGATTACCTCCCAATTTTCTGTTTTCCTGAAATTGGTGAGATTTAAACATACCAAAGATCTATCTATGGTACTGGTGGATCTTTAGACTAGGGGGTCTAGTTATATTATATTCTTTGTCCACCGGTCCCCCCCCCCTTCCGCGTATTTCAAGTACCTCAGCTAACTCCCAAAAAAATATGGCACTAATCCTGCATCTTTTCATCTTAGAGGTACCTGTGTGCACATCCAACATTCCGTTTGATTTAAGACCTTACCCACTAGTGAGTGGTAATCACTCAAGGGATGTCTATCAAATGCTGCCTTATTGCTAGACTGACATCTCTGGATGCACTCATCTTCAAATATGGGGTCACAATAACTACAAAATACAGTATTCCTCAGACAATAGCCTATCACGTTACCTTCGAACTCCGTAACTACTAGACCTTTGATTTTTCACTGGCTTTAATAAACTGATAGGCTAATTCTGGGATCCTATAAGGAAATTACTCCTTCCTCCAGAACCAGTTCCAGTCCCACTCGACTCCTCATGAAAAACCTCGCAAAAATAGAATTTCCTGAAAAAAAATGTTTGTCAGCGGGAAAAAGAAATAGAACAAAACAAATCTTGTCCATAGCAAATCAATTACAATGACTGGTCTCTCTGTAATCCTTTAGCATGCTCAGGTAGTGTTCAACAGTGCTGCCTCTCAGTCTTCATGGAACAGACTCTCTGGTGATACTTTTGCGATCTCACTCCATTTACGAGTTCCTTCCAGACTACCGACTTTACTGCAATGGGAATCGTGGACCCAAGTCTCTCTCTCAGCTACTTTCACTGGGATAGTGCTGTCAAAAAAACTTGGTATGGTCCTTCCCACCTCTCTATTAGGCAATCACACAGTCTCTTGTGATTCACATTCAAGACAGTTAGTATTTGGCATACCAGGAATCAACAGTTTCAAGTTCTCAAATGCTGGCTCATCTCGATAAGGTACTGTACTGTCACCTCATTGGTGTATTTCTTATCATTGTGCGGATCAAGCATGACATGAGGTTGTCTTCCAAAAAAACAAATACCAAAACCAGAACAAAAACAAACATTTTGCAGAGGGTGATTCGTTAAGTGAAGATCTGGGAGTGGTTCCGATGCTTCATAATACTAGTGGCAGTGTCTATAACCAGTGTATTTGCTCCTACTTCTACACACAAATTTCTGCACAATTTTCATTGCACATAACAATAATTCCTAAAGGGTGTTAACTGTACAAAGTCGATTTGGATTACCTGAAAAGGTCCTTCTGCAGGATAGATATGGGATGGCTCTATTAGTACGACCTTACCAAATGTTCTTCCCCATGCAAGTAAGACAGGTCATTGCTTTCCTGATTGCCTGATAAGAGAACCCTGGTACACGCCAGTAAGCTCTTACCAATTTGCACATACCTTCCTTGCCCTAGGTGAGTCAGACCATATGCCACCTCAGCTAGGCTTGGGAGATACATCCTGGAGGCCACTGGCTTACCTTGTCCATCTCTCCAGAGTCCTGGGGACTCCTAACCATACCCCTTTGACTTCCAGACCTCCTTTTCCTGTAGGGAACACAAATTTGTATCTTAATTTAACTGTTGTGTGTTTGCAATGTAGAGTACCATGAGCATAACTCAAAAAAAAGAAAACAAAAACATCTCTAGAGGAGAGAAAGAAGAAGAAAATATCAGGTCTGCATTCAACAATGGGCATGTCAGTGTCTATACAAAATTTCCCTTCACCAGTATTCTCATCCTTCCTCCACCCTTTGTGCTTGACAAGGCAAACTGCAGTAATACTGGTGTCATCGTGCTGGTGAGAAATACTGGGTTCGGTCAGAACTCTGAAGGACCAATTAGGCATGTAGTGTTTGAACTGTAATCGGGTCCATGTATTGTACCACCCTGTGTGAACGCCAAAGATGAAGAGGAAACTGTGGAGAAACAGAATAGAGGTTGGTGACAGATACGTTTGAAGAGGTGGAGAGGATTTTATTAAAATAACAACTGGATTGGGCCCTAAGGGGAATTGACTCTCAACTATCTTGTTTATACCCCTTAGATCCTGCAATAAACTGTAAGCCCTCCCCCCACTCTTTTTTCACAGGGAAGATGGGACTATTGACTGTGCTGGACGTCCTGTCTAGGATTACCTGCTGTAGCAGCCATTCTATGATGGGGTATACCTCTAATTCCACCTCTGGCTTCAGAGGGTACTGAGAGATTTTTGGAGCTATCCTGCCACCTTTTATTTGTACTACTACTGGGGCTACAATCGCCATCAATCCAGTGTCCTGTCTTCTTTGGTCCAAAGGGAACCCGGTATTTGTGAGATAATTTCCTCTACCTGTGATGGATATGAATCTAGAACAGTGTAATACAACATTAGTCTTTGAGGGTATCTAACATACCTTGTACTTCCTGAGCGGGAGTACAATATATGTATTTCATATTTAACAAAGTTTCTGTTACGTTAGTCACGGGCCATTTCTGTTAGGAAAAAGAAGGAAATGAAAGGGTTTAGCATCGTAGAGGCCCAATCTTAACTTCAGCAGGTTTTTGTCAAAGGGTAATGTTGCACTTCTTTCGTTCCTCCCATTTGCCGAATTAGTGTTTACCAGTGATCTTATCCAGATGGAGAATTTTCTAGAACTGCAAAAGACAAAAAAGAAAACTCAACAAGCTTCTAGGTCATGCGAAGTATTCATTTAATCCTTCTCATCCCATATTAAGGGTCTGTATATGGTCCAACAAACATTTCCGAGCTCATCTTGACTAGGGGCATTACTAGGAATGAATAATTCTTATATGGTAACTAAAAGAAATACCCGGGGGTTACCCTATCTCTGTCCACTTTCCTACTGGCAAATACTAATGTGCGGACAGGATTTTCTCCATTTCTGATGTTACTTTCTTGATTTTTATTGCTGCTGTACGTCTCTCACTTGAGCACCTGGCTCCCATATTACCAAACTACACAATGCAAGCAGACAGTGAAAGACCTCCGAGCGCTCTTCACCCACTTTTGCCCACGTTAGCCAGTACAATGATACACTGTTGATAGTGGATCGCACTGTTCCCAACCTAGGACTCCTATAAGACCTTGCAATTCTTTCGGTGGAGGCTCTGTTGGAATATTTTCCTGAGAGAGGCAGTGAAAAATTCCTTTTCGGTATCTTTCTACTGAAATTTTTTGTAGAGAGAGAAACAACCTATCGAACCCCCTTTCCAGTGGAAGCCCACCAGGTATATTTCCTGTAAAGCGAAAAACCCCTTGTTTACACAATCACGTTTATGTGTGATCCCCACAGCGCATATGACACAATAATATTACGTTGTGCTGTGTAGAACACACGGACGTGCGGTTCAATTGCACAGCCTATAGATACTAGTTAACTATATGCCTTACGATCGCGGGAGTCAAATTCACAAACTGCGTTCCTCAGCCAGAGCGTAACAAAAAACCTTTTTACTTCAATTCACAATTTTATATTCACAATTCCCTTTCACGCTCCTGTGCAAGTCTCCTCACGACTTGCATATTTCTCTCTTTATGTTCACCTAAGGTAGCAAACCTTATGCCGCTTGGCCTCTACTAACCCAGTGTTCCCACGGGACCCGAATTTCCGTGGTTCAGCTCCACTCACTCTTACTTTCACTCACTCAGATACACTTTGTTTTTCTTTTCTGTACAGATATCACTGCCTTTGATTGATGGTTTTAACCCAGAGGCAGTACCGTTTAAGCAAAGTCTTACACTAATCTGCTTTTGAAATCGGGTAGTTATGTGCTATAGTATTAAATGTATTCTATCACACCTTAAATTGTACTGCGGTTATAATTTGTGCATGCAACTACACGCAACATTACGTAAACACGTGACCGTGCATGCCTCTACGCCTTGTGCGCGCTTCTGTACGCTGTCCTCGCATACCGTACCACGTGTACAAATGTACATTCACAATTCAATAAACCACACTATCTCGATAAATGTGAGCAATAAAAACTACTATTACTCACTAACACAACACACAATTGTTCCGTATAAACCTAAGCGACTAGGCCAGAACTGCGTTTCATGTTTTTATAATTACTCCCTTAACCCACTAATTCAAATATATATATATAGCAAATAAATGTATCACAGATCTATAATGACTGCAATAATCTATAATTTAAATGATATGATTCAGATTGGATAGGTATCTTGCAGAACATACACTGATATAAATATACACATAATATATATATATATATATATATATACCATTTACTGTACTCCTATGATACACCTCACCCCTTCACTGCCTCTAACTTGCATATCGAAGATATTTGCCTTGCTTGTACAAGAAAGTAGTTACACAAGTTAATTAGCGTTTCAATGGCTATCCTACCCTAGTAAACAGACTCCACAGGTCTTGGAAGAAAAATAAAGAAAAACAAACATCTCTTTCTCTTTTCTATCTGTGTGCAACTCTCTTACATCAAGTATTCAATTATCTCACCTTTATCTCTCACTAGGCCTAATTGAAACTATTTGTAATTGACTATGGCATGGGTTAAATAAATTAATTGGTCACTTCTAATGGTGCTGGATTTGTAGATATGTGCAAACTTTGTGACAAAGGAAACTGTTTGTTTTAACCAGACAAAGTCAGCTATTTAGAAAGTGACCTTCCTAAAAGGACCACTGCTCCTCCCCATTTCACATCCATGTGGCTTGAACAAGATGGTGGACAGGCCATGTGGCTAGCCCAAAATGGAGGACAGACCATGCGTATCTTTTGTCACAAGGAAATCACACTCTATACAGGCACCAAAAGTTACTTTAGGCCTAAGTTTAAAAAGAATACAAATTTTCTCAGCATGCTAACACAGCTATATTATGGCTATGCAGCAACTTTTAAATGTTCTTTAAATTTACTTAACAGATAAACAATCCATCTGAATCAAACACAATATGACTTATTTGAACTTTGTTTTGCAACAATAAAAATACGCTGTAGCATTTTAAATATTGTGAGAAACTCACTGTCCCTTGAATTTCATATCAGCGCCTTACTGATACCACAACAAAACACTAGAGATGAGCGCCGGAAATTTTTCGGGTTTTGTGTTTTGGTTTTGGGTTCGGTTCCGCGGCTGTGTTTTGGGTTCGACCGCGTTTTGGCAAAACCTAACCGAATTTTTTTTGTCGGATTCGGGTGTGTTTTGGATTCGGGTGTTTTTTTCCAAAAAACCTAAAAAACAGCTTAAATCATAGAATTTGGGGGTCATTTTGATCCCAAAGTATTATTAACCTCAAAAACCATCATTTCCACTCATTTTCAGTCTATTCTGAATACCTCACACCTCACAATATTATTTTTAGTCCTAAAATTTGCACCGAGGTCGCTGGATGACTAAGCTAAGCGACCCTAGTGGCCGACACAAACACCTGGCCCATCTAGGAGTGGCACTGCAGTGTCACGCAGGATGTCCCTTCCAAAAAACCCTCCCCAAACAGCACATGACGCAAAGAAAAAAAGAGGCGCAATGAGGTAGCTGTGTGAGTAAGATAAGCGACCCTAGTGGCCGACACAAACACCGGGCCCATCTAGGAGTGTCACTGCAGTGTCACGCAGGATGTCCCTTCCAAAAAACCCTCCCCAAACAGCACATGACGCAAAGAAAAAAAGAGGCGCAATGAGGTAGCTGTGTGAGTAAGATAAGCGACCCTAGTGGCCGACACAAACACGGGGCCCATCTAGGAGTGGCACTGCAGTGTCACGCAGGATGTCCCTTCCAAAAAACCCTCCCCAAACAGCACATGACGCAAAGAAAAAAAGAGGCGCAATGAGGTAGCTGTGTGAGTAAGATAAGCGACCCTAGTGGCCGACACAAACACCGGGCCCATCTAGGAGTGGCACTGCAGTGTCACGCAGGATGTCCCTTCCAAAAAACCCTCCCCAAACAGCACATGACGCAAAGAAAAAAAGAGGCGCAATGAGGTAGCTGTGTGAGTAAGATAAGCGACCCTAGTGGCCGACACAAACACCGGGCCCATCTAGGAGTGGCATTGCAGTGTCACGCAGGATGTCCCTTCCAAAAAACCCTCCCCAAACAGCACATGACGCAAAGAAAAAAAGAGGCGCAATGAGGTAGCTGTGTGAGTAAGATAAGCGACCCTAGTGGCCGACACAAACACCGGGCCCATCTAGGAGTGTCACTGCAGTGTCACGCAGGATGTCCCTTCCAAAAAACCCTCCCCAAACAGCACATGACGCAAAGAAAAAAAGAGGCGCAATGAGGTAGCTGTGTGAGTAAGATAAGCGACCCTTGTGGCCGACACAAACACCGGGCCCATCTAGGAGTGGCACTGCAGTGTCACGCAGGATGTCCCTTCCAAAAAACCCTCCCCAAACAGCACATGACGCAAAGAAAAAAAGAGGCGCAATGAGGTAGCTGTGTGAGTAAGATAAGCGACCCTAGTGGCCGACACAAACACCGGGCCCATCTAGGAGTGTCACTGCAGTGTCACGCAGGATGTCCCTTCCAAAAAACCCTCCCCAAACAGCACATGACGCAAAGAAAAAAAGAGGCGCAATGAGGTAGCTGTGTGAGTAAGATAAGCGACCCTAGTGGCCGACACAAACACCGGGCCCATCTAGGAGTGTCACTGCAGTGTCACGCAGGATGTCCCTTCCAAAAAACCCTCCCCAAACAGCACATGACGCAAAGAAAAATTAAAGAAAAAAGAGGTGCAAGATGGAATTGTCCTTGGGCCCTCCCACGCACCCTTATGTTGTATAAACAGGACATGCACACTTTAACCAACCCATCATTTCAGTGACAGGGTCTGCCACACGACTGTGACTGATATGACGGGTTGGTTTGGACCCCCACCAAAAAAGAAGCAATTAATCTCTCCTTGCACAAACTGGCTCTACAGAGGCAAGATGTCCACCTCATCATCATCCTCCGATATATCACCGTGTACATCCCCCTCCTCACAGATTATCAATTCGTCCCCACTGGAATCCACCATCTCAGCTCCCTGTGTACCTTGTGGAGGCAATTGCTGCTGGTCAATGTCTCCGCGGAGGAATTGATTATAATTAATTTTAATGAACATCATCTTCTACACATTTTCTGGATGTAACCTCGTACGCCGATTGCTGACAAGGTGAGCGGCGGCACTAAACACTCTTTCGGAGTACACACTTGTGGGAGGGCAACTTAGGTAGAATAAAGCCAGTTTGTGCAAGGGCCTCCAAATTGCCTCTTTTTCCTGCCAGTATAAGTACGGACTGTGTGACGTGCCTACTTGGATGCGGTCACTCATATAATCCTCCACCATTCTTTCAATGTTGAGAGAATCATATGCAGTGACAGTAGACGACATGTCCGTAATCGTTGTCAGGTCCTTCAGTCCGGACCAGATGTCAGCATCAGCAGTCGCTCCAGACTGCCCTGCTTCACCGCCAGCGGGTGGGCTCGGAATTCTGAGCCTTTTCCTCGCACCCCCAGTTGCGGGAGAATGTGAAGGAGGAGATGTTGACAGGTCGCGTTCCGCTTGACTTGACAATTTTCTCACCAGCAGGTCTTTCAACCCCAGCAGACTTGTGTCTGCCGGAAAGAGAGATCCAAGGTAGGCTTTAAATCTAGGATCGAGCACGGTGGCCAAAATGTAGTGCTCTGATTTCAACAGATTGACCACCCGTGAATCCTTGTTAAGCGAATTAAGGGCTCCATCCACAAGTCCCACATGCCTAGCGGAATCGCTCCGTGTTAGCTCCTCCTTCAATGTCTCCAGCTTCTTCTGCAAAAGCCTGATGAGGGGAATGACCTGACTCAGGCTGGCAGTGTCTGAACTGACTTCACGTGTGGCAAGTTCAAAGGGCATCAGAACCTTGCACAACGTTGAAATCATTCTCCACTGCGCTTGAGACAGGTGCATTCCACCTCCTATATCGTGCTCAATTGTATAGGCTTGAATGGCCTTTTGGTGCTCCTCCAACCTCTGAAGCATATAGAGGGTTGAATTCCACCTCGTTACCACTTCTTGCTTCAGATGATGGCAGGGCAGGTTCAGTAGTTTTTGGTGGTGCTCCAGTCTTCTGTACGTGGTGCCTGTACGCCGAAAGTGTCCCGCAATTCTTCTGGCCACCGACAGCATCTCTTGCACGCCCCTGTCGTTTTTTTAAAAATTCTGCACCACCAAATTCAAGGTATGTGCAAAACATGGGACGTGCTGGAATTTGCCCATATTTAATGCACACACAATATTGCTGGCGTTGTCCGATGCCACAAATCCACAGGAGAGTCCAATTGGGGTAAGCCATTCCGCGATGATCTTCCTCAGTTGCCGTAAGAGGTTTTCAGCTGTGTGCGTATTCTGGAAACCGGTGATACAAAGCATAGCCTGCCTAGGAAAGAGTTGGCGTTTGCGAGATGCTGCTACTGGTGCCGCCGCTGCTGTTCTTGCGGCGGGAGTCCATACATCTACCCAGTGGGCTGTCACAGTCATATAGTCCTGACCCTGCCCTGCTCCACTTGTCCACATTTCCGTGGTTAAGTGGACATTGGGTACAACTGCATTTTTTAGGACACTGGTGAGTCTTTTTCTGACGTCCGTGTACATTCTCGGTATCGCCTGCCTAGAGAAGTGGAACCTAGATGGTATTTGGTAACGGGGGCACACTGCCTCAATAAATTGTCTAGTTCCCTGTGAACTAACGCGGATACCGGACGCACGTCTAACACCAACATAGTTGTCAAGGCCTCAGTTATCCGCTTTGCAGCAGGATGACTGCTGTGATATTTCATCTTCCTCGCAAAGGACTGTTGAACAGTCAATTGCTTACTGGAAGTAGTACAAGTGGGCTTACGACTTCCACTCTGGGATGACCATCGACTACCAGCAGCAACAACAGCAGCGCCAGCAGCAGTAGGCGTTACACGCAAGGATGCATCGGAGGAATCCCAGGCAGGAGAGGACTCGTCAGAATTGCCAGTGACATGGCCTGCAGGACTATTGGCATTCCTGGGGAAGGAGGAAATTGACACTGAGGGAGTTGGTGGGGTGGTTTGCGTGAGCTTGGTTACAAGAGGAAGGGATTTACTGGTCAGTGGACTGCTTCCGCTGTCGCCCAAAGTTTTTGAACTTGTCACTGACTTATTATGAATGCGCTGCAGGTGACGTATAAGGGAGGATGTTTCGAGGTGGTTAACGTCCTTACCCCTACTTATTACAGCTTGACAAAGGCAACACACGGCTTGACACCTGTTGTCCGCATTTCTGTTGAAATACTTCTACACCGAAGAGCTGATTTTTTTGGTATTTTCACCAGGCATGTCAGTGGCCATATTCCTCCCACGGACAACAGGTGTCTCCCCGGGTGCCTGACTTAAACAAACCACCTCACCATCAGAATCCTCCTGGTCAATTTCCTCCCCAGCGCCAGCAACACTCATATCCTCCTCATCCTGGTGTACTTCAACACTGACATCTTCAATCTGACTATCAGGAACTGGACTGCGGGTGCTCCTTCCAGCACTTGCAGGGGGCGTGCAAATGGTGGAAGGCGCATGCTCTTCACGTCCAGTGTTGGGAAGGTCAGGCATCGCAACCGACACAATTGGACTCTCCTTGTGGATTTGGGATTTCGAAGAACGCACAGTTCTTTGCGGTGCTTTTGCCAGCTTGAGTCTTTTCAGTTTTCTAGCGAGAGGCTGAGTGCTTCCATCCTCATGTGAAGCTGAACCACTAGCAATGAACATAGGCCAGGGCCTCAGCCGTTCCTTGCCACTCCGTGTGGTAAATGGCATATTGGCAAGTTTACGCTTCTCCTCCGACAATTTTATTTTAGGTTTTGGAGTCCTTTTTTTACTGATATTTGGTGTTTTGGATTTGAAATGCTCTGTACTATGACATTGGGCATCGGCCTTGGCAGACGACGTTGCTGGCATTTCATCGTCTCGGCCATGACTAGTGGCAGCAGCTTCAGCACGAGGTGGAAGTGGATCTTGATCTTTCCCTAATTTTGGAACCTCAACATTTTTGTTCTCCATATTTTAATAGGCACAACTAAAAGGCACCTCAGGTAAACAATGGAGATGGATGGATACTAGTATACAATTATGGATGGACTGCCGAGTGCCGACACAGAGGTAGCTACAGCCGTGGACTACCATACTGTACTGTGTCTGCTGCTAATATAGATTGGTTGATAATGAGATGTAGTATGTATAAAGAAGAAAGAAAAAAAAAACCACGGGTAGGTGGTATACAATTATGGATGGACTGCCGAGTGCCGACACAGAGGTAGCTACAGCCGTGGACTACCGTACTGTACTGTGTCTGCTGCTAATATAGACTGGATGATAATGAGATGTAGTATGTATAAAGAAGAAAGAAAAAAAAACCACGGGTAGGTGGTATACAATTATGTATGGACTGCCGAGTGCCGACACAGAGGTAGCTACAGCCGTGGACTACCGTACTGTACTGTGTCTGCTGCTAATATAGACTGGATGATAATGAGATGTAGTATGTATAAAGAAGAAAGAAAAAAAAAACCACGGGTAGGACTAGGTGGTATACAATTATGGATGGACTGCCGAGTGCCGACACAGAGGTAGCTACAGCCGTGGACTACCGTACTGTACTGTGTCTGCTGCTAATATAGACTGGTTGATAATGAGATGTAGTATGTATAAAGAAGAAAGAAAAAAAAAACCACGGGTAGGTGGTATACAATTATGGATGGACTGCCGAGTGCCGACACAGAGGTAGCTACAGCCGTGGACTACCGTACTGTACTGTGTCTGCTGCTAATATAGACTGGTTGATAATGAGATGTAGTATGTATAAAGAAGAAAGAAAAAAAAAACCACGGGTAGGTGGTATACAATTATGGATGGACTGCCGAGTGCCGACACAGAGGTAGCTACAGCCGTGGACTACCGTACTGTACTGTGTCTGCTGCTAATATAGACTGGATGATAATGAGATGTAGTATGTATAAAGAAGAAAGAAAAAAAAAACCACGGGTAGGTGGTATACAATTATGGATGGACTGCCGAGTGCCGACACAGAGGTAGCTACAGCCGTGGACTACCGTACTGTACTGTGTCTGCTGCTAATATAGACTGGATGATAATGAGATGTAGTATGTACAAAGAAGAAAGAAAAAAAAAACCACGGGTAGGTGGTAAACAATTATGGATGGACTGCTGAGTGCCGACACAGAGGTAGCTACAGCCGTGAACTACCGTACTGTGTCTGCTGCTAATATAGACTGGTTGATAATGAGATGTAGTATGTATAAAGAAGAAAGAAAAAAAAACCACGGGTAGGTGGTATACAATTATGGATGGACTGCCGAGTGCCGACACAGAGGTAGCTACAGCCGTGGACTACCGTACTGTACTGTGTCTGCTGCTAATATAGACTGGTTGATAATGAGATGTAGTATGTATAAAGAAGAAAGAAAAAAAAAACCACGGGTAGGTGGTATACAATTATGGATGGACTGCCGAGTGCCGACACAGAGGTAGCTACAGCCGTGGCCTACCGTACTGTACTGTGTCTGCTGCTAATATAGACTGGATGATAATGAGATGTAGTATGTATAAAGAAGAAAGAAAAAAAAAACCACGGGTAGGTGGTATACAATTATGGATGGACTGCCGAGTGCCGACACAGAGGTAGCTACAGCCGTGGACTACCGTACTGTACTGTGTCTGCTGCTAATATAGACTGGATGATAATGAGATGTAGTATGTATAAAGAAGAAAGAAAAAAAAAACCACGGGTAGGTGGTATACAATTATGGATGGACTGCCGAGTGCCGACACAGAGGTAGCTACAGCCGTGAACTACCGTACTGTGTCTGCTGCTAATATAGACTGGTTGATAATGAGATGTAGTATGTATAAAGAAGAAAGAAAAAAAAAACCACGGGTAGGTGGTATACAATTATGGATGGACTGCCGAGTGCCGACACAGAGGTAGCTACAGCCGTGGACTACCATACTGTACTGTGTCTGCTGCTAATATAGACTGGTTGATAATGAGATGTAGTATGTATAAAGAAGAAAGAAAAAAAAACCACGGGTAGGTGGTATACAATTATGGATGGACTGCCGAGTGCCGACACAGAGATAGCTACAGCCGTGGACTACCGTACTGTACTGTGTCTGCTGCTAATATAGACTGGATGATAATGAGATGTAGTATGTATAAAGAAGAAAGAAAAAAAAAACCACGGGTAGGTGGTATACAATTATGGATGGACTGCCGAGTGCCGACACAGAGGTAGCTACAGCCGTGGACTACCGTACTGTACTGTGTCTGCTGCTAATATAGACTGGATGATAATGAGATGTAGTATGTATAAAGAAGAAAGAAAAAAAAAACCACGGGTAGGTGGTATACAATTATGGATGGACTGCCGAGTGCCGACACAGAGGTAGCTACAGCCGTGGACTACCGTACTGTACTGTGTCTGCTGCTAATATAGACTGGATGATAATGAGATGTAGTATGTATAAAGAAGAAAGAAAAAAAAAACCCACGGGTAGGTGGTATACAATTATGGATGGACTGCCGAGTGCCGACACAGAGGTAGCTACAGCCGTGAACTACCGTACTGTGTCTGCTGCTAGTATAGACTGGATGATAAATAATGATATAAAAAATATATATATATCACTACTGCAGCCGGACAGGTATATATTATATAATGACGGACCTGCTGGACACTGTCTGTCAGCAGAATTAGTTTTTTAATTTTTATAGAATAAAAAAACACCACACAAGTCACGCGACGAGTGTACTTTTTCAGGCAGACATTCAATCACAATATACTATACTGGTGGTCAGTGTGGTCAGGTCACTGGTCACAGTGGTCAGTGGTCAGTCACACTGGCAGTGGCACTCTGGCAGCAAAAGTGTGCACTGTTTAATATGTACTCCTGGCTCCTGCTATAACCTATAACTGCTCCCCAGTCTCCCCCACAATTAAGCTGTGTGAGCACAGTCAGATATTATACATAGATGATGCAGCACACTGGGCTGAGCACAGATATGGTATGTGAGTGTGACTGAGTCACTGTGTATCATTTTTTTCAGGCAGAGAACAAGAACAGAACGGATTATTAAATAATAATAAATTATAAAACTGCACTGGTGGTCAGGTCACTGGTCATCAGTCACTAGTATAACTCCTCCTAAGCTCCAGTAAGTAAATGAAGTGTCTCACTCTCACTCTCCTATCTATTTTAATTTCTAAACGGAGAGGACGCCAGCCACGTCCTCTCCCTATCAATCTCAATGCACGTGTGAAAATGGCCGCGACGCGCGGCTCCTTATATAGAATCCGAGTCTCGCGATAGAATCCGAGCCTCGCGAGAATCCGACAGCGTGATGATGACGTTCGGGCGCGCTAGGGTTAACCGAGCAAGGCGGGAAGATCCGAGTCGCTCGGACCCGTGTAAAAAAACATGAGGCGGGTTCGGATTCCGAGAAACCGAACCCGCTCATCTCTACAAAACACATGGATGTGATTCAGCAACATGTCGCGATGCGTCCATCGTTAGCTTGTCGACCACAGCCGCATTTGTAATGTACAGTGCATCATTAAGAACGTGATATTGCGGACGCAGCCCCCATCTGTTCAAGTCAAATTGCTTTCTAACAAATATTTAAAATGCCAGCTCTAATATATACTATGGATCCCTATGCATCTTATTACCATGTGCTATGAATGTGCACTATATATCGCAAAACACTACATACCATAAGAGAAATCAATACACCCACACATTATCTGAGTATGTGTATATATATATATATATATATAGTTACATGGTTACAATTTACACAGTAAGCAGTTATTACAAATTAATTCAAATACAGGCACTGCCAGCAATACAATTACCATCTCCCTCAATGCTCACTATGGTCCCCCTCCATGCTCATATCAGAGTATCGGCAGAAACCCATCTCGATCAGCATCTGGGACAAACAGGAAGCTCTCCTATGTGGCATCAGCTATATCTCTGTGACCGTTGGGGGTATACATATGTCTTACTATTGGTCTAGGAGAGGGAACTTTCTCATTCATGATGAGTCATTGGTCAGTGTGAGGGCTTTTTTTTCAAGGTTGCTAGTCTCTGGTTTCCTGTCCATTACATGCCCTTTTGAACATATATTTTGTTCCAGTAAAAGTGACTCCATATTCCTACATTTAATCATATCTACTCATGGCAATGTGATACAATCAAATTACAGGCACCAAATGAATCTACACATTAATCTGGTTACTTTGACACCAAGCACGACATGTCCATCTTGCTCCGCTCCAATAATACACATACATGACATTACTCCATTTTATAATATAAAACCTTATGATGTCTGGTGCTTGATATGTTTAAATTGATGTGCTGTATGAAATATGTGTTGAATCTATGTTTGTGGCATGTCTGTATAAATATATATGTTACCATATATTGCTGTGCTCACTGCACGTATTTGCAAGCATAGCGACTTATAATGTGTGGAGTCTGTATGTTCTATCTATGTAATATTTTTGACTTTGACACTGCATTTCAGATATCACATTGCTAATGTCCCTATTGAAAGGTAAGACTTTGATAAATGTAAATAATGTGATTGTTTTAGGGATGTTATGTACCCATGTGAGAAAGTCACCTGATCCCAGTACATGGGCTCACATATTTGTGCAAATGTGTGCTAAGAAGTTCACTTATACTCCATGTTAATTGTGAGGGTTTATTTAAATGATTCTTACTATCAGTGTTCTTAGTGCTAGGAGTGTGCATCAGCATTTCTCTTCCTCCAGCATAGTATTGGAAGCCTCAGCATGATAGCACCCCTTAATATATTTAGTAATAGGGTGTGCAGTCCAGCCCCCCATTCCTTTTTCCTCTATATTTGTGTTTTGAAAAATGTGAGTTGGGAGCTAATTGATTGGTAGTTTATCTTTCTCCAATGTATCAATCTCCAATATGTAGTACATCTGCCCCTGACAGTGTCCCCAGTACAAATTACACATTACAGTGCCCCAGTTCATCTTATGTCATACTATAGTGCCTCCACTTCAACAGTATTTGTCCAACATGCACATTTCGCCTGGGAGGCTTGTGACACACTGACCGTGAACAAGCCTCCCAAATGAAATGTGCATTTTGGCAACAGACTGTTGGTAACTCCGGCAGTGCGCATACTGGAGTACCTGCATGAGAGAACGTAGCAGCACAGACATGGGTGACGGTATCATCTTTCAAAAATCTTTTTCACATGTCTGGTCTCTCAGAATGGGTAGTGAGGCTGTCCTCACTGTGGGAATGATTCTTAAATTAATTATTATAGCATGCTGACACAAGGTATAAACTGTGGATACTACTATTAAATCCGAGATGTTTTGATATATAATTGTCATAGATAGACCTGAAATAGGTTTGATACAAGAGAATGTGGGACCTGGCAATCTCCATTCAAATCACAGAGATTGACTCAAGTACTAATTTAATGTGCCACCTGCACATTACATGCAATACTCTGGGATGTATTGAGTGTGCTAATCTTCGGCTAGGAGTTTGAAATCTGGAGATGTCATGTAATTTTTTGCTGTCGGTGCTCTCACTTTTTGTGCTATTTCTTGTGTTACCTTTACTACTAGGACACACAGAGTATCCAGTCAAGTGTTTATAAATTGATTAATGGAAAAACTCCTAATATTTATCCATGTTGCAAATGAAAAAAGGAGGGAGTATACTTCCAATGATTTAATCTATTTTTATTGAGTGTGCTTTGTGACTAAAACAGGATTAACACAGTTTTATGAGATATTCAATAAAAGTTAAGTTTTATGTATAATTGCATACACAAGAGTGCCCTCAAATGAGAGTCTTCTCACTCTTTTCCCTAATCCAAATCAATATGAACATGATCAGGATTAATGCATAGTGTAATTGACAGTATATGCATGTGCAGTAAAATTAAAATTCTGAACTGCACCCAACATCAACAGAGCATGCGTCCCTGAATCAGCCTTAACACTCTCTGCGAGCTGTAAAAAACAAAAGTGCCTCATAGTCTGTAAGGTCACTCACTGATGTTCTTTTATGCACTGCCCAGTGGTCAATAATAAACCCTTCATCAGTGAGAACTTTTCTTGCAAAGTTCTCATCATACTTAAACACGTGTATCTTGTCCTGCCCAATCTTCATATAAGTTGCATTTAAACCCCCCACCAATATCAGGTATCCTTCATGTTTCAGGAGCTTCATGAATTTTCTGAGATTCTTTATATAGTTAGCTTGGTCTTTGCTGATGGTCTCCAGCATACATACACTGATGACACAGTCTGCTGATGGGAGCACCTCTGGGCCTGTAATATTTTCTTTGTCAATGTTACATTTCATAGTCTTAGTTATTGCCGTCTTCAATGTCATGTCTTTGTCCTGACACTGGTCACTGAAATATACAAACACAAAAGGTTCATTAGGATCTATGAATAGTCATGCCACCTCATTAGAAAATAAGATATAGTTGTACAGATGGAGCCACACTCATCCAGTGCGGATCCATCGCAGATGTGCACTCCGGGTGCGACTAGGTGATCCGTCCGCCAAGCCCTGTCAGGAGTGCCCTAGAGATGCTCTCCCATTCTAGTGAATGTGGCATGTCTCCGTCCTGGAGCTCACGACTGTCCAGATGGAGATGATCTTGGAGTTAGATGCTCCCGGTCAGGCGTGCGCAGGAAGGGTTTCTCAAAGGTGGAAGAGATTGAGCACTATGCTATAATATGCTGAGTTGATAGGAAATTAGTGATGACCAACAGATAGTGGTTTAAGTCATGAAGAGGTGGTGTTGAGACACAGCAAGTTTGTGGGAAAGTACACCTGTAAAACTTGGGAGGGTCGTTCTGTTAGTTCTAATGAAAGAAGAGAAAAGGGAAATAAGGTTGAAGATTAAGGGAATGTTCCTGCTGCTTTCCATCACTAATTTCCTATCAACTCAGTAGATTATACACTCTTGTCTAATCCGCTGCATTAAAATGCCTATGGTGACACCACTGTTAGACATCTATACAGAAGGTGGATCCACACCACATTAGGCAACAAACCTTTCAATCTATTGGTGCTCAGATTAACCCATGGGATATCACCTTAGGAGACTTTGGCTATTCACTCATTGTCAGTGGAAATATGTTAAGCCACTCCTGTGACTATATATAATACATTTTCACCTTGGCAGTATTTACTGTTAATTAATCTTATACAATTCTGGTATTTATATTTTTTTTAAAAATACTTGATCTTGATTGTCACACTATATCTTATATGATCCTAAATAAAGGTTAATTTTTATTGTCTAATAAAGAAAGCCCCAGCAGAGAGTATTTATTTTTTCCTCCTTATTTTCATCTTTCAGGTGCATTTAATATGGCAGTGGTGGGGAAAAAGTATCCATTATGTACCACTCTCTGGAACACTCAGTGCAATACAGTGTTTTTTCTATTATTCAGACTTAGGGTGCTATTTAGAGATGACCACAGATCACTGCATATGCAGCCATCTCTGCGCATGCTGGGGGCCACCCAGCACAGGGAAAGGCCACCCAGCATGTGTGAGGCCGCCCTACAGTGCATCCGCAATTTGAATGCGGAGGCATCGGATCTTAGGTTGACTTCTGGCAGCTCAGCCTGGCTGAGCTGTCAGGTGGTCAGTGGCCATTTTTTTTTATCGGAAACGGCTGCATGTGACATCACGCAGCTTTCCTGAAAACACTGCCGATCCAACCCTGTTTTGCCATCGTCACCACCACAATGATGTAACTCCACCCCCGCAATGCTCACCACTGTCAATCACATTGCAGTCACATCCATGAGGGATGCGACCACAATGTGTATGGCCGCGCAGCTGCTGTTGTGGCTGGGTCTGAATTACCCCCTTATTCTCTGCTTAAAACTCGGATAGAATTAATTATAAAGCAAATAAGTCTGAACATGATCAGAGCATCAGATTTCTTCATCATGTAACCTCTTTCATACAGTACATGTGGATCTCAGAGCATTTGTGCCACTTTTTGGTTAGTGGGAACATTTATTGGCATGTATAGTTATTGCAGGCATGTGGGCGGTCCATGGTTTCTAGGTGCCCTAGGCAAAGACTTACATTATTGCTAGCAAAACCCTAATACGCTCCTTCAGTCTATTTTGCATTAAAAACAATATCATGATAATCAAAGTCTATGACAAAGGGTGAGTCATTGTCAAATGCACATCCATTTATCAATGTACCCTCACAGCACCCATTAACACATTTGTTTACATTGCCCGCACCCATCAACCACCCCCCATCCAGCACTTGCTAATGCATTCACCATGAGCACTCATTAACCCCCCTCACAGCACAAATTATGCACTACCCCGGCCCAGTAGATATTGATCTATTCACTCTCAGCACCAATAAACTCCCCTGCAACTGCACAAATTAACCCACTCATAGCACCTTTTAATCCATTCACCACCAGCACTCTTTAAACCCCATCTCAGCACCAATTAACCTCCTTCCACCCAGCACCTATTAATACATGTACTAATAATATGTATTAGTGGGAAGGGGAGAAGAGGGAACAGCGTGGGGCACCCATGGTATTGCTGCCTGCCTGCTGCACCCAGCTGATAACACTGAAGACCAGAGGAGCAGGGTGCAGCAGGTATAAATAATAGCTGGTCACCAGCATTAAGTATAATAATGATGTCAGAGACATCCTTAATTTTTCTCACTGGCAGACTCAGCAGGCTGTGCCCTACAGGCATGGCACTCTGGGTATGCCAGCCCTGCATGTGGGAACATTTGTGACAAGTGGTGATTTGAAGGCACATGGGGTATTTTTAGGATCAGTAAATAGTCGAGTGCAGAGTTGAATATGGAAGATAAGAGCAGCTGCATATGGTTGCTTTGAAATGCAAATGGCTGATATGTGGGTGCGGAAATCATCTGGGAAGTTTTTTTTAAATTCTGTTTCTGTGATTAAGAAGTCTATTCAGTTAGCCTTGGATGGAGATAAAGTCGCTGGAGATAAAGTACCAGCCAATCAGCTCCTAACTGTCATTTTTCAAACACGGCAGAGTGCCATTTGCCCACCATGCTTGTACAATTATGTAACACAAAGACCGTTGCTCCGTTGTGCCTGCTCAAAAGCCTGACAACCAGGAAGGATCTTTCCCTGCCTTCCAGCTGTCAGTGTCTGGCTGCTGCTGCATACTGCTGTCTGCTGTGTCCGGACTTCTCACCGATGCTATCCCTAGAATGAAGGAGCTCCATGAGGGGATGGGGATAAGGACTGAAATGGGGGGGGTGCCAAGTACAGCATGTGTTTTAGCATTGTCTGGCTCTGTTGAGTGCAGACACCAACTTTTGTGCAGCTCACTTCTTCCCACAGTCATGACTGATGCAAAGATAAGCTATGCACCCACCAGACAACAGGAAGCTGATGATAGCAATGCTGCTGCTGCCCTGGACAGAGGGGGTATTTCACTGACAAGGAGTGCATGCATCTGTACCTCTTTTGTATTTTATTAATTAGCTTTTTTTGCATGGGAGGGTTGCATTGGAGGGGTGGGGTGTAAAGAGGTCTGAGCAAGAGGGGTACCTAGCAAATAACATGGAACCCTGCCTGTTTCATTTGTAATGGTCCTTACAATATCTGCAGAAGTCTTGGGGGCCATTCTATCAGCCTTAAGATGGGTACACACTAGACAATGTGTCATCTGATCTGAAATTATGTGAACCTGCTATGTCGCTGACAATGTGCACTACCATGTGGCATCAGCAACATCCTCCATCACCCCTACATGAAGGCCAATAGAAGTCATTGCTAGCGAGAGCCATGCTGCCAATGCATCCCATCATTGCTGCTAGCATCAGCAAGTGTTTATGCACTGGTATTGTCACCCCTGCCAGGTCCCATAGCTGCTGATGTCATTGGTTACATACATCGTGTAGTGAGTACCCAGCTTAACTTCAAAGCTGGTCCTGGCAGCTGCTGACACTACATCTGATGGCATAATAGTGGCAAGTGAAGAACTCTGATGACATAATAGTGGTATGCAAAGAACTCTGATAGCCTAATAGTAGCACTTGGAGGAGTCTGATAGCATAATATTGTCATGCAATGGTCTGATGGCACAATAGTGGCATGTGGAGGAGTCTGATGGCATAATAGTGTCATGAGGTAGAGTCTGATGGCATAATTGTGGCATGTGGAGGAGTATGATGGCATAATAGTGGTATGCAAAGAACTCTGATAGCCTAATAGTAGCACTTGGAGGAGTCTGATAGCATACTGTTGTCATGCAATGGTCTGATGGCACAATAGTGGCATGTGGAGGAGTCTGATGGCATAATAGTGTAATGCAGGGGATTTTGATGGCACAATAATGGCATGTGGAGGAGTATGATGGCATAATAGTGTCATGAGGTGGAGTCTGATGGCATAATTGTGGCATGTAGAGTAGTCTGATGGCATAATAGTGGCATGTGGAGGAGTCTCCATACTGTTCTTGGAGGGCTTCAGTCTGCTGTCTTTTATGCCATCTATTTTATCATGGTGTCATCACCAACATCATTTCTTTTTGCCTTTTGTAATTTTCCTTTGATGACCTGTGTCTCTGTTTATTCCTGAATTGTAGTATGTCAATCTATTATGCTCCATCACTATATTAAAGTTCTCTTGTACTTAATCACTGCCTCCCTTGCTCTTGCAGTCTCTCCCCAGCATTGCTGCCAGCATCAGCAAGTCTTTATGCATTTGCCGGTGCTGACACCCCGCAGTCCCTCATTGCTGCTTATGTCACTGGTTACACACATCATGTACTGTGTACCCAGCTTATCTTCAAAGCTGAACCTGGCAACTGTTGACACTACACCCGATTGCATAATAGTGGCATGCGAAGAACTCTAATGGCATAAGAGTGGCATGCAGAGGAGTCTTATGGCATAATAATGGCATGAGGAGGAGTCTGATGGCATAACAGTGGCATGCGGTGGAGTATGATGGCATATTAGTGGCATGTGGTGGAGCCTTATGGCATATTAGTGGCATGAGGAGGAGTCTGATGGCATAACAGTGGCATGCGGTGGAGTATGATGGCATATTAGTGCCATGTGGTTGAGTATGATGGCATATTAGTGGCATGTGGTGGAGCCTTATGGCATATTAGTGGCATGAGGAGGAGTCTGATGGCATAACAGTGGCATGTGGTGGAGTATGATGGCATATTAGTGGCATGCGGTGGAGTATGATGGCATATTAGTGGCATGTGGTGGAGCCTTATGGCATATTAGTGGCATGAGGAGGAGTCTTATGGCATAAAAATGGCATGAGGGGGAGTCTGATGGCATAACAGTGGCATGCGGTGGAGTATGATGGCATATTAGTGGCATGTGGTGGAGCCTTATGGCATATTAGTGGCATGCGGAGGAGTCTGATGGCATAATAGTGGCATGCGAAGGAGTCTGATGGCATAACAGTGCCATGCAGAGGAGTCTGATGGCATAATAGTGGCATGCGGAGGAGTCTTATGGCATAATAGTAGCACTTAGAGGAGTCTCCACACTGTCCTTAAAGGGGTTCTGTCTGCTGTCTTTATGCCATCTATTTTATTATAGTACGAGGGGTTAATAGGGGCGCTCATGAAAAAACCCGCACACCAGAATCTTACAGGTTCAAATGACAGCCAAGGAATCAATTGTATTAATAAAAAACATATATGTTTATTAATAACAATACTCTACTAAGATAAAATTACTGCTTGAATACAGAAACTGATAAAATACATAAATTATAATAAGCTTCGATTAAAGTGCTCACAATAGGTAAATTGACACTGAACTAAATCTGTATAAAGAATCAAGGAATATGTATCCAATTGTTGCTGTCCTTTATAAACAATGTAGCTACAGCTACTGAATGGAATGCCTTTATGAGTCACAGTGGCTGGCTACACGCATATTGAATTGCCAGCTTAAAAGGTTTTACAGATGTAAAAAATTACCTCACCGGGAGGGCTGGTGTGCCCGAGCGTCCTCGGGTTAGTCCAGAAATGTGCCCATTAGGTGGAAAGCTGGAGAGTTCAAATAGATAAGCCGGCTGCAGGCTTTTATCTTTCAATGGACCTGCTGATGTCACCTTAAAGAGCTGTGCAGATAGATGATAGAAAGCAGGTGTGCGGCCACTAATTCGGGCGCCGTCTGGGAGATCCAGCCGTATGGAGACTACCTTCCAAACTACCTGGACGTGCACCGTCCGCCGGTAGTAAACGGGATGGAGAATGCTGGAGACAGTTGTCGGGGCCGCACTGCGTCTGCGGCTAGATGTGAAGCCAAGTTTGAGTCGCCCGCAGCTGGTGTGGATAAATACCGGGTGAAGTAGCTGTGACCCGAAGGCGTCCGGAATGTAGATGTTCAGTGAACGAGCATTGGGGCAGGAGTCCTGACGCGTTTCGTCACGTGACCCGTGACTTTCTCAAAGATCTATTTTATCATAGTGTCACCGCCAACATAATTTCTCTTAATCCTTTGCAATTTTCCTTTGTTGACCTGTGTCTCTGTTTATTCCTAAATTGTAGTATGTCAATCTTTTACGCTCCATCCCTATAGTAAAGTTATCTTGTACTTAATCACAGCCTCCCTTTCTCCTGCAGTCTCTCTCACTGTCCCCTGCAGTGTCTCTCACTGTCTCCTTTTCCTCATGCACAAGCAGTGATCAAATGTACTATAACAAGCAATATTTACACTTACAGCAATCTTCGGCATGTATGAAATCAGATAACAGAGAAAATCACAGATTTCTACGGTATTTGCAAACATCTAACATTTCACCAGGAACAGAAAATCATTCAGATGTATAAAAAAATAATAAGCGCACTTTGTCGCTTGTCCTTTTTCACATATCGGCAGGGTATGTGCGCTAGTAGAAAAGCCGGGGCCACTTGCTTTTGCTTGCCCCCCATGCTGAAAGTTGCATGCCAGACCCTGGATTTAACCACAAGGTTTTTAATCAATAACTTATCACCAAATTCTCCACCTGCCACTATTACATGTGGCCCTATGAGTCTCTTCCTTACACCCTATCTATTTTTTAACCCTCAGTCAGGTGCAGCTGGCCTAACAGGCACTGCAAAGCTGTTCTCGCTCCCGTCTCTGCCCCTCCTGGTTCCTTCCTATCTCTAGGTGCTCTTCGAAACCCCCCTGGTCAGTTTTCCGGCCATCTGCGTGGAGTGCAGTAGTGACCCTCCTGGCCTCTCAGGCACACTGCGTTTATTTTGCTCATTTTATGAATGAAAATTACAAAGGTTGTGGATATTTTGTGGAAATATGTAAGTTTGTCCAGGGTGGCCTCTCAGGCACACTGCGCCCAAACTTATACTCATGTCCGTGTTTTCAATTTTTTGCTTCAGATTTTCTGCTGAAATGGCCCGTAAAACCTACAATTTCTCTCTTTGTACATCCTAATGAAGGTCACTGATCACATTAAGAGCATTAGAATTGAATTAATTAGGAGCTAATGATGATTTTTTAACAGGCGCCTGTCAGGCGGCCTGCGCCTCAACCCGGGAGTCCCAGAGGTGCGCCGGACGGAGGGTTAATTCTTAAATGGAATTACTTTGCTCATTTGTCTCAATTTCTGTGACATCTACTGGTCTTATAATGGTAATTATTGTTATCATCATGGTATTATCTTTAATTATGTATGTTACTAATTTTAAATAATGCAATAATATCTTTATCTGAGAATGTATTACACAATGTGTCCTTTTGCTGAATTTGCTATTCCACATGTGTTATTTCATTTGTTGTGATTTTTTTTATTACCATCTGATCTGCAATAACTCATTCAGTATATTTTCTTATATTTGTCCCGTTTATTAAATATCAAATGACACTATTTCCGCACAGAAAATGTGAACATGTTGTGGCGTGTCCCTAACAGCATCAGGCGGCATTTCCCACATATTGGGGGATAACTAATTCTGCCTAATTTCTACTCGGGAAATGCAGAAAACCTATTTACTTCATTCTGTGTTATAGATCTGATTCAGGAAGAATATCATGTTTGGCTACTGTCATAGTGAATAGAGAAATGACTACAGCAGAGGGTTGTCAAGGCAACCAAACAGTGCGGGTTTTAGGGATATCCATGATTGAGCACAGATGGATTTATCAAATTATCTGTGGTACTAATTAAGTCACCTGTGCCCAAACAAGGTTATCCTTAATACCTGGACTGCTAGGGTGCCTTGAGGACCGCATTTGGGAACCTGTGGACTAGAGTATAATAAAATACATTATAAACATGTTTGATAATCCTTATCTGCTGAAATGAAAGGACTACAATATCTGCACTATTTTAAAGAAATATGCGAGAATTAATTGTGTGACAATATCTCATTTTACAGCCTGTCAGCTACAGAGATAGATTGCAGAGACAATGAAATATGTTTTCTTGTACTGTTTCTACTCACTTATAGAGGATGGTCTATTGTACTGTACTGTGTATTCTACTCTCTACAATTTACAGCATGTATATGGTTGAGCAAAGACTATTAGTTGCAAAACAGCTTTTTAAAATGATAGCACTATCAAGTCACCAAGTAGGCTGACTTTTATCATGGAGAAAGCAGGAAGATCTGACAAGACAACTGGCGCTATATTAGCCCTTACCAGGCAGTCAGTTATTACATTAATTAACATGAAACTTTTTTGAGACTATGCCTTATAAGGATGGAATATTTGATTTATGACCATCTAAGGGCGGTATTTAAATGATATATCATGCCCAATCTTCTTTCTAAAAGGTATCCAGATTATCACACATATCACACCCATAGTTATCAGGTATAGCTGTGTAAAGGTTCGGGAGCCCGCGTTACCTCGAGGGTAATGATCTGAAATGATTATTCCATGCCCGTCAGCAGAAACAGAGTGGGTGTGGAAGGGAGTGAAAAGTATTGAATACCGCCCTAAGGGGGACATGTACTAAGCAGTGATAAAAGTGGAGAAGTGAGCCAGTGGAGAAATTTCCCATGGCAACCAATCAGCTGCTCAGTATAATTGTATAGTATGCAAATTAGAAATGTTATGTCAATGCTGATTGGTTGCCATGGGCAACTTCTCCAGTGGCTCACTTCTCCACTTGTATCACTGCTTATTTCATGTCCCCCTAAGTGTCTCACAAATTATTCACCCTAGATTAGTGGTTACCAAACTGGCTGCCATGACACTCTGGAGTGCTCGGGGCACTTGCAGGGGTGCCCTGGCTTGGTTATCCAGGATCAGTTCAAATAATTTATGCTCAATATAATAGGCAAAACCAGTGCTTGTGGCTTCCAACAGGTCCGGATTAAGGCTTGTGTGGGCCCATGGCGGTCAACTAATTGTTGGGGCCACCACTAAGACCCTGCCAATCACAGTGCAGCAGTGGGAGAGCAGGGAGCCTGGAGAACACAGTAACACAGCGCCAACTTAAATGCACATGGTGTCCATATTACTTAGTAATAAAGGACAGCTCAGTCTGCTGTAAGTCTTAGTGCGGGGAGTCGGGAGAGCACAGCATTGCAGTGGCTAGCTCCAGTACACTGTCTCACAGGATTTTCTGTCAGTACAGTAAGGACCTCCTCGGCGGCCTCTGAGCTGATCCACTGAAGAGGAGTGCAAATGGGGACACAGCTAAATGCTTTGTTCCGCTCTTCATAGTGCCATGCTGTACGACAATTCTGCGGGACTGTGTGTGGGGGCCCTTGGACCATTGCCCCTGTCGCTTCTCCTATAATCCAGATTTGGCTTCCCATCATAAAATATATGGACAAACAGAAGCAAATCCTGTCCCTCACCACATAACTGATGCTAAGGATGACACAAACACAATTTACTGCATTTTATATTTTCTGAATTTCTCACTTTTGGCCTAGGGGTGTTGTGACAAAAATTATTATACTAAAGAGCGCTGTGATTCAAAAAAGTTTGTGAATTACTGCACTAGATGTTTCTGCATTACTATCTATGGTCGGATTAAGCAATGATAACAAAACCTTTTGACAAAAAGGATATATTTTAGATTTTTTTTTTTAAAGATATGAAATTTGGCTATAAATGAAAGCATAAATCAGAGACAAGTTAATACTAAAGGTTTCAATCACTATTAGCCCCAAAGTTTTTTGTATAACTTTTAAAGTAATTGACATACAGACCTTGGTCTATGAGAAACATGAGGAAGTCATAGCAAGTGTTAAAAGTGTTTACTTCAATTACTTTAAAAGTTATAAGAAAACCTTTAGGGCCATCAGCTAGTGAAACACCACTGTACATTAGAGATGTGCTGTTTGGTTCTTAAGAAATCCGAAGCAACATACATTTTGCTGATCCAAACCAATTCCTAGTTTGATGCTTCAGAGGTTTGGAATTTGGATTTTATATCCAAATTTCAGATGTTCAATTGCAAAAAGACATGATTTTAGCAATGCACCAAATTGAGAAGAAAGGTTGGCTGAACCATGACAATGCACCATCATATTTAAATAACATTGACTCAGGAATAGCTTAATACTCTATGTCCTCCAATTTGTCTTCTACTCACGCCAAATCAATGTGCAGAGGACACAGTACAGGACCATACCATGGTTTCTGATTTGAGTTCTGTGATTGCTCTGATGATTACTGTATGTACTGGAATGTCATTTGTATTTACTCTGTAGAACATTTTTTATTTCGTTATTGGACATGATGGATTCACTCTGTGTCTTGGCTTCGAGGAGAGCTAAGAGTCTCAATTGCTTAAGATCAGTCTTTTTTTCTGAAGCATTGGGGAGAATCAAATAAGAGAATGTGGAGGAAGGAGTTAGGAAAAGTAGGTAAGCCAGGTCAGAAAAATGGCAGTACAGATTGCAAGACAGTAGAACTATCAATTAGATATGAAGCATTATATTTGTTTATAATATCTGAAACATTAGAACTAAAGTCAGGTACATTTAATTATTTATAAAGTTTCTTCTGTTAAATGATTTAACTGCTCAGAAGCAGAAACAGGAAAGGGTATCAGGTGTAGCCATATGCAGTAGATCACAACAACTAATTGAGAAACATCTACATACTGTAGTATACAGTTTTGACAAGACTGAGAGCTGGCATGCTTTAAGGATGTAGAATGTCTAATGGTGAGGTCAGAAGATGTGGGTCCAAGATGGAATTGGAATGCTTTTCCAGTACTTTGAAGCCACAAGTTATGGCCGAGACCCATCTACATGGTGCACTACTGACTCAGGACATGGGAGGACTTATTATGCATGCACAGTGGAATCCCTGGTGGATCTAAAGGCTTAAAGGCTGAACATAGATTTACAGCATATGAAGAGGCACTTCTGGGATCTTCTTGTGCCAAAGAGTCAGAGAACCCTTGAGAATACTGTTTTTGTTGCTATATGCTTTATTCATATTCTTTAGGGCACCAGCCATAAAGTATGATATTATTTTTCAAAACTGAATTTTATTGAGTTTTTGAGGATAAATGTAGGAGTACAATCAACAGTCAGAAAATATAAGAACAAAGAAACAAGAATCAATTAATAATACATTGTCTCAGATTGTTGGATCTCTCCAATAAGTGGTAGCATGGAGATATAGATACATGTAAGTGTGATTCAAACAATTTTAGGCAAATAGTTAGGAAATAGCGTCGTATCATAGAGAGTGAGTTTAGGTAAGGGGTATAAAAGGGAAGGGAAGAGAAGAGCGAGAAGGAAGGGGAAAGATAGAGAAAGCACTGACAGTTTGTTTTTACATATTTGGGTAGGGCGCTTACCAAGCGTGAACCCAGGGTACTGTATTCGGAGGAATTGTTACAATATTCATCATTGATGTTTACAGAGTGAAGGCCAAAACAAAAAGTTAGAGGTATGTATAGAGAGTGAGCATAGGAAGAAAATATGGAGGGAGGAATGGCATGGAAGATAAAGAGGCATAACACCGGACGTACAACCAGGAGAGGAGGAGGGGGTAGCGTTGTTATTCAGAGGAAGAGGGTTAATGTTTTCCCATAGGTTTATTATCTAGTCATTCCTTTAGACATCTTCCATAGGGGATTTTCGAAGGCTGAGGTTATCTGTGTTTGGGTATCCGGGTCAAGTGTGGACAAATAGGGATTCCATTTTTTGTGAAACCCCGCAAGACTGGTATATCCCGTGAGGATAGTAGATTTGCGGTCAAAATAAATGTATTTCAGCATAACTTTTAAAACTTCAGATAAAGAGGGAATAGATCGGATAACCCAGCGCTTCAGGATCATCTTTTTTGCAATCGTAAATAGCATGGTAAACATAGGATATAGTGGTTTAATCCCGGGTAGAGAGTTCCATGCAGAGAATATCATGCAGAGACATGCCCTCGGGTCAGGACGTAAAGAGATGTGAAATTTGGTATTAATGAATACTAAAATTTTATTCCAGAAGCGCTGGATCCTAGTACAACTCCTGAGACAGTGGTAGAATGAGGCTTTAGCCCCTTTGCATTTAGGGCATTTGTTGGAATTGAGGGGGTTATCAGCATTCTGGGTATAGGGTGGTAAGTATGCCCTATGTATGATTTTGAGGTGTACCTCCTGGAGGTATGCAGAGTTCAGTATGGATAAGGTGCGCTGGTGATGGCCTAGCAATTGTTCGTAGGAAGTAATGTTTGAGATCTCTGATTGCCATGCGGCTACTAGTTTTGGGAGATATGGTGTGGAGGGAATGTTCACTAGGTGAGTATATATAAGCTTAATTTTGTTAGTATTTGACTCCCATTGTTTCATAATTTTTGCTAGTGGGGAGGGGTGGGTCGTGTGAGAGGGATTAAGGTTAAGTGACGTAAGGTAATGCCTCAATTGAAGATACATGAAAAAGTGAGAAGAGGGTAGAGAATACCTGTCTCTCAGCGTTTCAAACTGCGTAATATGTCCACCTGGATCAAAAACCTGCGAAGCAGAGCACATCCCCCTCTCCCGCCATTGGAGAAATAAAGTGTTGTGAAGGGAAGGAGGGGTTTCCCCAAAGAGGTATGTATGTGGAAGCAGTATGGTCTAATTTTAATTTCTTGTGAATTTTCACCCAGCTAAAATAGGTGTCTCTGAATAAAGGGTGTTCCATAATGGAGGGTGGAATCAAGGCCTTTTTGGTGTGTAGGAGAGCACCAGGAGAAAATGGGGTAAAGGCATTAGTATCTAAGGCTAGGTCTGTGTACGTGCTTTTACCCAATAGCCAGTCTGCGGCATATTGAAGGAAGATTTTGTGAGAATATGATAAAAAATCTGGGACGCCAAACCCTCCCAATGACCTGTCCATCACCAGCTTCGCAAAAGCTATCTTAGGCTTCTTTCCTTGCCAAATAAAATGGGTCATAGCCCTGCGGAGCTTGATGTTGTCCAGGTCCCTGAGGCCGATTGGAAGAGCTTGCATGATATAAAAGATTTTTGGAAAGATTACAGATTTAAGAACTGCAATCCGACCCAACATAGATAGGGGGAGAGTGGCCCAGCCCTCTAGTTTAGTGAGGACAGCCGAAATGACCGTGGAAAAATTGAACTCATAAGTACGTGTGATATCTCGTGGAATATTGATTCCCAGGTATTTAAAATGCGACTGGGTGATCGTGAAGGTAGTGGTTTGCGTGAGTGCGGAGAGCAGGGAGGGAGAAATATTCAAAGGAAGTAGTTCTGATTTTTCAACATTAATCTTATAGCCCGCCGTTGCACCAAAATCTGAGATCAAGCGCAGAATTTCAGGGATTGATGAAAGTAGGTCAGAGATAAATAAGAGCATGTCATCTGCAAATAAGGCGACCTTAAGTTCAGTTGTACCGACAAATATGCCAGTGTAAGAGGTAGAGATTCTGAGGGCTATGGCTAAGGGTTCTAAAGCACAGGTTCTCAAACTCGGTCCTCAGGACCCCACACAGTGCATGTTTTGCAGGTCTCCTCATAGAATCACAATTGAAATAATGAGCTCCACATGTGGACCTTTAAAAATGTGTCAGTGAGTAATTAATGCACCTGTGCACCTGCTGGGTTACCTGCAAAACATGCACTGTGTGGGGTCCTGAGGACCGAGTTTGAGAACCTCTGTTCTAAAGCAATGGCGAATAGGAGAGGGGATAGGGGGCAGCCCTGTCTAGTGCCTTTTCCAATAGAGAAGGGGTTGGAGAGGAAGCCGTTGCAAGAATTTTGGGTGGATGGAGATGAATAAAGAGTACTGATAGCTTGGATAAAGGGTTCTGGGTAGCCAAAGCGGCGTAGGGTAGTATAAAGGTGTGGCCATTCGACTAGGTCGAAGGCTTTTTCCGCATCTAGGGATAGGATGGCGGAGCTTGTATGGGGTGAATCGGATTGGCAGGAGTGCAACGCTGCTATCACCTTCCTCACATTGACCACTGAATGTCTGCCGACTATGAAGCCAGTCTGATCCGGGTGGATGATGTGGGGGAGCGTGAGTTTGAGACGGTCAGCTAAAATTTTTGCAAATAGTTTGTAGTCCAAGTTCAGCAAGGATATTGGGTGTTAAGAGCCAGGGAGCGATAAATCCCTTCCAGGTTTGGGAAGTAATTTAAGGATAGCTGAGTTGAAATGTGTGTGGGGGGGGGGGGTCCTCGCTAGCAACAAGGAATTGAAAACCTCAACTAGAATGTAATCAAATTTGTGTTGGAGGAGTTTATAAAACTCCCCAGTATAGCCATCGGGGCCTGGGGCTTTATGAGGTTTCAATTGCCCAATTGCCAGGCGGACTTCAGTTAGAGTAATCGAGGATAGAAGTTGAGAAGCCATTTCATTCGAGAGGGCAGGGTAAGGGAGAGTCTCCCAATAGGAGGAGGAAGTTTGAAGTGTCCTTGGAGGGGTGGGAGAGTGGGTGGGCTGCGGAGGGGGAGAGGGGGTATTGGTCTGAGGTGTTGTTGTTTGTGAGGAAGTGTCTGGTCTATTTGACGTATAAAGCTGTGAGTAGAAGGTATGCATAATCTGAGCTATCTGTTTGTTCGTGGAGGTCAAGGATCCTTGTGGAGTGCGGAGGGGGTGAACAATTGCCGGGGAATATGTGCCTCGTAGTAAATTGGAGAGTAAACGTCCAGAATTGTTGCCAAACTTGTGGAATTTGTGGTGGACTGAGAAAAGGTATCTGTCACCCATTTCCGATAGAAATTCATCAAAATGAGTTTTGGCTGTCAAGTATGCGTGTTTTGTGGCTGGGGAGGGGGAAGATTTATAAATCTGAAAAGACTGGGACAGGGCGTCTTGGAGTGTTAAGTATTGAGCCGAATATTTCTTGTTGGAAGCTGCGGTAAAAGATAGAATTGCACCTCTGAGTACGGCTTTTGCCGACATCCAGAACAGGAATGGGTCGGATTTAATGTGATCCGAGTTGTTGGTGCAATAATCTTCCCAAGTAGCCTCCAAGAAGGATTTGAAAGTTAGGGATTTGCAGAACCTGGAGGGAAATTTCCACAATTTAGTGGAATCCCTATCATCAGGGAAATGAGCAGTAAAGGTAACCAGGGCATAATCAGAGAGGGAAATGGGGGCGATGGTGCATTGAGTGACTTGGGGGAAGAGAGTATGAGAGATAAAGAAGTAGTCAATGCGGGAGAGAGAGCCATGCGCCACTGAGAGACAGGTGTATTCCCTTTCCGTTGGGTTTAGAGCTCGCCAGAGGTCTATAACCTGTAGAGTAAATGCAAAAAAGGAGATGCCTAGTTTGGGGAGTGTGGAGTGAGAGGACTTACATGTTGAGGATTTGTCTAGGAGTGGAGAGGAGATCAAGTTAAAATCTCCTCCAATAATGAGGTTGTCTCCCATGAAAGGGGTCAGAAGGGCAATTAGTTGACGGAGGTAGGATTTGGAGTAAGGAGGGGGGGGCGTAAATATTAGCCAAAGTAAATTTTTTGCCTAACAAGTCTACAGAGACTACTACAAATCTACCTGAGTCATCTGCAGTGATATTGTGAATTTCGAATGGTAATGATCGGCGCGCCAGGATAACTACACCACGGGCTCTGGAGTTGTAGGAGGAGGATGCCAACACAGACCAACCCAGCATTCCCAGTTTAAGGGTTTCAGGCGGGGTCAGGTGGGTTTCCTGTAGGAATGTCACATCTACGCCATTTTTTTGTAAGTAAATCAGGAGTTTTCTCCTTTTCGCTGGGGAGTTGATACCTCCAACATTCCATGTAGCGTAGCGGAGATCAGGCATCCCTCCTGGAAACTGGGAGAAACAGGAAGAGTGGTTCAAAACAGAGAGGGTCAGAGGCAGCAGCCTTCAGCATGAGTAAATTATGTGATACTGCAATATCCAACCATTTCACATAGTGGAGAGTAGTGCTTAAGAGAATAGGAGGGTAAAGAATGACAGCAAGAATGAAGGGGAAGGTAAAGGGAGAATGGGGATGAACATACATGAGAGGGGGCAACCAGATGCTATTGTCTGGTGCCACACTTCCGTAATAGCTGACTAGTAATAGTGTGGTAAACAAGAAACACATCCGGCGGGGAGGGATAGGTCCGTCACCGCTCCCCAGTGTGCAACTAAATATAAGAATGACCAGGAGGTCTCCGCATTACACCATAAGGCATATAGATAAACATATCATAAAACTTAACCTGCAAATGTTATATACAGACTAATATAATATGAGTTATTGTGTATGCTTTTCATTTGAAAAGCCAAAACATAGCATAACGAAACCAAGGCTATGAAGTGTTATTCTGTTGAATCCGTGATGTCGGCATCTTTCGCTTGGGACAGCTCCTGTAGATATGCCATTGCATCCGAGGGGTTGGAGAAGTCCTTGAATGAGGTCCCATCGTAAATGCGGAGTCTAGCAGGGTACAGCAAGCCGAATTTGCGCCCTTCCGTAGCCAGTTTAGAGCATACAGGGGAAAAAGCTTTTCTGGCGCGCGACAGCTCAGCAGAATAATCCTGGAATATATGCAGTTTATGTCCCTCCCACGACAGGGTTTTAGCTTTGCGAGAGGCTGACCAGATCTCCATCTTGTGTAGGTAATTTAGGCAGCGGAACAGGGTAACGCGGGGTCTCGGCCTGTTAGGGGTCGGTGTCGGACCCACCCTATGGACCCTCTCTATAACCATGTCTTGGCAAATTGACTCAATGCCTAGGAGCGAGGGGAGGGTGTTGCGGACAAAGTGGGCCAAAGCGGGTCCCTTGATAGATTCGGGCAGGCCAACCAGCCTAATGTTATTACGACGCGATCTGTTCTCAATGTCGTCAATCTTATTCCATAGCTGGTAATTATCATTAGTGAGGCGTTTTACTGTGTGTTGCAAACCCTCAACGTCGTGGGAGACTACAGTGATTTGTTGTTCTGTTTCAGAGACTCTGTGTGTGAGGTGCTGAAGTTGGCTGGTGATGTCAGCTACAGCCTTGGAAAGAAGGGGTGTCATGGTGGCTGTTATGGCTGCCACTACATCTGTGTAAGTCACAGGGGTCTCATTGCCAGCACTTACTTGACCCCCAGAAGCTGGTCCCTCGGCTGCAGACTTTTTGTGGAGGGGGGAGCGCTATCAGCAGCGGATTCCGCCGTCATCGTCCCTGCAGCACGCCGCTTCTCCTGGCGTGGAGGCTGCGGCTGCTGCTGCTGCTGATGGTCCGGCTGAGGGTGCGTCGTCATCGGGGTCAGGAACTTGTCCATTTGCTGCAGGTCAGGTAGCTGGTGCACTGCGGGAGGCTCCGGGGTCAAAACAAGGCTTTGAAAGCCGTGAAAATAGTGTTTTTAGGGGAGCGGTGGACGGAGCTCAAAACGGAGCTCAGTACTCCATGAGGCCGGAACCGGAAGTCCAAGTATGATATTATTAAATACAAAAATAAATAAGTTAACAGACATTTAATTCATGTTCTGTGCAGATTGTATCCTTTCCTCATATACTGGTCCCACTAATGCAGAATGCTGCATCCCACCTGTAACAGTAGATGTCAGCCCTTTAATTGATCTGTCCTAATAATATGCTCATTCATTGACCAAAAGAGATCAATAATGATCAGCTAAGAGAATGGTTTTCCATGTTGCAGCCAGACTCACGCCCGTTAGGTTATGTGCTACAAGGTTCTTTCTACCTATGGCTCTACTTCGGGAGAGAAGAGAAGAAGAATCCATATGGATTTAGGTGATGAATGAAATTGAATACCAGGGATTTGGGCAAGGTGTTTACTTCAATGAAAGAATCAAGCAGTAAGGGGATTAGTAATATTTAGCAAAATATGCTGAACTACATGTACCAGACTATGGCGTGTACTGTACAATAGAGAAAAAAATTCTGCCCATGCTAAATGACACCCAGTAGGTACTCCTTGTTTTATTTTTGGTGTGTAGAACATTTGGAATAGTTTACTGTGTACTGACACTAGGATTACTCATGATTGATGTTTTGGAAGATACTTTACCTGTTTCCTTCTAGGCATTTAATATACGCCATTATGTGAGACCAATCAAACGCTCCAGTACGTGTGTTAATCCATTTGTTCAGCTCCATAATACATTGCTCAGAGCACTTCAGCACTAGTATCTGTTTGAAAAATCCACTGGCTGTATAGAGATGATGAATGAAGGATCCAGAACTGATGTCAATCAAAAGTTGTCCTTTAATGTGACCTGCAGGAAAAGGTCACAGTGATTACAAAGTGTAATATGTTATGTAACATCTATTCTATTTATCTTGCTGTAATGTCCTGTTAAAGGTAAGCAACTGCCTCACCACCCACCTGTTGCTCCTTCAGTGTAATGTATTAGCAATGTACTGGAAGTACTTATTTGAGCAGAATTTCCAGTATCTGGGGCCAATTTTCCTGCCTACAGTAAATACACAGACATTTGTAGACATCAGATTGTCCATAATGTTCCATAATGTAAACCCTTAGAAAACATGCACACCTAGGCCAATATTTACTGATAATCTGAGTTTGCACGATTTGTGTGTTTTTTTCTAAGTCCCAACACGGGAATTCACTAAGCACAAATCTCGGCAGTGTTTGGTCCATTCATAATGGTTTGAACGGCAAAGTCCAGAAATACGAATGAATAGACCATCGGTCAAACGCGTCTGTTATTTCATACAACACGGGTATTCACTATTCATTCATATTTGGGTGTTAGTCTCTGAGTGCTCAAGTGCGGGTGTATTTTTTTGCGATTCGTTAAAAAAAGCAGCAAAAAAATAGACCTGCTTTTTCCAGGCGAGTTTGGATAATCATGCACGGATCAGTGAGATCTGTGCATGGTTATCTGTGGGAAAGGGTCTGTTTACTGTAAAAACTTGTAAAAAAAAATTGCGTGGGGTCCCCGCTCCTAAGCCAAACCAGCCTCGTGCTCTTTGAGCCGATCCTGGTTGAAAAAATATGGGAAAAAATTGTCAGGGGTTCCCCCATATTTGAACAACCAGCACCAGGCTCTGTGCCTGGTCCTGGTGCAAAAAATACGGGGGACAAAAAACGTAGGGGTCCCCCGTATTTTTTTAACCAGCACCGGGCTCCACTAGTCAGAGAGATAATGCCACAGCTGGGGGATACTTTTATATAGGTCCCTGCGGCCCTGGCATTAAATCACTAACTAGTCACCCCTGGCCGGGGTACCCTGGAGGAGTAGGGACCCCTTAAATCAAGGGGTCCCCCCCTCTAGCCACCCAAGGGCCAGGGGTGAAGCCTGAGGCTGTCCCCCCCATCCAAGGGCGGCGGATGGGGGGCTGATAGCCAAGTGTAAAAATAAGAATATTGTTTTTTGTAGCAGTACTACAAGTCACAGCAAGCCTCCCCCGCAAGCTGGTACTTGGAGAACCACAAGTACCAGCATGCAGTGGAAGAACGGGCCCGCTGGTACCTGTAGTACTACTGCAAAAAAATACCCAACAAAAAACAGAACACACACACCATGACAGAAAAACTTTATTACATACATGCACACCTACATACACACATACTTACCTATGTTCACACGAGGCTCGCTCCACTTCTCCATGTCGAAACCTCGGGGTACCTGTGAATAAAATTATACTCACATAATCCAGTGTAGCTTGCGTCCTGTTTGTAATCCACGTACTACGGGGGACCCCTACGCTTTTTGTCCCCCATATTTTTTGCACCAGGACCAGGTCCGGTGCTGGTTGTTCAAATACTTATATATGTGATGAAAGGGAACCTACGTTGCTGGATGTGAAAATCATGATAAATGATGGTGTGATTTCCATGGAAATCTTTTCCAAGCCCACGGATCGGGACACGTTATTGTTGGCATCTAGCCACCATCCGGGATCCCTGAAGAGGGGTCTCCCTGTCAAAAATGATGCGGGTAGCACGCATCACGAGTGACAGGGTAAGAGTTCCTGGATTGCTTGACAACATGATTTCAAAATTTCTTGCTAGGGGATACAATTGGTCCTAATAATTCTGTCAATCTGTTCCTGTGTGAAACCAAAAGTCTCACCCGGGGCCATAGTTCCCATAATATGACACCCTGGGATATCAGGCTGTGAAGACATATTACTCTCCTTGTACCTGTGTGATGATAATAAAAGCTTCCTCTCCCACACAATAAAAGCAGAGTATTTTTTCTGGACCAGGGGGTGGCCAACAACATCTTAATGTATACTAGGTACATCGATGATGTCTTCCTTCTGTGGGGTGGTGGAAGAGAAGCTTTCGTGGATATTATGGTAGAAATTAACGCCTTGCCTTCACCCATCAAATTTACTTATATATAAAGACAAGGTACTCCAAATGTCCAGAAATGAGCTATTACATCCTATACAGAAAAAAATTAGAAATATTCTTCCATGTCTTGTGATTTCTCAACTGCTAGCCCTATTGTCCGCAGGGCCTCACATGCCCTCTGGCCAATAGTGGCGTCAGACCTAGATTTGACATCATTTAGAGGGTTGAAACCAACTACAGCCTTTAGGAGAGGGGCTAATCTCCGTGATCTCGTTGTAAAAATGGACATTTCAGGGATGAAGGGGTTGGATGCTGTTATCATCCATATAAAAACCCCTGGGTGTTATTGTTGTCCCAAATGTGCTACGTGTAAACACATGATTGCCTGTAAAGAATTTAGGCATCCAAATCCTAATGTGACATTTACCATCAGACAGGTGATTACATGTAGCACATCCTATGTTGTCTATGCTATAGTCTGCCCATGTGGGTTGTTCTACATAGGGCAGACTATACGAATATTCAGTGAACGAATGGCGGCTCATCGTTCAGCCATTAAATTTACTTTGGAGGGTAAACTGGTGGATCAGCTGGTGGCCCGACATTTTTTATCAGCTCATCACATCATCAATTCTTTAAAATATTTTGGTATAGAACATGTACAGCCGACATTGAGATGTGGTAATAGGGCCAAGATTCTGTTGGAGAAAGAGACCCGGTGGATCATGAGGCTGTATACCTTCTGGCCCCGGGGTCTCAATGATAAGGTTAACTGGAATATGTTTGTTTAGAATCTCTTGGCTAGGGTTTGAAGTTTATCCCAATCCTGTCTTTCCTGTTTTGGGTCCTGTTTGACCTGGATGCATTTTAGGTTGGTCAGTGTTGCTTCTGCTAGAAGTTAATTATTAATAATAAACCTTGATTAATCTTAGTTATACACATAGGGAGTGATCTCCGGTGTAGGGTAGACATACACTGCCATGATCAGTGTGATGATTATTACAATTAAATTGTATATGTAGAAAGTCCCTCCTGTATATTGTATTTTTCTATTGCATTGTATTTTTTATATTGTGCACCAGGGTATATTGAATATGTATATGTATTTGTTACAGGGAGCACCCTTTGAGTCCGTGCCCATCCTGCACCTGATGACGGGGAGAGCGGCCTGTGGGTCTCTGTGTGAGAGCGGCTGTGCCTGGCTGACAAGCAAGCGCTGGGTTGCCATGGTTACAGTGACGCGCTGGGCGGAAGTGACCTGGCGGCTCGACACCCGGAAGCAGGATGGCGTGGAGGATACGCGGTGGCGGGTGTGCTCCGGGGGTATTTAGCGGTGTAAGTGTTTTGTGTTTGTTTGTTCATGTTTGTATTTGGCCTGAGGAAAGGGCTGATGTCCTGAAACAGCTGTAGCCTTTCAATACAACTTTTGCTACAACAAATTGTCTCCAGTGCCGTTCTCTTTTGGAGTTATATATATATATATATATATATATATATATAGTGGAAAAGTATCGCAATGGTTTTATTAATTTTAAAACCAAAAAATTTGCAGCAGTTACGAAAGATTATGAGGAGAACAAGGTTTATTTCCTTTCAGGCAATCAACTTTTTATGGAAAACAATCACGGCAATGCTATTTCAAGAAACCTAAAACATTTCCTTTGGAGACGGATGAATCCAGTGCAGCATCACTAAGTGATTCAGATATTGGGGGTCATTCCGAGTTGTTCGCTCGTTATTTTTTTTTGCTACGGAGCGATTAGTCGCAAACTGCGCATGCGCAATGTACGCAGTGCGCCTGCGCCAAGTAAATTAGCACAAAAGTTTGGTATTTTACTCACGGCATAACAAAGTTTTTTCATTGTTCTGCTGATCGTAGTGTGATTGACAGGAAGTGGGTGTTTCTGGGCGGAAACTGACCGTTTTCTGGGAGTGTGTGGAAAAACGCAGGCGTGCCAGGGAAAAACGCGGGAGTGTCTGGAGAAACGGGGGAGTGGCTGGCCGAACGCTGGGCGTGTGTGTGACGTCAAACCAGGAACGAAACTGTCTGAACTGATTGCTATTTGTGAGTAAGTCTCGAGCTACTCAGAAACTGTTAAGAAATTTCTATTCGTAATTCTGCTAATCTTTCGTTCGCAATTCTACTAAGCTAAGATACACTCCCAGTAGGCAACGGCTTAGCGTGCGCAATGCTGCTAAAAGCAGCTAGCGAGCGAACAACTCGGAATCACCCCCATTGCCTCTACCAGCAAAACCTCTATACGGGTCCCTTTGGGGATCAAAACCAGGGCGCAAAGAGACGTCCTGGCTGAAGAACCACCAGACGAAGAAGATAGTGCGAGAGGCAAAGGAAAAAAGAATATAAAAACTGAGAAATAATTTATAATTTTTGCTCCACTCCTCTCTCTGATCCAGAGATAAGGGTATTACAAAGAGGGCTCAGCTTTGTTCCGACTAATGTGCATAATAGCTTTGACAGTAAGATAGATTTGGCCCGCTTTAACCGATAACTCAGATTGAAAGAATTTTTCAATGACAAATCATCTGATCAAGATACGTCATCCAGGTGTCCGGTAAGAGCCAAATCTACTTTTGATCCTTTATCAGTGAATCCTGCCATACGTGCATATACTAGGACCATGGTTAATCAAATTGACATTGTTACTAAGACTCCTTCAATCTATATTAATAACCTTTTACCTGATGAACGTTTAGCCTTGAAGTGTTTATCTAATAGGACTGATATCACGATCCATCCTGCGGATAAGGGAGGAAGAATTGTGATTATTTGTCAGAAGCTTACTCTCAATTGAATGATGTAATGGTGTATACTAAGCTTGATAAGGATCCTACTGATATATATGCTAGAGAATTGTATGAATTGCTCCAGAATTCAGCTGATAGAGGAATTATAGACATGGATATGGTTAATTCCTTGTATGTTTCATCACCTTTGGTACCTGTCTTACCATACCAAAACTTCATAAGAATGTGTCTAAACCCCCAGGTCGCCCTATTATAGTGGCTAGAGATTCCCTATTCAGACAGGTTTCTCGATATCTAGACTTTTTTGTTGCAGCCTGTGATACAACATGAAAAAACCTATTTGAAAGACACATTTTGTTTTTTAGACAAATTGAGAAATTTATCTTTACCCACTACTGAGTTTTGGTTATGTACGGCAGACATTGTAAGCCTATATATTAAAATTCCTCATGAAAGAGGTATGTCTGCAGTGAATGGATTAATTTGCGACAATGTATACTATACTGGTCTTCCTCTACATTTATTTTTTTATTTATTGAAGTTAGTTTTAGTTTTGACTCATAATTATTTTCTATTCAATAAGGAATTTTACCTACAAATCCACAGGTGTGCGATGGGTTCTCCAGTCGCCCCGACTTACGCTAACGCATTCATGTTTGAAGTAGAACAGAAGTTATTTTTTGATGTTCTGGATTATAGTACTAATATCCCATTTTGCACTAGGTACATAGATGATATATTTACGATATGGACCGGTACTAAGGAAAGTTTTGTTGCTATGATGTTGGATATCAATTTACGCGATGAGAATATCAAGTTCACATATAACATACAGAAGGATAACATACACTTCCTAGGCGTAAATGTTACACTTAGCAACGTGGGCTTTAAAACTACTATTTACAGTAAACCTACTGATTGTAATAAATATCTTATGATTTCCAGTCACCACCCTACATCTTTAATAAATGGTCTGCCTTTTTCCCAGCTTCTTAGAGTGCATCGTATATGTAGTGATGCAACGGAAGAACAAATACAAATGGACAGACTCATCTGTAAATTCCTTGAGCAGGGTTATTCTAACAAATTATTACAAGATGCAAAAAAAAGAGCTTTAGCAAAACCCAAAATTAAGCAGAATGTTACTACTCCTAAGGAGACTAATGATAAGATTATTTATGTGTATCAATTTTCTACTGCAAGTCTGCAATTAACCAGGTGTGCCAAGAGACATTGGTCAGTTGTGCAGGCAGATCAATCTCTGTCTTCACTTGCTTCTAAACGTTTGGTACCATGTTATCGAAGAGGACATAATTTACGCGATTTATTAGTACACTCTGATGTTTCAGATTTCATGACAGCTAAACCTAGTAATTTTTTAAGTCGAAAACCAGGTAATTATCGGTGCCTTGGCTGTACTACCTGCCTATATCTGGAAACTGGAGACACTTTCTATCACCCCCCGTTGGGTAAAGCAATAAAATTTAACCATAGTTTGACTTGCGAAAAGGAGGGAAAATACTGCGCCACAGAAAATAAAATCCTTTCTTAACCCAATAGGTACGGCTGTGATATATTAAAACTCCCTATGTATAGGGCGTCAGCTAGTTTCCCAAATAAAACTGGGATGGTAAATCCCCTTAACAATTAAATTTAAAAAGAAAGGGATGGGGGATAGCGACCAATGGTGTCTATAAATAATTATAAGATATTTAAAAAGTATATATAAACATTTATTTAAAACATTTTTTAAAAATTTAATATAAACTTTTTCTAAAAGATGGGATAAAACATATACACATATATATAAATAAAAAAGTGCAAATGTATTAAAGTGCTTATCTGAGTCAGAGGTCACTTAGATGTCCAACGCGTTTCGTCACACAGACTTCATCAAGGGTTGACTTGCACCTGCAGATATGTGGTGTATGACATTAGATGGCCATGTGGGCTTTTTATGTGGGTAAGACCTCTTATACTTTCAAGGAATGTATGGCGCAACATTGCAGTGCTGAGAAACAAATCTTTGAGGGTAAAGTAATAGATCAGCCAGTTGCAAAACACTTTAAACTATGTGGTCACAATTTATCCAGTTTGCGCTACAAAATGATTGACCATATCCCTGAAAATAGGAGAGGGGGCAATAGGAATAAAAAATTATTACAGTGTGAGACACATTGGATTTATTGACTTAATACCCTTGTTCCACATGGGTTAAATGAATCTCTTTCATTTAGTAGTTTTTTGTAAACCATGACCTTGTGTGCTATAATTATTTATACACTCTGTTATTAGTGTATTGGATTTTATTTCAGTACAAACTTATTGTGATATATTCCTCTTTAAAAGTTTTTGTCATTCAGTGTATTTTTGCCTTCTAGCCGTATCATTGATATATTTATTTATTTAATTATTTACAGCTCTATCCAGTGTTCTGTATTTTTCACGGTGAAGGGTTAATGGGTGAGGTCAGCTCTGATGGAAATCAGAGGAATCCAGGGCTCTGGGCATCCGGTGACCACTGCACGTGTCTTATTGTATGTTATTGAAGGTAAGAATGTTTATTATTCTGTTGTAAAGCCTGACGACGGTTGTAATAAAATACCGAAACGTTTCAATTGATTACATGCGTTGAGGACCCTTTATTTACTATATAAATCCTGGGAGTGCAGCTCATCTCTGTCCGTACATACAGCGGGTTACTCTGCAAGAGAGGGCACCGGGCAATTTATACATACAGTCTGGAGTGCCAAATGCTTGGATATATATATATGTATATCAAACAAATACTCTCCCTCTGCGCTATTGCAAGAATATCTATGAAAAACTAGATTGGGCTGCCAAATTCCGCTAAGTTCCCTGTTAGAAGGAACTAGAAATATGAAATCTGAGACAATAGAGGAATGTGTTTGTAACACCAAACTCCGAATATACAATAAGGAGAGAGAGGAGTCTGATATGATAAATCTGCATGTCCTCTATGTAAACAACTATTTGATGTTTTGTGTTGAAGAATGATACTTTATTATCTCTGTATTACCGCAGACAATGCTTTTATATTTTAATCAATTTTAATATGGAACATGTTATTATGATTTTTATGTTCTAAGACAGGGCTGGCCAAACCGGTCATCGAGATCTACCAACAGTTCACATTTTCCAGACCACCTATCTGGTGCACAGGTGTAGTCATTACTAATTAAGATGTGCTGCATTCATTCCTAACTGACAATTCTACAGATCTCCAGGAGGCCTGGAAAACATGAACTGTTGGTAGATCTCGAGGACCGGTTTGGCCAGCCCTGTTCTAAGATATTGAGCAGTTATATCTTATAAATCCCTTAAGAGTCCGGTTAAGTATTGGGTGGCAATACGACTCAAGGGCGCCCATTCCTCTATTGCCAAAAATATATAAGTGAAGGTGCACAAGATATTAACCGACTGCTGTTTTCATACAAATTAATGATTTATTTCAAAATAATAATTAAAATCTTAAAATGCAAACAGTAAGACAAAATTATTAGCATAAGACCATGAAAGGCATTAATTCTTTCAATTTCTCCACATAAAATGAAATGTAAACTCCACACAGATTATGCTTTGGTTAGTATAATGCTCCTTCAGACAGAAAAGGCTTAATTGCATACATATGTATATATATATATATACTTATTTTTTTCTTCTTTTTTATTTTTAAACTTGTGGTAATATTACCATACATTTTTTCAAAGGAAATAATACATTTTTCTCATGGCCATGATATGAGTCTGCTGATGCTTTGGTCAAAACAAGCTTTGCTTTTTGCAACTAACAAACAGGAGCTTTCTATGCCCATCTAGAGGAATCACATGCTAAGTGGAGGTTTTTGATGCAACGTATGTCAGTATGTAAAACCAGAGGCCTGAAAGTGTTTTGTACTGAAAAACTATAACACAGCTGTCAGACTTTTGTGTTGTATATCCTCTGCTTTTAAGCTTTAACAACATATGCTTTCTGCCTTTTCAATTTTGAACATTATACATTTGAAAAGTTAAATGTTGTGGATCTATATGGAAAATCTGCTTTTGGGTGTCGCACCTTTTTCCCACAACTAATTAGTCGTGGGAAAAACTTCCATAGATTTGAATAAAAATATATACAGTATACTGTACATGTGACTTTAAAAAATGAACGTGTTATTAGAGGATATTTGCATGTGTATATAATCTAAGATTGATAATTTCCAATACTCTTGACACATAGAAGAAATCTGATCTGTGAAGATACCCATGCAAATAGCCCTGTATATGTGCCATGAGAGAAGAATTTGTGATATACTGTATATATATTTTAGCTTGTATGGTTGGTCTTTATTGGTATATTGAAAGATATATATCTATATACACATTGGAAAGATAGAAATATTATAAATCTAAAAATATATTTTTTTAACTGAATACTAGTGCTTACAAATTTATTTTTGGCTAATTTAAGCGAGACGAGTAACTCCCTCAACTGTGAGCTGCAGGCACTCAGTTTTAATTAACATTTGATCAATGGGGGTCATTCCGAGTTGTTCGCTCGTTATTTTTTTTTCGCAACGGAGCGATTAGTCGCGAATGCGCATGCGCAATGTCCGCAGTGCGACTGCGCCAAGTAAATTTGCTATGCAGTTAGGTATTTTACTCACGTTTTTTTCTTCGTTCTGGTGATCGTAATGTGATTGACAGGAAGTTGGTGTTTCTGGGTGAAAACTGGCCGTTTTATGGGTGTGTGCGAAAAAACGCTGCCGTTTCTGGGAAAAACGCGGGAGTGGCTGAAGAAACGGAGGAGTGTCTGGGCGAACGCTGGGTGTGTTTGTGACGTCAAACCAGGAACGACAAGCACTGAACTGATCGCAGATGCCGAGTAAGTTTGAAGCTACTCAGAAACTGCTAAGAGGTGTGTAATCGCAATTTTGAGAATCTTTCGTTCGCAATTTTAAGAAGCTAAGATTCACTCCCAGTAGGCGGCGGCTTAGCGTGTGTAAAGCTGCTAAAAGCAGCTTGCGAGTGAACAACTCGGAATGAGGGCCAATGCCAGGTGCATAAGAATCTGGTCTCTTTTTTATTTTTTAACTTGCAGTCCGGTTTGAACTGTATGAATCACAGGGCTTATAGATGCAAGTGAACAAAGCGCAATAGGGTAAAGCGCACCAAACAGTACAAACAATAAATACTGTATATTGTTAGATTTTTCTATTTTTACATTTGCAGCTCTGTTAAAACTGTATGGATCACAGGGATTAGAGATGCGTGTGAACTAAGCGCACCAGGGTAATGCACACCAAACAGTACAAGCAATATATATATTATATTTTTTTTTCTATGTTTAAGCTTGCAGCTCAGTTCAAACTGCATGGATCACAGGGTTTAAAGATGCACGTGTACAAAGTGCACTTGAGTAAAGCGTACCAACCAATCAGTACAAAAACAATAGAAATATATTTTATATTTTTATATTTTTAAACTTGCATTTCAGATAAAACTGTGTAGATCACATGGCTAAAGTAAAGCACAGCCAATACACCAGAGTAAAGTGTAACACACACCAACATGCAGCATGCTCCTGTATACACAGTCATTATACTGCACAGCCACAAATACTTTGGAGTCCTCAGATGGACACAGCTAGCTAAAACAGCAGTGTATAGTGCAGCATGCCCCTATACAGTCACTATACTGCACAGCCACAATTAGTCTGGAGTCTCTGAATGGATACAGCAGTGTATAGCGCAGCATGCCCAAATATACAATCACTATACTGCACAGCCACAATTAGTCTGGAGTCTCTGGATGGACACAGAAAGCTAAAACAGCAGCATTTAGTGCAGCATGCCCATATATACAGTCACTATACTGCACAGCCACAATTAGTCTGGAGTCTCTGGATGGACACAGCAGAGTATAGCGCAGCGTGCCCCTGTATACAGTCATTATACTGCACAGTCACAATTAGTCTGGAAACTCTGGACGGACACAGCAGAGTATAGCGCAGCGCGCTCTTATATACATTCACTATGTTGCACGGACAAAATTAGTCTGGAGTCTCTGGATGCACACAGCAGCGTATAGTGCAGCATGCCCCTATATACACAGTAGAGATGAGCGGGTTGGTTCTCAGAGAACCAAACCCTACCGGACCTCACACTCTGAGCCCAGATCCAAGTAAGGCGTGGGTTTTTCCGCCTGATTCGTAGACCAGAATGAGGCAAAACGTCATCATCCCGCTATCGGATTCTCACAGGGTTTGAATTCCATATAAGGACCTGTGCGTAGCCGCCATTTTCTCTCCGGCATTGGATAGTGTAGAGAGAGGACATGTCTCCATTCTCTCAGTGTCCGTGTCTTGTGCTGCATTTGTCCAGTCACAGTGGTTGTGTCCTCTGCTGCCATATGTCCAGTGCTGTCCAGTGTTGCTGTATTGTGCTGTATCAGTTCAGTGGTGGTATGTTGTGCTGCATCAGTCCAGTCACAGTGGTGGTGTCCTCTGCTGCCATATGTCCAGTGCTGCTGTATAATAAGTCCCTTACAGTGTTAGAGTCCTGTGCATCAGTCAGTCCAGTGACCAGTCATAGTGGTGTCCTCTGCTGCCATATGTCTAGTGCTGCTGTATAAATCCAGTCCACTGCAGTGGTGCTGTGTTGTCCTGCATCAGTCAAGTGGTGGTGTCCCTGTCCTGCCGTATATGTCCAGTGGTACTGCCGTATATGTCCAATGGTACTGCTGTATATGTCCAGTGATCCTGCTGTATAATTCCAATAATTCTGCCGTATAATTACAGAAATCCTGCCGTATAATTACAGTGGTAATGGAATATATTTCCAGTAATCCTGACTTTATAATTCTAGTGATCCTGCCGTATAATTCCAGTAATCCTGCCGTATAATTACAGTGATCCTCCCGTATAATTCCAGTAATCCTGCCGTATAATTCCAGTAATCCTGCCATTTAATTCCAGTGATCCCACCATATAATTCCAGTAATCCTGCCATATAATTCCGGTAATCCTGCCGTATAATTTGATATAAATCCATATAATTTAATATAAATCCAGTCCAGTGGTGCTGCCATATAAATTCAGTGGTGCTGTCCTGTGCTGTATATTATTTACTCCAAATAAAGGGGTTATTAATATTTAATACAAATAATTTTTACAGGGTTTGCCCTGTGAGGTATAGGGGTATGCTCTCCTGTGCCGCATATTGTGTTACATAACTCCAGAAAAATAATGAAGAACAAAAATTTGGAGGATAAAATAGGGACAGATCAAGAACCACTTCCTCCTAGTGTTGAAGCTGCTGCCACTAGTCGTGACATAGATGATAAAATGCCATCAATGTCGTCTAACAAGGCCAATGCCCAATGTGATAGTAGAGGGTATGTAAAATCCAAAAGCCATAGTTCAGTAAAAAGATTAAAAAAAAAAGAAATTTAAATGGTCTGAGGAGAAACGTAAACTTACCAATATGCCATTTATGGCAAGGAACGGCTAGGGCCCTGGCCTATGTTCATGACTAGTGGTTCATCTTCACATGATGATGGAAGCCCTCATCTTCCCACTAGAAAAAAGAAAAGAGTTAAGTTGGAAAAAGCACAGAAAAGAACTGTGTGTTCTTAAATGATATCACAAAATCCCCAAGGAGAGTCCAAGTGTGTCGGCGGTTGCAATGCCATATCTTACCAACACTGGACAGGAAGAGGTAGCTCCTTCCACCATTTGCACGCCCTCTTGAAGTGCTGGAAGAAGAACCCAAAGTCCAGTTTCTGATATTGAATTGAAGATGCCACTGTTGAAGTACACCAGGATGGCGCTGAGTAAGAAGTTGACGAGGAGGATTCTGATGGTGATGTGGTTTGATAAATTAGGTACCGGGCGAGACACCTGTTGTCCATGGGATGAAGAAGCCCATTGTGATGCCTGGGCAAAATACCAAAAAAGCCACCTCTTTGGTGTGGAATTATTTCTCCACAACAGGTGTCAAACCATGTGTTGCCTCTGTCAATCTGTAAAAAGTAGGCGTAAGGATGTTAACCACCTAGGAACATCCTCACTTATACGTCACCTGCAGCGCATTCATCAGAAGACAGTATCAAGTTGTGAAATTTTGGGTAAGAGCGCAAGCAGTCCACCAACACCTAAATCCCTTCTTCCTCTTGTTCCCAAGCTCCTGCAAGCCATACAACCAACTCCCTCAATGTCGTCAACTTCCTCCTCAGTCAGGAACATCAGTAGTCCTGCAGGCCATGTCACTGTCAAGACTGAGGAGTCCTCTCCTAACCGGGATTCCTCCAGTGGATCCTGGAGTGGTACGCCTGCTGTTGCTGCTACTTCCATTGTTGCTGCTGGGAGTCGATCGTCATCCCAAAGGGGAAGTCGGAAGACCACTTGTACTACTTCCAGTAAGCAATTGACTGTCCAACCGTCCTTTGTGAGGAAGATGAAATATGACAGCAGTCATCCTTTTGCAAAGTGGATTACTGAGGCCTTGACAGCTATGTTGGTGTTAGAGGTGTGTCAGGAATCCACCATCAGTTCAATGGGACTTAGAGAATTGATGGAGAAAGTGTGTCCCCGGTATCAAATCCCAAGTAGATTCCACTCTTCTAGGCAGGCGATACCAAGAAAGTTCACAGACGTCAGAAAGTCACCAGTGTTCTACAAACTGCAGTTGTATCCAGTGTCCACTTAACCACGGACATGTGGACAAGTGGAAAAGGGCACACTAAGGACTTTATGACTGTAACAGCCCACTGGGTAGATGTATGGCCTCCCGCAGCAACAACAGCAGCGGTACCAGTAGTAGCATCTCGCAAACGCCAACACATTCCTCGGCAGGCTATGATATGTATCACCGCTTTCCATAAGAGGCACACTGCTGACAACCTCTTACGGAAACTGAGGGACATCATCGCAGAATGGCTTACCCCAATTAGACTCTCCTGAGGATTTGTGATATCGGACAATGCCACCAATATTGTACGTGCATTACATGTGGGCAAATTCCATCATGACCCATGTTTTGCACATACAATTAATTTGGTGGTGCAGAATTTTTTGAAAAATGACAGGGGCATGCAGGAGATGCTGTCATGGGCCCAAAAAATTGCGGGCCATTTTCGTCATTCAGCCACCACATACCGAAGACTGGTGCACCATCAAACACGCCTGAACCTGCCCTGCCATCACCTGAAGCAAGAGGTGGTAACGAGGTGGAATTCAACACTCTATATGCTTCAGAGGATGAAGGAGCAGCAAAAAGCCATTCAAGCCGTTACATCCACCTATGATATAGGCAAAGGATGGGGAATGCACCTGACTCAAGCACAGTGGAGAATGATTTCCGTCTTGTTCAAGGTTCTCCAACCCTTCGAAATTACCACACATGAAGTCAGTTCATACACTGCCAGCTTGAGTCAGGTCATTCCCCTCATCAGGCTTTTGCAGAAGAAGCCGGAGAAATTGAAGAAGGAGCTAAGACAGAGCCATTCCACAAAGTATGTGGGACTTGTGGATGGAGCCCTTCATTCGCTTTGCCAGGATTCAAGGGTGGTCAATCTGTTGAGATCAGAGCACTACATTTTGGCCACCGTGCTAAATCCTAGGTTTAAAGCCTACGTTGTATCTCTCTTACTGGCAGACACAAGTCTGAAGAGGTTCAAAGACCTGCTGGTGAAAAAATTATCAACTCAAGCGGAACGGGACCTGTCAACAGCTCCTCCTTCACTTTCTCCCACAACTGGGGATGTGAGAAAAAGGATAAGATTTCTGAGCCAACCCACTGGCGGTGATGCAGGGCAGTCAGGAGCGAGTGCTAACATCTGGTCTGGGCTGAAGGAGCTGCCAACGATTACTGACATGTCTACTGTCGCTGCATATGATTCTGTCACCATTGAAAGAATGGTGGAGAATTATATGAGTGACAGCATCCAAGTAGGCATGTCAGACAGTCCGTATGTATACTGGCAAGAGAAAGAGGCAATTTGTATGCATTTGCACAAACTGGCTTTATTTTACCTAAGTTGCCCCCCCTCCAGTGTGTACTCCGAAAGAGTGTTTAGTGCAGCCAGTAACCTTGTCAGAGATCGGCGTAGGAGGTTACTTTCACAAAATGTGGAGAAGATGATGTTCATCAAAATGAATTATAAATTCCTCCAGAAGACCTTTACCAGCAATTGCCTCCAGAAAGAACACAGGGACCTGTGATGGTGGATTCCAGTGGTGACAAATTAATACTATGGGAGGAGGAGGATGTACACAGTGAAAGGGGTGAGGAATTGGTGGATGAGGATGAGGTCGACATCTTGCCTCTGTAGAGCCAGTTTGTGCAAGGAGAGATTGATTGCTTCTTTTTTGGTGGCGTCCAAAAAACAAACCAGTCATTTCAGACACAGTCATGTGGTAAACCCTATTGCTGAAATGATTGGTTTGTTAAAGCGTGCATGTCCTGTTTATACAACATAAGCGTGGGTGGGAGGGCCCAAGGACAATTCCATCTTGCACCTTTTTTTCTTCTTTGCATCATGTGCTGTTTGGGGACTAGTTTTTTAAAGTGTCATCCTGTCTGACACTGCCATACAACTACATAGGTACTGCCGTATATGTCCAGTCCAGTGGTGCTGTCTTGTGCGGCATCAGTTCAGTGGTGGTGACTTGTGCTGCCATAAATCCAGTGGTGGTGTCCTATGCTGTATAATTTTTACTCCAAATAAAAGGGTTATATACAGTACATTACTTATATTATTATCAAAATAATTTTACAGGGTTTGCCTGTGTGGTATAGGGGTACACTCACCTGTGCTGCATATTATTATAATAGCTTCAAATAAAAGGGTTATTATTATTATTATCCAAATTAATTTTACAGGCTTTGCCATGTGTGTGCTTGTTTAGGGGTACGCTATCCTGTGCTACCAATATTGTGCATGTATTACATCTGGACATATGCCAGCACATCCCATGTTGTTTGTGCCGCACATTTGTGTCACTTAGCTTTGCTTAGCCATACAGCTACCTCATTGCATCTCTTTTTCATCTTTGCATGATGTGCTGTTTGGAGTCTTTTTTATATCTGCCCTCCTGTCTGACACTGCAGTGCCACTCCTAGATGGGCCAATTGTTTGTGTCACTTAGCTTAGCCATACAGCTACCTCATTGCACCTCTTTTACTTTGCATGGTGTGCTGTTTAGGGCCTAGTTTTTTTAAGTGTCATCCTGTCTGCCACTGCTTTGCCACTCCTAGATGGGCCAGGTGTTTGCGCCGCACACTTATGTTGCTTAACTTAGCCATACAGCCACCTCGGTGTAACCTTTTGGCCTAAAAACAATATTGAGAGGTGTGAGGTGTTCAGAATAGACTGGAAATGAGTGGAAATGAATGTTATTGAAGTTATTAATACTGTAGGATCTAAATTACCCACAAATTATGTGATTTTAGCTGTTTTTATGTTTTTTTTTAAAAAAACATCCAGATCCAAAACCAAAACACAAAAACCCGAAAAGTGCCCGCCACACATCCCTAATACACAGTCACTATACTGCACAGCCGCAATTAGTCTGGAGTTTCTGGATGGACACAGCAGAGTATGATGCAGTGTGCCCCTATACAGTCACTATACTGCACAGACACAGTGATTCTGGAGTCTCTAGATGGACACAGCAGAGTATAGTGCAGCGTGCCCCTATATACAGTCACTATACTGCACAGCCACAATTAGTCTGGAGTCTCTGGATGGACACAGCAGAGTATAGCGTAGTGTGCCCCTATATTCAGTCACTATACTGCACAGCCACTATTAGTCTGGAGTATCTGGATGGACACAGCAGAGTATAGTGCAGTGTGCCCCTATATACAGTTACTATAATGCACAGCTACTAATGGTCTTGAGTCTCTGTATGGACACAGCAGAGTATAGTTCAGCGTCCCCCTATATACAGTCACTATACTGCACAGCCACAATTAGTCTGGAGTCTCTGGATGGACACAGTAGAGTATAGTGCAGTGTGCTCCTATATACAGTCACTATGCTGCACAGCCACAATTAGTCTGGAGTGTCTTGATGGACACAGCAGAGTATAATGTAGTGTGCCCCCATATACAGACACTATACTGCACAGCCACAATTAGTCTGGAGTCTCTGGATGGACACAGTTCAGTATAGTGCAGTGTGTCCCTATATACAGTCACTATACTGCACAGCTACAATTAGTCTGGAGTCTCTGGATGGACACAGCAGAGTATAGTGCAGCATGTCCCTATATACAGTCACTATACTGCACAGCCACAATTAGTCTGGAGTCTCTGGATGGACACAGCAGAGTATAGTGTAGTGCGCCCCTATATACAGTCACTATACTGCACAGACACAATAAGTTTGTGGTCTTATTGGATGGTACTTTTTCCCTCTCCATGTTATCACTCTCCAAGCAATGATGCATCCAGCCCTGAATATATTGACCGATTCAGTTATTAATACAATTTAAATCTTAAAAATGTTTTGCAATTAAAAATAACCATTAACTTTTATATACACAAATGTGCCAATATCCAGTGGCTTCACAAGGGGGATGCAGGGGGTGCAGCACATATTATATATATATATATATATATATATATTATTATAGTATCATTATTATTATTTATTTATATATTTCTGAGTATTTTATGCATCGCCGTGCCGAGAATATATTTGTCATGTACAGTATATAAGTCCCTATCCCATTGGAGAATATAGTCTAATATAACTGCGCACATGCATGCACCTACCCTTAGTGTAGCTTTGTTACTGTACATACCCTCACTGAAAACACGGTGTAAACATTCCATTGGAAATTTCAATGAATCTTCTCCAAATACCATGTCTGGTCTGTTAGAAAAATATGTTTCCAGATATTCTCTAGAATCAAAGCCGTGTTCAGGATAGAATTTATGTGAGCTGAAATCCATCTTGTATTACTGTGTTACAGACTGGCTGACTCTCACGTCTTCCCTCTTACTGTATATGTGACTGGCCCAGGATATCTGTATACAGTATACTCACCAGGACCCAGTTATTTATATACATCAGTAACCAGGATATCAGTGTTATCACATGATGGGTTATCAGCCTCAAGAGCTGTCATGGGAATGCAGGTGACAGTGTGATCATCTCCTGAAACAACAAGTTATCATAACATTAATTTTTCAATTACATATTTAAATATTGCACAATATTTCAGTGATTTAATTAAAAGTAATTAAATATGATAATTAAAAATGTAAAAAGATTTAAATATTTCTGGTGCTAACACATACTGTATACAAATATTCGCCCTTATTCAGATGCAGACGCAATGCCAATATTAACACAGTGGAGTGATTATTAGTGCACCAAGATACTTTTGCATGGACGCTCACAGTGAAGACTCAACCTCAAATGACTGACAGCAGGAGAGTTTTTTGCGGGAGGCAGTGCCATTCCAGCGGTGGAAGAGTCATGTGACTGCACAGGTCTCCCACCACAGCACTTTTCCCTGTCCCTAGATTGCTCCCACTCCTCCTTGTTATAGTACCCCATTCGGGGGTGGTTTTTCGCAGAATGACGCATTTGCGTCATGTCATGACGTAATGCATCATTTCATGAAACTCAAACAAACTAGTGGAGTACTTTGACTTGCAGGAGGGGGAGCTGGCATGCAGGAGCTGATGCCGGCTCTACACACCCCTGACAATGAGCATTACACACCCCTGGCAATGACATTACCCCTGAAAATGAGCATTACCCATAACAATGAGCATTACACACTCCTGACAACAACATTAAACCTGGCAATGAACTGAGTACACATTCTGTCACAGCATCTACACAATAACAAGGAACATCTACTCCTAGAGTGAGTGTATGATCACACAGACTGTGGCAGTAGTGATGCTGGTGCCATGTTCCTCTACATCAGGGATGGGGAACATCCAGCTTGTGGGAATTATATGGCCCGGAAATGCATTTGGTCTGGTCCGGGGCCCTGCCAAGGCAGTTGCAGAGTATTCAGAGCCATTTACTGTGTACTGTATACAGTGTGAGAAAACAACATCTCCCATGATGCAGTGCATGGCAGATGGCTCCAGGTGGTGATGTAGGGCCGCTTGGGAGAGGGATCACAGTGGAGGTCTGGTCTGCTGGCTGCATGTGGGTGGGAGGAATGGCTGTACTGCAGTGCGGAGTGGACCTAATGACCTGGACCGGTGATGATCAGGACTCTGGGTAGGACCTGTCCTGCAGTGGTGGTGAGTGCTCTACTGGCACTATACAGGTAGCATTATGTAAAGCTTTCAATACCGTTGGCATTACTGTGGCCATCATGTGTTAGTAACACTAATGTTTCCATTATGTGAATGGCCATGTCAGCTTTCCAAGGAGCATGCACAACTTGGTGAGCGCATTGGGGGGGCAACTTCAAAAATGGACTGCAAATGATGTAATAAAAATAAAAATGGCCCTCAGCAGAAAAAAAGCCCTGGACCCAAGGGCTGCTACCTCTGCAGATTTATTAATTGGAGCCTCCCTACCTGTTTTGATGGCCCTGAGCTCTCTCAGTCCAGCTGTTCACACATGCTGGCACAAGCTCTACAGAACTCCAATTGGCTGCATCAGCCTCACCTTAGTAACTTTCTGTGGGTACCCATGCTTCACTGCCTCAATCAGGTCACGTGTCCAACAGCGCTGTGTAAGTCTGCCATTCTCCTCCTACCAACAACAGCTGTACTGCTCCCCAGTTCCATTCCTTTCCCTACCAGCTGTACTTGTCCCCCAGCTTGTCCTCCAGACTGCTTATGCATATTATATGGGTGCAGCTCCTGGGCTCCTGCCATTTTTCTGTAAACTTCTCAATTCTAACCAGCCTCATACCTGCAAGGTACTCCTCTCCACACAGCGGAAACCACTGTATTATTCCTCACAGCCCACTGGCTGCATACATGGCTTACATCCTCTTGTACATGGCAGTAGAGAGCCTGTCTGGGCCCAGGTACTTTTCTGGGGGCACGGCCTAATCATGGAATGCATGGCTCTGCACGCTTAGAAAAAATACAGAAAAATTAGTGCCTCCCTGGCCACACTACAGCCCAGCACACAGCAGTCTATGCTGGACTGTGGAGAAGAGCTGCTGCTGCCAGGTAAGGAGGGAATTTAAGCCACCTCTGGGCCCCTCCATCAGGCCTGGGTAAATAGTACCTGCCCCACCCCCGGGTACCACTGTTCTTGCATACTATATAACTTGACAATCATCATATTCCTAAAACTATTTCTTTACCAAATCTGCAGGACTGTCTCACAAACTGACCTCTCAACTGGGGTTCTCCTTTTATAGTAGATAGGGCACATTGCGCTGTTAACTTTAAGCCCACTGACCCGCTATCCAGAGACATAACAGTCTACATCCACTATGTCAGTGCAAAAAAAAAAATGTGGCTGTAGGCCTGATTCTGATTTGGAAGTAAAGCAATAAAAGCTAATTACTTTATATCCTGAACAAACAATGTTGCAGTGCAAAAATAGCAAATACCTTTTTATTTGTAAATTTTTCTGTGCACCCCAAATGAATCTTAATCTCTTTGTGCATGTTACAGCTGCCCCACGTGCAGTGCAACATGACTTGTCCAAGTATACAGTTACTTGAGATTTTCTGCTATACTTCCACATCAGAATTTGGAGTGCATTCAATGGATCTGACAAGGGCTACTCAATGGACAGCCAAATCCAAATTTTGGATTTGAGCCAAATCTGGCAGTTGGATTTGGCTGGACTTGGGTTCCTGTCCTGCTACTGCTGTCAGTGACTGCCGGGGGCACTGACAGTGGCAGCAGGGGAGCAGCCGGCGGTAGCCGGCGGAATGAGGCGATGGCAGAAGTGGGAGCTGGACGGAAGCAGGTGGCAGTGGGAGCTGGGTAGGGGCAGCCGGTGGAGGGAAAAGTGTCACGTCTAGCACAGTTTGAGGATCCAGCAGCTGAGACTTGCCCAAGGAGGTAGATGGCTGTGGGTGAACAAGATGAGGGGGATGGATATAGTTCATTCACATGGGACACGGGGCAATGAAGAACGTAGGCGGGTTTGAAAGTCAATAAATAGTATTTATTATGTACAGGGCTGAGGTAGAGAACTGTGGCTGGAGCACGATGGTTAAAGAACGTAGTTGTTGATAAAGAGCTGCAGGTTGTGGCTTGAAAGACGAGGTTGTGAATAATGAACTGCGGAACTGTGGATGGTGGTTAAAAGACGAGGCTGGAGGTAAAGAACTGTGGACTGTGATATGAAAAGCGAGACTGTAGATGATGAACTGTGGAACTGTGGATGGTAGTTGAAGAGGTGGGTGGAGACAAGGACTGTGGACTGTGGTTTGGAGGATGAGGCTGAAGATAACAATCTGCAGATTGTGGTCGGTGGTACAAAGACATGGCTGGTGAAGTAGAACTGTGGAGTGTGGCTTGAAAGATGAGGCAGAAGACCCGGGGCCGACTGTGCCCAAAGAGTCTTACTGGACCGGGTTTTCCAGGAGCGCTTCCACAGGCAGTAGCAGGTTAAGAACGGCAGGACTGCAGCAGCAATAGGGAACCAACCAAGCAGGAGCAGGAGTAACCAGAATAAGACAAGGATCCTGGGAGCACAGGCTAAAGCACCTACAACAGGGTTGTAACTTGAAGCACTGGCGTCCCTGTCCTAAACCAGCCCCTTTTTATAGGGAGAGCTTCCCCTGGATTGGCTGGAAGAAACAAGAAACAGGAACTATGCTTAAAACTTGGTCTCCAACATGGCGACGCCCAGTAATGCAGACCTTTCTGCAAAGCCACATTGCTCACTGCCTCTGGTCTCCTAGCAACGGCTCAGCAAGAGCAACCCGCTGTAGCAGCGTCCCGCCGCCACAAGCGGACCCCCTCACCGCCGCCACTGCTGCCCACGGACCCAGTGCAGCAGCCCACCTCCACCACTGCCCGCACACCGCCAGAGAAGCCAGCCCTGCGGCCCCAGCGTATCGGTAAGACTCCGGACGCTGACAGTACCCCCCCTTTGCGGGTGGACTCCGGACACCTATATGGTTTAGTTGGGAACTTGGCATGTAATGTCCGAAGACGTCTTGGAGCATGGACATCTGCTTCTACCCAAAATCTCTCCTCTGGTCCATATCCCTTCCAATCAACAAGGTACTGGAGGCGACCATAACGTCTGCGAGAATCGAGGATCTTGTGAATCTCAATTTCGTCTCCTTGTGCTAATTGGATCTTGGGTTATTTAGGCAAAGCAGCTCTGAATCGATTAAGTACCAAAGGTTTTAAGAGAGAAATATGAAATGCATTAGGGATTCTTAACTGCGGAGGTAGTTTCACTTTATAAGCCACAGGATTCAAAACTTTTTCGATTGGGTAGGGCCAAATAAATCTGGGAGCAAACTTTTTCGTAGGATCCTTTAACCTTAGGTTACATGTGGAAACCCAAACCCGATCTCCTACCTTAAGGCTTGGTACAGCTTTTCGCTTCAGATCTGCATAAGTCTTATACCTCTTGGATATCTTGAGCGAGGCCTTGTGAATTTGTTTCCAGGTTTCAGTAAATTGTCGAAATGTTGACTCTGCGGCAGGAACCTTAAGCGTAGGCAGAAGTTGGAAGTCAGGAACTCTCGGATGGTAACCTTAATTAATGAAGAATGGAGAAGATTTTGTGGTAGAGTGATAGAGATTGTTATGGCAAATTCTGCGAACAGGAGGAAGGCCAGCCAGTCGTCCTGTGAGGAGGACATAAATAAATGCAGAAAAGTCTCCAGATCCTGGTTCACTCTCTCTGTTTGACCATCCGTTTGGTGATGATATCCTGAGAAGTTCAATTTAACACCAAGAGCAGAACATAGGGATCTCCAAAACTTAGCCACAAACTGAGGATCTCTATCAGACATGATTTCCTGCGGTAGACAATGAAGTCGAAAGATCTCTGCTATAAATAATTTTGCCAACTGGGATGCTGATGGAAGATTAGCCAGAGGAACGAAGTGTGCCATTTTAGAGAATCAGTCAACTATGACCCATACGGTGTTCCGTCCACCAGACGTAGGTAAATCAGTAATAAAGTCCATAGAAATATACGTCCATGGTCTTTACGGCACAGGTAACAGGTGGAGTAACCCAGTTGGAGGACCTTTGGGACATGCTGGGCACATTTTGTACAGGCAGCCACGAATTCCTGAACGTCAGTCCTGAGATGAGGCCACCAGCAGGAGCGCTGAATGAATTTGAGTGTTTTATGACCGTCTGCATGGCTCATGAAGGAGGAGGAGTAAGCCCATGTAAGAAGTTTTTTGCGAAGATTTGGTGCAATGAAGATCTTTCCTGGAGGAGAAAGTGGAGAGGTATTAGTTGCTGAAAAAGAGGTGGATTCCAGGATGAATTGCTCTTTTGAATGGTCAGAGGGTTCTTCAGAATTTAGGGAGCGAGATAATGCATTTGCCTTTTTGTTGAGGGAACCTAGTCGGTAGCTAAGTTTAAAGTTAAAATGGGTAAAGAAGAGTGCCCATCTTGCTTGGCGTGGGTTCAGACATCAGGCTGACTGTAGATACAGGAGGTTCTTGTGATCTGTGGTTACCGAGATTGGATGCTGAGCTCCCTCCAACAAATACCTCCACTCCTCAAAGGCCAACTTAATCGCCAGTAATTCCTGTTTCCCAATAGCGTAAGTCTGTTCAGTGGGGGAAAATCTTCGCGAGAAGAACGCACAAGGATGGACCTTCTTATCCTCGAAGAGCTGGGATAATACTGCTCCTACTTCTACAGTAGAGGCATCAACCTCCACCAAGAACTGACGGCTGAGATCAGGTTGTCAAAGAACTGGAGCGGTCATGAAGGCCTCCTTTAAAGACAAAAAGGCTTCCAAATCCTCCGGAGACCACTTGGCAGGATCGGCTTCTTTCCTAGTTAATGCGGTTATGGGAGCTATGACAGAAGAATAATTTTGAATGAATCTTCGGTAGAAGTTAGTAAAACCCAGAAAACATTGAACTCCTTTAAAGGTAGCTAGAAGTGCCCAATCCTGAATTGCCTGGACTTTAGCGGGATCCATCTGTAACCTCTGCCCTGAAAGAATGTAACCGAGGAATGGAATCGTGGGTACTTCAAAGGTGCACTTCTCTAATTTACAGAATAATTGATTCCTTCATAAATTAGTTAACACTTCTCTGACTTGTTCTCGATGGGTCTTCAGATCCCTAGAAAAAATGAGGATGTCATCCAGATACACTACCAAGTAGTCATAGAGGAGGTCTCTGAAGATTTTGTTAACGAACTCTTGAAAGACAGCTGGGGCGTTACATAGGCCAAAAGGCATTACCAGTTATTCATAATGGCCATCGCAGGTATTAAATGCCATCTTCCATTTGTCACCTGGGCGAATACGTATAAGATTGTAGGCCCCCCCTTAATGCCAGCTTAGTAAATACAGTAGCTCCTTTAACACGGTCGAACAGTTCTAGAATCAGGGGTAATGGATATATGTTCTTAATTGTTATGTCATTGAGACGTCTATATTCAATACAGGGCCGCAAACCCCCATCCTTCTTTTTGACTAAGAAAAACCCGGCCCCGGCCGGAGATGTGGAATACCTGATGAACCTTTATCCAAGTTCTCCTGGATATACTCCGACATGGCCTGTGTCTCGGAAAGTGAGATAGGGTGGATTCGACCTCGGGGAGGAGTCTTACCAGGTACTAGCTCAATGGGACAATCCCAAGTACGATGCGGGGGAAAGGTGTTCGCCCCATGCTTACTGAAAACTTCTTGAAAGGCTTGGTATTCCACAGGAAGGCTGGAAAGACTGGAAGAACAAAGAGGTCTCACTGAAGGTAAACAGTTTTGGAAGCAGTCTTGTCCCCAAGAGAGAACATCCATAGTTTGCCAGTCTATGTGGGGATTGTGCCTGATTAACCATGGAAACCCTAAGATCAGTTCATGAGAGGCTTTAGGAATTACAAGGAAAGAGATTTTTTCTGAATGAAGAACTCCGACCTTCATCTTGAGAGGGATAGTACGAAAGGATATAATACCCTCAGGGATATAACGTCCATCCACTGAGTTACAGAAATGGTACGATCCAAAGGAACCGTTTGTATTCCAGATCGTTTGACAAGAGCTGATGTAATGAAGCTTTCGGCGGCTCCGGAGTCGAGTAGTGCAGGGATGAGAAGAAGAAGGGAGCTCCAATTGGGTTAACAAGACAGACTCTTTCTTGGTATGTAATTCTGAGAATTCTCCTAGTTTGACCTCTCCAGCACAAGCTAGGAGCGGGCGTTTCTCGGACGTAGATTGCAAGTTTTGATAAAGTGATCAGATGCACCACAATACAAACAGAGGTTCCCTTGTCGCCGTCTCTGACATTCTGCATGGGTTCTTCCACAGTTGGTGATGATGGTGTTGGTAGAAGAACAACTCTAGGCTTGGGGCGATCTGACCGCGACCTCTCCATACAGCGTTCTCTGTACCTCAGGTCTAATTTATTGCATAAAGAAATTAATTTGTCCAACTTTTCAGTTACATCCTGAGTTGCGATATCATCTTTGATCTTTTTGGAGAGACCGCTCCATAAAGCTGCAATGAGAGCCTCCTCGTTCCAGTTCAGTTCTGAGGAGAGAGTACGAAACTGGATCATGTACTGACTGACCGTACGCGTGCCCTGATGCAGGCACAGGATCTCCAATGAGGCGGCAGAAGTCCTGCCCGGTTCGTCGAAGATTCTTTGAAAGGTGGCCACGAATTATGAATAGTTAGATAGGATGGGATCCATCCTCTCCCACAAGGGTGAAGCCCATTCCAATGCTTGCCCAGTAAGTACATAAATTAAATAAGCTACATTGGTTCATGCTGATGGGAAGTTGGCCGTCTGTAGTTGGAACTGGATTTCGCATTGGTTAAGAAACCCGCGGCATTGTTTTGGATTCCCATCGAACTTGATGGCAAATGCCACCTTGAAAGTGGTACTGGTACAGGAGGAAGCGGGACAGGAGGTGCTAATATCGGAGCAGCTGCAGATACTTGAGGAACCGTCATGGCAGCACAGAGAGAGTCGAGATGTTCGGACATATTCTGCCTGAACTGCACAATTTGAGATTGTGTGGCCTCCTGCTTACTTAAGCGAGACCAGATATCTGCAGTTGAATCCCCTCCTGTGGCCTAATCACCTGTCAAATCCATTGGGCCAGTGCTTACTGTCACATCTAGCAAAGTTTGAGGATCCGGCAGCTGAGACTTGCCCGAGGAGGTAGATGGCTGTGGGTGAACAAGATGAGGGGGTTGGATATAGTTCCTTTGCATGGGACACGGAGCAATGAAGAACATAGGTGGCGTTGAAAGTCAATAAAAAGTATTTATTATGTACAGGGCTGAGGTACAGAACTGTGGCTGGAGCACGATGGTTAAAGAACGTAGTTGCGGATAAAGAACTGAAGGTTGTGGCTTAAAAGACAAGGTTGTGAATAATGAACTGCGGAACTGTGGATGGTGGTTAAAAGACGTGGCTGGAGGTAAAGAACTGTGGACTGTGATATAAAAGACGACACTAAGAGTTTAGAGAATATGATTTCCCTTAGGGGTGTAGCAGCTATACGAACTAGATAGCAGCTAGACGAACACTATACTATAAGTGGGGCTGCTGCATCCCTAAGGGAAATCATATTCTCTATACTCTCAGTCTGTTAAAATAGGACCAATAAAAGGTCCGATATATGTGGGCTGATAAATAATAAAACTAGGATTGCTATATCCTTTAAAGTCCCACACTAGTACTGGAATGTACATGCTCCCTGGATAAAAATTTTCCCCACATGCATGATTACATTCTCCACTGTGAAGTGTGCACCAATGTGGATAGTGGGTGCAATATATTTGTGCCATACAGAAGTTTAATTCCCAGGTGATCCTATTCAGGATTATACATTTTAGGGAATTACAGTGATAATAGTGAATTATTGTACCAGCTGTGATAGCTGATATATAATCAATTGTGAACATTAGAAGTGATTGCTCTTTGATAGCACTGGGATAGATATAGTAATTCTATAAGTGCTAAACATAAGAAACACATGGGGATACGCTTTTTAAAATCTTTATTCACATTTTCAATCTATTAGGAGTCACATACATGTTAGTCTGTCTGATTTGAACTCTTATGTTTCACTGTAGTCTGGGTCGATTAAATATATTTTAATGTATACTTAATAAAGGTTAAATTTTATGAATAACTATTTTTTCTTTGGAGCGTCAACTATACAGTTTCTTTCTCTCTTCTCCCAATTTCGGTAACCAGAATATGACAAGGATCCTGGGAGCACAGGCTAAAGCACCTACAACAGGGTTGTAACTTGAAGCACTGGCGTCCCTGTCCTAGACCAGCCCCCTTTTATAGGGAGAGCTTCCCCTGGATTGGCTGGAAGAAACAGGAAACAGGAACTATGCTTAAAACTTGGTCTCCAACATGGCGGCATCCAGTAATGCAGATCTTTCTGCAAAGCCACATTGCTCACTGCCTCTGGTCTCCTAGCAACGGCTCAGCAAGAGCGATCCACTGTAACGGCATCCCGCCGCCATGAGCGGACCCCCTCACCGCCATCACCTGCTGCCCACGGACCCGGCGTAGCAGCCCACCTCTGCCGCTGAACGCACATCGCCAGAGAAGCCAGCCCTGCAGCCCCAGCATACCGGTAAGACTCTGGACGCTGACAAAAAGTCTGCGGCAGTGGGGGTGATGTCTGCAGCGGAAGGAGGAGGGGCTGCCGGGTGTTAGGAGTTTAGCCAAGATGACGCCTAGCTCAATCCAACTTTATTAAAAGTCAGATTGATATTGTCGGAAAAGGGTCCAAAACCTTTCGGATTTGGCCCCATTTATGACAGAAACATGAGGATCAGTGCCTATTTCGCCGAACAATGTGTTTTCTGCTCATGAGGACAGACCTCCACCTTCACTACTCAAACTTTTTTGGCTACCTGCCATGCTGCTTTCTTCTGTTATTTTTTTCTCTCTCTCTCTATCCATTTTGAAAAAAACAGGTATGTAGTTAAAAATAAAAATAAGTGACATTATGTTTATTTCTTGGTCTATCACAGAGGTGCTTTAACAGAGGAGGGGGGCCCATGTGCACTCTCCAATTATGCCCCCTTCTCCCTGGCAATGCAGTAGACACTGGCATTGTGCCAGAGTCTACTGCGCCTGCACAGGTCTCCAGGAACATTGCAGCCACATCACATTCTGTGGACATTTGCCGCTCTGCAGCAAATGCTGGGTTGGCAGGGAGATGAGTATAATTAAATGGGTGCAGGGTTTGCAGTGTCTGGGCCCCACTGGAACCAGGGGCCCCTTGTACCCATTATACCTATGCCAGTAGTCTAAAACATTATATTATTCTTTGATCTGTTTTGCTGTTCTTGACATTTATGTCTTGATTTTCATGTACAGTACCTGTTTGTTGTGTTACATGTTCTAATTATGAATAAAGGCTCTGAATAAAAAAATCTGCAAAGCTATTTTTGTGATCACTGTATCTTGCTGTATTTGCACATCTGTGTGTAACTAAGTCACAAATCTGTGTGAGAAAGATTCCAATATGAATGGCCACAGTTATTTCCCCCACCATGTTCCCTTATGCTGAATCTGTGGCTTTTTACATAAGTTGTACTAATTCCTTTGTGACAAAAGTCACTGCTTAGCATCTCTGGTACACTATGAGCAGCATTGTATGACACTATGATGTGACTAAGGCTTGGTAATTAATGTTTTATTTGCCTTGTTGTCTACAGCTGAAGAGTATAGAGGCAGCCTAGCAGGGGCAGGAAAGTGTGATTGTATTAATGACAATTGGAAGAAGGTTAGGTGAAGAGTATTTAAGGTGGCGATACAACAGGGTCTGAGTTGCCAGAAGAGTGGGACGTTTGGTGAGAATTCCTATATGTTTAAAGTGGCAATCATTTGCAAGTAGTAGAGAGAGCATACTTTTCCATCAAATAAAAAGTGACAGTTACTCCACCCACTCCACACCTAAAACCCCAACCCCAGAAAATGTAATATGCATTTTTTCTTCAGTGATGTCTGCTATAACAAAAGCCTCTTACAAGACATGTGTTGTTGCATATAAGACTTACATTACCACACCTTTGTGTTTGATATCAAATTATACTTGTTTTGGTATTAAGAAACTAATAACCTTAGACGTGCAGCAGTTTCAAATGTCCCAGTATGATACACAATAAAAAAAAGGATGAAAAAAAAGATATTACACATTGTTAAACCCCAGCACATATTGCTGCATTGGTAAATATTATAAGGCTAATGGGTGTCTTAAGGACCAAACTTGATTTAACCATATGTGTATTGAAATGGATTTATCTTAAACCTGGGTGTCCTGAGGACAACATTTGAGAATAACTGGTCAAAAGTCTACTTCAAAAAAAAGTTCAAGATGTAATATGTAGCAACTTCTAAATAGCTCACAGAAACTGCATTGTTGGTCATACGTGTAAAACCACAAACATATAAAGTTTCTTAAGACCTTTAGTGTTCATGCCATGTATTAAAAATATTTCCTCAAAAAAATTCTGTTCATATCCTTTCTGAAATATATCCTTATATTTGAAAATATGTACACGATCACCAATAGCAAAGCACGCCAGAGCTTTCTTAATTCTAAAGTAATCGACGTATGTCATCTTGAAAACTCTAAAAGAGTGAGAGGAGCTCACATCACACATTGTACACTTAATCGTTCTATGGTAAGTGTTATTATAACTGTATATAAAATTCTGTAAAACATCTTTATATCTGTAAGTATTGTAAGTATATGTGCGTAAGTGGAGCTGTGAAATAGCTCCACATACGCACATAATTGTCTTTAAAGTCCTTTTGAAGTGTTCTATAACAGCCGCTTTCACATAATTAGTGATCATGAAATGTTCTATACCTTTTTTTCTAACACTTTTTTAGAACCGTGTTTAGAAACTCTTTACCGTGATCGGTTTGCAACTTCTTTAGCACGCAGTTCTGTTGGAATATTTTTACTAAAGCATTAGTGACTGTTGTAGTGTTCGTGGCTTTTAGACTGACCACCCACGCTCTCTTACTGAATTATGGCGATAATGGTTAATATGTATTTAAAACCATTGTTGTACTTTGTGAGGTCTATGAGTGAGACCATATCACATTGCCATTACTAATTTATAACCGATACACAAATCATGTTCCTTTTATTCACAGCATATCCTGTCATTTGTTTTGCATGTGTGACCAACAATGCGGTTTGTGTGAGCTAGTAAGAATTTGCTACAGTTTACATCTTGAGCCATCTTTTGTAGTAGACTTTTGACCAGTGATTCTCTTGTGGGCCTCATTGCACACAGATTATATGTAAATCCATTTGTTTGCACAGATGGTTAAATCATGAAAACTGTGCAGACATTTTAAATTACCATTTATATATTTTTTATAAATTTTAAAACCCCTTTATTGGCCTTATAATATTTATCAACACCTCAGTAACTGCCAGGGTTTAACAATATGTAATACCATTTTTTATCTGTTTTTGTTTAAATTCTTGTGTATCATACTGGGACTTTTCAAACCGCTACACTGTCTAAAGTTATTAATTTTTTAAAACAAAAACAAGTATCATTTGATAGAAAACACAAAGGTGTGGTGATGTAAGTCTTATCTGCCGCAACACATAAGAGACTTTTGTTAGAGCAAACATGACTGCTGACAATATTTATATTAAGTTTATATTACATTTTTATAAAATTTATCAAAAAAATCAGTGAAAGTTATGAGATTGGATTACCAATAACGTACACACACTGGTATCTGCAATTAGGACAAACTTTATACATTTATAAGAAAAGACACAGAGATATGACAATTTGTCTTTATTAAGTTTCTTTACTATTTGACATACCCTGGAAGAGTTTACATAGAAATACCGGAGGTCATAGTACCCTGAAGTATACAATTGGTAAATTAGTACATCGCTAACACATATAAGAGCAGTGTGTGTTTTTAATATTACATATAATTTGGTTGTATTTATATATGTATGGTATTTTAATATTTCACAGTTATAAGCATTTTTAATGAATCTTATAAAAGTTATATTTTATGAGTGAATGAATATGACTATTAGTGTGCCACTTTAAGACCAATTCCTTTTCTTCCCTTTAAGTATATATTCTAGTATATTGGTAACAGTATCATCATGGCAGCAAACCCATATTTTGGTTTGATTTATGTGATTGTAATATGGGGTTTGGTATGCAAAATCAGATTTAAGCACTAGTGCAGTAGCTTTCCTATCCAATTTCCCCCATATGAGTGTCTAGTTGGCTGAACGTTCAGCATTTCCATACTACTAGCACAGTAGAATATATATATAATATTTGAATTTCTAAATCAATTAAATACAATTTTTAGATCATAGCAAAATACTTATAAACCAGAATGTCATCCTTTAGCCTAACTAAAGACCTGGACAATAGATGTGAGAGACTGAAAAACAGTCTAGAAACAGCCTTTTGTAATGAAACATATAGTCCAGGATTAAATAATAGAGACTGGTCAGATGATCTTTTTTCCTTAAAACAACTTTTAATGAAACATGGAAAAACTTGGTGGAACAGACTAACATTTGATCATTATATCAAGCATAACATCATTCCCAGATGTCTGAGATCAAGAGTTTTCCCGACATTTGACCTGGCAAATCATGAACTAAAGAAGGAATGGGAAACAACATTGACACAATGTTCAAAAGATCTTATCAAGATCTTAAATAAACACAACAAAATATTATTAGCACACTATGCTCAGGAAATCTCCGTACTGGGGGAAAAATTTAAGAAATTTGAGACGGTAGAGAAATTTCAACAAATATATAACAAATACAAGAAAGAGGTCGAGGAATTTGAACAGGAGATCATAGAAAGGAAGAAATAGAAATTGAATAGAGATAAAAATGAGTTTGCTCAAGATAAGGTATACAGAAGGAAATCTCATCCAAAATGACCAAGTAATACAAACATGAGTAATTAAACAGCCTCAGATATCGAATCATCAGAAGGAGAAGAATCATTAAACAAAGGTAGACTCCAGAGTAGGGATTTTTTAGGACAAACACTGAAGGGGACCAAAGATTATACAAGAATGGAAGATCTAAGATCAGGAGGGGGGAGAAGAAAAAGAATTGCAAGGGACTGGCAGTAGGAACCCAGATAGCAAATAAGAAGGCGGTGAATGATGTTACTTTAAGAATAATTAACCTTACAGACATAACACTTACTGACGATCAAACATATTTATTAAGCAAGGGGTTATCATTTTCCCCAGCTCATCAATCTGATAGGTTTGAGTGCAAAAAAGACTTAGAGCTCTTTATTTGAAAGATACTCTTAAAATAATTATTCTATACTCAACAACAAATACGTGCAGAAAGCCCTATTATAGAAGCGGGCTCCTCCTTCATTATACTGACTCCCTATTTAACGATGGAAGATCAGACCATTTTAGGTATGTTAGAGGATCTGGAATCAGGAAATGAGAAATATCCTGATCCTTTCCCCTATGAACCCAATAAAATTAAAAATGAATCTACTTTCTTCGCAGATTTTAAAATCTCTCCTTCAGCTAAAGTATGCTATGGTTTGGTATTGAGACATTTTAGATCTCATGTTCAAAAAAGAGCAAATACTGTTTCACACCAATATCCTAACAGAGGGCGAAAGAGTGTTGCTGCAGGAGATTATGAAATGGAAGGACATCATTATAAACCCTCATATAAGGGGGTAATGCACTGTTGTGGCCTAAATCTATGTACTTGACAGAGCTGAGAAAGCAATTGGGAGACCAGAATTGCTATAATCCTCTAATATTCAATACGACAAATAACTTACTCTGTCAGAATAAATCCATCATTTTAAGAGCCTGTAGGAATGGTACTTTAAAGAAAAAAGACTATGAGTGCCTCAATAAGGAGAACCCAAAAATGCAACATTGTACTTACTCCCGAAAGTGCACAAGGATGACAAGACTTTTCTTGGAAGACCAAATATCTCTGGTGTAGGGAGCCTAACTGAAAAGGCTAGAACATATGTTGATTAAAAAAATTATAGGATATGGTTGTAAACCAAGGTACATGGTTAGCCACCTACAATATTGAGAGTTTATATACCAGTATCGATCACAAAAAAGGTGTTTCAGCCATTAAATATTTATTAACGCTCTTTTGGAACTTATACTGACCAAAAATTACTTTGTTAGCGAGGAGAAATTCTACCTCCAGAGGGCTAGCGATGGGGATGGCCTGTGCTCCATCGTACACCAACCTCTGCCTGGGGTGGTGGGAGGAAGAACATGTGTTTAACGAGAACTTGGATAAATATACAAAACACACCCTGTTGTACCTCCGTTACATATATGATAAATTGATTATCTGGGAGGCATAAGAACTTCTTGAGGAATTTATTACCATCCTAAATCAAAATGATCTTAATTTAAAACTGACAGGAGACAGAAGCCAACAGAATTTAAATTTCCTGGATATAACATCAGAATAGAGATGGATGGGTGAATCAGTACAAATGACTTTAGGAAAAAAACAGCCACAAATAGTGTACTACACTCCACCAGTTCTAATTTACTGGTGACTGACAGAGCAATTCCTAAAGTAGAATTACTCTGGACAAAGAGGAATTGCTCAGATTATTACACATATCAAGTACGAAAAGAGCAAGTGTGTGAATGCTTAAGAAAAACAGGGTACAGCAATAGAATTTAAATTTGCTGTACATTATGTCAAATCCCAATCAAGAGATTCTCTTTTAACCCCCATGAGTAGACCATCAAGAGAAGAACCCATAAGATTCTGTAGTACCTTTAACCCACAATGGAAAAGCATCCTACAGAAACATTGGTCGGTTTTTTTAGACAGATGAAATCCTTAGAGAAGTATTACCAACAAGGATACAGATTAGTTGGAGGAGATCCGAAAATTTACAAAATTTACTTGTCAGAAGCCACCTTGCGGTCCCTACAAGAAAAACTGTACAATAAAAAAGGTTCTTACCAATGCGGCCGATGTAAAACCTGTAAATACATGGTAATGAGAAAATCATATATGGACAAATTTGGAAAAAGCTGGTCAATTCAGAATTTCAGCATGTCTCCAACTCCTTAAACAATTTGGTAGCTCACCTCTGAACCAGTCCAAGTTCTAATATGTCTCTTTTATAGTGTGGTGCCAAGAACTGTACACAATACTCAAGATGTGGTTGTACCAACGATTTGTACAGTGGCAGGATTATGCTCTCATCCCTTGTCTCAGTTCCCCTTTTAATGCATGCTAACACTATATTTGCCTTTGTTGCTGAACTTTGACATATTGTGACCAGAATTGTGTATTGCTACTAAATCTACTATCAATGAACATCCCCAAATCCTTTTCTAATCAGTTTCCCCAAAATTTTCCCCCAATTACTTGGTAGGTTGAATGTTTTTCTAGTCCCAAAGTGCATAACTTTAAATTTTTCCACATTAAACCTCCTACACCATTTCGTTGCCCAAACTTCCAGTTTAATTAAATTGTTCTGAAGAGACTCCCCATCCACATCTGACTTGATTACCTTACATAATTTAGTATCGTCTGCAAAACAGACCCTGCGGTATTCCACTGATTACTTTAGCCCAGGTGGAAAACATCTGATTAATCAACATTCACTGTTCCCTGTTATCAAGCCAATTACTCACCCATGTACAAATAGTGTCTCCTATACCGTGCTTTCTTAATTTGAAAATCTGCCTCCTGTGAGGTACTGTGTCAAAAGATTTAGCAAAATCCCCAAAAAACACATCTACTGCGTTTACCTGGTCGATATTGTCACTTACTATCTCATAGAAGCTAATCATATAAGTTTGACATGGCCTATTTCTCACAAAACCAAGCTGGTTCTTATTAATGGCATGGGCGAACTCCAAGTAATCCTGTATGCTGTCCATTAGTATACTTTCCAATAGGTTCCCGACTATTGATGTCAGACTAACCAGTCTATAGTTACCAGGATGAAGTTTAATACCCTTTTTAAATATTGGAACTATATCCGCTAGACTCCAGTCTTTCAGTACCATGCCTGATCTACGGTAAGTGAATTAGTGAAAATAAGATACAGTGGCCTTGCTATTTCAACATTTAGCTCCATCAGAACCCTTGGATGTAGGCCACCTGGACCAGGAGGTTTATTAGTCTTAATTTTTTTTTATCATTCACAGACTTCTTCCTCTGACATATAAATATTAAGCAATGAGCCTTTATCATTACTATTATTGTTGTTACTCACTAATCCCATCATCTGGTCCTCTCTAGTTAACACTGATGAAAAAAAGTGTTCAGAATTTTTGCTTTTTTTTTTAATCATTTATCAAGTATTCCAGTTAACTTATTAATGGTCATATATTCTCTTTTTTTAGCCTCTTATCACTTATGTACTTAAATAATTTTTATAGGTTAGTTTTACTCTCCTTAGTGATTTGATTTTTGTTTTCTATGTTATTTTTTCTTATTTCCTTTTTGCATTTTTTTTACATTTCTTGTAGTACTTGAAGGACTCTGCCTTCCCGTCTGATTTGAAAGCTTTGAATGCTCGCCTCATTTTATAAATTTTTTACTTTACCTTTTTGTTTATCCACATTTATTTGAATTTAATATTTTTATTTTTACTGGCCAAGGGGATGAACTTATGGGTATTTTTGTCAAGCATTATTTTAAAGACATCCCACATTTCAGCAGTGTTCTTTCCCTGAAACTAAGTTCCACAATCTATGTGCTTTAGTGAGTGTTTCAGCATATTAAAATTTGCTTTTTTAAAGTTAAGAGTCTTAAGGGGGGTACACATGGAGAGATCAGTGATTCAATTCTAAGTGACTGACTAGATTGCTCAGAACTTAAGCACTGATCTCTCCATGTGTACCCCCCACAGCGATAGTGTTGGTGCTAGATTGTCCAATCTAGTACATAACTCATTTCACCCACTGGGTGAAATGAGCGCCCCCCCATATCCCCCCTCACACAGCTCATATTGCGCTGTGCTGGGTGGAGAGAGAGATGTGTGCTGAGCGGTCTGTGTTAAGATTGCTCAGCACACATCTCTCCCATCAGTACTGGCTTTTATTTGTACTATTAGAGTTCTGCTTTTGGTGGTCATTCCGAGTTGTTTGCTCGTTGACGTTTTTCGCTATGCTGTGATTTGTTGCTAAATGCACATGCACATGGTACGCAGTGCGCATGCGCTTAGTTATTTCACTAAAAACTTAGCAGTTTTGCTGTCGTTCGTGCGGCGCTTTTCAGTCGCACTGCTGATCGGTGAGTGATTGACAGGAAAGGGGCATTTCTGGGTGGTAACTGAGCGTTTTCCGGGAGTGTGCTAAAAAACGCAGGCGTGTCAGGGAAAAACGCGGGAGTGTCTGGAGAAACGGGGGAGTGGCTGGCCGAATGCAGGGCATGTTTGTGACATCAAACCAGGAACTAAATGGACCGAGCTGATCGCAATATAGGAGTAGGTCTGGAGCTACTCAGAAACTGCAAGAAAATATTTAGTAGCAATTCTGCTACTCTTTCATTCGCTATTCTGCTATGCTAAGATACACTCCCAGAGGGCGGCAGCCTAGCATTTGCAATGCTGCTAAAAGCAGCTAGTGAGCGAACAACTTGGAATGAGGGCCTTTTACTGCTAATGTCGAATGTGATCATATTATGATCACTGTTACCAAAGGTCTCACCTATTGTGGTATTCACTATTATCTTCATGATGTTAGTTAGTACTAGTTTCAGTATAGTCCTTACTCTGCTTGGTTCTTCAACTATTTGCAACAAGTAGTTACCCTTTAGCACATTTAAGAAACTTTTACCATAGCTGTATAACATGATTTGCTAGCCCAATTCTTGTCTGGATAATGAAATTCCCAAATGATTAGGACCTCCCCCAGTCCACTAATACAGTATCATATATAGCGCTTCCTTAGTCACACTAATACAGTATCAGACGGTATATAATATGTCCCTATTTAAAGATTTTTTGTAAATTTCTTTCCCATGGAAATATCAACCCAAAATGTCTTGACAATATTTCCTTTTCCCTCGTGTCAGTGTGAGACAATCTGGACATGGTCTTGTGTTAGTGTGAGATAATTGGGAGACACTCTTGTGTCACTCAGAGATGCCTAATAGATGGTGTTAGATGATCAGGTGATGTTCTTTTGTCAGTGCAAGATGATTGAGAGGTGGTCTTGTGTCAGAAGGAGTTGATCAGGAGATGGTCTTTTGTGTATGCGTGAGATAATCAGAAGATGGAGCGGTGTCAGTGTGAGATACACAGGAGATGGTCTTGTGTCAGTGTGATATAATCAGTAGATGGAGCTGTGTCAGTGTGAGATGATTGTCAGATGGCCTTGTGTCAGTGTGAGATGATCAGGAGATGGATTTGTGTCAGTGTGAGAGGATATAGAAATGGTCTTGTGTCTGTGTAAGAACATGAGGAACAATGTCATAAACTTATATACGGAGTACAATAACACAAATGTGCTTAAACTTGTTCTGAGCAACTTTTAGGCTTTCTTTTATTTTAATTTGGGTTAAAAAAGAAAAAAACACATAACCCGCTCCCCTTTTCCAAATGGCGGACCTCTATGTAACATCTGTCACTTGGAGACCCGCCAGTTATTCAGTGAGTGCCACGTTGTAGTTCGCTGCTTATTGGCTGTGTGCTCCCCACCTGTCACTTGAGCAGAGCCCATAGAGTACAATGGGAAAAAAAAAACCTTATTGAAATCTATGGGTATGAACTGGCGGTCTACCGCAGACCACAAATTTAATTGAGATCACACATAAAGGTGAACTCAGTTAACCTTGTAGTATGCGGTAGACCTATACTGCATGGCACTCCCTGATTGGCTGGAGGATCTCCAGGTTACAGATGTCACATAGAGGCCCACCATTAAGGAAAAGGTGTATACACATGGATCCCCTCACATCCGGTTTGATTGGTTTACATGGGGTGTTTGTTTTTAACCTTTGGATGCCTACATGGAAAGAAGAGGACTGATCTACACCGGATTTAGGTGAATATTATTTTTTAACAGGTACCCTATATATGTCTCCTTGGACTATGGGACCAAAGGGCTCTGTGTGATGGTAGGTAAGTATATGTAAGTTTGAGTGTGTATGTGTGCAAGTATGCTTTAATGAAGTGATACTTTCACGGTGTGTGAGTGATGGCTTTATTGTTAGATTTCTATTACAATGGAACTACAGATACTGGTACTTGTGGTTCTCCAAGTGCCAGCATATGGGGGGATCTTGCTGGGACCTATAGTTCCACTGTAAAAGACAATATTAATTCTTCATTTTATATAATTAAGTAGGAAGTTACCATCTACAGCCATTGGGTTGTGGCCATAGCCTTGGGCTTCAGCTTTGGCATTGGTTGTGTGTCTGGAGAGGGGAATCCCTTTATTGGTGCATCCCCACTCCCCCAGGGAACCTCAGCCAGGGCTGACTAGTTGAAGATTTAATGCTATGGCTGCAGGGACCTATATAAATGTGGAAATATATATCAAATATATATACAGGAGCTGTGATGAGTGGCCTATCCTAGCAGCTGTAAAAATGAGGGGTAGTCAAGCCCTTTAAAACCAAGGTAAACAAAGAAAAATATACAGTGCTGATTGACACAGAGTAATGTAACAATAAATGTATTAAATATTTGTTTAAAAAGACTTAACCTATAAGATCATGTCAAATAAATGAACAAGCATAAAATCTAAGTCTCACAATTAGATCCTTGGTGGACTTTGAGACCTTGGTATATACTAGCACCAATAGGCATAAGCAGGCCAAGCATATAGGCAGTCATTAATACGGACCAAGTGCATACTAGTTCATCAATTGAATGTAATTACCAAGTCTGTGTTCCGGTTAAAGAGACTCCCAATGGTACAAATTTGTATAGCAACGACAGCAATTGGTGGGGTCCTGGTTCACAGTTTAATGAGTGCTCCGTGTTCCAATGTGTGGAATCTCCTGGAAAAATTAGTGGGCGATGGCAGTGCCGGCAATGGAGTACTGGTCCACGGAGAAAGTCGAGTGCAAGGTCCTGACTGGTTTGGTTTATTCAATGATGGTGCTGGTCAGCAAGGTCCACCCAAGGTCTGTGCCTGACGCGTTTCGCTGCTCCAGGCAGCTTTATCAAAGGTAGTGTGGTAATTACATTCAATTGATGAACTAGTATGCATTTGGTCCGTATTAATGACTGCCTATATGCTTGGCCTGCTTATGCCTATTGGTGCTAGTATATACCAAGGTCTCAAAGTCCACCAAGGATCTAATTGTGAGATTTAGATGTTATGCTTGTTCATTTATTTGACATGATCTTATAGGTTAAGTCTTTTTAAACAAATATTAAATACATTTATTATTACATTACTCTGTGTCAATCAGCGCTGTATATTTTTCTTTGTTTACCTATATAAATGTGTTCCCCGGCTGTGGGATTATCTTCTTAACTAGTGAAGCCAGGTGTTGGTTTCAAAAATACGTCATCCCCCCCATATTTTTAGAACCATGACTGGTCCAAGAGCTGGTTGTAAAAAGACAGGGAGACCCCTACTGAATTTTTCCCTGTATTTTAGCAACCAGAACCAGCTAAAAAAGCCCTGGGCTGGTTATGGTTTAGGGGCAGAGCCGGCGCTACCCGCTCAGCAAGGGTATGCAGTGCAGGTAGGCGCCAAGCTGAAGAGGCGCTCTGACTGCACTGCTACCCTGCTGCTGCTGGCTGCCGCTGCGCCTATCATACGGCGCAGCGGCAGCCGGCAGGGTGTAGCGCGGTTCCCCGGGTAATGTCCCTCTGGCTGCCTCCCCCTCCGTCCCAGAGAGACTGCTGCCGCCCACAGTGCACACACAGCGCCACCACTGTCCTCCAGAGATGCCGCTCCTGGCTGATTAACAGGGCAGAGCAAGCGAGAGAAGGCGGAGGAGGTGCAATCCCAGCCGAGGCCTGCTACAGGTACGTGGGGTGGGAGAGGAGAGGAGAGGGAGAGTGTGCCGCGTAGAGGAGCATTTAGAGAACCCAAGCACAGAGCATGAAACAAAGTCAGTCACACTGTGGAATTGTGTACTGAAGTGGACTCGCTCATTCACTCCAGTCACCAGGGAAGCTAAGCAGTGCAGGCACTCTGTGTGTCAGCAGTGTGTGTGTAGGGCACTCAGCGTGTGTGTATATGTGGCATTTATCATGTGCATAAGGGGCGCTGCTACCGTGGGCATGTGTAAAAGGCATTCTGCTGCCCTGGGCATGTGTAAAAGGAGTTCTGCTACCCTGGGCATGTGTATAAGGTGCGCTGCTACCCTGGGCATGTGCAAAAGGGGCGCTGCTACCCTCGGCATGTATATAAGGGGCGCTGCTACCTTGGGCATGCGTATAAGGGGCGCTTCCACCGTGGACATGTGTATAAGGTGCGCTGCTACCGTAGGCATGTGTATAAGTGGCACTGCTACTGTGGGCATGTATGTAAGCAGCACTGCTACCATGGGCATGAATATAAGTGGCACTGCTACCGTGGGCATGTATATAAGTGGCACTGTTACCGTGAGCATGTGTATAAGGGGCACTGCTACCGTGGGCATGTGTATAAATGGCACTGCTACTGTGGGCATGTATAAAAGCGGAAATGCTAACGTGGGCATGTGTATAAATGGCACTGCTACTATGGGCATGTGTAGAAGTGGCACTGCTTCTGTGGGCATGTGTATAAGCGGCACTGCTACTGTTGGCATTATTATGTGTATAAGCGGCACTGATATGATGGGTATGTGTATAAAGGGCACTTCTACTGTGGGCATTATTATTATTATTACATGCGGTGTAATGACAATAAGATAGCGCTACTGTGTGGCATATTTTTAATTGGGGTGCTATTGTGTGGCCATGCCCCTTCCTTGTGATACCACACCTTCTTTTTTAAGGCGCACACTGTCCCTTTATTAAGTATTGGAGAGGGCGCAAATTTTGTAGTTTGCAGGGAGGCGCCAAACACCCTAGCACCGGCACTGTTTGGGTTTTTTTTTAATAAACTTTTTTTTAACAGTTTCAGCACTTTTCCTGACAGATGCATGCACAGATATCACAGATCTGTGCATGCTTCTGTCAAACGTGCAGTGTAATGAAATTGACATTACAATGTGTAAGTTTTCATCTGAGAAAACTCGTGCACACTCGCACAATGGCCCTCATTCCGAGTTGTTCGCTCGCTAGCTACTTTTAGCAGAAATGCAAACACAAAGCTGCCGCCCTCTGGGAGTGTATCTTAGCATAGCAGAATTGCTAACGAAAGATTAGCAATTGCTAACGAAAGATTAGCAATTCTGCTAATATTAGCAGAATTGCTAACGAAAGCAATTTCCTTGCAGTTTCTGAGCAGCTCCAGACCTACTCCTAGATTGCAATCACCTTAGTCCGTTTAGTTCCTGGTTTGACGTCACAAACACGCCCAGCGTCCGACCAGCCACTCCTCCTTTTCTCCAGCCACTCCTGCGTTTTTACCTGGCACGCCTGCGTTTTTTAGCACGCTTCCTGAAAACGGACAGTTTTCGCCCAGAAACACCCACTTCCTGTCAATCAGCAGAGCGATTGAAAAGCTTTGTTCGCCTGTGAGAAAAATAGCATCGTTTTGTGTAAATTTGCTTAGCGCGTGCGCCCTGAGATGCATACACATGCGCAGAACTGCCGGATTTTAGCCTATTAGCAATTCTGCTAATATTAGCAGCGAGCGAACAACTCGGAATGAGGGCCAATGTAATAGCCTCACACTTATAATTTGCAGTTTAATAATTTGGGCTAGTTTTGTGACAAACTTGAACCTTCTAATGTGCGAGAAGGTGCGCTTTTGTGTGCAAGTATGCAGGTTTGTAAAAATAATGATACTGAATAAAGGTAAAAAAGCTGTAATTTACATAATTTGATCACTTAAAAAATTAACACGATAGATAGATAGATAGATAGATAGATAGATAGATAGATAGATAGATAGATAGATAGATAGATAGACCAAATGTATTTTATAAGGGTTTAGTATGGGATCCTGGCTGGCGGGTTACCGTCAGTCACATGATCGACATCAGCATCTCGACATTTAGAGTACTGACAGTAGATGAGGTCATTAATTTACCCCTCCCCTGTCCTCTACCCTAACCGTAACCCACCTGTGATGGCGGCTAAGGCTAAGACTCAGGGGGTGCTGGCAAGGGCTAAGATTTTTTTGGGGGGGGCTATGGTTAAACCTCCCCTCTAGTCTACTGCTTCTTTCACAGAAAAGTGTTTAAATTAAAAGCTATTGTGTCATATACTGTATACCTGCTTGCCTTTTCATAGAATAAAGCAAAACTATGAAAACAGAACAATTATTGCTAATTAGCCAAGGATATTCTGAAATGACCTTGACAGATCAGTTGGTTTCCCATTGAAAAGATAATAAAGAATTGGATAATAGTCATATTTAAAACTTATTGCTATCATGACTTAGCATCACTCATGTTTTCAATCTTCGAATCAGTCATTCAGCCGTTTTAACTGTAAAAAGTAATCACTCTGCAGTTTGGTATCATCTTGTGCACCACAATGAACATGGTCCATGGAAAGCAAAGGAGAGTTATCTGTGATCAGAAAGAAAATTATAGACATGCACATTAAACGTAAAGGCTGTAAGACCTTGTCCAACATTCCTGTGACTACAGTTGCATATATTATTATGAAGTTTAAGTCCATGTGATTGTAAGCAACCTCTCTGGATGTGGTCACAAGAGGAAAATCAACCCCAGATTAAACTGAAGGATAGTGATATTGGTAAAAAAGAACCAAGGAAATCTTCTAAAGAGATACAAGCTGAACTCCAAGGTCAAGGTATATTAGTCTCTGATCACACAGTCCAACACTTTTTGAGTCACAGTGGACTCCATTGAAGATGACCCAAGTGGAATCCACTTTAAAAAACAAAACACATAAAAAGTCCAGGCTAGAATTTTCTAAATTGCATACTGACACAATGCTTCTGGGAGAATGTACTATTCACTGATGAGTCAAAACAGGAGCTGTTTGGCATGTCACATTAGCTTTGTGTACACAGATGGAAAAAGTAATCTTTAAAAGAATAGACCACTATACCTACTGTGACACATGGAGGAAGCTTGGTTATGTTTGGGGGCTGCTTTTCTATGTCTGGCTTGTATCTGTGTATCTTGTATTTTTTGCAGCGTACAAAGAAATATCAAGATTATTAAGGCATTTCGGAGTGAAACATACTGCCCAGTGTCAGAAAGCTCAGTCGCAGGTCATGGGTCCTCTAACAGGATAATGACCCAAATTAAATAACTAGGAGTATCCAAGAATGGGTCGAACAGATCATTAATCTGTTCTGAAGTGGCATCTATGAGCCCTGAACTGAATCCTATCCAACAAGAAAGAGATGAAACATGCAGCCTGGAGAAGGTACCTATCACACCTGACACAGTTGTAGCAGATTGCTCAGAAAGAGTGGCACAAACTACCTGCTGATGGGTGAAGAAGTCTCACTGAGAGCTACCGATATCGCATGATTGCAGTGATTGCCTATACAAGATGAGCAACAAAATATAAGGATAAGAGTCCCATCATATCATATAATTTTAATTTGTTAATTTTTCATTAATTTAATTTGTTTATTTCAAATATTCTGTTGAATCAAAAATCTAATGCAAAGTCTGATATATATTAAATATGCCAATTATTTTATCACTTTCAAGTTATTTCAGTGAAAGAAAACCTGGGTTCTATTTTTTTCTTGGAAAATGTGACTGGATGCAGGGCCAAAGAGAGCTTGGCTGGGCCCTGGTAATGAAGGGGGCATGGCCTTATAGCAGAGTTGTGGTCACACCCCCTTTAGTAGAATAACATTACAAACTACTGTTCATGCACACAAATCGGCACCAACCTGCCCAGTAGATCAGATCAGCGGGGAAGCTCAGTTCAATTGCACACACCCCTCAGGCAGAGGAGACTGCTGCATTCAATGGCAGCAGCTTCCCTGCAACCACAGCAGCCCAACACACAGCAGTGTGTGCTTAGCTTTTGAAAGAGGCTGCTGCTGGCTGACAGATAAGAGAGGAGTGATGTGTGTTGGGCCAGTCCTGAGTCTGTCTACTGTGTAGTGGGTGGGTAACTTTGCTGCCTCCACCAAGCTCCTAAACTGGCATCTGGAACCACTTCTCCCAGGCTCCTACTATCAGCACTTGGAACTCCCTGCTTCTTGGTATGTGTAGATATGTAATTTATTATTTATTATTATTATTATTATTATTTATTATTTATTACCAGTTATTTATAAAGCGCACACATATTCCGCAGCGCTGTACAGAGAATATTTGCCCATTCACATCAGTCCCTGCCCCAGTGGAGCTTACATTCTATATTCCCTACCACATGTACACAGACTCATTCATGCTAGTGTTAATTTTGTTGGGAGCCAATTAACCTACCAGTATATTTTTGGATTGTGGGAGGAAACCGGAGTACCCAGAGGAAACCCATGCAAGTATGGGGAGAATATACAAACTCCGCACAGTTAGGGCCATGGTGGGAATCGAACCCATGACCTCAGTGCAGTGAGGCAGTAATGCTAACCATTACACCATCCGTACTGCCCCAATATAATGAGTTATACACACCAAGTCTGACTAAGGTAGTGATCTCGCTCTGGTGAGTCTGACTAGGGTAGAGAGCTACTGTTGCTATTCCAAGTCTGACTAGGGTAATGAGCTCACTATGCCGAGTCTGACTAGGGTAGAGAGCTAGTGTTGTTATGACAAGTCTGACTAGGGTAGTGAGCTATTGTAGCAATGCCAAGTTTGATTAAGGTAGTGAGCTAGCTCTGTTGAGTCTGACTAGGGTAGTGAGCTAGCTATGTGAGTCTAACTAGGGTAGTGAGCTAGCTATGTGAGTCTAACTAGGGTAGTGAGCTAGCTATGTGAGTCTAACTAGGGTAGTGAGCTACCTATGTGAGTCTAACTAGGGTAGTGAGCTAGTCATGTTGAGTCTGACTAGAGTAGTGAACTAGCTATGCCAGAAGTCTCAATGGCAAACTTTGTCATGGGGCTTAGTGACCAGAATGTAAAATGTAACAATGTATATTATGTTTTAATTGCTTCTGATACTTAGGGGCTGATCTGAGTCACATGCTGCAATTGATTTATTTGCCGTACTTGCATCTGGGAAAAATTCAAGATGTAAGTAAAAGTCCTTCCCATGGTGTAAACGTGATTAAGTACTTTGACGCTGACTTCCAGCATCTATAGAAGCTGTAATACCATTTAGTTCATCTTTAAACACTATTATCGGTTGCACCATAGAAATGTGACCTAGCTAGCAGATACAGTTTCTCCATCTAAATATGTCCTCCAATGTGAGCGACTAAACATCTGTATATGCAACCACTTAGTAGTCTGCAACACTCCCATAAAACTCTCATACAGTAAGATGGATAATCTATTCAGGTTCCTGCATTTCAAATCACACATTTATAAGGGCACTATTGGAAGGTAAGACCTTGATAAATGTACAGTATATAACGTGATATTATTAGGGATGTTATGTACCCATGTGAGGAAGTCACCTGGTCACAGTACATGGGACCGCATATTTGCGCAAATGTGTGCTAAGAACATCACTTATACTCCATGTTATTTGTGAGGGTTTATTTAAATTATTCTTATTAGCAGTATTCTTAGTACTAGGAGTGTGCATCTGTATTTGTCTTCCTCCAGCATAGTATTAGAAGCCTCAGCATGATAGCACCTTTTAATATCTTTAGTAATAGGGTGTGCAGTCTAGGCCCCACATTTTTTCTCTAGATTTGTGTTTGAAAAATGTAAGTTAGGAGCTAATTGGTTGGTACTTTATCTCTCCCCAATGCATCCCACTCCAAGTTGTAGTACATCTGCCCCGTCAGTGTCCCCAGTACAACTTACACCACATTACAGTGCCCCAGTTCATCTTATGTCATACTATAGTGCCTCCACTTCATATTGTGCCACATCAAAATGCCCCAGTGTGCGCACTGCTGGAGTTACCAACAGTATTTGACCATTGTGCACATTTCGACTGGGAGGCTTGTTCACCGTCAGTGTGTCTGACACATGGACCATTAACAAGTCTCCCAGGTGAAACGTGCATGTTGGCAACAGACTGTTGGTAACTCCGGCAGTGCGCACACTGGAGTCTCTGCATGAGAGAAGTTTGCAGCACAAACAGGGGTTAAGGTGTCTTCTTTCAAAAATCTTTTTTCACATGTCCGGTCTCTCAGAATGGGTAGTGAGGCTGTCCTCCCTGTGGGAATTATTCTTAATTTAATTATTATAGCATGCTGACTCAAGGTTTAAACTGTGGATACTAGTATTAACTCAGAGATGTTTTGATATACAGTATAACTGGTATAGATAGACCTGAAATAGGTTGGATACAAGAGAATGTGAGACCTGACAATCTCCATTCAAATCACAGAGATTGACTCAAGTACCAATGTAATATGACACCTGCACATGACATACTGTACAATACTCGGGGATTTATTAAGTGGGATAATCTTTGGCTAGGAGTTTGAAGTCTGGAGATGTCATGTCATTTTTTGCTGTCAATGATCTCACTCTTCTGTGCTGTTACTTGTATTACCTTTACTACTAGAACACACAGAGTATCTAGTCAAGTGTTTAAAAATAGATTCAGGGTAAACCACCTAATATTGATCCCTGTTGCAATGAAAAAAGAAGTGAATATACTTCCAATGATTTAATCTGTATTTATTGAGTGTGCTTTATGACAAAAACAGGATTAACATACAGTAGTTTCATGATATATACAATAAAAGTTAAGTTTTATGTATATTTACTGTACATACACAAGAGTGCCCCCAAACGAGAGTCTTATCTTTCTCTTCCTTATCCAAATCAGTATGAACATGATCAGGATTCATGTGTAGTGTGATTTATATGCATGTGCAGTAAACAACAACATCAGCAGAGCATGCGTCCCTGAATCAGCCTTAACACTGTCTGTGAGCTGTAATAAACAAAATTGCATCATAGTCAGTAAGGTCACTCACTGATGTTCTTTTGTGCACTGCACAGTGGTCAATAATAAACCCTTCATTAGTGAAAACTTTTCTTACAAAGTATCATATTTGCAGAAATGTATCTTGTCCTGCCCAATCATCATATAAGTTGCATTTAAACCCCCCATCAATATCAGGTATCCTTCAGGTTTCAGTAGCTTTATGAAGTTCCTGAGATTCTTTATATAATCAGCTTGGTCTTTGCTGATGGCATCCAGCATACATACACTGATGACACAGTCTGCTGGTGGGAGTACCTCTGGGTCTGTGATATTTTCTTTGTCAATGTTACATTTCACAATCTTTGTTATTGCTGTCTTCAATGTAATGTCTTTGTCCTGACACAGGTCTCAGAAATATACAAACACAAAAAGTTGATTTGGATCTAGGACTAGTCATGCAACCACATGAGAAAAAAGATATAGTATTATATGGAGATTCATTGGATGGGAAGGTATAATTTAGAGAGGCTTTGTTTGTTTCTGGAAGGGTCCCTTGAAGGTGGAAGAGATTGGGCATTATTCTATACTTTCAATGAGGAACCTCTTTCATCTTTCAGGTGCATGTAATATGGTAGTGTTGGGGAAAATGTGTCCATTAGGTACCCCTGTCTGAAACACTCAGCACAATACAGCTTTTTTCTATTGTTCAGACTTAGGGAACTATTAAGAGATGACCACAGATTGCTGCATACATAGCCTGAGCTGCGTTCATCTGTGCACATGCTGGGGGCTTCCCAGCACAGGGCAAGGACGCCCAGCATGTGTGAGGCCGCCTTCTGATATATCTGCAATATGCAGAGGCATTGGGTCTTAGGTTGAACCCTAGCAGCACAGCCTGGTTGTACAGTCAGGTGATTAGTGGCCTTTTTTAATCAAAGTGGTTGCATTTGTCTTCACGCAGCTGCCCCAAAAATACAGCTGATCCAGCCCCATTTTCCTGGCGTAGCCCCTACAATGATGTAAATCTTCCCCTGCAATGCTCACTACGGTCATTCACATTGCAGTCGCATCTATGGGGGATGCAACCACAATGTGTATGGCCACACAGCTGCAGTTGTGTGGGTCTGAATGACTACCTTAGTGGGAATGGAAGGAGAGTGAACAGGGTGAGGCACACATGCTACTGCCTGCCTGCTGCACCCGGCTGATAACACTGATGACCAGAGGAGCAGAGTGCAGCAGGTATAAATAATAGCTGGTCACCAGCTTTAAGCATAATAATGATGTCAGAGACATCCACAGGCAGCCAAGCTGTGTCCTCAGGTCCCGGAACCCTTAGGCTGCTGCCTAAATCTGCTTAATGGATATGCCAGCCCTGCACGTGGGGACATTTGTGACCAGTGGAGATTTGAGGGCACATGGGGCATTTTTAGGATCAGTGAAGTGTTGAGTGCAGAGTTGCATATGGCAGAAATAAGTAGCTGCATATGGTTGCTATGGTTGCATTTTGAAATGTAAATGGCTGATGTGGGAGTGTGGAAATCATCTGGGAAGTTTGTTTTTAAAATTCTATTTCTGTGATTAACTGCAATAACTGCAACAAGAGCTGCACATGCCCGTTACATTTTTTACAAAAATGCATAATTTTAGAGTAATTGAAAATAAAGATGTCAAAGTTTTCAACAGAGAAATGGATTAAGGCCCTCATTCCGAGTTGTTCGCTCGGTAATTTTCTTCGCATCACAGCGATTTTCCGCTAATTGCGCATGCGCAATGTTCGCACTGCAACTGCGCCAAGTAAATTTGCTATGAAGATTGGTATTTTACTCACGGCATTACAAGGTTTTTTCTTCGTTCTGGTGATCGGAGTGTGATTGACAGGAAGTGGGTGTTTCTGGGCGGAAACTGGCCGTTTTATGGGAGTGTGTGAAAAAACGCTACTGTTTCTGGGAAAAACGCGGGAGTGGCTGGAGAAACGGAGGAGTGTCTGGGCGAAAGCTGGGTGTGTTTGTGACATCAAACCAGGAACGACAAGCACTGAACTGATCGCACTGGAAGAGTAAGTCTCGAGCTACTCAGAAACTGCACAGAGAAGTCTTTTCACAATATTGCGAATCTTTCGTTCGCAATTTTGATAAGCTAAGATTCACTCCCAGTAGGCGGCGGCTTAGCGTGTGCTATTCTGCTAAAAGCAGCTCGCGAGCGAACAACTCGGAATGAGGGCCTAAGTGAGATATATTGCCAAATTATAATTACAGCATTTTGGGAATGTTGTGCACAACGTCTTCAAAGAAGAAGTGTTGTAGCACACAGTAAGTTGGGAGTCCTATATGTATACCTGGGGGCAGTTATAACTCACACCAATCTATTGTTAAAAATGTCACATTAGACAGGAAGGGACAGTTAATTGTTCCAAATTAAAATTCAATTATTGGTGAATTTACAAACATTATGGGCCTCATGTAATAGCCTAAGGGTTAGGAAATTTGTGATATCTCAGCAGTTTAACCAGTGGTGGGCTGAGCCGGGGGGAGGGCAGAGTGCCATTTGGACATCGGGCTAGTACAATTATGCAGCACAAGGGTCATTGCTGCATTGTGCCAGCTCATTTTCTCGACAACCAGGAAGGATCTCTCCCTGCCTTCCAGCTGTCAGTGTCATGCTGCTGCTGCATACTGCTGATTGCTGTGTCCGGACTTCTATCCCTAGAATGAAGGGGCTTAATGAGGTGGAGCGGATTAGTATAACTAAAATGGTGGTAGGCTGCCCAGTATGTGTTTTAGCACTGTCTGGCTGTATTGAGTGGCAGCAACTTTCATGCAGCTCACTTCCCCCTCCTTCCCACAGACATGACTCATACAAAGATTAGCTCCATGCCCACCAGACAATGATGAGCTGATGATAGCAATGCCTCTGCTGCTGCTCTGGAAAGAGGGGGTCTTTCATTGACAAGGAGTGCATGCAGCTGTACCTCTTTTGTAATTTATTAGAAAGCCTTTTTGGATTGGTGGGTTGCATGGAGGGGTTGGGGTGTAACGAGGTCTGAGACATGGTGGTGCCTAGCAAACAGCAGAGAACACTGCCTGTTTCATTTGTAATGGTCCTTACATAATCTGCGGAAGTCCCGGGGGCCATTCTGTCAGCCTTAAGATGGGTACACACTAGACATTACGTATGTCATCCGATCTGGGATTATGTGAACCCATTACAGTATGTCGCTGATGATGTGCACTACCATGTGGCATCAGCAAAATCCTCCATCGCTTCTACATGAAGGTCCAATGGAAGACATTGCTATTGAGTACCATGCTGCTAAATGCAAATAGCTGCCCCATCATTGCTGCCAGCATCAGCAAGTCTTTATGCACTTGCCAGTGCCTGTACCCCTGCCTGCTCCCATTGCTGCCGATGTCACTGGTTACACACATCGTGTAGTGTGTACCCAGCTTCTCTTCAAAGCTGGACCTGGCAGCTGCTGACACTACATCTGATTGCATAATGGTGGCATGCAGAGGAGTCTGATGTTATAATAGTGGCATGCAGAGGAGTCTGATGTCATAATAGTGGCATGAGGAGGAGTCTGGTGGCATAACAGTTGCATGCGGTGGAGCCTGATGGCATAATAGTGGCATGCAGAGGAGTCTGATGGCATAATAGTGGCATGCAGAGGAGTCTTATGGCCTAATAGTAGCACTATGAGAAGTCTCCATACTGTCCTTGGAATATTTCTTTTATGCCATCTATTTAATCATGGTGTCACTGTCGACATCATTTCTTTTTGCTCTTTGTAATTTTACTTTGTTGACCTGTGTCTGTGTTTATTACTGATTTGTAGTATGTCAATCTTTTACGCTCCATCACTATATTAAAGTTCTCTTGTACTTAATCACTGCCTCCCTTACTCCTGCAGTCTCTCCCACTGCCTCCAGCAGTGTCTCTCACTGTCTCCTTTTCCCCTGCACAAGCGGTGATCAAATGCGCTATACTGCACTACTTAACAGTGAATAGAGGTTATAGAAATGAGTCAGTGTGCAATATAAGCAGCCACTTAGTGTAAGAAACTGCTAAGAGGTTTTCTTCATATCTCACCACAAGTGCAAAATATAGAACATTGGAGCAAACACTTAGCCGGCGCTTGGTCAGGTTCTCTTGGTCTGATGTACTTTTTATGCCTCCGCCATATATCAGATTACCATAGAACACAATAAAAATAGGTATATAAAGTGTGATACCATTTAATACATAGACATAAAAAACATAAAACTCCAAACAAAATGGATCAACTTCATCACAAATCCTAAGACAGCATGCTAAGCGGGTAATTACTGAATATTATCAGAACTGTGGCCAAACAGTTCCTAAAAGTGCATAGGTTCAATTTAGGGATTCTGAATAGTCCCAAAAAAAACTGGATCGAATCCGCTGATAATCGGTCATCCACTCTGCCCAACTCTACTGCCACAGGAACACCGATGTGTTTCTACCCCGGGCTGTTTTTTTTTTTAAGGTGCTGCTCAGAATTTTGATCAGTCTAAAATGCAAGTTATTTAAATGTTCAAAGCACCAATCACAGTCCACTGTGCGCAGTTGGACCCTATACACAATGATGACTACATGTCCCATGGTCCTCTGCTGCATACGTATACTCCCCCGATACACCCCTTTGTATATCCGGGATGTCATGGTAACCTGATGCCCAACAGTGACTCAGCACGGAGCCGCGATGTCACTTCTGGTCTCCGGGCATCATCCTGTTGTTATTTTAAAATATTCCCGGTGGAAACAGTAACAGCCTCTTTTATTTTCTCTTAGCTCCTGTCTCACGTTTGTTCATGGAGCTCCTGGAGTCTTTTCATCAAAACAGGGCTGGAAGTGACGTTACACAAATTCTGATACTAAAGGGAGCTGTGATTCAAAAAAGTTTGTGAATCACTGCCCTAGATGTTTCTCCATTACTACAGTATCTATGGTGGGATTAAAGCAATGATAATAAAACCTTTTGACAAAAAGGATAGATTTCAGAATAATTTTTTTTAAAGATATGAGATTTGGCTATAACTGAAAGCATAAATTAGAGCCAAGGTAAACACTGAGCGTTTCACTCGCTATTGGCCCCAAAGTTTTTCATATAACTTTTAAAGTAATTGACATACAGACCTTGGTCTATGATAACCATGAGGAAGTCATAGCAAGTGTTGAAAGTGTTTACTTCAATTGCTTCAAAGTTATAAGAAAAACTTTGGGGCATCAGCTAGTGAAGCACCCTGTATATTAGAAATGTGCTGTTTGGTTCTTAAGAAATCCGAAGCCATGGAAAATTTGCTGATCCAAACCAATTCCTAGTTCGATGATCTAGACATTTGGAATTTGGATTTTAAATCAAAATTTCAGGTGTTGGATTGCAAAAATTAATTGATTTTAGTTATTTTTTATCAATTTTCTGGGCTTACACAGGCTTTCTGTCATAGAGCGGCTTGTGAGAGCAAGGAAATTGCATCTCGCGATGCAGTCCTTGGCCTCGCCACTCCCATTGAGGGCAATACACCCTTATTACTGGCAATGTCAGCCGCCCCAACCCCCTTCCTCCCTGTGAACGCCTCTGTCTGTCAATCAGGCAGAGGCATTCGCATCACTGCTTTGTGATCGCAGGACCCGTTCTGCACATGTGCCGAATGGGGTGAGGTTCATAGGGTCGACAGTGTCTAGGTCGACCATGTTTGGGTCAACTACTATTGGTTGACATTAACTAGGTCGACAGGGATACTTGGCCGAAAGAGTCTCTAGGTTGACATGGTCTAATTCAACAGTTCAATTGGTCGACATGGGCTTTTAATGTTTTCTGGGATTTGTTTTCTCTGTACAGTGATCGGGAACCACAATTAGTGCACCATCTTTGCTCGCCATGCTTTGGGCAAAGAGCCTCGCTCCGCTACCGCTGCATTCGGCACAGGTTACTATTCCCAATTGTAGTCCGCGTGGACAATTAAGTATGAAAAAGTTCAAAAAAGAAAAATATGTGAAAAACTCATGTCGACCTTTGGACCTGTTGACATAGAACATGTCAACCTAGAGACCCTGTCGACCTTGACATCCCATTGACCTAGTTACTATTGACAAATAGTGGTCAGCCTAAACATTGTTGACCTAGTTACTGTCGACCTAGAGACCATATCCCTGCCGAATGAGCAGGACCCCACCATAATAAGACCCTTTGTGAGCTTTTATTCAGTACATACTTTACTGTTACTGAGAAAACAAATGAAATGTGGGGAGTAAAGGTGTTGGTTAGGATAAGGGGTTTTTATTATGATGGTGAAGGACAGTGGCATATCTATAATGGGTGCATTGTGTGTGGTACACCTGGGGTCCTGTATCCAACAGTGCCAAAGCACACACCTTGTACACATTTCTTTAACATTTACTTCTCTGGAATCTTACTCTGGCAGCGGCAGCTCTGCATAAATCAATCATGCCAAATTTACCATTAGGCAGGTGAGGCACATGCCTAGGGGCGGCACTTGTTTGTTGGAGGCAATTGGATGTGTGTGTTAGTAATGTCAGCCCAAAAAGTATTAGTACCTGCAAAATGTTTTTACTGAACTTTACCATATTCCATCTTGAATGGAGTGTAAACAGTCAGGACATGCACAGATTGCCCCTGTAAGCCACCTCATAGCTCACAATACAGGTGAAACTCAGAAAATGTGAATATCTTGCAAAAGTTCATTTATTTCAGTAATTCAACTTAAAAGGTGAAACTAATATATTACATAGACTTATTACATACAAAGTGAAATATTTCAAGCCTTTATTTGTTTTAATTTTGATGATATAGAAGAATTTGTGATATACTGTATGTATATTTTACCTTGTATGGTTGGTCTTTATTGGTATATTGAGAGATATATATCTATATACACATTGGAAGGATAGAAATATTTTACATTTATTTTTATTTTTTTAACTGAATTCAAGCGCTTTTAAATTTATTTTTTCTTTTTGGCTAATTTAAGGGAAATGAGTAACTCCCTCAACTGTGAGCTGCAGGAAATCAGTTTTAACAAATATTTGATCTTGCCAGGTATATAAGAGTCTGGTTTCTTTTTTATTTTTAAACTTGCAGTCCGGTTCAAACTGCATGAATCACAGGGCTTATAGATGCACGTGAACGACGTGCACTAGGGTAAAGCGCACCAAACAGTACAAACAATAAATATATTGTTTGTTTTTTCTATTTTTAAAGTTGCAGCTCTGTTCAAACTGTATGTATCACATGGCTTCTACATGCATGTGAACTAATGCACAAGGTAATGCACACCAAAAAGTACAAACAATAAATATATATTTTTTTCTATTTTAAACTTGCAGCTCTTTTCAAACTGTATGGATCACAGGGCTTATAGATGCATGTGTCCAAAGTGCACTCGAGTAAAGCGAACCAACCAACCAGTACAAAAATATGAAAAATATATTTAATTTTTTTATATTTTTAAACTTGCAGGTCAGTTCAAATTGCACAGATAACAGGGCTAAAGTAAAGCTCAGACAATACAGGAGAGTATAGCGAAACACACACCAGCATGCAGCATGCCCCTATATACACAGTCCCTATACTGCACGGCCACAATGAGTCTGGAGTTTCTGGATGGACACAGCCTGCTAAAACAGCAGCATATGGTGTAGTGTGCCCCTATATACAGTCACTATACTGCACATCCACAATTAGTCTGGACACTCTGAATAGACACAGCAGAATATAGTGCAGTGTGCCCTTATTTACAGTCACTATATTGCAAAGCCACAATTAGTCTGGAGTCTCTGGATGGACACAGCAGAGTATAGCATAGTGTGCCCCTATATATATAGTCATTTCACTGTGCAGCCACAATTAGTCTGTGGTCTTATTGGCTGGTATTTTTTCCCTCTAAATATTATCAATCTCCAAGCAATGATGCTTCCAGCTCTGAGTATCTTGACAGATTCAATTATTAATACTATTTCAAACTTCAAAATATTTTGCAATTAAAATTATCCATTAACTTTTATATACACATATGTGCCAATATCCAGTCGCGTCACAAAGGGGTGCGGGGGGTGTATCGCGCACCCGGGTGTAACCTGCTGAGGGGTGACACCAAAGTGCCGGCTCCTGCTCAGTGACAGGAGCCGGGTGCTACACTGTAATATTATGTGCAGCATCCTGGCACCTGTCATCATGTAGAAGCAGTCACTGAAGAAATGCCAGTCTCCAGGGCCAGGCTACATCTCCAGGACACCTGAGGTGCCAAAACAGGGGTTGGGATGATTAGCCACACCCCTCTCCTGTGAAGCCATGCCCCATCTCACACAGACACGCCCATCCCATGAAGCTGTGCTCCTTTTGCAACCGGCTGCACCGGGTGTTATAGAGGTGAGTGACGCCTCTGCCAGTATCCCTGAAGAGTTTCACAAATGCATCTAAAAATACAAATATATAATCTTAGTTCCATCACAAAGTATCATTATTATTATTATTTATATTTATAGTCTGTGTATTTTATGCATCGCCATACTGAGAATATATTTGTCATGTGCAGTATATAAGTCCCTATCCCATTGGAGAAAAGATTCTAACACAACTGCGCACATCCATGCACCTACCCTTAGGGTAGCTTTGTTGCTGTACCTACCCTCACTGAAAGCACGGTGTAAACATTCCATTGAAAATTTCAATGTATCTTCTCCAAAGGCCAAGTCTGGTCTGTTAGAAAAATATGTTTCCAGATGTTCTCTAGAATCAGAGCCGTGTACAGGATAGAATTTATGGGTGCTGGAATCCATCTTGTATTATTGTATCACAGACTGGCTGAGTCTCACGTCTTCCCTCTTACTGTATATGTGACTGGCTCAGGATATCTGTATACAGTATACTCACCAGGATCCAGTTATTTATATTCATCAGTAACCAGGATATCAGTGTTATCATATGATGGTTTATCAGCCTCAGGAGCTGTCATGGGAATGCTGGTGACAGTGTGATCATCTCTTGAAACAGAATAAATTATCATAATATTCATTTTTTAATTACATATTTAAATAGTGCACAATATTTCAGTGATTTAATTAAAAGTAATTAAATTTGATAATTAAAAATGTAATTTTTTAAAAATATTTCTGGTGCAAACACATATACAAATATTGGCCCTGATTCAGATGCAGATGCAATGCCAATATTAACACAGTGGAGTGATTATTAGTGCACCAAGGCACTTTTGCATGGACACTCACTGTGAGCACTCAATCTCAAATGACTGACAGCAGGAGGGTGTTTTTCGGGAGGCAGTGCCATTCCAGCAGTGGACGAGTCATGCAACTACACAGGGCTCCCACCGCAGCACTTTTCCGTGTCCCTAGAAACCCCTGGAAATGAGCATGACACCCAGTGCATGAAACCCCTGGCAATGAACATGACACTCACTGTGTAAAACTCTTGGCAATGAGTATGACAGGTAATGGGAAAAAGAGAAACAAAGAAAAGTGACCTTTGTTGGGAGCACTCGCTCTTGGAAACGGTTATGATTTTAAATGTATATAAACAATAATGTAAAGATGAAATAATTTAAAACGTAACTTTAATGATATTTAAATAAGATATAGGTACACCAAAAAATATGATTTGTCTAAAATGTGGCTATATAATATAAACAACCAATTTTAAGCTAAGACTGTGAATATATTTGATGAATAAATAAGGCATTAATTGCAGGCCCACCAGGCATTAATACGTTGTACTACGAGGTTAGTGCAATAACCAATGTAGCGCCGTCAAGAAACCTACAACACCTGGTATTCCTTAGTGGTCATCCACCTAAGTACTGACCAGGCCCAACACCGTATTGCTTCCAAGATCGGACGAGATTGGGCATATGCGGTGTGGTGTGGTAGTAGATTATAGTTGATAAGGCAGAAAACTACAGCTGGTATGCAGCTAATAGGTCGACACTGAACCTGGTTGCTGTACTGAAAAAATAATCTCTTATTAGAGATATATATGTTTGACCGTCATTGCACCAAATTGTAACCCAAATTTATAGGTATACGGAGGTTTAAATCATGTGGTCAATGAAGTTAGCCAGCAAAACTGCCTGTATATTTCTTTGTGTGCTGTGCAGCACCATTGAGAATGAGTTTTTGTTATGGGTAAGGCAGATAAAAAAAACCTTGTTATACTGAGGACATGCCAAAAAATCTTAATTGGATCCAAGAGAAAACCTGTCTCTGTTGCTTACTGGATCTCCCTGTTAAGTATTGGATGGAAAAATTGTTATTGTAGCTATTATAATGGTTAACATCAAAACATGAATCTGTTTGAGATTATTTTATCAAGCTCAGACTGAAATGATCTAAACCTTTCCACTTTTCTCCCTTCGTGCCCGCATAATCAGTATAGGGCAGGGAATGGAAATAGACCAAAATACAGTTTTTTTCAGCTTTAAGGAAAGAAAAAAGACAGACTTAGAGAGTGGATAAGGTAGATAAGAAATATATCTTGGGAGAACAAAATCTCTATTATCCACATATAGGCTGACTGATACAATAGTGCCTGAAATAGCAAGTACTGTCTTTATAGCAACTTTGTTGAAACAATATATGCTTACAATGAAAAAAAGAAATTTTGCAAGTATCCACAGTGTATCAACAATATATCTGTCTAATTTGTTTCATAGATCCATGCCAGGTATCATTTATGCTAAAATAGCCAGGGTATGCATAATGGCTAATTGCCTGCAAAAACCTGCATGAAAAAAACCTGCACGAAAAAAACGGTGCTGGGATGTCAGGAATAAATCAAGGGCAATACAGCACAGGTATTGCCCTTGATTTATTCCTGACATCCCAGCACCGTTTTTTTCATGCAGGTTTTTTTCATGCAGGTTTTTTTCATGCAGGTTTTTGCAGGCAATTAGCCATTATGCATACCCTGGCTATTTTAGCATAAATGATACCTGGCATGGATCTATGAAACAAATTAGACAGATATACTGTTGATACACTGTGGATACTTGCAAAATTTCTTTTTTTCATTGTAAGCATATATTGTTCCAACCAGTGCCGTTTCTAGCGGCGGGCGAGCCGTGCAAACGCACGGGGCGCCCGCCGCGGCACTTTGTTACTCCTTATCGCCTCTCCCGAGCGCTCCTGCTCGGGGGGCGGAGTTTCGTGAAATGACGCGTTGCGTCGTGACGTCACAACGCAAACGCGTCATTCCGCGAAGCCCCGCCCCCCGAGCAGGAGCGCTCGGGAGAGGCGATAAGGAGATAATCAAGAAGGAGGAGGCGGCCGGCGCGAGGGACGTGAGGCGGCGGGACCGAAGAGCGGGAAGACGTAAGTATTCTTTCTCTCTCTCCCCCCCCCCTCTCCCCCTTCCTTCCCCTCAACTTGAAACCTGCCTGCCGCTGCCGCACTGTGTAAAATGGGGACACCTGCCTATGGGGATACCTGCCTGCCGCACTGTGTAAAATGGGGGCACCTGCCTGCGTACTGTGTAATATGGGGGCACCTGCCTGCGTACTGTGTAATATGGGGGCATCTGCCTGCGTACTGTGTAATATGGGGGCATCTGCCTGCGTACTGTGTAATATGGGGGCATCTGCCTGCGTACTGTGTAATATGGGGGCATCTGCCTGCGTACTGTGTAATATGGGGGCATCTGCCTGCGTACTGTGTAATATGGGGGCGTCTGCCTGCGTACTGTGTAATATGGGGGCATCTGCCTGCGTACTGTGTAATATGGGGGCATCTGCCTGCGTACTGTGTAAAATGGGGATATCTGCCTGCCGCGCTGTGTAAAATGGGGATACCTGCCTGCCGCACTGTGTAAAATAGGGATACCTGCCTGCATACTGTGTAATATGGGGGCACCTGCCTGCGTACTGTGTAATATGGGGGCATCTACCTGCATACTGTGTAAAATGGGGATATCTGCCTGCCGCGCTTTGTAAAATGGGGATACCTGCCTGCCGCACTGTGTAAAATAGGGATACCTGCCTGCGTACTGTGTAATATGGGGGCACCTGCCTGCGTACTGTGTAATATGGGGGCATCTGCCTGCGTACTGTGTAAAATGGGGATATCTGCCTGCCGTGCTGTGTAAAATGGGGGCACCTGCCTGCCACACTGTGTAATATGGGGATACCTGCCTGCCGCACTGTGTAATATGGGGGCACCTGCCTGCGTACTGTGTAAAATGGGGATATATGCCTGCCGTGCTGTGTAAAATGGGGATATCTGCCTGCCGTGCTGTGTAAAATGGGGATACCTGTCTGCCGTGCTGTGTAAAATGGGGATACATGCCTGCCGCACTGTGTAAAATGGGGATACCTGCCTGCCGCACTGTGTAAAATGGGGATACCTGCCTGCTGCACTTTGTAAAATGGGGGCACCTGCCTGCGTACTGTGTAAAATGGGGATACCTGCCTTCCGTACTGTGTAAAATGGGGACACCTGCCTGCCGTGCTGTGTAAAATGGGGACACCTGCCTGCCGCGCTGTGTAATATGGGGACACTTGCCTGCTGTAATGTGTAAAAAGGGGACTTTTTTATTTTTATTTTTATTTTTCCCCCCCTGTGGTGGGTGTGATGATATCAGATGAGGCCATGCCCACTTTAATGAGACCACGCCCATTTTAATCAGGCCACACACCCTTGTCGGGAGCGCGCGCGCCTACGGCGCGTGCATGCTTTTTCTTTTTATGGCTATATGGGGGGGCACACTTTTTTTTTTTTTTTGAGCAATGGGGGGGGGGGGGCATTTTTTAATCTCGCACTGGGAGCCAAATTGTCTAGAAACGGCCCTGGTTCCAACAGAGTTGCTATAAAGACAGTACTTGCTATTTCAGGCACTATTGTATCAGTCAGCCTATATGTGGATAATAGAGATTTTGTTCTCCCAAGATATATTTCTTATCTACCTTATCCACTCTCTGAGTCTGTCTTTTTTCTTTCCTTAAAGCTGAAAAACTGTATTTTGGTCTATTTCCATTCCCTGCCCTATACTGATTATGCGGGCACGAAGGGAGAAAAGTGGAAAGGTTTAGATCATTTCAGTCTCAGCTTGATAAAATAATCTCAAACAGATTCATGTTTTGATGTTAACCATTATAATAGCTACAATAACAATTTTTCCATCCAATACTTAACAGGGAGATCCAGTAAGCAACAGAGACAGGTTTTCTCTTGGATCCAATTAAGATTTTTTGGCATGTCCTCAGTATTACAAGGTTTTTTTATCTGCCTTACCCATAACAAAAACCCATTCTCAATGGTGCTGCACAGCACACAAAGAAATATACAGGCAGTTTTGCTGGCTAATTTCATTGACCACATGATTTAAACCTCCGTATACCTATAAATTTGGGTTACAATTTGGTGCAATGACTGTAAAACATATATATCTCTAATAAGAGATTATTTTTTCAGTACAGCAACCAGGTTCAGTGTCGACCTATTAGCTGCATACCAGCTGTAGTTTTCTGCCTTATCAACTATAATCTACTACCACACCACACCGCATATGCCCAATCTCGTCCGATCTTGGAAGCAATACGGTGTTGGGCCTGGTCAGTACTTAGGTGGATGACCACTAAGGAATACCAGGTGTTGTAGGTTTCTTGACGGCGCTACATTGGTTATTGCACTAACCTCGTAGTACAACGTATTAATGCCTGGTGGGCCTGCAATTAATGCCTTATTTATTCATCAAATATATTCACAGTCTTAGCTTAAAATTGGTGGTTTATATTATATAGCCACATTTTAGACAAATCATATTTTTTGGTGTACCTATATCTTATTTAAATATCATTAAAGGTTACATTTTAAATTATTTCATCTTTACATTATTGTTTATATACATTTAAAATCATAACGGTTTCCAAGAGCGAGTGCTCCCAACAAAGGTCACTTTTCTTTGTTTCTCTTTTTCCCATTACCTATGTATTTGGTCCTATGGGAGCACCATCGACAATCACCTTTTTCATCTACCTATAGAAGTTTTTTTCTAACTGGCAGATGGTGATAAATTCCAGAATTATTTCTGATCGGTCGGTTTTCTTGGAAACTTCATCAAAATTAATTTATTTAGCATCACTCAGTCCTGTGCGGCATCCTTAACCCAATTCCCTTACTGCCAATGAGTATGACATCCAGCATGTGAAACCCTTGGCAACAAGCAGGTAATTTTAAAGAAATTAGAAGCTTTACTGTATGGCATAATGTTTTACAGGCATTGCGGTGTGTGGCATAATATGGTGCAGGGGGCATAATGTGGGGCAGAGGGCATATCACAGCCACTGTGAGTCAGTGTTGCTGCAAAATTCAAAGCCATATTAATTTGTTTGAAAATAAAATTGAAGATCGAACAGTAAAAGTAGAATAGTTATAATATATTTAAGCCAACCAGCATATAATTGTGAGCGATTAAAAGAAGGTGGGGAAAGAAAAAGGAAGAAAATATATGGAGCAACATGGACATTGTTGCTAAATAGAGACTATTCCTATGCTTGTGAGTAGACAAAATGGGCAAGATGTGCCTCCTTCAGCATCAGCTGCGGCTACACAACCATTGGATTGTAAGATACAATGCATGCACAGTTGCAGCAGAAAATCATTAGGCTACGAAATTGCCAATTATTGCAAGTGAGGCTGTATACCAGTAAAAGAAAATAGACGCCAACCGGAGCCATCACAAAGTCCAGAGCAACTGAGTTCACATACTGTTGTAGCATCTACACAATAACAAGGAACATCTGTGGCAGACTGTGGCAGTAGTGATGCTGGTGTCATGTTCCTCTAGATCAGGGGTGGGGAACTTCCAGCCTGTGGGATTTATACGCCCCCCCAGAAATACATTTGGTCTGGTCCGGGGCCCTGCCAAGGCAGTTCCAGAGAGTTCAGAGGCATCCACCATGTACTGTATACAGTGTGAGAAAACGACATCTCCCATGATACAGTGCATGGCAGATGGCTCCAGGTGGTGATGTGAGACAGCTTTGGAGAAGGATCTCAGTGGAGGTCTGCTCAGCTGGCTACATGTGGGTGGGAGGAATGGCTGTGCTGCAGAGCGGAGTGGACCCAGGACCTGGACAGGTGGTGAGCAGGACTCTGGATAGGACCTGTCCTGCAGTGGTGGTGAGTGCTCTACTGGCATGATACAGGTGGCATTATGTATATCTGTCAATACCGTTGGCATTACTGTAGCCATCATGAGTTAGGAGCATTAATGTTTCCATTATGTGTAAGGCCATGTCGACTTTTCAAGGAGCATGTGCTACTTCGATGCGCGCATTGGAGGGCAACTTCAAAAATGGACTGCAAATGATGTAATAAAAATCCAAATGGCCCTCAGCAGAAAAAAGCCCTGGACCCAAGGGCTGCTACCTCTGCAGTTTTCTTAATTGGAGCCTCCCTACCTGTGTTGATGGCCCTGAACTCTCTCAGTCCAGCTGTTCACACCTGCTGGCACAGCCTCTTCCATAAATCTCTACAAATCTTCAATGGCTGCAACAGCCTCTCCTCAGTAACTTTCTGTGGATACCCATGCTTCACTGCTTCAAGCAGGTCACGTAGCCAACAGTGCTGTGTGAGTCTGCCATTCTCCTCCTAACCACAACAGCTCCACTGCTTGCCAGGTCCCCTCCTCCCCGTAACAGCTGTACTTGTCCTCCAGCTTGTCCTCCTTACTGCTTATGCATATTATATGGCTGCAGCCCTTGGGCTCCTGACATTTTGCTATACACTTCTCAATTCTAACCAGCCCCATACCTGCAAGGTACTCCTCTCCACACAGTAGCTACCACTGTTTTATTGTCCACAGCCCACTGGCTGCATACATGGCTTACATCCTCTTGTACATGGCAGTAGAGAGCATGTCTGGGCCCAGGTACTTTTCTGGAGGCGTGGCATAATAATGGAAGGCATGGCCCTGCACGCTTAGAAAAAAATACAGAAAAATGAGAGGCTCTCTGGCCACACTACTGCTCAGTACATAGCAGTCCAGGGTGGACTGTGGAGAAGAGCTGCAGCTGCCAGGAAAGGAGGGGATTTAAGCCACGTCTGGGATCCTCCATCAGGCCTCGGTAAATAGTACCTGCCCCCCTCTGGCATCACTGCTCTTGCATACTATATAACTTGACAATCATCATGTTCCTAAAACTATTTCTCTACCAACTCTGCAGGACTGTCTAATAAACTGACCTCTTAACTGTGGTTCTCATTTAACAGTAGATAGGACACATTGTGCTGTTCACTTTAAGCCCACTGATGCACCATCCAGAGAAATAACAGTCTACCTCCACTATGTCAGTGCAAAGGTTAAAAAAAATAGCTGTGGGCCTGATTCTGACTTGGAAGTAAAGCAAAAAAAGCTAATTACTTTATATCCTGAACAAACCATGTTGCAATGCAAAAGTAGCAAATACATTTTTATTTTTATATTTTTCTGTGCACGCCAACTCAATCTTAATCTCTTTGTGCATGTTACAGCTGCCTAACATGCAGTGCAACATGGTTTGGCCAGGTATACAGTTACTTTATGTTTTCTGCTTCACTTCCAAATCAGAATTTGGGGTGTATTCAATATGTGTCGAATCCATTTCAACATGAATGATTCGACAAGGGCTATTCAATGGACGGCCAAATCTGACTGTTGGATTTGAGCCAAATCCGACTGTTGGATTTTTCTGTACCCAGGGTCCTGTCCTGCTGCTACTGTCAGCGGCTGCCGGGTGCTCTGACAGCAGCAGCAGGGGGAGCAGACAGCAACAGATGGCGGGAGGAGGTGATGGTGGCGGGGGGTGCTGGATGGTGGCAGCCAGAATGGAGAGCTGGATTGCAGCAGGTGGCAAAAGGAGCTAGACGGCGGAGTGCAGCGGGGGGAGTTGCCAACGTTGGCTGGAGAAGGAAAAAGTCTGTGGCAGCAGGGGTGATGTCTGCAGCAGCGGGGAAGGCACTTCCACGTGTGAGGAGCCTGGCGGGTATGACGCCCTGCTCAGTCTTACTTTTTTTATGTCGGATTTAGATTGTCGGAAAGGGGGCCAAAACCTGTTGAATTTGGTCCCCATTTCTGACAGACGCATGTAGATCAGCGCCTTTTCCGCCGATCCACGTGTTTTCCGACAAGTTGGGAATTCCCGACTTGTCGGAAAAAAACCTGCTCTTTTTGAATAGGTCGGAAGGTGTACAGACAAGCCGGCAGCTTCAAACAGATTTTGAATACACCCCTTTGTGACTATAGACTATCAAGGACATTCATCTGCAAATCTTCCAAGATTTTCTACTTTACGCCATTCAAAAATGTAGACACTTCCCACTTTTTACAAGCATTTTAAATATTTTCCTTAGGACCTACATTAATGTTTGGCAACCCTGGACCTCACACTTTGGAACTTGAACCCAATTTTCTTTGTGACTATCAAATTTCTGCTCATGAGGACAAACCTCAACCTCCCCTACCCAAACTTTTGCTTTTTTTTGTGGCCTACCTGTCATGCTTCTTTTTTCTGTTATTTCTTTTTCTCTCTATCCATTTTTATATACAGGTATGCACTCAAAAATAAAAAATAAATGACATCATGCTAATATCTTGGGTACAGGACTGAGGTGCTTTAACAAAGGAGTGGGACCCGTATGCACTCCCCAATTATGCCCCCTTCTCCATGGTGGTGGAGTAGACTCTGGCATTGTGCCAGATTCTACTGTGCTTGCGCAGGTCTCCAGGAACATGGTGCCCACATCTCATTCTGTGGACATTTGCCAATCTGCAGCAAACTCTGGATTGGCAGAGAGATGAGTATAATTAAATGGGTGCAGGGTGTGCAGTGTATGGGCCTCACTAGACCCAGGGGCCCCTTGTAGCCATTATACCTATGCCAGTTAATTATATTAATCTTTGATCTGTTTTGATGTTCTTGACATTTATATCTTAATTGCCATGTATAGAACCTGCTTGTTGTGTTACATGTTCTAATTATGAATAAAGTCTCTGAATAAAAAAGCTGCAAAGCTATTTTTGTGATCACTGGATCTTGCTGTATTTGCACATCTGTGTGTAACTAAGTCACAAATCTGTGTAAGAAAGGTTCCAATGTGAATGGCCACAGTTATTTCTCCCTCCATGTTCCCTTATGCTGAATCTGTGGCTTTTTACATAAGTTATACTAATTCCTTTGTGACAAAAGTCACTGCTTAGTATTGCTGGTAAACTGTGAGCAGCATTGTTTGCCACTATGATGTGACTAAGGCTCGATATTTAATGCCTAATTTGCCTTGTTGTCTACAACTGAAGAGTAAAGAGTCAGCCTGGCAGGGGCAGGAGAGTGTGATTGTCTTAAAGACAGTTGGAAGAAGGTTAGGTGGAGAGTATTTAATATAATAGAGCCTGAGTTGACAGAAGTGTGGGACTTTTGGTGAGAATTCCCATATTTTTAAAGCGGCATTTACAAGGAGTAGAGAGAGTACACTTTTCCATCAAATAAAAAGTGACAGTTACTCCACCCACACCACACCTTGAACCTCACCCCCAGCAAATTTAATATAATTTTTTCATCAGTCATGTCTGCTATAACAAAAGCCTTTTACAAGAAATGAGTTGTGGCATATAAGACTTACATTACCACGCCTTTGTGTTTGATATCAAATGATACTTGTTTTGGTATTAAGAAATGATTAACCTTAGACGGTGCAGCAGCTTGAAAAGTCCAAGTATGATACACAATAAGAGTACTAAAAAAAAATGAAAATAATATAATACACATTGTTAAACCCCAGCAAATATTGCAGCGTTGATAAATATTATAAGGCTAATAAAGGTGTTTTTAAATCAATAAGGTGAATAAATGGTAACTTAAAAGGTCTGCACAGTCAATTTGATTTAATCATCTTTGCACAGTACTGGATCTAAAACCTAGGTGCCTTAAGGACCAAACTTGATTTAACCATATGTGCATTGAAATGGATTTACCTAAAACCTGGGTGTCCTAAAGACCACATTTGAGAATCACTGGTCAAAAGTCAACTACAAAAGAAAGCTCAAGATGTAATATGTAGCAAATTCTAACTACTGTAGCTCACACAAACCACATTGTTGGTCATGCGTGTAAAACCACCAACATATAAAGTGTCTTAAGACCTTTAGTGTTCACGCCATGTATTAAAAATATTTCCTCCAAAAAATTATGTTCATATCCTTTCTGAAAAATATGCTTATGTTTGTAAATATTCTAAAGTAATCAACATATGTCATATTGAAAACTCTCAAAGAGTGAGAGGGGCTCACGTTGCACAGTGTACACTTAATCATTCTATGGTGTTTTTTTAACTGTATATGAAATTCTGTAAAACATCTATATATCTGTATGTATTCTGAGCTGTGAATTAGCTCCACTTATGCACATACTTGTCTTAAAAGTCCTATTAAAGTATTCTATAACAGCCACTTTCTCATTATTATTGGTCATAAAATGTTGTATTTAGAGATAAGTGGGTTCGGTTCTCCGAGAACCGAACCCCCCCCTGAACTCTACGTGATCCGAGGCAGACTCAGTTCTCCCCGCCTGACTCGGAAAACTCGAACGAGGCAAAAACGTCATCATCCCGCTGTCGGATTCTTGCGAGATTCGGATTCCATATAAAGAGCCGCGCGTCACCGCCATTTTCACTCATGCATTGTAGAGAGAGCGGAGAGGACGTGGCTATATTCTCTCAGTGGAAAGCTCAATATCAGCTCAATATCAGTGCTGCATTGTGGTGACCAGAATACTACAGTACAATAGTCCAGTGCTGCATCTCGCTGCTCAGTGTCAGTTCAAGTATCCTCATCAGTGCTCAGTATCAGTGCTCATTGTCTTGTGCTGCATTGTGGTGACCAGTATACTACAGTACAATAGTCCAGTGTTGCATCTCGCTGCTCAGTGTCAGTTCTAGTATTATCATCAGTGCTCAGTATCACTGCTCATTGTCTTGTGCCGCATTGTGGTGACCAGTATACTACAGTACAATAGTCCAGGGCTGCATCTCGCTGCTCAGTGTCAGTTCTAGTATCCTCATCAGTGCTCAGTATCACTGCTCATTGTCTTGTGCTGCATTGTGGTGACCAGTATACTACAGTACATTACTAAAAGTCCAGTGTCTTGTGCTGCATCTTGCTGCTGTAGAGTGCTGTGGTAGTGTCCAGTCACTGTGCATAGGTCATCATCATTCCAGTCACAGTGGTATCTGGTATCTATCTAGTGGTCTCTAATTCCAGACATTACTGCCGTCTAATTCCAGATATATTACTGGCATGTAATTCCACACATTAAAAAATGGAGAACAAAAATTTGGAGGGTAAAATAGGGAAAGATCAAGATCCATATCCACCTAGTGCTGAAGCTGCTGCCACTAGTCAAGGCAGAGATGATGAAATGTCATCAACGTCATCTGCCAAGGCTGATGCCCAATGTCATAGTAGAGAGCATGTAAAATTAAAAAAACAAAAGTTCAGTAAAACGACCCAAAAATATAAATTAAAACCGTCTGAAAAGCGTAAACTTGCCAATATGCCATTTACAATACGGAGTGGCAAGGAATGGCTAAGGCCCTCTCCTATGTTCCTCATGACTTGTGGGTCAGCTTCACATGAGGATGGAAGCACTCATCCTCCCGCTAGAAAAATGAAAAGAGTTAAGCTGGCAAAAGCACAGCAAAGTACTGTGTTCTTCTAAATCACAAATCCCCAAGGAGAGTCCAATTGTGTCATTTGCAATGTTTGACCTTCCCAACACAGGACGGGAAGAGGTGGCTCCTTCCACCATTTGCACGCCCCCTGCAAGTGCTGGAAGGAACACCCGCAGTCCAGTTCCTGATATTCAAATTGAAGATGTCACTGTTGAAGTACACCAGAATGAGGATATGGGTGTTGCTGGCGCTGAGGAGGAAATTGACAAGGAGGATTCTGATGGTGAGGTGGTTTGTTTAAGTCAGGCACCCGGGGAGACACCTATTGTCCGTGGGATGAATAAGGCCATTGACATGCCGGGTTAAAATACAAAAAAAGTCACCTCTTTGGTGTGGAATTATTTTAACAGAAATGCGGACAACAGGTGTTAAGCTGTCTGTTGCCTTTGTCAAGCTGTAATAAGTAGGGGTAAGGCCATTAACCACCTAGAAACATCCTCCCTTATACGTCACCTGGAACACATTCATCAGAAGTCATTGACAAGTTCAAAAACTTTGGGTGACAGCGGAAGCAGTCCACTGACAACTAAATCCCTTCTTCCTCTTGTATCCTGGGTTTCTAATAATGAGGTCACAGGTATAAACTTATTGATATTATTACAAGTATGAATCAACATCATTATTTTCCTCAAATAAAATTAGTAAAAGATGAATATGCCATAACTATTGTAATTTACAGCATAATATAAAGCTATTATGCAATTTATCTCAAATAATTTACAACCAATATAAAAACAAAAAGTGATACTGTAGTAATTGTGGTAGGGAGAAAGATAAATAAGAAAAATTGTGATAATTAAAAAATATATATTTTTGTAGTGAATTAAAACACAATTGTTTTTGTTAAGTGTATGATGTGTATGTGCATGCTCTTATAGGGGCTCTTGATTTAATGTAGTGTATGGTACTGATAAACTTGAGTTCAATACCAGGTAATATTAAAATAGCGCTGATCATGTGACAGTGAAAAGTTTTTATATTTTTTTTACTATATGAGAAAATTATGAGTGCTGTAAAGTCAGTGCATTTTTCCAAATCAGACTTGTGATAGGTGCATACATGAATGAAAAATGAATAAAAATTCTAAAGTGAGTTAAGGTAACAATACAAAGTGCTCAAAAAGAAAAAATTGTAAGGTAAATTACAAATATTATATATTATATAATGTGCCTTGTAAATATTAAATGATTTTAATTGGTCATAAAGTGACTATGGTTTTCTATTGAATCACATTCTAAGAATACGATTAAATTAATATATCCTTATATGTAATTCAATTGGTGTTTCTACCCAGAAAGAGTCCCAAATTATAATGGGCATGTTATATGGTGATTTTTAATCAACAACAATAAACATCCACCCAGTGGCGGATCCAGGGGGGGGGCACCAAGGCACGTGCCCCCCCTGTCGTTTAGAAGAAGATTTTTTTTTTAATTGATAGTGCACGACACTGTAAGGGAAAATGGGACGCGGCGGCGGCCCCTGCAGTGCGGGGGGAGATGGTGCAGTCCTGTTGCTAGACTGCACTGAAGTCCCCCTCTGTCCGGTCCGCGTCCTGCTGCTGAGTGCCGTCCTGACACCCGTGCTGCTGCCAGCTGCTGTGCGGCGCTGGCAGTATGAAAAGCCCACTCCCCCCTTCCCTCACCTGTGTGTCAGTGGCTCGGGACATATCAAAGGAGGGGGCGGAGCTACACGGACCGGAATGGGCGGAGCTAAATGGGACAGAAGGGGCGGAGCTACACGGACCAGGCTGCTGCAGTGCTGTACTGAGGGAGACAGTGGCTTCGGTAAGTGGTGGGTGACAGAGAAATGTGTGTGTGTGTGTGTGTGTGTGTGTGTATATATGGTGGGTGTGTATGTGTGTGTCTATGTGTGTGAATTGTGTGTGTGCGCACACGTTTTATGGACGCTACTACTGGAGGGGTGCATTACGTGTAAGGACGCAACTACAGGGGGGGCATTACATATAATCACGCTACTACTACTGGGGGGGCATCACATGTAAGGACGCTACTACTACTGGGAGGGCCATTACGTGTAAGGACGCTACTACTACTGGGGGGGCATTACGTATAAGGACGCTACTAGAGGGGGGGCATTAAGTATAACGCTACTACTACTGGCGGGCGTTACATGTAAGGACGCTACTACAACTGGGGGGCATTATGTATAAGGATGTTACTACTACTGGGGGGGCCATTATGTGTAAGGACGCTACTACTACTACTGGGGGGGGGCATTACATATAAGGACGCTACTACTACTGGGGGTGCACTACGTATAAGGACGCTACTACTACTTGGAGTGCACTACGTATAAGGACGCTACTACTACTGGGGGGGCATTACGTATAAGGATGCTACTACTACTGGGGGGGCCATTACGTGTAAGGACGCCACTACTACTACTGGGGGGGGGCATTACGTATAAGGATGCTACTACTACTGGGGGGGGGGCATTACGTATAAGGATGCTACTACTACTGGGGGGGGCATTACGTGTAAGGACGCTACTACTACTACTGGAAGGGGCATTATGTATAAGGACGCTACTACTACTGGGGGTGCACTACGTATAAGGACACTACTACTACTTGGAGTGCACTACGTATAAGGACGCTACTACTACTGGGGGGGCATTACGTATAAGGATGCTACTACTACTGGGGGGGCCATTACGTGTAAGGACGCTACTACTACTGGAAGGGGCATTATGTATAAGGACGCTACTACTACTTGGAGTGCACTACGTATAAGGACGCTACTACTACTGGGGGAGGCATTACGTATAAGGACGCTACTACTACTGGGGAGGCATTATGTATAAGGACGCTAATACTACTGGGGGGGCATTATGCATAAGGACGCTACTACTACGGGTGGGGCATTACGTATAAGATAAATAAGATTGTGCTACATTTTGGCGTAAATTTAAATGGGGGTACTATTGTGTTGCCATGCCCCTTACTTGTGAGACCACACCCCTTTTCCCGGCGCGCGCCAAAGGATTATGGGAGGGCGCAAATTTATAGTTTGCAGGGGGACGCCGAACACCCTAGCACCGGCCCTGCTGCAGCCAGATCTCCATATCTGACATCAGGTAAAGGTCCGCTCCCCATCCTACCCCTGGTACCTTCCGTCCACTCTTCTCAATGCCAGTACCAGCGAACAGTTTCCATAGCAGGGGGCCATCAACAGTGTTAGTGTGGGGGTACAGGGGTGGTATATCAGTGGGTAGGGGTAATTCTTTGTGTGCCCCCCACCAGCCCACTGCGCCCATTGATGTCATTGCCCCCCCACCTAGAACCTACCTGCCAGTTCAGTCACAGGGATCCCCCTGCCCCCTTCCCATCCTGCCTAGCGTCCCCCACCATCTCACTGGCCCCCCTCCCATCCCAATGTCTCCCACCCTACCAGCCCTGGGTATTCCCTCCCTTATTAAGCCCAGTGTACCCCCTTCTCCAACATAGTGCCACCCCTTCCCACCATGTCAGTGCCTATTTCCCATTCAGCCCAGTGCCCCCCTATATATCATCCACTGCCTCTCCCCATCAACCTCTATCTGGTGTCATCCATTGTCTCTCCCTGTCACCCTTTTAATGTCACCCACTACCTTTCCCTGTCTCCTACTGCCACTGCCGTCACCTTCTCCCTCTCATCATCAACTTCCTCTCCCTGTCACCCTCTCCTTTCACACACTGCCTTTCTCCTGCATCACTATCTCGACATCCGCCTCTCTCTCCTGTTACCCTCTTCAAAGCATCACCCTCTCCCTCTCCATGTCAACTTTTCCCTGTCACCCACTGTGTCTCCGTGTCTACCATTCCTGTCACCCACTAGCTCATGGATACAGCATTCCCTTTGAAGCCACGCTTATTATTGTGGGCCACACCCACTTTCCCAGGAGCGTGCTTGCCTTTGGCACACAAAGTACCCCCCAAGTCATGGTGCCCCCCCTGTCATTTTTTTCTGGATCCGCCCATGCATCCACCAATTTTTGTATCTCCCTGTTCTATGTTATTAAAGATTGTTACTTATTGATTATGGAGAAGAGGGTGTAATAAGAAGAGAAAGAGGCATGCAGATATCCATTCTAGGTGTCTTTGAATTCCAGAGAGAAAGAAAAAAATATATACTGTATAATGAAAAAATAATAATAATGTAAAATAAAAAGGATGCGTCATAAAGAAAGAAATGTTTTAAAGGAAAGGCGAATAGCTGTTATATTCATTTAGCCCCTTTGGGTGTTGCCTGTCCATCAAAAATACCCCAGGTAGAGGCCGGCATAAGTGGTGGCACAAGTTGTCCCCATCACTGTGCCTCTAACTTGGAGGTAAAACTTCTCATTACATGTAAAGTAATTTCTAATTAATATGAATTCTAATGGTGAGAGGAGAAAGATGTTAAAATTGTGTTGTCTTCCCATGTTAAGAAAATACTCAACTGCTTGTATTCCTTTATTGCGATCAATACTGGTGTACAAACTTTCAATGTCATATGTTGCCAGCCAAGATCCTGGGCTCACAGACAATCTTGTAGTTTCATTAAGACATCCATTATGTCTCTGACGTAATGTAAAGACATGACAAATTGACATAGGTATTGATCAATGAATATACTGTACTCGCCTTTTCAATTAAACTCCCCATCCCAGAGATGATGGGCCTCCCGGCGGGGATAGTGCCATTTTTATGAATTTTGGGCAGTAAGTACAGAGTCTGTATTTTAGGTTTCTCATTGTACAGAAATGTAAAATCCTTCTTAGTTATTATTCCATGTGCCTTGTTTTGGGCTCCGAGTCTGGTGGGAAACTTCGATCAGGACTCGGATCCGGAGTCGGATTGAGAACTTTGCGTGGGTCCGGTTCTCAGAGAACTGGAATTGCTCATCTCTAGTTACAATCCACAATACTGTTGTGAAAGTAGAGCAGTGTGGCTTGACTGTCTTAGTAGTAAATGAGATAATCAGACAAAATATAATTAAATGTCAGATAAACATGAGAGAATATGGTCTTGGCAGTTATTAACCACCAAACTTTCTAAAAATTAATTCTAAAAATGTATTCAATATTTAAGTTTTTTCTATTAATAAAAAAATGTAAATTATAGCTATTTAATATAATTCAGTGCAATATTATTATCAGTAACATTGTAGAGACCATGTAGATGATTTGAAGCTATTTTTTTTTAAATTAGCACTTAGAAGTGTCAGTTGGCTGCAGTAAATTACCACAGCTAATTGATCCTCTGGGGGCTATCCAATTAAGCCCCAAAAGCTGCCACTATCAAGGATTTATTTTCACCTGACACGAGGCAGGCAAATAAAAGCCATCAGAACAGAACCGTTTTTGTGATCGCATCTGCGAAAACACACAGATCCAGGAATTTATCTCAGATCCATGAATTTTTTTGTGAAAATGGTTCAGTTTTCGCATGACAAAAATGGGCTTAAATTGAATTGCCCAATAATGACCATCAGGCAAAAATCGTGGTTAAAGCCCATTCGTTTTTTAATATGAAATTTTAACAGGCACAATTGAATTCCCCACTTACCATGTGCCAGTAAATTTACTGATGGCTGATATACAGAATTGTGGTAAATTAACAGCCAGCATAAAATGAATAGCATACTCCCAACAGTCCCATGTCTCATGGGACAGTCCTGATTCCTGCTGCCTAGCAGGGCGGGACCTATTAGAAAGATGTTGGGTCTTGCTGTAAATGTATGTTGACTGGAAGAATCGGGGAGTTACTTAGATGGATCAAAGTTCTAAAGTCATTTTACAATAAATTTCAATTGAAAATATTATTTTACATTACAGTAATCCAAAAACAGTTTCTTGTTCTCTGTGACATGAAATCTCATTTATTCATTGTCCCTGTGTCATATCAAAGATATCAGTGGGATAATAAAATTATATATGGGTTATTGAAGTAACTACGAGTCTGCTGAGAGAATGACAACAATGGTCCCTGGTGAGTGACAGAACCGCTCACAGATCACACATGAATCTCAGACTCTTTAATCAAACAGTAAACTGCAAGAAATAATTACTTTATCTGTTGATCAGCTCAATATAAATGTACTGTAACATATCTGAATTCATTTTATTAAGGTTTAACATTTGCAAATTGTCAGGAAGATCTGGTGTATTTATGTCTATTTGTATCTCAGACTTACAGTAGGGGCTGATCTGAGTCACACGCTGCGGCCGCTTCTGTTGGTGTAGTTGTATCTGTGACTATATGATAATGCGGGTAATAGCCCTTCCCCTGGTGTACAAGCTGCGTCTGACTGTGCCAGGACTGAGACACTAACCTTCAGCATCTATAGACACTGTAACACCACCCAGTATGTCTTTACACACCACCATATACACTCCAGCCATATGCTAGGTGCAGATTTTCCTTCTGAGTGTGGCCTCTAATGTGAGCATCTAAACATCTGTGTACACAGCCACTGCAGTAACATACCAGCAACACTCCTGCACTTCCATAAAATTAACCCTCTACATATATCTGAATAGCCACCACCCAGTTAACACCCAGTCATCACCCAGGAATGCCCACTGGTGTATCTTTAATAGGTGCTGGGTGTGCAGTGAACATGGGTCTAGGGGAGGCTACACACTGCACACCCTGCACCCATATAATTATACTTAATGCTCCATCAGCCTGGCTGCAGAGATGCAGAAATTACTGGGAAAATGGCCACTATGGTCCTTTTCCTAGTGCACATGCGTAGTAAATATTGGCACAAAAGGGTTGTTTCAGATCTGATCGCTGCTGTGAATTTTCGCACAGCAGGTGATCGGGTACTAACTGCGCATGCATATGCACCACAATGAGCACTCGCATCAGACAGCAACTAAGGGCATTGCTGGTCAGCGACCGGATGTTGCAAAAAATCTAATCGCATGGGCATTTGCAAGGTGACTGACAGGAGGAAGCCATTTGTGGGTGGTAACTGACAATTTATTGGGAGTGTACGGAAAAACGCAGGTGTCCTCAAGCATTTTCAGGGAGGGTGGTGTCTGATGTCAGCTCCGGCCCCGATCAGCCTGTTGTGATCACTCTGTGGGAGTAAGTCCTGAGACTGCATACAGTGGATTTTAGCAGTTTGGCGCACACATGGGATCGCACACTTGCACGGCGAATTTACACTTCCCCTGGAGGTGGAGACTAAACGCAGAACAGCAAAGTTAGCAACCCAGCAATCAGATCTGAATCACCCCCATAGTCAGAGTCTACCGCACTGCCAGAGAGGAGGAGGCCTGCATGGAGCATGCACATGGGCTTCTTTCTATTTCAAACCATCCCTGGAAACACAAAGGTGGTCATTCCGAGTTGTTCGCTCTGTAATTTTCTTCGCATCGCAGCGATTTTACGCTTATTGCGCATGCGCAATGTCCGCAGTGCGACTGCGCCAAGTAAATTTGCTATGCAGTTAGGAATTTTACTCATGGCATTACGAGGTTTTTTCTTCGTTCTGGTGATCGGAGTGTGATTGACAGGAAGTGGGTGTTTCTGGGCGGAAACTGGCCGTTTTATGGGTGTGTGTGAAAAAACGCTACTGTTTCTGGGAAAAACGCGGGAGTGGCTGGAGAAACGGAGGAGTGTCTGGGCGAACGCTGGGTGTGTTTGTGACGTAAAACCAGGAACGACACTGACTGAACTGATCGCACTGGCAGAGTAAGTCTCGAGCTACTCAGAAACTGCACAGAGATGTCTTTTCGCAATATTGCGAATCTTTCATTCGCAATTTTAAGATGCTAAGATTCACTCCCAGTAGGCGGCGGCTTAGCGTGTGCAATGCTGCTAAAAGCAGCTTGCGAGCGAACAACTCGGAATGAGGGCCAAAATACGTTTTCAATAAACTCCTGCATGTGTCTAGAATTGTTTCTTCATCTCTGTACATAATCAATCAGGATGTATGCACAGTGTGATTTAGACACATGCGCAGTACAAAGTAAATGCTCAACTGCACCTTACACAGCATGTGACTCAGAATCAGGCCTTATTACTCTCTATGAGCTGTGATAAATATAACTGCCTCATAGTCAGTGAGGTCACTCACTGATGTTCTTTTCTGGACTGCACATTGGTTAATGATAAACCCTTCATCAGTGAGAACTTTTTTTACAAAGTTCTCATCATATCGGAACACATGTATCTTGTCCTGCCCAATCTTCACATAAGTTGTATTTAAAGCACCAAACAATATCAGGTGTCCTTCAGGTTTCAGTAGCTTCACGACTTTCCTGAGATTCCTTACATAATCATCTTGGTTTTTGCTGATGACATCCAACATCCCTCCACTGATGACACAGTCTACTGGTGGGACGACCTCCTGGTCTGTGAGATTCTCATTGTCAATGTTACATTACATGATCTTTTTTGTTGCCATCTTCAACAGTTCATTGTCCTGAGACTGGTCACTGAAATATACAAACACAATAAGGTTCATTGGGATCTAGGACAAGCCATGCAACCACATAAGAAATAAGATATGGGGCCGGATGTAATTACACCCGAGTTCGGTGGCCGTATGGGACACCGGCCAAACATGGACAATTTTTAAAGGGGCAATCTCTTACAAGTAGAGATCAGCAGGTTTGGATATCAGAGATCCGAACCTCCCTCCGAACTTCATGATCCGAGCCAGGAACCGAGTCCGGCTTGGGACTTCTCGCCAGGCTCGGATCCCAAAATGAGGCAAAATGTCATCATCCCTGTGTCGGATTCTCATAAGAAAAAAAAAAAGAAAAAAAGAAAAAAAGAGGCGCAATGAGGTAGCTGTGTGAGTAAGATAAGCGACCCTAGTGGCCGACACAAACACCTGGCCCATCTAGGAGTGGCACTGCAGTGTCACGCAGGATGTCCCTTCCAAAAAACCCTCCCCAAACAGCACATAACGCAAAGAAAAAAAGAGGCGCAATGAGGTAGCTGTGTGAGTAAGATAAGCGACCCTAGTGGCCGACACAAACACCGGGCCCATCTAGGAGTGGCACTGCAGTGTCACGCAGGATGTCCCTTCCAAAAAACCCTCCCCAAACAGCACATGACGCAAAGAAAAAAAGAGGCGCAATGAGGTAGCTGTGTGAGTAAGATAAGCGACCCTAGTGGCCGACACAAACACCTGGCCCATCTAGGAGTGGCACTGCAGTGTCACGCAGGATGTCCCTTCCAAAAAACCCTCCCCAAGCAGCACATGACGCAAAGAAAAAAAGAGGCGCAATGAGGTAGCTGACTGTGTGAGTAAGATAAGCGACCCTAGTGGCCGACACAAACACCGGGCCCATCTAGGAGTGGCACTGCAGTGTCACGCAGGATGTCCCTTCCAAAAAACCCTCCCCAAACAGCACATGACGCAAAGAAAAAAAGAGGCGCAATGAGGTAGCTGTGTGAGTAAGATAAGCGACCCTAGTGGCCGACACAAACACCGGGCCCATCTAGGAGTGGCACTGCAGTGTCACGCAGGATGGCCCTTCCAAAGAACCCACCCCAAACAGCACATGACGCAAAGAAAAAAAGAGGCGCAATGAGGTAGCTGTGTGAGTAAGATAAGCGACCCTAGTGGCCGACACAAACACCGGGCCCATCTAGGAGTGGCACTGCAGTGTCACGCAGGATGGCCCTTCCAAAAAACCCTCCCCAAACAGCACATGACGCAAAGAAAAAAAGAGGCGCAATGAGGTAGCTGTGTGAGTAAGATAAGCGACCCTAGTGGCCGACACAAACACCGGGCCCATCTAGGAGTGGCACTGCAGTGTCACGCAGGATGGCCCTTCCAAAAAATACTCCCCAAACAGCACATGACGCAAAGAAAAATTAAAGAAAAAAGAGGTGCAAGATGGAATTGTCCATGGGCCCTCCCACCCACCCTTATGTTGTATAAACAGGACATGCACACTTTAACCAACCCATCATTTCAGTGACAGGGTCTGCCACACGACTGTGACTGAAATGACGGGTTGGTTTGGACCCCCACCTAAAAAGAAGCAATTAATCTCTCCTTGCACAAACTGGCTCTACAGAGGCAAGATGTCCACCTCATCATCATCCTCCGATATATCACCGTGTACATCCCCCTCCTCACAGATTATCAATTCGTCCCCACTGGAATCCATCATCTCAGCTCCCTGTGTACTTTGTGGAGGCAATTGCTGCTGGTCAATGTCTCCACGGAGGAATTGATTATAATTCATTTTAATGAACATCATCTTCTCCACATTTTCTGGATGTAACCTCGTACGCCGATTGCTGACAAGGTGAGCGGCGGCACTAAACACTCTTTCGGAGTACACACTTGTGGGAGGGCAACTTAGGTAGAATAAAGCCAGTTTGTGCAAGGGCCTCCAAATTGCCTCTTTTTCCTGCCAGTATAAGTACGGACTGTGTGACGTGCCTACTTGGATGCGGTCACTCATATAATCCTCCACCATTCTTTCAATGGTGAGAGAATCATATGCAGTGACAGTAGACGACATGTCCGTAATCGTTGTCAGGTCCTTCAGTCCGGACCAGATGTCAGCATCAGCAGTCGCTCCAGACTGCCCTGCATCACCGCCAGCGGGTGGGCTCGGAAATCTGAGCCTTTTCCTCGCACCCCCAGTTGCGGGAGAATGTGAAGGAGGAGATGTTGACAGGTCGCGTTCCGCTTGACTTGACAATTTTCTCACCAGCAGGTCTTTGAACCCCAGCAGACTTGTGTCTGCCGGAAAGAGAGATCCAAGGTAGGCTTTAAATCTAGGATCGAGCATGGTGGCCAAAATGTAGTGCTCTGATTTCAACAGATTGACCACCCGTGAATCCTTGTTAAGCGAATTAAGGGCTCCATCCACAAGTCCCACATGCCTAGCGGAATCGCTCTGTGTTAGCTCCTCCTTCAATGTCTCCAGCTTCTTCTGCAAAAGCCTGATGAGGGGAATGACCTGACTCAGGCTGGCAGTGTCTGAACTGACTTCACGTGTGGCAAGTTCAAAGGGCATCAGAACCTTGCACAATGTTGAAATCATTCTCCACTGCGCTTGAGACAGGTGCATTCCACCTCCTATATCGTGCTGAATTGTATAGGCTTGAATGGCCTTTTGCTGCTCCTCCAACCTCTGAAGCATATAGAGGGTTGAATTCCACCTCGTTACCACTTCTTGCTTCAGATGATGGCAGGGCAGGTTCAGTTGTTTTTGGTGGTGCTCCAGTCTTCTGTACGTGGTGCCTGTACGCCGAAAGTGTCCCGCAATTCTTCTGGCCACCGACAGCATCTCTTGCACACCCCTGTCGTTTTTTAAAAAATTCTGCACCACCAAATTCAAGGTATGTGCAAAACATGGGACGTGCTGGAATTTGCCCATATTTAATGCACACACAATATTGCTGGCGTTGTCCGATGCCACAAATCCACAGGAGAGTCCAATTGGGGTAAGCCATTCCGCGATGATCTTCCTCAGTTGCCGTAAGAGGTTTTCAGCTGTGTGCGTATTCTGGAAAGCGGTGATACAAAGCGTAGCCTGCCTAGGAAAGAGTTGGCGTTTGCGAGATGCTTCTACTGGTGCCGCCGCTGCTGTTCTTGCGGCGGGAGTCCATACATCTACCCAGTGGGCTGTCACAGTCATATAGTCCTGACCCTGCCCTGCTCCACTTGTCCACATGTCCGTGGTTAAGTGGACATTGGGTACAACTGCATTTTTTAGGACACTGGTGAGTCTTTTTCTGACGTCCGTGTACATTCTCGGTATCACCTGCCTAGAGAAGTGGAACCTAGATGGTATTTGGTAACGGGGGCACACTGCCTCAATAAATTGTCTAGTTCCCTGTGAACTAACGGCGGATACCGGACGCACGTCTAACACCAACATAGTTGTCAAGGCCTCAGTTATCCGCTTTGCAGCAGGATGACTGCTGTGATATTTCATCTTCCTCGCAAAGGACTGTTGGACAGTCAATTACTTACTGGAAGTAGTACAAGTGGGCTTACGACTTTTCCTCTGGGATGACGATCGACTCCCAGCAGCAACAACAGCAGCGCCAGCAGCAGTAGGCATTACACTCAAGGATGCATCGGAGGAATCCCAGGCAGGAGAGGACTCGTCAGAATTGCCAGTGACATGGCCTGCAGGACTATTGGCATTCCTGGGGAAGGAGGAAATTGACACTGAGGGAGTTGGTGGGGTGGTTTGCGTGAGCTTGGTTACAAGAGGAAGGGATTTACTGGTCAGTGGACTGCTTCCGCTGTCACCCAAAGTTTTTGAACTTGTCACTGACTTATTATGAATGCGCTGCAGGTGACGTATAAGGGAGGATGTTCCGAGGTGGTTAACGTCCTTACCCCTACTTATTACAGCTTGACAAAGGCAACACACGGCTTGACACCTGTTGTCCGCATTTCTGTTGAAATACTTCCACACCGAAGAGCTGATTTTTTTGGTATTTTCACCAGGCATGTCAATGGCCATATTCCTCCCACGGACAACAGGTGTCTCCCCGGGTGCCTGACTTAAACAAACCACCTCACCATCAGAATCCTCCTGGTCAATTTCCTCCCCAGCGCCAGCAACACCCATATCCTCCTCATCCTGGTGTACTTCAACACTGACATCTTCAATCTGACTATCAGGAACTGGACTGCGGGTGCTCATTCCAGCACTTGCAGGGGGCGTGCAAATGGTGGAAGGCGCATGCTCTTCACGTCCAGTGTTGGGAAGGTCAGGCATCGCAACCGACACAATTGGAGTCGGACTCTCCTTGTGGATTTGGGATTTCGAAGAACGCACAGTTCTTTGCGGTGCTACTGCTTTTGCCAGCTTGAGTCTTTTCATTTTTCTAGCGAGAGGCTGAGTGCTTCCATCCTCATGTGAAGCTGAACCACTAGCCATGAACATAGGCCAGGGCCTCAGCCGTTCCTTGCCACTCCGTGTGGTAAATGGCATATTGGCAAGTTTACGCTTCTCCTCCGACAATTTTATTTTAGGTTTTGGAGTCCTTTTTTTACTGATATTTGGTGTTTTGGATTTGACATGCTCTGTACTATGACATTGGGCATCGGCCTTGGCAGACGACGTTGCTGGCATTTCATCCTCTCGGCCATGACTAGTGGCAGCAGCTTCAGCACGAGGTGGAAGTGGATCTTGACCTTTCCCTAATTTTGGAACCTCAACATTTTTGTTCTCCATATTTTAATAGGCACAACTAAAAGGCACCTCAGGTAAACAATGGAGATGGATGGATACTAGTATACTTATGGATGGACTGCCGAGTGCCGACACAGAGGTAGCTACAGCTGTGGACTAACATACTGTGTCTGCTGCTAATATAGACTGGATGATAATGATATGAAATCAATATATATATGTATGTATATATAATATCACTAGTACTGCAGCCGGACAGGTAGATAATATATTTATTAGGTAATGATGACTGATGACGGACCTGCTGGACACTGTCAGCTCAGCAGCACCGCAGACTGCTACAGTAAGCTACTATACTATAGTAGTATGTACAAAGAAGAAAGAAAAAAAAAACCACGGGTAGGTGGTATACAATTATGGATGGACTGCCGAGTGCCGACACAGAGGTAGCTACAGCCGTGGACTAACGTACTGTGTCTGCTGCTAATATAGACTGGATGATAATGATATGAAATCAATATATATATGTATGTATATATAATATCACTAGTACTGCAGCCGGACAGGTAGATAATATATTTATTAGGTAATGATGACTGATGACGGACCTGCTGGACACTGTCAGCTCAGCAGCACCGCAGACTGCTACAGTAAGCTACTATACTATAGTAGTATGTACAAAGAAGAAAGAAAAAAAAAAACCACGGGTAGGTGGTATACAATTATGGATGGACTTCCGAGTGCCGACACAGAGGTAGCTACAGCCGTGGACTAACGTACTGTGTCTGCTGCTAATATAGACTGGATGATAATGATATGAAATCAATATATATATGTATGTATATATAATATCACTAGTACTGCAGCCGGACAGGTAGATAATATATTTATTAGGTAATGATGACTGATGACGGACCTGCTGGACACTGTCAGCTCAGCAGCACCGCAGACTGCTACAGTAAGCTACTATACTATAGTAGTATGTACAAAGAAGAAAGAAAAAAAAAACCACGGGTAGGTGGTATACAATTATGGATGGACTGCCGAGTGCCGACACAGAGGTAGCTACAGACGTGGACTACCGTACTGTGTCTGCTGCTAATATAGACTGGATGATAATGATATGAAATCAATATATATATGTATGTATATATAATATCACTAGTACTGCAGCCGGACAGGTAGATAATATATTTATTAGGTAATGATGACTGATGACGGACCTGCTGGACACTGTCAGCTCAGCAGCACCGCAGACTGCTACAGTAAGCTACTATACTATAGTAGTATGTACAAAGAAGAAAGAAAAAAAAAACCACGAGTAGGTGGTATACAATTATGGATGGACTGCCGAGTGCCGACACAGAGGTAGCTACAGCCGTGGACTAACGTACTGTGTCTGCTGCTAATATAGACTGGATGATAATGATATGAAATCAATATATATATGTATGTATATATAATATCACTAGTACTGCAGCCGGACAGGTAGATAATATATTTATTAGGTAATGATGACTGATGACGGACCTGCTGGACACTGTCAGCTCAGCAGCACCGCAGACTGCTACAGTAAGCTACTATACTATAGTAGTATGTACAAAGAAGAAAGAAAAAAAAAAACCACGGGTAGGTGGTATACAATTATGGATGGACTGCCGAGTGCCGACACAGAGGTAGCTACAGCCGTGGACTAACGTACTGTGTCTGCTGCTAATATAGACTGGATGATAATGATATGAAATCAATATATATGTATGTATATATAATATCACTAGTACTGCAGCCGGACAGGTAGATAATATATTTATTAGGTAATGATGACTGATGACGGACCTGCTGGACACTGTCAGCTCAGCAGCACCGCAGACTGCTACAGTAAGCTACTATACTATAGTAGTATGTACAAAGAAGAAAGAAAAAAAAAAACCACGGGTAGGTGGTATACAATTATGGATGGACTGCCGAGTGCCGACACAGAGGTAGCTACAGCCGTGGACTAACGTACTGTGTCTGCTGCTAATATAGAGTCTAGACTGGATGATAAATTATTGATAATGAGATGAAATCAATATAATATCACTAGTACTGCAGCCGGACAGGTACTATATATATTTATTATGTAATGACTGATGACGGACCTGCTGGACACTGTCAGGTCAGCAGCACCGCAGACTGCTACAGTAAGCTACTATAGTAGTATGTATAAAGAAGAATGAAAAAAAAAAAAAACATGTGTAGGTGGTATACAATATTATATATATATATATATATATTATATACAATTATATATATATATATATATATATATATATATATATTAAACTGGTGGTGATTGATTATTAAACTGGTGGTCAGGTCACTCACGTTGCAACTTGCAACTAGTACTCCGAGTACTAAGCAGACAATCACAAAATATATTATTATACTGGTGGTCAGTGTGGTCACAACAATGGCAGTGTGGCACTGACTCTGGCAGCAAAAGTGTGCACTGTATGTTATATGTACTCCTGAGTCCTGCTCTCAGACTCTAACTGCTCCCCACTGTCAGTGTCTCCCCCACAAGTCAGATAATACAATACACTTACAGTCACACTATCTAATCTATATCACTTCAGCAAGTAGTATAGTAGTATAGTAGTACTCCTCCTAATAATGCTCCCCAAAATTACTACTACTGTGTCTCTCTCGTCTCTACTGTGTCTCTCTCTTCTCTAAACGGAGAGGACGCCAGCCACGTCCTCTCCCTATGACTCTCAATGCACGTGTGAAAATGGCGGCGACGCGCGGCTCCTTATATAGAATCCGAGTCTCGCGATAGAATCCGAGCCTCACGAGAATCCGACAGCGGGATGATGATGTTCGGGCGCGCTCGGGTTAACCGAGCAAGGCGGGAAGATCCGAGTCGCTCGGACCCGTGAAAAAAAACATGAAGTTCGGGCGGGTTCGGATTCAGAGGAACCGAACCCGCTCATCTCTAGTGATAATATCGGCCAAACTCGCATTGCAATAATTGAGAACATCGCATGGATGTATCAATTATCGCATGCAGGGACAGAGCTTGTGAGCAAACTTGTGAGCAAACACCCATTGCTACCTGCCACCGGAATCCCTCCCTGTCGCGACTTCCCCCGTGCCGCAAAAGAGCCCCCCGGATTTATACTTACTAGTCCCATGAGCCGGTGTCTGCTGCTCGAGGAGGCTGCCGGGTACCGGATCCTGCTGCTGTATGTGACCTTAAGTGCTGTAAAGTGAGCTGCTGCTTTGCAGCATTACTTTACTGCACAGGGGTCACAGTGCAGCACATGGAGGCCCCGGTGCCCAACAGTTCTCACCGGAGCACCGATCACTGACTCCCGGCACTGATACGTATGTTTTTTTTAAAACTTTTTTTAAGGTGATCAGCCTGTGAGTCCATCGGACACACAGAGCTGATCACACTGGCCAGGTCCCGCACACCTTTCTCTGCCAGGGGGCAGAGAAAGCTTGGCAAAGGCTGCAGATAGCAGTGCTGCCCTGTGATTATGCCAGGCTGAGCTGGCGTTGTTATCACAGAGCATACTACTTCATTTTTTCACATTTTTTTTTAGTAAATTGGGCCACATCGCATTTCTAATTATAGGTATAGGGAATATGATATGGGTTACTAAAAAAAATTACAATTAAAGGTTTTGGAGCAGTTTTGCATGAAAACTGCTCTAAATGCCCTTTAATATTGTACTCTATACTAGAGATGAGCGGGTTCGGTTCCTCGGAATCCGAACCCGCCCGAACTTCAGCTTTTTTTACACGGATCCGAGCGACTCGGATCTTCCCGCCTTGCTCGGTTAACCCGAGCGCGCCCCGAACGTCATCATGACGCTGTCGGATTCTCGCGAGGCTCGGATTCTATCGCGAGACTCGGATTCTATATAAGGAGCCGCGCGTCGCCGCCATTTTACACGTGCATTGAGATTGATAGTGAGAGGACGTGGCTGGCGTCCTCTCCGTTTAGAGAAGAAATAGATAGGAGAGTGAGAGTGAGACAGTGACACTTCATTTACTGGAGCTTAGGAGGAGTACTCAGAGAGTGCAGAATTTTGCTGATAGTATTAGTTAGTTATACTAGTGACAGAGTGAGACAGTGACACTTCATTTACTGGAGCTTAGGAGGAGTACTCAGACAGAGAGTGCAGAATTTTGCTGATAGTATTAGTTAGTTATACTAGTGACTGACCAGTGACCACCAGTGCAGTTTTATATTATTTAATATAATCCGTTCTCTGCCTGAAAAAACGATACACAGTGACTCAGTCACATACCATATCTGTGCTCAGCCCAGTGTGCTGCTGCATCATCTATGTATAATATCTGACTGTGCTCACACAGCTTAATTGTGGGGGAGACTGGGGAGCAGTTAGGTTATAGCAGGAGCCAGGAGTACATATTAAAATTAAACAGTGCACACTTTTTTTCTGCAGGAGTGCCACTGCCAGTGTGACTGACCAGTGACCTGACCACCAGTATATAGTATACTATATTGTATTGTGAATGTCTGCCTGTAAAAGTTAAACACACGTCGTGTGACTTGTGTGGTGTTTTTTTATTCTATAAAATAAAAAACTCATTCTGCTGACAGACAGTGTCCAGCAGGTCCGTCATTATATAATATATACCTGTCCGGCTGCAGTAGTGATATATATATATTTTTTACATCATTATTTATCATCCAGTCGCAGCAGACACAGTACGGTAGTTCACGGCTGTAGCTACCTCTGTGTCGGCACTCGGCAGTCCATCCATAATTGTATACCACCTACCCGTGGTTTTTTTTTTCTTTCTTCTTTATACATACTACATCTCATTATCATCCAGTCTATATTAGCAGCAGACACAGTACAGTACGGTAGTCCACGGCTGTAGCTACCTCTGTGTCGGCACTCGGCAGTCCGTCCATAATTGTATACCACCTACCCGTGGTTTTTTTTTTCTTTCTTCTTTATACATACTACATCTCATTATCAACCAGTCTATATTAGCAGCAGACACAGTACGGTAGTCCACGGCTGTAGCTACCTCTGTGTCGGCACTCGGCAGTCCATCCATAATTGTATACCACCTACCCGTGTTTTTTTTTTCTTTCTTCTTTATACATACTACATCTCATTATCATCCAGTCTATATTAGCAGCAGACACAGTACAGTACGGTAGTCCACGGCTGTAGCTACCTCTGTGTCGGCACTCGGCAGTCCATCCATAATTGTATACCACCTACCCGTGGTTTTTTTTCTTTCTTCTTTATACATACATACTACATCTCTTTATCAACCAGTCTATATTAGCAGCAGACACAGTACGGTAGTCCACGGCAGTAGCTACCTCTGTGTCGGCACTCGGCAGTCCATCCATAATTGTATACCACCTACCCGTGTTTTGTTTTTCTTTCTTCTTTATACATACATACTACATCTCTTTATCAACCAGTCTATATTAGCAGCAGACACAGTACGGTAGTCCATGGCTGTAGCTACCTCTGTGTCGGCACTCGGCAGTCCGTCCATAATTGTATACCACCTACCCGTGGTTTTTTTTTCTTTCTTCTTTATACATACATACTACATCTCTTTATCAACCAGTCTATATTAGCAGCAGACACAGTACGGTAGTCCACGGCTGTAGCTACCTCTGTGTCGACACTCGGCAGTCCATCCATAATTGTATACCACCTACCCGTGTTTTGTTTTTCTTTCTTCTTTATACATACATACTACATCTCTTTATCAACCAGTCTATATTAGCAGCAGACACAGTACGGTAGTCCATGGCTGTAGCTACCTCTGTGTCGGCACTCGGCAGTCCGTCCATAATTGTATACCACCTACCCGTGGTTTTTTTTTCTTTCTTCTTTATACATACATACTACATCTCTTTATCAACCAGTCTATATTAGCAGCAGACACAGTACGGTAGTCCACGGCTGTAGCTACCTCTGTGTCGGCACTCGGCAGTCCATCCATAATTGTATACCACCTACCCGTGGTTTTTTTTTCTTTCTTCTTTATACATACTACATCTCATTATCATCCAGTCTATATTAGCAGCAGACACAGTACAGTACGGTAGTCCACGGCTGTAGCTACCTCTGTGTCGGCACTCGGCAGTCCATCCATAATTGTATACCACCTACCCGTGGTTTTTTTTTCTTTCTTCTTTATACATACATACTACATCTCTTTATCAACCAGTCTATATTAGCAGCAGACACAGTACGGTAGTCCACGGCTGTAGCTACCTCTGTGTCGGCACTCGGCAGTCCGTCCATAATTGTATACCACCTACCCGTGGTTTTTGTTTTCTTTCTTCTTTATATATACTACATCTCATTATCATCCAGTCTATATTAGCAGCAGACACAGTACAGTACGGTAGTCCACGGCTGTAGCTACCTCTGTGTCGGCACTCGGCAGTCCATCCATAATTGTATACCACCTACCCGTGTTTTTTTTTTCTTTCTTCTTTATACATACATACTACATCTCTTTATCAACCAGTCTATATTAGCAGCAGACACAGTACGGTAGTCCACGGCTGTAGCTACCTCTGTGTCGGCACTCGGCAGTCCATCCATAATTGTATACCACCTACCCGTGTTTTGTTTTTCTTTCTTCTTTATACATACATACTACATCTCTTTATCAACCAGTCTATATTAGCAGCAGACACAGTACGGTAGTCCATGGCTGTAGCTACCTCTGTGTCGGCACTCGGCAGTCCGTCCATAATTGTATACCACCTACCCGTGGTTTTTTTTTCTTTCTTCTTTATACATACATACTACATCTCTTTATCAACCAGTCTATATTAGCAGCAGACACAGTATGGTAGTCCACGGCTGTAGCTACCTCTGTGTCGGCACTCGGCAGTCCATCCATAATTGTATACCACCTACCCGTGGTTTTTTTTTTCTTTCTTCTTTATACATACTACATCTCATTATCATCCAGTCTATATTAGCAGCAGACACAGTACAGTACGGTAGTCCACGGCTGTAGCTACCTCTGTGTCGGCACTCGGCAGTCCATCCATAATTGTATACCACCTACCCGTGGTTTTTTTTTCTTTCTTCTTTATACATACATACTACATCTCTTTATCAACCAGTCTATATTAGCAGCAGACACAGTACGGTAGTCCACGGCTGTAGCTACCTCTGTGTCGGCACTCGGCAGTCCGTCCATAATTGTATACCACCTACCCGTGGTTTTTGTTTTCTTTCTTCTTTATACATACTACATCTCATTATCATCCAGTCTATATTAGCAGCAGACACAGTACAGTACGGTAGTCCACGGCTGTAGCTACCTCTGTGTCGGCACTCGGCAGTCCATCCATAATTGTATACTAGTATCCATCCATCTCCATTGTTTACCTGAGGTGCCTTTTAGTTGTGCCTATTAAAATATGGAGAACAAAAATGTTGAGGTTCCAAAATTAGGGAAAGATCAAGATCCACTTCCACCTCGTGCTGAAGCTGCTGCCACTAGTCATGGCCGAGACGATGAAATGCCAGCAACGTCGTCTGCCAAGGCCGATGCCCAATGGCATAGTACAGAGCATGTCAAATCCAAAACACCAAATATCAGTAAAAAAAGGACTCCAAAACCTAAAATAAAATTGTCGGAGGAGAAGCGTAAACTTGCCAATATGCCATTTACCACACGGAGTGGCAAGGAACGGCTGAGGCCCTGGCCTATGTTCATGGCTAGTGGTTCAGCTTCACATGAGGATGGAGGCACTCAGCCTCTCGCTAGAAAAATGAAAAGACTCAAGCTGGCAAAAGCAGTAGCACCGCAAAGAACTGTGCGTTCTTCGAAATCCCAAATCCACAAGGAGAGTCCAATTGTGTCGGTTGCGATGCCTGACCTTCCCAACACTGGACGTGAAGAGCATGCGCCTTCCACCATTTGCACGCCCCCTGCAAGTGCTGGAAGGAGCACCCGCAGTCCAGTTCCTGATAGTCAGATTGAAGATGTCAGTGTTGAAGTACACCAGGATGAGGAGGATATGGGTGTTGCTGGCGCTGGGGAGGAAATTGACCAAGAGGATTCTGATGGTGAGGTGGTTTGTTTAAGTCAGGCACCCGGGGAGACACCTGTTGTCCGTGGGAGGAATATGGCCGTTGACATGCCTGGTGAAAATACCAAAAAAATCAGCTCTTCGGTGTGGAAGTATTTCACCAGAAATGCGGACAACATTTGTCATGCCATGTGTTCCCTTTGTCAAGCTGTAATAAGTAGGGGTAAGGACGTTAACCACCTCGGAACATCCTCCCTTATACGTCACCTGCAGCGCATTCATAATAAGTCAGTGACAAGTTCAAAAACTTTGGCCGACAGCGGAAGCAGTCCACTGACCAGTAAATCCCTTCCTCTTGTAACCAAGCTCACGCAAACCACCCCACCAACTCCCTCAGTGTCAATTTCCTCCTTCCCCAGGAATGCCAATAGTCCTGCAGGCCATGTCACTGGCAATTCTGACGAGTCCTCTCCTGCCTGGGATTCCTCCGATGCATCCTTGCGTGTAACGCCTACTGCTGCTGGCGCTGCTGTTGTTGCTGCTGGGAGTCGATGGTCATCCCAGAGGGGAAGTCGTAAGCCCACTTGTACTACTTCCAGTAAGCAATTGTCTGTCCAACAGTCCTTTGCGAGGAAGATGAAATATCACAGCAGTCATCCTGCTGCAAAGCGGATAACTGAGGCCTTGACAACTATGTTGGTGTTAGACGTGCGTCCGGTATCCGCCGTTAGTTCACAGGGAACTAGACAATTTATTGAGGCAGTGTGCCCCCGTTACCAAATACCATCTAGGTTCCACTTCTCTAGGCAGGCGATACCGAGAATGTACACGGACGTCAGAAAAAGACTCACCAGTGTCCTAAAAAATGCAGTTGTACCCAATGTCCACTTAACCACGGACATGTGGACAAGTGGAGCAGGGCAGGGTCAGGACTATATGACTGTGACAGCACACTGGGTAGATGTATGGACTCCCGCCGCAAGAACAGCAGCGGCGGCACCAGTAGCAGCATCTCGCAAACGCCAACTCTTTCCTAGGCAGGCTACGCTTTGTATCACCGCTTTCCAGAATACGCACACAGCTGAAAACCTCTTACGGCAACTGAGGAAGATCATCGCGGAATGGCTTACCCCAATTGGACTCTCCTGTGGATTTGTGGCATCGGACAACGCCAGCAATATTGTGTGTGCATTAAATATGGGCAAATTCCAGCACGTCCCATGTTTTGCACATACCTTGAATTTGGTGGTGCAGAATTTTTTAAAAAACGACAGGGGCGTGCAAGAGATGCTGTCGGTGGCCAGAAGAATTGCGGGACACTTTCGGCGTACAGGCACCACGTACAGAAGACTGGAGCACCACCAAAAACTACTGAACCTGCCCTGCCATCATCTGAAGCAAGAAGTGGTAACGAGGTGGAATTCAACCCTCTATATGCTTCAGAGGTTGGAGGAGCAGCAAAAGGCCATTCAAGCCTATACAATTGAGCACGATATAGGAGGTGGAATGCACCTGTCTCAAGTGCAGTGGAGAATGATTTCAACGTTGTGCAAGGTTCTGATGCCCTTTGAACTTGCCACACGTGAAGTCAGTTCAGACACTGCCAGCCTGAGTCAGGTCATTCCCCTCATCAGGCTTTTGCAGAAGAAGCTGGAGACATTGAAGGAGGAGCTAACACGGAGCGATTCCGCTATGCATGTGGGACTTGTGGATGGAGCCCTTAATTCGCTTAACAAGGATTCACGGGTGGTCAATCTGTTGAAATCAGAGCACTACATTTTGGCCACCGTGCTCGATCCTAGATTTAAAGCCTACCTTGGATCTCTCTTTCCGGCAGACACAAGTCTGCTGGGGTTGAAAGACCTGCTGGTGAGAAAATTGTCAAGTCAAGCGGAACGCGACCTGTCAACATCTCCTCCTTCACATTCTCCCTGGAGCGACTGCTGATGCTGACATCTGGTCCGGACTGAAGGACCTGACAACGATTACGGACATGTCGTCTACTGTCACTGCATATGATTCTCTCAACATTGAAAGAATGGTGGAGGATTATATGAGTGACCGCATCCAAGTAGGCACGTCACACAGTCCGTACTTATACTGGCAGGAAAAAGAGGCAATTTGGAGGCCCTTGCACAAACTGGCTTTATTCTACCTAAGTTGCCCTCCCACAAGTGTGTACTCCGAAAGAGTGTTTAGTGCCGCCGCTCACCTTGTCAGCAATCGGCATACGAGGTTACATCCAGAAAATGTGGAGAAGATGATGTTCATTAAAATGAATTATAATCAATTCCTCCGCGGAGACATTGACCAGCAGCAATTGCCTCCACAAAGTACACAGGGAGCTGAGATGGTGGATTCCAGTGGGGACGAATTGATAATCTGTGAGGAGGGGGATGTACACGGTGATATATCGGAGGATGATGATGAGGTGGACATCTTGCCTCTGTAGAGCCAGTTTGTGCAAGGAGAGATTAATTGCTTCTTTTTTGGGGGGGGTCCAAACCAACCCGTCATATCAGTCACAGTCGTGTGGCAGACCCTGTCACTGAAATGATGGGTTGGTTAAAGTGTGCATGTCCTATTTATACAACATAAGGGTGGGTGGGAGGGCCCAAGGACAATTCCATCTTGCACCTCTTTTTTCTTTTATTTTTCTTTGCGTCATGTGCTGTTTGGGGAGGGTTTTTTGGAAGGGCCATCCTGCGTGACACTGCAGTGCCACTCCTAGATGGGCCCGGTGTTTGTGTCGGCCACTAGGGTCGCTTATCTTACTCACACAGTCAGCTACCTCATTGCGCCTCTTTTTTTCTTTGCGTCATGTGCTGTTTGGGGAGGGTTTTTTGGAAGGGACATCCTGCGTGACACTGCAGTGCCACTCCTAGATGGGCCCGGTGTTTGTGTCGGCCACTAGGGTCGCTTATCTTACTCACACAGTCAGCTACCTCATTGCGCCTCTTTTTTTCTTTGCGTCATGTGCTGCTTGGGGAGGGTTTTTTGGAAGGGACATCCTGCGTGACACTGCAGTGCCACTCCTAGATGGGCCCGGTGTTTGTGTCGGCCACTAGGGTCGCTTATCTTACTCACACAGTCAGCTACCTCATTGCGCCTCTTTTTTTCTTTGCGTCATGTGCTGTTTGGGGAGGTTTTTTTGGAAGGGCCATCCTGCGTGACACTGCAGTGCCACTCCTAGATGGGCCCGGTGTTTGTGTCGGCCACTAGGGTCGCTTATCTTACTCACACAGTCAGCTACCTCATTGCGCCTCTTTTTTTCTTTGCGTCATGTGCTGTTTGGGGAGGGTTTTTTGGAAGGGACATCCTGCGTGACACTGCAGTGCCACTCCTAGATGGGCCCGGTGTTTGTGTCGGCCACTAGGGTCGCTTATCTTACTCACACAGTCAGCTACCTCATTGCGCCTCATTTTTTGTTTGCGTCGTGTGCTGTTTGGGGAGGGTTTTTTGGAAGGGCCATCCTGCGTGACACTGCAGTGCCACTCCTAGATGGGCCCGGTGTTTGTGTCGGCCACTAGGGTCGCTTATCTTACTCACTTTGCGTCATGTGCTGTTTGGGGAGGGTTTTTTGGAAGGGCCATCCTGCGTAACACTGCAGTGCCACTCCTAGATGGGCCCGGTGTTTGTGTCGGCCACTAGGGTCGCTTATCTTACTCACACAGTCAGCTACCTCATTGCGCCTCTTTTTTTCTTTGCGTCATGTGCTGTTTGGGGAGGGTTTTTTGGAAGGGACATCCTGCGTGACACTGCAGTGCCACTCCTAGATGGGCCCGGTGTTTGTGTCGGCCACTAGGGTCGCTTATCTTACTCACACAGTCAGCTACCTCATTGCGCCTCTTTTTTTCTTTGCGTCATGTGCTGTTTGGGGAGGGTTTTTTGGAAGGGACATCCTGCGTGACACTGCAGTGCCACTCCTAGATGGGCCCGGTGTTTGTGTCGGCCACTAGGGTCGCTTATCTTACTCACACAGTCAGCTACCTCATTGCGCCTCTTTTTTTCTTTGCGTCATGTGCTGTTTGGGGAGGGTTTTTTGGAAGGGCCATCCTGCGTGACACTGCAGTGCCACTCCTAGATGGGCCCGGTGTTTGTGTCGGCCACTAGGGTCGCTTATCTTACTCACACAGTCAGCTACCTCATTGCGCCTCTTTTTTTCTTTGCGTCATGTGCTGTTTGGGGAGGGTTTTTTGGAAGGGACATCCTGCGTGACACTGCAGTGCCACTCCTAGATGGGCCCGGTGTTTGTGTCGGCCACTAGGGTCGCTTATCTTACTCACACAGCGACCTCGGTGCAAATTTTAGGACTAAAAATAATATTGTGAGGTGTGAGGTATTCAGAATAGACTGAAAATGAGTGTAAATTATGGTTTTTGAGGTTAATAATACTTTGGGATCAAAATGACCCCCAAATTCTATGATTTAAGCTGTTTTTTAGGGTTTTTTGAAAAAAACACCCGAATCCAAAACACACCCGAATCCGACAAAAAAAATTCGGTGAGGTTTTGCCAAAACGCGGTCGAGCCCAAAACACGGCCGCGGAACCGAACCCAAAACCAAAACACAAAACCCGAAAAATTTCCGGCGCTCATCTCTACTCTATACCCCATGGTACTAAAGTACAGTTCCCCAGTATCCACTAGGATGTAAGAAAAAGGATGTGAAAACACCCTTTTTCCCATTATTTGAATAAAAATAATGTTAATAAATAGGCCCCTAGTCTTGGAGAGAGATAACGTAGAGATAGATGAAGTACCAACCAATCAGTTCCTAACTGTCATCTTTCAAACTGTGGAGCAGATAGACTAAGACTTGGAGAGTGGTAAAGTGGACAGAGATAAAGTAACAGTCAATCAGCTCATAACTGCTTAGTTACAGGCTGTGTTAGAAAAATGACATCAAATGATTAAGAGAAGATAAGAAATATAAAATATTAAAATATACCTTTTATTAGTTCATTATTTTTCTAAAAAGCGAAAATTGGATTAAAAAGTATAGATATAAGTGAAAAAAGAAAGAATAAGTGTAATAAAAGTATATTATGGGGTATATTCAATAAGAGTCGGGTCCATTCGGACATGCAGTTGTCGGTATGGACCCAACAACCCCTATTCAAAGAGCATCCAAATCCGACTGTCGGACTTGGCCGTTACTGGTTCCTGACTGCGGGTGTGCTGACAGCAGCATCGCGGGGGAGCTGTCAGCGGCGCCGGGGGGATAGATGTCTGCGGCGGTGGGGGGAGCAGCGGGGAGAGCAGCGGAGGAGACAGAGCGGACGGGTGGAGGAGAGGAGGAGACGGGAGGAGCACCATCTGCAGCAGCGTAACTGGAGGCTCACAGCAGCGTCCACCCAGCTCCAGCAAGTGGGACCTCGCTTGCTGGAGCCAGGTGGACGCTGCCTCTGGGTTCCTGCTCTTCCCGCTGCTCCCCCCGTCTCCTGTTCTCAGGTCCCTCATCTTAATCAGACTTTTCTTAAAGTCGGATTGAGATTGTCGGAAATGGGGCTAAAACCTGTCGGGTTTGGCCCCCGCTTCCGACGATGCACACTGATCGGCGGCTGAAGCTGAAGCTGCCGATCAGCATGCATTCCGACAAGTCGAGTTCCCCGACTTGTCGAAAGAAAGGGGGCCGTAATGAATAGGTCGGAACCCCTTCCAACCTAAAACTGTCGGAAGCTGCCGTCTTTCTGACAAGACGGCAGCTTTCAAAAGTTATTGAATACACCCCTATGTATGAAATGGCTCCATTATTATTTAATACATTATTCAAAGAGAAATTGAACCAGTGTATTGTATTCTCTTTATGTTACTTAATAAGACCACATATGAGCCCTCATTCCGAGTTGTTCGCAGCAGTTCATCGCATCGCAAACGGCAAAAAATCTCAAACTGCGCATGCCCAAAAGCGGAAATACGCATGCGCAAAAGGAGCGATACGACGCTTGTGCAAAATTACTAACCGAAAATCTGCTCGTAATACATAACCGAAAACAGGGAGTGAAGGAGGCGTGGCAGAGGCACGGCTTCACTATCCAACGAAATGGGCGTGAAAGTGGGCGCTAGTGTGGGAGTATGCAACCAGCAGTAGGCGTGTTATTTGCAAAAATGCGTATCTGATGGTAAAAGTACATAACAAATGTTCGCTATCTTGACGCAGCCGAAGAGTAAGTCTGCAGCTACTCAGCACTTGCGAAGTACTGTTACAAGTGTGTGTCTGCTCTAATTAGCAATTAATTACCAACTGAATTCACCTGTTGAGCAATTACTCGCCAAACACTGCTCTTACAAAATACTACAAACAGCAATTATATGGCCACTTAACATTTGTATTGTTACCACGTATAAATCTGACACACTCACAAATAATGCACTGTATTTTTGGGACAAATATAAATACTTTTATGTTAAATGCATGTTTTAATTATTTGTTTAATACTATCAAATGTGACTAAACCAACTTATAAACTACATCAGCTAAATCTTCTCGACATAGACATATTCCTTTGTACATACCAAATAACATGAGCAACATAATGCAGCCTACATTTAATGTGACTTAATACATTATTTTTTGTTTTTTGTAGGAATATGTGTCCATATCTAATACTATGGCATGTTGCCCCTAGTAACCCAAGTTCCTAATTATATTTGTTTTTTTATATGGTCAATTAAGTGTTGTGCAAGGCATACAGATTTTAAATTAGAATATGCAATGTTTGTCTGAATATTCTGATTGTTCCCTTGTTCCACAAATGTCAATATGCCATGTTCAAGTTTACAGGGCACAGTTTTCCTGAGTGCATAACCTTTAATAAAACACACAAACAATTGTAATGTAATTTTTTTTTACTTAAAAAAAAATAAAAAATAGCCAACACAACATGGCTACAAATGAGCATACAGAGATGGACATAGCAGCAAGCAGATGGCAGTGGCAAAATGCACATAGCAGAACCCAGTACTATGGTAACCCCATCTTCTGACAAAATATGATGTTTTAAATTAACTAAGTGAACCCCCAGCCAGACTATACTTTTAGGGGAACTGAGGTAGATTCCGGAACCAACACACAAACACAAACATACACAGCACGCTAGGAAGAGGAAGATGGCTCAGGTGTAGGCCAAAATAACTCACAGGCTACAATTTAAAGAAAACCTTTCACTTTGAGGGAGTTGTACATTCTGGCCAAACATGCCAAAAATAAAAAATACATCGAGGCAACATGTAAAACATGGGTGCTGCCCATCTGGAGAGACATCACTTTCTCTTTTTTCCCCCCACCTGATGTAGATCTTCATGGCTCGGTCTGCGGAGCGACCTTCGAGGGCCCTGCCCAGTGGGATGTTCTTCCTGGGCAGGGGGAGGGAAGGGAGCCGATGTGGCTGGCTCTCTGCCACTGTGGGCAAGGGAGACAGCGATGTCCTGGAGCCCTTGCCGAATCGAATTGGCAAGTTGTTGGAAGGAGGAGGCGAGTTGATCTTGGCCCTGCCTGATCTCTGCCAGACCTTGGCAGAGTTGAGCTACACATTGCTCCACACTGTTTCTTTGCTCAGTGAGCCCGACAGGTATCTGGCTTACCTCCCGGAGCATCCTGTCCTGAAAAGCATTCAGGCTCTCACCATACCTGGCTATTTCAGACAGGATGTCCGGGATAGCAGAGGGTTGGGTGGGGGGCCAGTTGGTATCTGGACAGATGGAATGTGTGGTCCCACACTGGCACAGACACTAGGTCCCCCCACCTCAGCCTCAGCCACATAACCCTCCTGTGACTCTACCTGCTCACCCACCTGTGCTGTGTTATGTTCAAAGCAAATAGAAGAATGAGTGGAAAAAGAGTAGTAAAAACAATATGAGACTTTTGGAACCAAAAAAATATTTCTTTAGGAATATGTGTGTAAACTTACCTGGCAAGTCATGTGCATGGAGTATTTCAGGCAGGTCCGTGTCCATATGAGACACCCCAACCCCCTCCTCGTAGCTCACACAGTCCATCGCCATCTCCTCAAGATCTGTGTACTCCACAGTGGCAGCTGGACCTCCCCCTGTTGCCCTCGAGGCATTCCACTCCGCAGACCTCTTGCCCTTCAGGCGGGATTTGAAGTCGGCCCAACTACATATGTGTTAAAAAATAGGGGCAAGGGACATAAAAGTTATGAATACCTACTTTAATTGATAGTACACATGTTATGTATTTGGTTGCTATAGGCAACATCACATCTAGCTAAGTTTTTAAGAATACTTGGCTCAGAAAATGGTTTGTCAATATACACTTACCGTCTTCGAACTTCCTGCGAGGTGCGGACTATTGAGCCGACTTCATTAACAGAATCAGTGATGTCCCTCCAGATTCGATCTTTGGATGCAGCACCCATGTTTTTGGGTCCTCGATGTATTTTTTCCATGGCATGTGTGACCAAAACACGTAACTCCCTCTTAGTGAAGGCGGGCTGTCTTTTCTTTGTTTGGATGTAGCCTGTGAGCTATCGTCCTGTCCTTCCTCACCATCTTCCTCTTCACTAGCTGCTTGTGTAGTTTGTGTTTGAGCTGCTAGTCCGGAACGGAATCACCCTCAGTTTTCCCACTATCTATGTCTGGCAGGGGATTCACTCCTAACTCCTGGGTATCAGAAGATGGAGTTTGTATAGTACTGGGTCCTGCTATTTCTAACTCAGCATTGGCAGAGTCAAGCATCTGCCTCCGCAGCACTAGGCGTCGATGTGTTAAAGCAGCCATCTGCTGCTGCACCTCGTCCATCTCTGCTGCCATCTGCTCACGAGTAGCCATGTTGCTGGTGGCATGTGTGTATGCACAAGTGTCTAGCTATTTATAGCTGCGTGTGTTTTCCAGTGCGGAAATCCGCGCAGGTGTAAATTATGCAAATTGGTCCAGTAATTGTTGTACTGGCTATATAAACGCCCTGCATGCAGCCTGTGTGTGTGTGGGTGTATGCAGAAAATTACTGAAGCAAGGTGGACATTTCTGAGTGAGCACATTTCTGAGTGAGTTTAGCGAGTATTTTATATTGTTTCAGTACATAATTTACCTGTAATGTTCTCCTTATCATGTTTGTTGTGTAAGATTGTTGTATACAATGGTATTTTTTTTTTAAATTTACTTTTGTAGTTTTGAATTTGGGGTAATTGTTTTATTAAACAACAATAACTTTTTTTTCTGTTTTACTTGTGCATCTGTTTACCATAAAAATGACACACCATCTGATCCTAAATATCCAAACATGTGTGACTTTGTGTAGCTGTTTGTTCCAGCAAAATGTGGTGAGTAAACAGATTGTTACACTTAGTTGTGTTTTTTCTAAGCCCAAATATAGGGTGAAAAAAATGTGTGTGTGTTGTTTTAAATATATATATATATATATATGTAGACTTATATGTTTATGAATTGCAGCCATATCTTAATGATATATGTGTGTGTGTGTGTGTGTGTGTGTGTGTCCGCGGGTGCGAATCTCCGCCCATGTGAACTGTACAAACTGTCCTGCACATTAATGTACACATATCAATAAAGTTTATTACAGATGACACCATACAATTACAACCAATCACATGCCACCACACACTATAAATATAAGCCCACATATGGAAAACGCCATTGGCACCATGCGCGCAGCAGCTTTTACCCGCCGTGAGCTGCGTGTGTTGGTCGCGGTGATGGACCGCCGCATAGGTCAAGCAGGGCCCTTTGTCCCCAATAGGATAAAGCGCGAGGCCTTCGCACCCGCACCCGGACCAGACGCACTATTATCCAGCTAGAAAGGCGCTGGAGCGACCTCCGCCGTCGCACACCGGACCTGTTGGCGCAAATCCGCCAACAAATCCGCAATACACGTAGGCGAAGTAAGTTTCATATTACATTAAATTCCACTAAGATTATTAGCAGAAACTTTGAATGCAAAACTTGCATGTTTTCACTAAGTTATATAGTGTGAAAATTAGCACACTGACAATGTACTATTGTAGAACAAACATGACACAGTGTGTGTGGTTATGGCAAGCAGTACTGACTGTGTAGCAAAGTGCTTCTGAAAAAGTGCATGTTGTTTTACTGAGTTGCTACACAGGCTGTCAACTGAACCCAATAACTTGCTCTGTGTGGTAAATTTACTATGGTGGGAGCTTTTTAGAACTGGTGATGTTGCCTATAGAAACCAATCAGACTCAATCTATTCTCTTCTAGAAGCAGCTTAATAAATGTTACGTATATTCAGATTGGTTGCAATGGCCAACATCACCAGTTCCAAAAAAAAAAAAAAAAAACTTAGTAATTTTACCCATATGTCTTTAACATGGGACAGAACAGTGTAATAGAAAAATGCTGTTGTTATAATTTTTAAAGCCACAACCTAAATATTACATATGTCATTCTAGGGCAAGCACAATGGCAAGCTGCTGCTGAAAGCCTGGACCAATCCCCTTCTATGCCCCCCTCCCCTTCTGTGGCCCAATCCCCCTCTCCTTCCCAATCCCCTTCTCTGCCCCCCTCCCCTTCTGTGGCCCAATCCCCCTCTCCTTCCCAATCCCCTTCTCTGCCCCTCCACTTCTGTGGCCCAATCCCCCTCTCCTTCCCAATCCCCTTCTCTGCCCCCCTCCCCTTCTGTGGCCCAATCCCCCTCTCCTTCCCAATCCCCTTCTCTGCCCCCCTCCCCTTCTGTGGCCCAATCCCCCTCTCCTTCCCAATCCCCTTCTCTGCCCCTCCACTTCTGTGGCCCAATCCCCCTCTCCTTCCCAATCCCCTTCTCTGCCCCCCTCCCCTTCTGTGGCCCAATCCCCCTCTCCTTCCCAATCCCCTTCTCTGCCCCCTCCCCCTCTCTTTACCAATACCCCTCTCTGTCCCCCTCCCCCTCTGTAGGCCAAACCACCACTCCGCCTACCTCCCCCTCTCTTTCCCAATCCCCCTCTATGGCCCCCTCACCCTCTGTGGACCAACCCACCTCTCAGCACATCTCCCCCTCTGTGGCCCAAACACCCTCTCCGCCCCCTCCCCCTCTCAATCAGACCCACCCTCTGTAACCAGCTCCCCATTCCATCCTCCTTCCCCAATCCCTCCTCCTTCCCCCATCCATCCTCCTTCCCCCATCCAGCCTCCTTCCCCACCCAGTGAATGGGCAAGTAGAAGCCCCGGAAAATCTAGAGGGTGCTGCGCATGTGGCAGATGAGAGTAAGTTTTTACACATTTAAAATGTATTTGTTACCTACTTAAACTTCAAATTCCAATACATGCAGTGTTGTACTGTGGCCAATCTTGACCCAAGGAAAAATGTTTGTGTTCTTCATCATGGTATGGATGTTGCATTTACATTTGTGTGAGTATCATTAGATGTACAGTGTCTATGTCTGCAATGTTGAGGATGCCCACTCTAGGTCGACACTCATTAGGTCGACAAGGTTGCCTGGACAACAGGGTTTGTATGTGCAACATTATCTGCTAAACAGTTAGACGTGAGTGGAGTTTAGTATGTTGTTTGACTTTTACAGTTATGCCTGGGTATTCCAATATTAGCACATTGAATTTGCATGCTTCACTTTGTTAGCCAGGCTAAGGAGACAGTGATTTGTGTTGTGAAAGTTACACTCAAAAAAATATAACATTTAATTTAAAAACCTGTTTGACCTTATGTAGTAAGTAAGGCAGGCTTTCAGGGAGTGTGGGCATGCTAGGATATGTTGTCCTTCTGAAGATGTTGATATGCAGTGTGATGATGCAGGGCCAACCCCAAAAAAGATAAGTCTGCTTCACTCCAGATGTGAATGAATCCCAACATGGTGTTACATTTACTAAGATGGTAGTTCTCTTTAAGATGGAAAGTTACCCATAGCAACCAATAAGATTATACTTGTAATTTTTTTGGCCCCTTCTACAAGATAATATGTTGCATTTGATTGGTTGATATGGTCAATGTCCCATCTTAAATAGAACTCCCATATTAGTAAATGTACCCCATGGTGTGGTACACTTTCTAAAAAATTAATAATTTAAAAAAAACATTGCTTAGCAGGCTTGTGAGTTGTTCTGCTACTGATTTATCCTTAAACAGCCATGATGTAGTCACGTTGCCATTAAAGCAGGCCTGTCCAAACTGCGGCCCTCCAGCTGTTGAGAAACTACACATCCCAGCATGCCCTGACACAGCTTTTGCATTCTCTGACCCAAAAACTGTGTCAAGGCATGCTGGTATATGTAGTTTCACAACAGCTGGAGGGCCGCAGTTTGGACATGCCTGCATTAAAGTGTGCTTTGTGCCTTGCTTGTATAATTGGTAATGTGAGTAAGTTAGTAATGTTTATGTTGCCTCTTAATTTCAGATGTTGCAGTTGGAGATCCCACTACTTTTGTGGGCATTCTTGCCACCATGCGGCAACACCTGCAGGGATTAATGAGGAATGTGGAGCAGCTGCAAAAGTTTAGTTAATTTTTATTTAAAAACTTTTTTTTTTACGTTATAAAAATTTCCAGCACACACAAAATAAAAAAATTACAAACAATAAAAAAAAAATATTTCAAGTTAAGCGGGTGTTGTGTTTATTAATGCAATAAAGGAACAACAGATTGGCTAGCAGAAATTGATTACCTTAAACATTTCACACATCTAACGTAAGATTTTGACAAAAAAAAACAGTTAGGAGGTTATTGTATAAAAAAACATGTAAACACCTTCATTCACAAACTACACCTCTACACAAAAACACAAAAAACAAAAACAAATTAGACCAGGCACATTTAACACATCTATATTTTTATTTAAAACATTTAAATGTTGATGGCCAATTATGCCTACAAAGTGTTCTTCAGGTATTTTTTGAAGACTTAATTGGTCATGACCATTATCATTCATTACACTAATTGGATTCGTAATTGAGGAGGGCTTGTGGACTTTAAACTGAAAGGTGTCATTTAACTTAATAGAAAAAAAAACCATTGCTGTGCGTTTTTCCGCAAAAGCGTGTGCAATTTTAAGAAGAATGTGTAAATCTACGAAAAGTTAGTATTTTGATGATGAGGTTTGTGTTAATGCGATGGTTTCGCATTACTGCAATGTCATTTTGCATACACCCACTTTGTGTAATACTGCGGACGAATTAGCAAAAATACTTTGGAGGCGGATAATCACTATTTTGTAACATGTTCGCAAGTTTGCGAATACCTTGTGCGAACGAAAAAATAGCGAACAACTCGGAATGACCACCATGGTCTCCAATTTAGAATACGTTTAATATTTTGTATATTTTCGATTTCTTTATAGAAAAACTTCTTTTTATATAGTATTTATATCTTTGTTGTCATATAAACAGGGTTCAACAAAATAACCTCATGTGTTTGTAAGCATAGTGCTTTCTTTGCCACTTGTATCAAAATGTTGATCCACTCATCAAGTGTATATTTAGTATCATAAGATAGAATAATAGCGTCCCTGCAGGGTAGAAATGATCTCTTAGGTGTTTATGAGACATCTCCCCCACATGCCATCTTCAATCTCCCCATCCGAGAAACTCCCAATCAATCAAGGGAGGGAGGCGGGAGCTCTATGATGTGGAGCTCCTAGATAGGAGTGGTTCCGGTATGAATGGACGACCATGTTATGGTCGACAGTCACTAGGTCAACCACTATTGGTCGACATTGGCATGGCCGACATGGACAAATGGTCAACACATGAAAGGTTGACACATGAAAGGTCGACACGTGAAAAGGTCAACATAAGTTTTTCTACCTTTTTTGGTGTCGTTTTTTGCGTAAAGTGACAGGGAACCCCAATTAGTGCACCACGTCACCTTGCATGGCTCGCTTCGCTCGCCATGCTTCGGGCAAGGTGCCTCGCTCCGCTACCGCGGGGCTCGGCACAGATTACAGTTCCCAATCGTAGTCCGTGTGGATCGTAAAGTATGGAAAAGTTCCACAAAATAATTTTTTACAAAAAAAACCCTCATGTCGACCTTTTCATGTGTCGACCTTTCATGTGTCGACCATTTTCATGTGTTGACCATGTGTCCATGTTGACCTAATGACTGTCGACCAATAGTGGTCGACATAATGACTGTCGACCATAACATGGTCAATCATCCAAACGGATACCGATAGGAGTGGGCACCTGAGGATTAGAATCAGATTGGTCATTTCAATCTAACAGTGGGTATAAGAGGCTGATCCGGAAGACAATCAGCTTTCTTCTGATGAAGCTCTTATAGCGAAACGCTGCGTTAGGTTGTTGTACTAATGTGATGAATATGTGCTCCATATTATAATAAAAACTATTAATCTAATGAGAAGAGACCTCATGTGATACATATATGTAGATTGTGCCAGATGAATTCTGAATGCAGAGATAAAGAACAGTCTCATTATATCAGTGAATATACATGTATGCCCCTGAATCCTATGCCATGGTGTAATAATTAAATACTACAAACTCATAAAAGCAGTTGGTTATTTCTGTGTACTGAACATTCTGGTTGCAAAAGTTCAGGGGATAGAATACCATGTTTTCTAGCCACATATAATACTAGGAGATATATACATTATTGTTCATCTCCATGAGCGTATTGGCAACATATGAGAATTTAGAATGACCCATATTGGCGGTAATTCAGACCTGATCGTAGCAGCAAACTTGTTAGCAGTTGGGCAAAACTAAAGTGACCATATTATCCCTTTTACCTGGGACGCTCGTGGATTACACAGGTTCTGTGGCTGGCTGACTTCAAGCCAACATTCAGCTGGTTTTAATCAGCCACAGAACCTATGAAATCCATGAGCATCCCAGGTAAAAGGGATAATATGGTCACTGTAGCAAAACCATGTGCACTGCAGGTGGGACAGATGTAACATGTGCAGAGAGAGTTAGATTTGGGTGGGGTGTGTTCAAACTGAAATCTAAATTGCTGTGTAAAAATAAAGCATCCACTATTTACCCTGCACAGAAACAAAATAACCCACCCAAATCTAACTTTCTCTGTAAATGTTGCATCTGCCACACCTCCAGTGCACATGGGGGTCATTCCGACCCATTCACATGCAGCGGTTCTTTGCTGCATTGTGAATGGGTCAGAACTGCCCATGCGCGGTGCCCGCAATGCGCATGCTTGTCGTTGCCCAGCGACAGCCGTTGCCCGGCAACGACAAGAAGAGAGAAGAAAGTGATGGCTAGTGCGATCGCAAGAAGATTGACAGTGGGGAGGCGTTTCAGGGTGGATACTCACCATTTTCCGGGCGTGGAGATCCGAACGCAGGCGTGTCCAGACGTTTAGAGGGCGGATGTCTGATGTCAATCCCGGGACCTTCATCGCTGGATCCATCGCAGAGGTTAAGTAAGTCTGACCCTGGTCTTGTTTTGCAGGAAACTTTTTTAGCATAGCAGGGCTGCACAAGCGATCACAAACCTGATATGCTAAAATACACTCCCCCATAGGCGGCGTCTAGCTGATCGCACAAGCAGCAAAAATTTGCTACATGCAATCAACTCGGTATGAGGGCCATGGTTTTGCCTAACTGCTAAAAAATTTGCTGCTACGATCAGGTCTAAATGACCCCCATAGACTATTACCGTGTGGTCTAAAAGTAGACTTCATTTTCACATAAAGTGTCTCATAAACACCTACAGTAAGAGATCATTTCTACCCTGCAGGAACGCTATTATTCTATCTTATGATACTAAATATACACTTGATAAGTGGACCAACATTTTGAAACATGTGGCAAAGAAAGCACTATGCTTACAAACACATGAGGGTATTTTGTTGAACCCTGTTCATATGACAACAAGGTGATAAATAATATATAAGAAGTTTTTCTATAAAGAAAGTGAAAATATGCTAAATATTAAACGTATTCTACATTGGAGACCAAATGAGGTCTTATTATGTAACATAAAAAGAATACAATACACCAGTTCAATTTCTCTTTCAGTCATAATAATAATGGAGCCATTTCATACATAGTATACTTCTATTACACTTATTCTTTCTTTTTACACATTTATCTATACTTTTTAATCCAATTTTTTTAGAAAAACAAGGAATTAATAAAAGTTATATTTTAATATATGAAAATTACATTGTGCACCACACATTGTATATTTATTTTCTTCTCTTAGGGCAGGGGTGGCCAACCAATAAGAGGCAAAGTGCCAGAAAAGATCCGTAGTAAAGGGCAAGAGCCACTATCATGTGCGCGCTGCAGGCGCATGCCCAAAAATGGGGGCGTGGCCTAGTTTTCACAAAGCCACACCCCATTTTTGTGCGCACACCTTTCGGTATGACATTTGTAGGAGTATGACCCTGTGTCATAACCCCGTTTTTAGTCATGTTGTACAGTGCCACATACATATAATGCTCTAGTACAGTGCCACATACATATAAAAATGCCAATAAATGGGTGCCTCCACAGTGCCAGATACACATACCCCCCTCCACAGTGCCAGATACACATATGTCCACACAGTGCCAGATAAATATATGCCCCCAGTGCCAGATACACATGCCCCCACAGAACCAGATACACATGCCCCCACAGTGCCAGCTATGACCCCAGGGCAGACACACATACCCCACAGTGCCAGCTATGCCCCCAGCGCAGATACACTTTCCCCCACAGTGCCAGCTATAGCCACAGTGCAGATACACGTCCCCACAGTGGCTCGACCACCCCCCCAAGTGCTGCTCACCGTGCTGCTGCTCCTGCTGCTGTGAGGGGAGGCGAGGAGAGCGCGCGCCTCTCCTGTTCCTCTGACTCCGGTGGCAGTGTATATCTTCAATACAGCACCGGCCCGTGAGCCAATCAGAGCTTGCGATCCGGCAGCCAATCAGGAGCCTTAGCTGCCTTACCGCGAGCTCTGATTGGCTCATGGTCCGGCACCAAATTGAAGTCAGACATTTCTGCAGGAGTCAGAGCAGGAGAGGCGTGCACTGCACTCCCCTCCCCTCTCCTCACACGCCGCTGAGACTCCATTGAAGTAGCGCAGCGGTGGCCGGGAGCGGATCGAGCCGCATGCAGACGATGATAGAGCCGCATGCGGCTCGAGAGCCGCGGGTTGGCCACCCCTGTCTTAGGGGGTAATTCTGAGTTGATTGCAGCAGGAACTTTGTTAGCAGTTGGGCAAAACCATGGGGGTCATTCCGAGTTGTTCGCTGGTTGCCGATTTTCGCAACGGAGCAATTAAGGCAAAAATGCGCATGCGCATGGTACGCAGTGAGCATGCGGTAAGTATTTTAGCACAAAACTTAGTAGATTTACTCACGTCCGAACGAAGAATTTTCATCGTTGAAGTGATCGGAGTGTGATTGACAGGAAGTGGGTGTTTCTGGGCGGAAACTGGACGTTTTCTGGGAGTGTGCGGAAAAACGCAGGCGTGTCAGGGAAAAACGCGGGAGTGTCTGGAGAAACGGGGGAGTGGCTGGCCGAACGCAGGGCGTGTTTGTGACGTCAAACCAGGAACAAAACGGCCTGAGCTGATCGCAATCTGTGAGCAGGTCTGGAGCTATTCAGAAACTGCTAAGAAATTTCTATTCGCAATTCTGCTAATCTTTCGTTCACTATTCTGATAAACTAAGATACACTCCCAGAGGGCAGCGGCCTAGCGTGTGCAATGCTGCTAAAATCTGCTAGAGAGCGAACAACTCGGAATGACCCCCCATGTGCACTGCAGGGGAGACAGATATAACATGTGCAGAGAGAGTTAGATTTGGGTGTGGTGTGTTCAATCTGCAATCTAAATTGCAGTGTAAAAATAAAGCAGCCGGTATTTACCCTGCACAGAAACAAAATAACCCACCCAAATCTAACTCTCTCTGCACATGTTATATATGCCCCCCCTGCAGTGCACATGGTTTTGCCCAACTGCTAACAAAGTTCCTGCTGCGATCAACTCAGAATTACCCCCTTAAGTCATTTGATGTATTTACATATGTCCTTGGTAGCACCCCCACATATTATGAATGATCTCTGTATGATAAAAAAAAATATTGGGGGCCTATTATTCATGCTATACAAGTTATTAAGCAATTTATGTGACCATTACCTCCTCTTAGAAAAATGACAGTAAGGAGTTGATTGGTTTGTACTTTATCTCTCTTTACTTTATCACTCTATGATGCTTAGTACATCTTCCCTATAGCCTGTAACATGGCAGTTACAAGCTGATTGGCTGAAACTTTATCTTTCTCCACTTTACCTCTCTTCAAGTCTTAGAACATCTCCCCCATGGTCTAAATGTCCTAGTACACACTCGTACACATGCAACCACTCACCTGGCTGAAAATAAAGTTTTTGGCACTAGTGGCAAGGTAGTAATTTGGTGCCCCCCCTCCAAAATAATAAATAAATAAATTATGCCACACAATAGGGCAACCTTATTCATATTATGCCACACAATAGAGCCCCTTATTCACAACATGCCACATAGTAGTAATGCCCTTTATAGCATATTAAGGGCCTAATTCAAGTTTGATTCCAAAACAACAATTTCTTCTTATGGGCAAAACCATTTGCAGTGCAGGTGGGCCAGATATAACATGTGATGAGAGAGACAGATTTGGGTGGGGTGTGTTCAAACTGAAATCTAAATTGCAGTGTAAAAATAAAGCAGCCAGTATTTACCCTGCACAGAAACAATATAACCCGCCCAAATCTAACTCTCTCTGCACATGTTATATCTGCCCCACCTGCAGTGCACATGGTTTTGCACATTAGAGCAAAATGTTGTTGTGCAATCAACCTTGATTTAGGCCCTATGTCATACAGTTGTATCCCTTTTACATGTTAGTAATGCACCTTATACACATAATGCCACACAACAGTAGTGCCCTTTTAGGCCAAGCATAATGAGCAAAGCGAGGATGTTCTGAAGCAGTTTAGGTGGTCATTCCGAGTTGTTCGCTAGCTGCATACGTTTGCTGTGCAGCGATGAGGCAATAAAACGGCAGTTCTGCGCATGTGTATGCAGCACAATGCGCGCGCGCTACGTACTATTACAATGAATGATGTTGTTGCACACAGGGTCTAGCGAAGCTTTTCAGTTGCACTGGTTGCCACAGAGTAATTGACATGAAGTGGGCATTTCTGGGTGTCAATTGACCGTTTTCAGGGAGTGTTTGAAAAAACGTAGGTGTGCCAGTAAAAACGCAGGCGTGGCTGGGTGAACGCAGGGCATGTTTGTGACGTCAAAACAGAAACTGAACAGTCTGAAGTTATCGCAAACGCTGAGTAGGTTTTGAGCTACTCTGAAACTGCACACAAAAAATTGTAGCCGCTCTGCGATCCTTTCGTTCGCACTTCTGCTAAGCTAAAATACACTCCCAGTGGGAGGCGGCATAGCGTTTGCACGGCTGCTAAAAACTGCTAGCGAGTGATCAACTCGGAATGACCACCTTAGTTAACACACCATCAATAAAAAGGACAGTAAATATATACACAGCTCCTGAATATACACATACCCTCCTCAATAAACATATATACATGCCCGTGTATACACATTCCCCCAATATACTGTGAAAATAAACACCCCACTAAGTACCCACCTTAAGTACCAAATGTTACACCATACTGCTCCAGAACACACACACACAATGGCTTCAGCACACACACACTGGGTTACACTGCACTGCTCCGGCCAGGGCTGCCATCAGAGATGATGAGGCCTGGGACTGATAAATAAGGCAGGGCCCATGCACCACCACATTTACTTGCCCATTTCTACCCCCCTTCATCCCCCAAACATACCATTTTCAGGGGGCCTGGGTGGCTGCAGTCAGGATCAGGTGCCAGGTCAGCTGCCTGCAGACAGCCATGGCATGGAGGGACAGAGCTGTGGCTGTATTCTTACTAAAGAGAAGGTCGTGAGCCAATCAGAGCTTACTGACTGGCAGCCAATCAGGAGCTGCCAATCGCCAGCTTATGATTGGCTGCTGGTTCACGAGTTCTTATTGGCTTACGGCCAGGGCCAGATTTAGGGGTCAGGCCGCCCCTAGGCACAATGATATTGCCCTCCCTCCCACAAGCACAATTATATCGGCCGCTGAACAACCAACCTCCCCCCTTATACACATTGAGCCAAGTTGGGTCCGTTATACACATTGCACCAGGTCGAAACCCATTATACACATTGCACCAGGTCGAGCCCGTTATACACATTATGCCAGGTAGCCCCTTATGCACATTGTGCCAGGTATCCACTTATGCACATTGAGCCAGGTAACCACGTATGCACATTGCGCCAGGTAGCCACTTATGCACATTGCATCTGGTAGCCCCTTATGCATATTGCAATAGGCAGCCAATTATACACATTGTAGCAGGTGAGAAAGAGTGAGAGAGAGAGAGAGAGAGCGAGCGTGAGTGAATGAGTGTGTGTGCAAATTATTTAAAGCGCCGCTGTCCCAGAATAAAATAAGCTTGTTAAAACAATATTTAGAAATAAAAAAGTTTAATTAAACACTTAATACACATGGCCGGTGTTTTATATTTAAACAATCACATTATTAAAATCATTTTTATAACCTCATAATAAGCATACATGCTACAACACTTAATACCAATAATTGCACTTGCTCTTTCAGTATGGCTCATAAGGAAACAATTGTTGTCAATATTGTAACACAGTTCACAGATGCTTTTTTAGCTCCATATGGCAATAATGTAGCTAATTATGGAAGGTATGTCTGTATAATACTGAAATAAAGCAATCACTCTCTCTCTGCTGAATCCTTCCAGTAATTAATCTACTGGTAATCCGGCTAATATCCTCGGGATTTCATGGTAACCCTCACAAGGATATCATCATTCAAAGTAGGTTATTAATATGACCTTAGATTTAATTGGTCCGGCTGAGACACAATACCTGGTCTAAAAACAGTCCCCAGGTAAGTGCTCCAAAGTTGGCGTGGACAATTAGTGGCACACTCTCATAATGGTCTCACCGGCTCCATCCGAGCAGTGTTTAATGAAGAGTATCCTTCATCCAATAGGTAGCAGCTCCCTCTGGCAGACTTTAATGTGAAATACCACAGCAACACCAGACTTGTCTCTCTTACGCGTTTCTCTGCCTATCATCATCAGCGGCTTCCTCAGCCACACTGAATGGCTCCAGCACACACACACTGGGTTACACTGTACTGCTCCAACACACACACACACACACACACACACACACACACAGTTACACTGCACTGCTCCTACTCACACACACACACACGGTTACACTGCACTGCTCCTACTCACACACACACACACACACACTGGGTTACACTGCAATGCTCCAGCACACACATTGGGTTACACTAAATGGTTCCAGCACACACACACTGGGTCACACTTCACCCACCCCATTTGACAAAGCAGAAAGCATTACAGTGACAGCTATACAATACAGTCACCATTCACTGAATGTACTGAATGCTCTTCACTGTCGCACCACTGCAGGGAGGCAGAAGATGCACCACATTTAAAGTACAGTATAGCACAAAATATAAATCTCTAAGCTGGTGCAAAATGATGTCTATTTGCAGAGCGGAAAGTCATCCACAAAGCAAAGTCAGATCAAAACCCCAATAACAATTGAATGGAATTATTTAATGCAATGTTAATCAGACATCAGATCTGTGGGACGACCCAAACGCATAACTCATCCTTATTACCAGAGGTGGATTTAGACCTTATGTGGCCCTAAGTAAGATAGAGATTTGGGGCCCCCCTCCCTCAGACAATCCAAAGCACTATATTTTTATTCCTGAGTTATGCTCCTTACTTTATTTGTTGTTTTTCTTCTTTATAATTTATTACAGTATATTACTTTCCCATCACTGGGTTAAATTTACTAAGATGGGATTTCTATTGATTGCACCATGGGGGTCATTCCAAGTTGATCGCTCACTAGCAGTTTTTAGCAGCCGTGCAAACGCTAAGCCGCCGCCCACTGGGAGTGTATTTTAGCTTAGCAGAAGTGTGAACGGTTGTATCGCAGAGCGCCTGCAAAATTTTTTTGTGTAGTTTCAGAGTAGCTCAAAACCTACTCAGCACTTGCGATCACTTCAGATTATTCAGTTCCGGATTTGACGTCACAAACCTGGCCAGCATTCGCCCAGCCACGCCTGCATTTTTCCGAACACTCCCTGAAAACGGTCAGTTGCCACCCAGAAACGCCCACTTCATGTCAATTACTCTGCGGCAAGCAGTGCGACTGAAATGCATCGCTAGACTCTGTGCAAAACTACATCGTTTGTTGTGCCCGTACGTCGCGCGTGCGCCGCATACGCAATGCGCAAAACTGTAGTTTTTTAGCCTGATCGCTGCACCACTCAGTTACTGCATGTTAGATCAGTGCTCCCTTTACTGACTGTAGCCGGTCCCCATACCCCATTATTACACCACTCAGTTACTGCATGTTAGATCAGTGCTCCCCTCACTGACTGTAGCAGGTCCCCATACCCCAATATTACACCACTCAGTTACTGCATGTTAGATCAGTGCTCTGCTCACTGACTGTAGCCGGTCCCCATACCCCATTATTACACCACTCAGCAATTTAATGTTAGATTAGTGCTCCCCTCACTGACTGTAGCATCAGGTCCCTGTACCCCATTATTACACCACTCAGTTACTGCATGTTAGATCAGTGCTCCCCTCACTGACTGTAGCAGTTCTCCATATCCCATTATTACACCCAGGGCCGGTTCGAGGGCCCTCGGCGCCCCGGGCAGGGAATGGGGGCGTGGCTTAATACAGGGGGCGTGGTCCGTCACGCCCCCTGTACAGTAGAAGCGCCGCTTAAATGCTGAGCGGTGCGCGATGACGTCATCGCGCACCGCACAGCAAAAGGTACTCTCCACGAAGGGAAACTAGACACGCAGTGTCTAGTTCCCTTCGCGGAGAGGACCTTTGCTGTGCGGTGCGCAATGACGTCATCGCGCACCGCTCAGCAAAGGTCCTCTCCGCGAAGGGAAACTAGACGCTACGCGTCTCGTTCCCTTCACAGGGGACCACAGCCCCAGGAGCCGGGGGACACAGCGTGACAGCGGGCAGCGGAGGGCACAGCAGTGGCGGATCTTGCCATGGTGCGGCGCCCACCGGATGGCGCCAGCGCCCTCCGGAAGGCGGCACCCCGGGCAAAAGTCCTGCTTGCCCGTGGCAAGATCCGCTACTGATTACACCACTCAGTTGCTGCATGTTAGATCAGTGCTCCCCTCACTGACTGTAGCATCAGGTCCCCATACCCCATTATTACACCACTCATCTACTGCATGTTAGATCAGCATTCCCCTCACTGACTGTAGCATCAGGTCCCTGTACCCCATTATTATACCACTCAGTTACTGCATGTTAGATCAGCATTCCCCTCACTGACTGTAGCAGGTCCTCATACCCCATTATTACACCACTCATCTACTGCATGTTAGATCAGCGTTCCCCTCACTGACTGTAGCATCAGGTCCCTGTACCCCATTATTATACCACTCAGTTACTGCATGTTAGATCAGCATTCCCCTCACTGACTGTAGCAGGTCCTCATACCCCATTATTACACCACTCATCTACTGCATGTTAGATCAGCGTTCCCCTCACTGACTGTAGCATCAGGTCCCTGTACCCCATTATTACACCACTCAGTTACTGCATGTTAGATCAGCATTCCCCTCACTGACTGTAGCAGGTCCCCGTACCCCATTATTACACCACTCAGTTACTGCATGTTAGATCAGTGCTCCCCTCACTGACTGTAGCAGGTCCCCATACCCCATTATTACACCACTCAGTTACTGCATGTTAGATCAGCGCTCCCCTCACTGACTGTAGCAGGTCCTCATACCCCATTATTACACCACTCAGTTACTGCATGCTAGATCAGCGCTCCCCTCACTGACTGTAGCAGGTCCTCATACCCCATTATTACACCACTCAGTTACTGCATGTTAGATCAGGGGATATGCATTGCACATGGGGCTGTTCTGCATAGAGGGGGGTATAGCACAGGGTTCTGTTCTGCATATATGGGGGTATAGCACTATGAGGGGAGGGGGGTATTCTGCACAAGGGGGAATCTGCAAAACATTAATATTAAAGTTTTTTTGTAATTTGGACATTACTATTAGTGTTGTTGTTTGATGGTTTCATTCCTAATGCTATTTTTAAATGTGTGTATCCTTATTGCTGTTATTTGATGGCGTCATTATTAATGCTTTTTTTAAAATGTGTGCGTCCTTATTGGTGTTGTTATTGATGGAATCATTTTTAATTAACAGCCATGCTTTGAAACAGCCAAGTTTCAATGTATGGACACCGGTAGATCACCAGTAAGTAAGAGAACAAAAAGTAGATCCCAGGTCCGAAAAGTCTGGCCACCCCTGGTATACATACTGTCAGTATAATATACATACCCTGATTTAAAGCACGGTGTAAATTTTCCGTTGGAAATTTAATTGACTCATCTCCAAATCCCATTTCTTGTTTGTTAGAGAAATATGTTTCCAGATGTTCTCTAGAATCAAAGCCGTGTACAGGATAGGACATCCAGCATAGGACAAGGACAGCTAGCACAGGACAAGGCCCCACAGCACAGGACAAGGCTCCCCAGAACAGAACAAGGCACCCCAGCATGGGACACGGCCCCAAAGCACAGGAAAAGGACCCCCATCAAAGGACAAGGACCTCCAGCACAGAACAAGGCCTCCCCAGCATGGGACAAGGCCCCCCAGCACAGGACAAGGACCCCCAGCACAGGACAAGGACCCCCAGCACAGGACAAGGACCTCCAGCACAGAACAAGGCACCCCAGCATGGGACAAGGCTCTCAGCACAGGACAAGGCCCCCCAGCACAGGACAAGGCCCCCCAGCACAGGACAAAGCCATCCATCATGTTAATCACCACCCAGTGATGCCATTGCAATTCAATTGTGATCTCATCGCCAAAATCAGCAATTTGTGGTAGCCCCTGCATATGCAGCATGGTTGAGTATAGAGGCTCATTGCCACCGTTTCCTGTCACAGAAAATACAGGTGACATCATTGGGCCAATGATGTTCTTGCATTTCCTGGTACACTACCCCCAATACGTCATTGCCACCCACAAAAGCCCCCTGCCTGTCAATCAAATTGCGATGGCATCATTCAAGGATGCGATCACAAAATGAAAGTCTGCTCATGCGCAGTTGGCCAAACAGCAGCCATCTGCGATTTAATCACAATTGCTAACCATATTAAATGAGGTCCATTGTTAGCTATTGAATGTAAATGTTCAGGATAAGACATCACCTTTGTAGACTTTATATTTGGATAAAATGTGCTTCTGCTTCAAAATTCAATAGCCTCCTTTTTCCCTGGCCAGCCCCTTGGCCAGGCAGACTGCTTTGGCCCCTGCTGGGCACTCCCTAATTCAAGCAATCCTGCATCTCTGCTAGCCTCCTGTACCATCCTATCGCAAAACTGCCAAGCCTGACTGGGTACCCTGGCTGTTTCTGGACGTGCCCTTCACCATTCCTGACTAAGAAACTGCTGCGATAATCTCGTGCCACCGCACATTATCTCCATACCCGTGCCTAACTCACAAGAATTAGATAGAAAAAGCAAACCTTTTTATCCTCCTCAAACTGAATGCAAATATCAATGGTTGCGCACCATTGGATCCTGCTGCATTTCCGCTAACTTCTGCTAACAAAAACAGCAACCCGCTAAATGCAAACCTCGATGATAACGAACCCTCAGGAACCTGCTGCCTCTCTGCACCTCCACTACTGCCAGCCCATAGCCTAACGTTTCAAAGCAATTAGTTAGAAAAACCTTCCTAACCTCCTATCGTATGCCAACCTCGATGCTTTGAACCCCCAGGTTTTGCTGCCCCTCCCTACATTCCTTGCTAAATTTGGCAGCTTGCAGTCAAGAGCATCAACAGACATGGATTGGCAAACGCATCTGACCTTGTTGCTCTCAAGCAAACCTCAATGGTTTTGAGCCATCGGAATTTGCTGACCCTCTGTACCTCCTTTGCGGTCCTATGCATCAAGAGAACTAAATATACAAACTTTATGACCCCTCATTACTGACTGCACACCTGGTTGGTTGTAAACACTTGGCATATATTGTTCCTCCGCCCTTCATGCGCAAAACCCCCGCCCATCTATGGCTTAATGATAAAAACTTGCTATTTATGAACCATCAGAAGTGGCGGCTCAACAGCCCTACCTCTGCTGGCTACCGGCAGCTGGACCGGCAGCCTGACATAAAATTATAGAAAACTTTTTAGCCTTCCTCCATCAAAAACAAAAACATCAACGGTTTTCCAACATCGATGGTTGGGGCCAGGGGGATCCGCTATCCCCCCCATGTTTCCCCTGCTCACCCACCCATGGGGATCACTGCCTGCAAAATTGATGCTCCCCAATAATGATTGCATTTTCCCCAGCATAACCTTCCTTCCCCTGATACAGTAATTTTCTCTGGTGCGATAGACACACTGAATTCCTCTTGTAATTCGTGCAGCAATTGGCCAAACTGTGCTGCAGCTGCTGGCCCTGTCCCCAGTAAATCATCTAGGTAGTGTGCTATGGCCCTTGACCTTGCACGCACCTGCCAGCGCCACTGCAGATAAGAGCTGAATGCTGCAAATTCAGCGCCTGAAATGCGCAGCCCATCGGCAAAACATTTTCCCCTGAAAATTAATCTGCCGCGACTTTGTCTCAAGAGTCTGAAGCTCTCCGGGTGCAGGTGAACCAGCCTAAAATCTGACTCTATGCCCAGCTTTGCCCTCGGGGCTCCCAATGGGGGTCATTCCGAGTTGATCGCTCTCTAGCTGCTTTTAGCAGCATTGCACACGCTAGGCCGCCACCCTCTGGGAGTGTATCTTAGTTTAGCAGAATAGCGAATGAAAGATTAGCAGAACTGCTACTAAATAATTTGCTGCAGTTTCTGAGTAGCTCCAGACCTACTCCTAGACTGCGATCACCTCAGTCCGTTTAGTTCCTGGTTTGACGTCACAAACATGCCCTGCTTTCATCCAGCCACTCCTCCGTTTCTCCAGCAACTCCTGCGTTTTTACCTGGCACACCTGCGTTTTTTAGCACACTCCCTGAAAACGGCCAGTTTCCGCCCAGAAACACCCACTTCCTGTCAATCACACTACGATCACTCAAGCGATGAAAAAATGTTGCCTGAGCTTGTGTAAATCTACAAAGTTTTGTGTGAAAGTACTTAGCGCATGCGCGTTGCGTACCATGCGCATGCGCATTTTTGCCATTTTTTCACTTGATCACTGCACTGCGAAAATCGGCAGCGAGCGATCAACTCGGAATGACCACCAATGTCAGTATCCATCACGTGATCGGGTCCTGAAATATGATATTGTTTATATTCTGGCATGTAGCAACATGTTATTCCCTATATGGTAAGTGTGATTTCTTAAACTGCATGCCAGGCCGTAATTAACGCAGGGGACAGTTGTAATTCCCCTTGGCTGGATTGTAAAGAGACAGAATATTTACTTTTCACCAAAGGGGGTGAGCTGTAATGTGGGACAGCTCAAAAAGCCTGATTCCTGGTTTACGGACTCTGTGTCTTCTAAGGGGTAATCAAACCTCACAAGAGGAGTATCTGATAAGACTGCTTCCTGAAGGACAGCCATAAAATTGTTGTAGGAACCCAAATCTCTGAGCTTCAAACAAAAATGCTTTGGAGTGTGGATAACTGGACAAAACAGGCTCAACACACAGTGTCTTCAGTTACTCATGCTTTTAAAAGGGTTAAAAAACCCAACAGGATGGGGGGTGTCTTTTGAGTGGCGAACAGGGCATAAGACTGTCCTGCATGCCCTCCCTTGTGCTCGGACTGTCCTAACAGCCAGGTCAACTGACTGGTCCTGCACTGAGCATAGTTCCTTACCTAATGCATCAGGCACCAACGCCCCCTCGAGGTAGGACAGGTGCTTTATGCGCCTGACCTCCCACCCCAAAGGTGAAATTACCCATCCTGGCCCCCGCCATCCTACCTACTGCTAGCTCCTTAGCGATTTTCCCACTTACCACCCCCGGCTGCTTCCTTATGGACCTTAAGTTCCTGGAGCTACTGGTGGGCGTGACCTCACTGGTTATAGGTATCCTAAAACCATACTCACAGTCCCCCCACCTGCAGCAAATTGGCTTCCTGAATCTTGGGATAACTGGCAGCCTGCCAGGCCCCTTCCCACATCCACAGGACTAAAGGCCTTTTCTCAGGCCCTGCTGCTGCGGGCCCCTTTTGCGGGTGACTTCCCCCTTCTCCATTGCACTCCTTGGTGGTGTGGTTCGCGCCACAGAACGTGCATGGGTGCAGATGCAATGCATATCGTTAAAAACCTAGCATCTAATTACCTGTTTTTGTGTGCCAGGCCCCCTGCACTGGATTTTTTGTGGCACTTCGCCCCTTTTCGCTATGCCTGCTGCCTGCACTTTTAGCCAGACATCTAAGTCCCTAGTGCCGAAATCAATGGGCTTTAATCCCTGCACTTTGCCCTGAAACTCTCATCATATTTTTGCAACACTGTTCCCCTGTGTTCCTTGTACACGGGATTGGTGAATTTTAACATGCTCATGGCTACCTCCTAGTAAGAACAGTGTCACTTAGAGGAAAACCAGGTAAGCACAGGTAGAACATACAAACCACACACAGGAATAGCTTTTGTCCGGAATTGACTCACAACTCTAGTGCTGAGAGGAAGCAATGCTAACCATTATGCTGCTCAGCCAATGCTCAATTGCCTTATAGCTGTCTGACTGTGATCCTGCTGTTTGTTTGGCGTTTTCCTATTTCCCTCAAACCTGCCTCCGTTAATGAACATATGTCTTAGAAAAAAACTTTTTCTATATCCTTTCTGGTTAGTATAGCCAAATGGCCTGCTACTGACCGAAAAGTGCATTCCACTGGGTGCCCGCTGGCACAAAGGTTGCTGGCTTATCCTGCTGCACCTCCCCCATTTGCTCCCTGCCCGTGCCTGCCCCGGGTGTGACATCTTTCTCCCTTTTCCATTTGGCTATTGCTGCCTTCAGCTTCTCCCTTAACACTCTACATGCTTCATCCTCGTCTGACTCTGCTGGGCACTGCCCTAGTTCTAAGCCCAGTTGCACTCTGTAAATAGTACAAGGCACCCTGCAAAATGAACCACAGCATTGTTAACATTCTGTACATTCTGCACATTCCTGGCGTAACAATGACATCATGCTAATTGCTATTATTGTCAATGTTCTCACCATTCCTGCACTCCGTCTCCTTGACCCTGGCAATGATTCTTTCGGTTAATGCAATCCTGGCACCAAACAAAGTGCACAGCAGTGTCCCTAGTGCCTGGATGTGCTTTGTGCAGTCTGTGAGAAGCGTTGGAGCATCGCTGACCCTAGCGTTGCCCATGTCTTCATGTCTTTGCCTTGGCTCCCTGCATCTTGGCTGATTCTCGTGAACACCTCCACGGTGTGATTCACGCTGCTCCCCCTGCGGCGTCCTGTTCAGTGTGACAAAAGATGCAAACATGTGCTGGTGATCCCATTGCACTGTGCTGTTGGTCCAACACCTCTGTGGACTAAGATACTGCCTGCTGCTTCCATGATACTCGGACTGATGCTCCCACTCCTGATGCTGGTAACGCTGATACAGCCTCTCCAACTGCCTGGAACAGTTGCACCCTCAACAAACCCGGCATCGCCTGCTGTAAGCCTTTGTTGGTGAAAAGTGTCATCTGCTGCATGCTGCCGGTGATGCTCTTCCATTGGACTGTGAGCGATGCCGTCTGCTCCGAGAGAAAGGCCTGTATGGCTGTGCTGCTCCCGATGTACTCGGCTCCTCTGTCCCTGATTCTGGACCCTCTGAGTCTGTGGCCGCGGGCATACCTTTAATATGTGGCCATTAAATTGACCACACTGTGCTGCTGCTCCGTGATGTTACTCACCGCTGTGTGTCTTTGCATCATTGCCGCTGTAAATTTCCCCTTCCACTTCTTTGTTCTGCTGGATGCTTTGCCGGGGTCCGGCCACCAGGTGGAGCTCCCTCTACCTGATATTCCCCTCTGCTCCTGCTGTTGCAGAATCTCCTCTCTGTGGAAGCCTTTGTTAGGGATGTCCCTAGTCTTTGTTCAGTATGACTTCCTACCCTTGCTTCCTCTTAGAAACCCTGTTGGATACTTTGCTTTCTGCTGGATCTCCCTGGCTCTTTGTTCTCCTGAGACTGGGCTACAGTACATAGCCCCCTCCCCCATATTACACCCAGTACATTTATAATACACAGCATACACAGACCCCCTCCCCATATTACATTATACACAGCATACAGTCAGGGCCGGTGCAAGGTATTTCGGCACCCTAGGCAAAACTTCAGCCTAACAACCCCCCCTTCACCCCCCCACCCCCCAAAAAACAAAAAAAAAACTTGCTCTCCTTGGTGTCTGAATGCCTGTGTCTCTCACCTTTACTTACTCCTCGCATTTTACCTGCTACCCATTCGGCTCCTTCTTCCTACTCTACCCCTGCCCCCCCTCATTCCCTGCACCTCTCATTGCTTGTTTCACTCCCTGCCTGCTTCCTTGCCCCACTGCCTACCTGATTCCTTCTCTCATCCCTGCACCTCTCACTAGCTTTCTTTTCTTTAACCCCTAGCCACTCTCCCCAATGCGATTTCTCATCCAATGCAGCTACTTCCCCAAGCAGGGACATAGACATCTCAAATCAGGAGCACCACGGCAGATATGGTGGCAATTTAAACTTAGCACAGTCACTCACACAGGAGTCACCCCCTGTCGCACACATTCACACACAGCAGTCACCCACACACAGCATTCACCCTATGTCACCCACACACAGCAGTCATTCACTGGCACCCACACGCAGCAGTCACCCAATGTCACCCAAACACAGCAGTCATTCACCCAATGTCACCCACACACAGCAGTCATTCACTGACACCCACACACAGCATTCAGCCAATGTCACCCAAACACAGCAGTCATTCACTGGCACCCACACACAGCATTCACCCAATGTCACCCAAACACAGCAGTCATTCACCCAATATCACCCACACACAGCAGTCATTCACTGGCACCCACACACAGCAGTCACCCAATGTCACCCAAACACAGCAGTCATTCACCCAATGTCACCCACACACAGCAGTCATTCACTGACACCCACACACAGCAGTAATTCACCCTATGTCACCCACACACAGCAGTCATTCACTGACACCCACACACAGCATTCACCCAATGTCACCCAAACACAGCAGTTATTCACTGGCACCCACACACAGCATTCACCCAGTGTCACCCAAACACAGCAGTCATTCACCCAATGTCACCCACACACAGCAGTCATTCACTGGCACCCACACGCAGCATTCACCCAATGTCACCCAAACACAGCAGTCATTCACCCAATGTCACCCACACACAGCAGTAATTCACTGACACCCACACACAGCATTCACCCAATGTCACCCAAACACAGCAGTCATTCACTGGCACCCACACACAGCATTCACCCAATGTCACCCAAACACAGCAGTCATTCACCCAATGTCACCCACACAGCATTCACCCAATGTCACCCAAACACATCAGTCATTCACCCAATGTCACCCACACACAGCAGTTATTCACTGACACCCACACACAGCATTCACCCAATGTCACCCAAACACAGCAGTCATTCACTGACACCCACACACAGCATTCACCCAATGTCACCCAAACACAGCAGTCATTCACTTGCACCCACACACAGCATTCACCCAATGTCACCCAAACAGAGCAATCATTCACCCAATGTCACCCACACACAGCAGTCATTCACTGACACCCACACACAGCATTCACCCAATGTCACCCAAACACAGCAGTCATTCACCCAATGTCACCCACACACAGCAGTCATTCACTGACACCCACACACAGCATTCACCCAATGTCACCCAAAAACAGCAGTCATTCACTGGCACACACACACAGCATTCAACCAATGTCACCCAAACACAGCAGTCATTCACCCAATGTCACCCACACACAGCAGTCATTCACCCAATGTCACCCACACACAGCAGTCATTCACTGACACCCACACACAGCATTCACCCAATGTCACCCAAAAACAGCAGTCATTCACTGGCACCCACACACAGCATTCAACCAATGTCACCCACACACAGCAGTCATTCACCCAATGTCACCCACACACAGCAGTCATTCACTGGCACCCACACACAGCATTCACCCAATGTCACCCAAACACAGCAGTCATTCACCCAATGTCACCCACACACAGCAGTTATTCACTGACACCCACACACAGCATTCACCCAATGTCACCCAAACACAGCAGTCATTCACTGGCACTCACACACAGCATTCACCCAGTGTCACCCAAACACAGCAGTCATTCACCCAATGTCACCCACACACAGCAGTCATTCACTGACACCCACACACAGCATTCACCCAATGTCACCCAAACACAGCAGTCATTCACCCAATGTCACCCACACACAGCAGTCATTCACTGGCACCCATACACAGCATTCACCCAGGGCTGGTGCTAGCGTGTTCGGCGCCCACCTGCAAACTATATATTTGCGCCCTCCCCCTGCTGCACAAAAGGGGTGTGGTATCACAAGGAAAGGGCGTGGCCACACAATAGTACCCCAATTCAAATTAAACCACACGTTACACTGCACATTGTGATCCTGATTCACATTACACCACATAGTAGTGCCCCATTTTCACGTTACGGCACACAGTGGTCACACATAATGCCCACGTTAATAGTGCCTCCTAACACAATGCCTACAGTAGTAGCGTTGCTTACACACTATGCCCACAGTAGTAGCACCCTTTACACACATACTACCCACAACAGTAGTGCCCCTTACACACATAATGCCCACAGACAATAGTAGCGCCCCTTACGCACATAATGCCCGCAGACAATAGTAGTGCTGCTTACACACAAAATGCCCGCAGACAATAGTAGCGCCACTTACACACATAATGCCCGCAGACAATAGTAGTGCCGCTTACACACATAACACCTGCAGACAATAGCAGCGCTGCTCACACACATAATGCCTGCATATAATAGTACCGCCCCCTTACACACATAATGCCAACAGACAATAGTAGTGCCGTTTACGCACATAATGCCTGCAGACAATAGTAGTGCTGCTTACACATATAATGCCTGCAGACAATAGTACCGCAGCTTACACACATAATGCCTGCAGACAATAGTAGCACCGCTTACACACATAATGCCCGCAGACAATAGTAGTGCCGCTTACACACATAATGCTTGCAGATAATAGTACCGCCGCTTACACACATAATGCCTGCATGCAATAGTACCACTGCTTACGGACATAATTCCTGCAGACAATAGTAGCACTGCTTACACACACAATGCCCACAGACAATAGTAGCGCCACTTACACACATAATGCCCTCAGACAATAGTACCGCCCTTACACACATAATGGCTGCAGACAATAGTAGTGCCGCTTACACACATAATGCCCTCAGACAATGGTACCGCCCTTACACACATAATGGCTGCAGACAATAGTAGTGCCGCTTACACACATAATGCCTGCAGACAATAGTACCGCCACTTACACACATAATGCCTGCAGACAACAGTAGCACCGCTTACACACATAATGCCCGCAGACAATAGTACCGCCATTTGCACACATAATGCCTGCAGACAACAGTTGCACCGCTTACACACATAATGCCCGCAGACAATAGTAGTGCCGCTTATACACATAATGCTTGCAGATAATAGTACCACCGCTTACACACATAATGCCTGCAGGCAATAGTACCGCTGCTTACAGACATAATTCCTGCAGACAAAAGTAGCACTGCTTACACACACAATGCCCACAGACAATAGTAGCGCCACTTACACACATAATGGCTGCAGACAATAGTAGTGCCGCTAACACACATAATGCCCTCAGACAATGGTACCGCCCTTACACACATAATGGCTGCAGACAATAGTAGTGCCGCTTACACACATAATGCCTGCAGACAACAGTTGCACCACTTACACACATAATGCCCTCAGACAATAGTACCGCCCTTACATACATAATGGCTGCAGACAATAGTAGTGCCGCTTACACACATAATGCCCTCAGACAATGGTACCGCCTTACACACATAATGGCTGCAGACAATAGTAGTGCCGCTTACACACATAATGCCTGCAGACAACAGTTGCACCGCTTACACACATAATGCCCGCAGACAATAGTACCGCCATTTGCGCACATAATGCCTGCAGACAATAGTACCGCCACTTACACACATAATGACTGCAGACAACAGTAGCACCGCTTACACACATAATGTCCGCTGACAATAGTTCCGCACCCAAACACATAAAATGCAGCAGACAATAGTACCGCACCCATACACATAATATGCCGCAGACAATAGTACCGCCGCTTACACACATAATGTCTGCATACAATAGTACCACCGCTTACACATATAATGGCTGCAAACAATAGTAGCGCCGCTTACACACATAATGTCTGCAGATAATAGTACCGTCGCTTACACACATAATGCCCTCAATAGAAGAAATAAAAAGACAGGCACAGAAAGTTGTAGCTTGGAGCTGACAGTGGAGAAAGGAGTTGAAGAAACGGTGCATAGAGGGAAGCAGTGAGATGGAACAGGAGATCATGAATGGGTGATGAAAAGGACAGTAAGTGCAGAGATCAGAGAAGGGGGAGATAAGAGAAGAAGCTTTCCTTACCAAAACCATGGAGAACCACGGGCCGAGTAGGGGGCGGGGCCTGCAGAAGGGGCGGAGCTTACTAGACGGCTGCAGTGCTGTCGAAAGTTTAAACGTCCTAGCTACAGCAGCAGCAACTCGAGGGGAACGGCGCTAAGGCGCCTTGATGCTGCTGCTCTGCTGCTGCCTGTCAGTTTTGACATGCGCAGCAGCAGCGGACACTGTAGCAGCAGAGCAGGGAGAGCGCCGCGTCTCTGTAGTTCGGCGCCTCCCTGCATTGCTGACCTGGCTGAGCGTGTTGCGCCAGCTCTGGTCTTGACCCTCCTCAGCCTGGCCCTGGATGGTAACAAGATGCAAGAGGTGGGGAGGCAGCGGGTAATATTTAGGAGCACAATTGCGGGAGGGGGGGTTTGGGAGCACAATCGCGGGGGGGGGGGGCTGGTAACGATGCAGAGGGGAGCAAGTGACATTCAGGAGCACAATCGCCGGGAGGGGGGGTGGGAGGGTTCTGTTGCTGACATTTGGGCGCCCACGACATCCCTGGCTGCTCCTCTTCTCTTGAAGAAGAGCAGGAGCTTGGCTAAGCTGAGGCGAGGTGAGGCAGGGTGATTAAGAAAGCGTTCTCTGGTTCATTCAGTGTGCGGTGCCGCCCTCCAGTGGTCGCCGCCCATAGGCTGCTGCCTAAAGCTGCCTAGTGGTAGCGCCGGCCCTGCGATATAGTACACAGATCCCCACCTCCCATATTACTTTATACAAAGCATACAGTACACAGCCCCCTCCCCAAATTACACACAGTACCACATTCCATTATACACAGCATACAGTACACAGCCCCTTCCCCCATATTGCACCCAGTACCACATTACATTATACACAACATAAACAGTTCCCCTCCCCATATTATATTATACACAGCATACAGGTCATAGCCCATCCCCATTTTACACCCAGTACATTACATTATACACAGCATACACAGATCCCCCCATATTATATTATACACAGCATACAGTACATAGCCCCTCCCCATTTTACACCCAGTACATAACATTATACACAGCATATACAGACCCCTCCCCCTTATTACATTATACACAGCATAGAGTACATACCCCCCTCCCCCATGTTACACCCAGTACCATGGCCCTCATTCCGAGTTGTTCGCTCGGTAAATTTTTTCGCATCGCAGCGATTTTCCGCTTAGTGCGCATGCGCAATGTCCGCAGTGCGACTGCGCCAAGTAAATTTGCTATGCAGTTAGGAATTTTACTCACGTTTTTTTCTTCGTTCTGGTGATCGTAATGTGATTGACAGGAAGTGGGTGTTTCTGGGCGGAAACTGGCCGTTTTATGGGTGTGTGCGAAAAAACGCTACCGTTTCTGGGAAAAACGCGGGAGTGGCTGGAGAAACGGAGGAGTGTCTGGGCGAACACTGGGTGTGTTTGTGACGTCAAACCAGGAACGACAAGCACTGAACTGATCGCAGATGCCGAGTAAGTTTGAAGCTACTCAGAAACTGCTAAGAGGTGTGTAATCGCAATTTTGAGAATCTTTCGTTCGCAATTTTAAGAAGCTAAGATTCACTCCCAGTAGGCGGCGGCTTAGCGTGTGTAAAGCTGCTAAAAGCAGTTGGCGAGCGAACAACTCGGAATGAGGGCCCATATTACATTATACACAGCTTACACAGCCCCCTTCCCCATATTACAATATACACAGCATACAATACATAGCCCCCTCCCCTCTATTATACCCAGTACCACATTACATTATACACAGCATACACTGACCCTCTCCCCATATTACATTATACACAGCATACAGCACACAGATCCCCTCCCCTTATAACATTATACACAGCATACACAGACCCCCTTCCCCATATTACAATATACTCAGCATACAGTACATAGCGCCCTCCCCATATTACACCCAGTACCACATTACAGTATACACAGCATACACAGACACCCTCCCCATATTACATTATACACAGCATACACAGACACCCTCCAAATATTACATTATACACAGCATACACATAGACCCTCCCCATATTACATTATACACAGCATACACAGACACCCTCCCCATATTACATTATACACAGCATACACAGAAACCCTCCCCCATATTACATTATACACAGCACACTGTACATAAATCCCCTCCCCATATTACATTATACACAGCATACATTACACAGATCTCCTGCCCATATTACATTATACACAGCACACTGTAGATAAACCCCCTCCCCATATTACATTATACACAGCACACTGTACATATACCCCCTCCCCATATTACATTATACACAGCATACACAGACACCCTCCCTATATTACATTATACACAGCACACTGTACATAAATCCCCTCCCCATATTACATTATACACAGCATACAGTACACAGATCTCCTCCCCATATTACATTATACACAGCATACAGTACACAGATCTCCTGCCCATATTAAATAATACACAGCATACACAGACCCTCTCCCCATATTACATTATACACAGCACACTGTACATAAATCCCCTCCCCATATTACATTATACACAGCATACAGCACATAGCCCCCTCCACAGATTACAACCAGTACCATATTACATTATACACAGTATACACAGACCCCCTCCCCCATTTTACAATATACAGTACACAGCATATAGTACACAGCCTCCTCCCCAAATTACACCCAGTTCCAAATAACATTATACACAGCATACAGTACATAAATCCCCTCCCCATATTACATTATACACAGCATACAGTACACAGTTCTCCTGACCATATTACATTATATATTGCATACACAGAACCCCTTCCCCATATTACAATATACTCGGCATACAGTACATAGCCTCTTCACCCATATTACACCCAGTACACATTACATTATACACAGCATACTGAAAGGATTGCCCCTCTATTCTTTAACCCTCGATGTGATGGCCTCTCAGACGTCCGTGAGTGTAAACCTTTAGCCACAAGTAACATGCACAACACAAGCAGTAAAGATTCACACTGGTTTATTATGAGGTTAACAAAAGTATAAAAGACAACGTATATGGGTGTAACTGACATGTTGTTACACTCTTATTGGCTCGTTAGCAGTTACCAGGCAGAATATATAAGGCGGATGTCCAAATATGGGTTTTCTACAAGTTTCTCAAAACATTTATCAAAGTCTGTAACACAGGATATTTGGTAACACACAGAAGTAGAAATAACAGGTTTGATCTGGTATGGAACTGCCCTTGAATACCAGGCTCATACAAGCCTGGTATTTGTATGAGCAGACAAAGGTACCCGGCACAGGGTAGTACGTATCTATGCAAACACATAACAGTTCATATAGCATGTTTTAACCCTTCATTAGGGAAGTAGAAATATTCACTTTTACACTGTAACTATTATGAGGAAATTGATCATATAAAAAGTAATATTTACAAAGCACAGAAGAGTTAACCCTTCAATCCCCTCTTAGAATCATGATTGTTATATAACATGATTCTTGGGTGAGGCTCCTTTCTTGTTCCTCCAGTTCTTGAGATATTGGACATAATCGTCGGGTCCCTTACTATCAGAGGAGGTGACAGGACTGGTGGTTATATCATAGTACATCAGGGCCTTATCAATGCCTTTGGAGGTAAGTTTCTTTCCACAGGGAATTACACAATAAACTATAATGCCTACAAGAATTAAAGTTACAAGTATGAATATGCTTATTTGCACAATACCCTGGTGGGAAGGTTTTTAAATTTCTCCCTGTGGTGGTGTTAGATGTATAACAGGTATAGTTTCCAGGATATATGGTTATGGTGCTTCCTGGGTTGGGATTTTTTGACAATATGGGATATTCCCTTTTCCACATTTCGCACTGACTGTCATTTGTTTTGGTGTCATTAAAAAGGCTGAAAAAACAATTTTCCTGTTCTAGGGGTATATTAAGGGGCACTGTACCTAGGTGGGGCCTAGATTTGCCACAGACATAACAGTTGCTTTTATTGTGTTTGTTGTCAGCAAGTTTAGGGAACGTGAAATAATCAAGGATGTATGTGGCTACGTGTGTATTGGAGGAATTGTACCACAAGGTGGGGACCCCATCTGTTTGTGTGATGTCGACTTCACATATTGTGAGGTGAATGAGGGCCAGTAGGGCTATCGAGATAGTCCCCAGGATATAGATAGGGGGCAGGTTCTTCATCGTTTTCTGTTCTTCTGTCTTCGCTAGGTGGGAGGTCAGGGCTGTCTGCCCCGGTTCGTACCTCACTGGAATCACTTGCTTCCCTCTCTAGGTCTGGTCTAGGAACCTTTTTTACTCGGGATGCATGGATCCAGGTAGGACTTTCCTCTGTCAGGACTGCTGTTCGGGTAACTGCTACGACTTCCGCCTCTGGGCCATAGGTGAAGTCTCCTGGGCTCTTGCTGCGGGGGAGGATCTTCACCACTACTCTGTCTCCGACCTTAAAAGGGTGTGTTGGTTCCTATGGATTCAGAGGGTTTTTTACAAGCGACATCATGTTCAATCTCATCAAGTTTGGTTATGAGGGCCCTGACATACTCTTCCCTTATAAGTTCTAGATCTCCTTCCTGTATCATCAACGGTTTCTTAGCCCAGGGTGTGGGGAAGGGTCTACCCATTAGTATTTCAAAGGGTGAGTATCCTAGAGTTTTCTGTGGGGTCATTCTGATTTCTGCTAGGATAATGGGAAGGACCTGCTTCCATTTGTGGAAGGTACCTCCTGTGGCCTTCCTTAGTTTGTCTTTGAGGGTCCTATTCATTCTTCCTATGACCCCTGAACTCTGCAGGTGGTACGGGATGTGAAACTTCCACTCCACCTGCAGAGCTTTTACTAAGGCCTGTGTGATTTTGGCTGTAAAGGCTGAGCCTTTATCACTATTTATTTGCAGGGGGGCACCCCCATCTAGGGATGATTTTCTGTGTTAGGATTCTTGCTACTGTCTTGGCATCCTCTGACTTAGTTAGGAATACTTCTGGCCAGCGAGAGAACATATCTGCAATGACCAGGGCATATTCTTGTTTACCTGTACCCGGGATATGGGTAAAATCAATTTGTAAGTGTGTAAAAGGGGTGGTGGGGTATTCAAGATGCTGGTGTTTCGCTTTATTGGGGTTGTTAGGGTTATTCCTGAGGCAAGTGATGCATCTGCTAACATACTGGTCCACAAGTGATTTGGCATTAGTAACATAAAAATCATTGGTTAGTAGGAGGAGTGTTGTGGCTTCACCACGGTGACCAACACCACGGCACTGGGCAACGAGCAAAGGGGCACTGGACTGGGGTATACAGGGTTTCCCCTCTTTGCAGATTAATCCTGATTTAGGATTTTTCTGCAGAATTGGGTAAGTCCAGTCGGAGAGATCAGTATTAGTCGCAGCAGCTTGAAGTTGAGTGAGCAGATGGACGTTGTCAAGGGAGGGACATGCTCTAGTGAGTGCAATGAGTTCTGCAGCTTGCGCGGACTGATAAGGTATTGGTAGGGCTTCCAACACAGTGTCAGGGAGGGTGACAATGGCATAGCCAGCCTGGTATGTATTGTCATTGGGTCTACTACAGGAGCCGTCAACAAAAACTATGTCTGCGCCTGGTATGGGAACGGGAGACATGTCAAGTCTGGGAGAAGTTTCAGCTTCAATGGAAGCAGCACAGTCATGTAGGTCGGGTGGTTCATCCTCGGGACCTTTCAAGCCTAAAAGGGCATTGAGAATGGGTGCAGGGCCAGAAGAACTAGCAGTGTACTTAATGGTAAGGGTAGGGTTACTCAAAAGGAGTACTTCATATCCACTAAGGCGTTGTGCTGACATGTGCTGTGTGTGTAAGCCTATAAGTATTGCCAGGACATCATGTGTGGTGTGGAGTACTGTGATGTGGCCTAAAGTGAGGGTAGTGGCCATTTCTGCAACCATTGCACAGGCTGCCAAAGCCCTGAGGCAGGCAGGCATACCTTGCACAGACACTGGCATGACTTTGGAAAAAAAATGCCACGGGGCGCAACTTCCCTCCATAAAACTGTGTGAGCACCCCCGCCATGGTTTTACAATTGTCCCTTGCATATAGATGGAAAGGTAGTACATAATTGGGGAGGCCAAGTGCCGGACTTTTCATCAACATACATTTTAAACTTTCATATGCAGTTAACATTTCTTGTGACCATTGTACAGTTTTAGGTTTGTCCTTCAGTGTGGCTTGTCTCAAAATGTTATCATAATAAGAGCAATCAGATATCCACTGTCTGCAGTAATTTACCATACCCAGGAAGGACAGTAGTTCCTTCTGGGTAGTTGGGGTGACCAGGCCCAATACAGACTGTATGCGTTGTGGACTGATTTTCCTCTCTCCCTGAGTGAGCACAAAACCTAAGTAATCAACATGCTTTTTACACCATTGCATTTTTGTTTTGGACACCTTGTGTCCACATTCACAAAGCCAGTTTAGTAATGAAACACCATCCTCTCGGCAGGCCTCCTCAGTTTGACTACAGAGCAGCAGATCATCTGCATACTGTAGCAGGACTGAACCATGGTGAGGTTGCCAGGGCCCCAATGTGGCCTGGAGACAACAGGTGCGTCAATAATCTGCACCAGGTAAGTTGTTTACCCTCAAAAGAAAAGGCAAAAAGTAATTGTGTCTGTGAATCTACAGGTATGCTGAAAAAGGCATTCTTCAAATCAATTACAGAGAAGAACGCAGCATCTGCAGGGATTGCAGAAATGAGTGAGTTTACATCTGGAACAATTGGTGCAATTGGGACAATTAACTGATTGATCGCTCTGAGATCCTGTACAAATCTTATACTGCCATCAGCTTTGGCAACAGGGTTCACAGGAGTACAGTATGGTGATACAATATGTCTGAGAATACCCTGTTGTAAGAATTGCTGTATGAGACCTTCTATCTTTTCTGGTGAGAGGGGATACTGCTTTTGATAAACAGGTTGTGAGTCGGGTTTGAGATTGGCCTTATATGGTGTGCATGAGATTAGGCCAGTGTCATATGGACCTTCTGACCAAAGAGCGGGGTTTACTTGAGCTAAGTCAGGCATTGGTGGGTATTCCATTGACTCCCATTGAAGGAGCAGTCTTTTCCAAATCACCATCATATAGGTCAGAACACAAAACACTGGTTGTTGCACCGCTGTCCACAAAAAGGGGAACTTTACTTCCATTTATAATAAGTGGCAGCAGAGGTGAATCTTTCCCTGACTGCGGGGTTGGTTCTGTCTGTCAAAGCGTCTGGAGTTCTGATAGTTATGAGTGAGTGCAGGTTTCTTTACATCAAAACACCCTGCAGCCTCTTTCTCATACAGATGTTTTTTTTTTTGTTTTTTTTAAAATCTATCGTATTATCAGAAGTCCAGGAAGAGACGCTTTGCTTAACAGAAACTATGACAGAAGGTAGAAGGTTGTTAATGAAGGTGGAAATGAGTAAGCTTTCTGAGTTAAGCAAAGGTAAGCCAGCGTCATCTGTCCAGCAGTCCTTAAACCTTTTCCAAAACTCAGTAACAGACTCCGAAGGTTTCTGTTTACAAGCTACAGCGACAGGCAAAAAAACACAGGCAAAGGAGCACGGGTTTTAAAGACTTCCTTCATATGTGTATAGCTGCGTCCTTTGCAAGCTTTGCGCAAATAAGATATACAGCCATCGAGGGTAATAGTGGGCTTGGGACAGTGTTTTACTATTATCTAAACTCTGGGTTACTGGTGCGTTAGGGATAGAGCTAGTGGACGCACCCTCCAGCAGTGGAGTTGGAGGCGATCCCATCTGGTGTGAAAGGGTTACTGCTGCCAAGAGATCTGTGTCCTCAAGCGCAGGATACATTGGAATGCAAGGGGGAGGCGAGAGGGATTTCAAAGATTTACAGTTTCTCACTTCTTCGCTTCTGTGCTGTTGGGAACTGATATTTGTAATCCTCCATATAGAAAGGGTAATTACTGCCTTCCCGTAGGAATGGGTCCTGTCCTGCTTTCTCTGTCTACCCTGCCAAATTATCCACCCAGGGATCAATCAAATAATAATCAGAGGTAGAACTACGGGCCACGTATGCTTTACATGTCTCGGAGGGGGGTATACAGTTTTCTTACGCTGACCAGAGCCCATAGTAAAAACACAATTTCCAACAACTTTCTATGCATGCATCAGCTAACAAGTTAATTAGTTATTGACAATATCACAATATCATATGCATAGTACTTTAACAAGCAATCGATAGTAATAATCTGTACGTTTACTCACCACTCGTACAGGGACTTGGAAATGCAGCGTATTGTGATAGGAAGCAAGAAAGTTATAAGGGTATTCAACAGACGTATACTTACCACCCGTCAAGCTGAATACATGAAACTTATACTCTAATATCTGTTATGGCCATAACATAATAAATAGACAATCAAATCGAGGTATAATCTACGTTATGTATAGACCCCAGGTCTATTTTAAGTATCCCAGATACTAACGTCTTTGGAGAGTTGCGCTTGGACCCCCGGTCCCTTCTCAGACGTATCTTTAAGTCCCAGACATTAAAGATGTTTGGTCACGTGTTCCCAGAACACTGACACGGATTCAGCTTCAGTGTATGACCGCAATCCCGTATGGCAAAGACAGACAATAAATTCTCTATCTTACCATCCGGGGACGACCAACTGAATCCCGGACGAGCCCCCACTTGAAAGGATTGCCCCTCTATTCTTTAACCCTCGATGTGATGGCCTCTCAGACGTCCGTGAGTGTAAACCTTTAGCCACAAGTAACATGCACAACACAAGCAGTAAAGATTCACACTGGTTTATTATGAGGTTAACAAAAGTATAAAAGACAACGTATATGGGTGTAACTGACATGTTGTTACACTCTTATTGGCTCGTTAGCAGTTACCAGGCAGAATATATAAGGCGGATGTCCAAATATGGGTTTTCTACAAGTTTCTCAAAACATTTACCCTTCACATACACAGACACCCTCCCTATTTTACATTATACACAGCATACAGTACATAAATCCCCTCCCCATATTACATTATACACAGCATACAGTGCACAGTTCTCCTGACCATATTACATTATATATTGCATACACAGAACCCCTTCCCCATATTACAATATACTCGGCATACAGTACATAGCATCCTCACCCATATTACACCCAGTACACATTACATTATACACAGCATACACAGACACCCTCCCTATTTTACATTATACACAGCATACAGTACATAAATTCCCTCCCCATATTACATTATACGCAGCATACACAGAACCCCTCCTTCATATTACATTATGCACAGCATACAGTACATAGCCACCCTCCCCCATATTACACCCTGTACCACATTACATTATACACAGCATACACAGACCCCCTCCTCCATATTACAATATACTCGACATACAGTACATAGCCTCCTCCCCATATTACACCCAGTACCACATTACACTATACACAGCATACACAGACCCCTCCCCATATTACATTATACACAGCATACAGTACACAGAACCCCTCCCCCATATTACACCCAGTACCACATTATATTATACACAGCATACACAGACCCCCTCCCTCATATTACATTATACACAGCATACAGTACACGGAACAACTCCCCCATATTACATTATACACCATATAGTACATATCCCCCTCCCCATATTACAACCAGTACCTTATAACATTATACACAGCATACACGTATCCCCTCCCCCATATTACATTATACAGCGCATACAGTACATAACTCCCCTCTCCCATATTACTCCCTGTACCCCATTACATTATACACAGAATACACAGATCTCCTCCCAATATTACATTATACACTGCATACAGTACACAGCCCACCTCCCCCATATTACACCCAGTACCCCATTACACTATACACAGAATACACAGATCTCCTCCCAATATTACATTATACACTGCATACAGTACATAGCCCCCTCCCTCATGTTACAATATACTAGATATTAGCGGGTTCGGTTCTCAGAGAACCGAACCGTACCAAACTTCACCATTCGAGTCTGATTCTGAGCCCGGCTCGGGTTTTCCCGCCTGACTCAGAAACCTGAACGAGGCAAAACGTCATCATCCCGCTGTCGGATTCTCGCAGGATTTGGATTCCATATAAGGAGCCGCGTGTCGCTGCCTTTTTCACTCCAGTCTCGGAGAGTGTAGTGAGAGGACGTGTCTCCGTCCTCAGTGTCTGTGTGGGGGCGGTAAAGTGGGGTGGCGAGTCTTGTGCTGTGTTGTGCTGCTCAGTCCAGTTCAGTGTAGTCAGTGTATTATGCTGCATCAGTCCAGCCAGTCACAGTGTTGATGTCCTCTGCTGCTATATGTCCCCAGTGCTGCTGGCTGCTGTATAAGTCCCTTGCATTTTTGCTGTGTTGTCTTGCATCAGACCAGGGGTAGTGTATTGTGCAGCATCAGTCCAGTGACCAGTCACAGTGGTGGTGTCCTCTGCTGTCATATATCCAGAGTAGCTGTATAAGTCCCTTTCAGTGGTGCTGTGTTGTCCTGCATTAGACCAGGGGAAATGTCTTGTGCAGCATCAGTCCAGTGACCAATCACAGTGGTGGTGTCCTCTGCGGCCATATATCCAGTGTAGCTGTATAAGTCCCTTTCAGTGGTGCTGTGTTGTCCTGCATTAGACCAGGGGAAGTGTCTTGTGCAGCATCAGTCCAGTGACCAATCACAGTGGTGGTGTCCTCTGCGGCCATATATCCAGTGTAGCTGTATAAGTCCCTTTCAGTGGTGCTGTGTTGTCCTGCATTAGACCAGGGGAAGTGTTTGTGCAGTATCAGTCCAGTGACCAATCACAGTGGTAGTGTCCTCTGCGGCCATATATCCAGTGTAGCTGTATAAGTCCCTTTCAGTGGTGCTGTGTTGTCCTGCATCAGACCAGTGGTAATGTCCTGGCCATCAGTCATTCCAGTGACCAGGCAGTCACAGTGGTATACACTGCTGCTTTATGTCCACTGCTACAGTATAATAATAATAATAATAATAATAACAACCACAAGTCCCTCATAGTGTTGCTGTGTTATGCTGTATTCAGAGCCGGCCATAGGTATAGGCAAACTAGGCAATTGCCTAGGGCATTTGATATGCCCAGGGGCATCAGCAGCTTCTGCTGATTAAAATGATATGCGGCATGCCTATATTCTGTGTGTAGCATTTCATATGCAGATACAGCCACAGTCTCACACAGTATATAGGCATGCTGCATATCATTTTAATCAGCAGAAGTTGCCTGTGTATCCTAGCCTCATAGCAATGCAAATAAGATGCATTTTCATAAAAAAAAGGTGCCCAACGTTAGCATTGAGGCAAGATTTATGAGGACACATCTGTATCCAAGCAGAGGCAGAGGTCACAGTGTTAGTGGCAGTGTGAGTGCTGTGTGCATGTGAGTGGGTTGGTTGTGCAGTAGTGTTCAGAATATGTGTAAGGAGCATTATGTGTGTCATGTAAAAATGCATTAATAATGTGCAACATATGTGTAAGGGGCACTATGTGTGTCATTATGTGTATAAGGGTATTAATAATGTGCGGCATATGTGTAACCGGGTACTACTGTATGTGTGTCATTATGTGTATAGGGGCACTAATAATGTGCAGCAAATGTGTAGGGGGCACTGTGTGTGTCATTATGTGTATAAGGGAATTAATAATGTGCAGCATATATGTAAGGGACATTATGTGTAAAAGAGCATTAATAAATAAAAGGGCATTACTGTGTGGAATTATGTGTATAAATGCATTACTGTGTGGCATTATGTGTATAAGGTGCTCTACTATGTGGCGTTGCGTATAGAAAGGGCACTACGGTGTCGTCTAATATGAATAAAGAGCAATAGGGTGTGGTGTAATGTGAATAAGGAGCAATTCAGTGTGATGTAATGTGAATAAGGGGCTCTACTGTGAGTAGTAATGTTTATAAGGTAAAGTAATACTACTGTGGGATGTAATATGAATTATGGACACTATCGCATGATCAAATGTGAATAAAGTTGCAGTACTGTGTGGCGTAATTGGAATTGGGGTTACTATTGTGTGGCCATGCCCCTTGCCAGCAAAAACACACCCCTTTTTTGGCAGTGTGCCAAATGTGCGAACTGTTTCTATTTAAAATATAGGGGGCACAAACACCAAAATAAGGACTGCTATGGGTGAGGGGTGATGGTGGTGGGAAAGAGGCACAAGGTCAGAGGCGGAACCAGCGGTGGTGCTAGGGGGCACCAGCTAAAATTTTGCCTAGGGCATCATATTGGTTAGGGCCGGCTCTGGCTGTATTAGACCAGTGGTAGTGTCCTGGCCATCAGTCATTCCAGTGACTAGGCAGTCACAGTGGTATACGCTGCTGCTATATGTCCACTGCTGCCATATAATAATAATAACAACAACAAATCCCTCACAGTGTTGCTGTGTTGTGCTGCATCAGACCAGTGGTAGTGTCCTGGCCATCAGCCATCAGTCATCAGTCATTCCTGTGCCGCATATTGTGTTATATAACTCCAGAAACATAATGGAGAACAAAAATTTGGAGGATAAAATAGGGAAAGATCAAGAACCACATCCTCCTACTGCTGAGGCTGCTGCCACTAGCCATGACATAGATGATGAAATGCCATCAATGTTGTCTGCCAAGGATGATGTCCAATGTGATAGTAGAGGGCATGTAAAATCCAAAAAGCCAAAGTTCAGTAAAAAGACCAACATTTTTTTTTTAAATGGTCTGAGGAGAAATGTAAACTTGCCAATATGCAATTTATGACATGGAATGGCAAGGAACGGCTGAGGCCCTGGCCTATGTTAATGACTAGTGGTTCAGCTTCACATGATGATGGAAGCCCTCATAACTGAGGCCTTGACACTTATGTTGGTGTTATACGTGCGTCCGGTATCTGCCATTAGTGCAGTGGGATTTAAACAATTGAGGGAGGTATTGTGTCCCCAGTACCAAATCCCATCTATATTCCACTTCACTAGGCAGGCAATAGGGAGATTTTGCCATTTAATTCCAGTGATTTGCTGTTACATTCTTGGTGCTCTGAACGAAAGATATGGAGTGGTAAGTCCCGAGCACAAGAACGTGACGCTGAAATGATGACTAGGTATGAAAATAACCCTTAGCAACCTAGCTCCATTGTTTCACCCGCGTGGTCCATCTATGCCTGCAAGACTATGTGTTCTTGGGCCCACGGCTGCCGCATTTAAGGGCAAATTAGGTCTGCCCAACTCCGATGCCCCGGTCTTAGAATGAGACAAGGCATAAATGGAGACGGGATGATAACAAGGGGACCTCTAACTAAACACACAAAAACTGAGCTAGGGGCTACAAAGTAAACTACAAACTAAAAGTATGTGCGGCTCGGCCGCCAAAGGAAAAGGAAACCAAGGTACGCTATCCTAACCCTACACGGCACCGCTGTATACCATGTAGGACAGCTATGGTGGAACACCTCCGCAAAAACACCAAAAGGAACAAAAATAAATGGAATACCGCGGCCAAGGTCGCAAGGCGCGGCTGAAAGCCGCTACTCACAACACCGGGAGCAACCGTAAGCGAACCGGAATCTTCGGATCTCAAACGCAGGTAACAACCAACAGGAGGGCATAAAGAAGTACAAGGATTAGCTTCCGACACCAGGAGTCAGGACCACTGGAACAAGATGACTGGATACAGAACACCGGACAGGGAATTTTCTCCAGAGCAGGAACAGCTCACAGGAAGCTATCACCGGCATCTGTGTAATTCACTGAGACAGAATATAAACAAGGAGCCCTCCAATAGCTGCAGAGAACTTAATTAGTGATGTCGTGCAGCTGCCTTGCTGCACGACTCAGAGCTAAACAGGTGTACTTGATTTGCATGGCAACGGGGAATGCGGTCCACCTGTGGCGTCTCCATTGCCATGGACCCGGTGGCTCGGCGCGCACGGCGTCCTAGCATTGCCAGGGACCCGGCGGCTCAGCGCACCCGGCATCCTGGCATTGCTAGGCGCCCGGCGGCTCAGTGTGCACGATGTCCTGGCATTGCTAGGCGCTGTGCGGGGGAACAGGGAGGCGCGGTGGCCGTGACTGTTACTCGGTGAGAGCCGCCGCGCCTAACAGTACCCCCTTTGAAGAGGGTTAAAGAACCCCTTGTTCCGGGTTTCTGAGGAAATTCCTTAAAGAACAACCTCTAAAGTCTAGGGGCATGTAAGTCCTTGTCCAGGACCCAAGACCTTTCCTCCGGGCCATATCCTTTCCAATGAACCAAAAAAATAGAGCCGCCCACAAGAAAACTTAGAATCTAAGACTTTTTCCACAAGGAACTCTTGTTGACCCTGAACATCCACCGGAGGTCTACCCTGGAAAGTCTTCTGAGGAAATCTCTTGGAAAAAATATATGGCTTCAAAAGAGAACAGTGGAAAGTGTTGCCGATTTTAAGTCATTTAGGCAAACGTAGCCGAAAAGCCACTGAATTGACTTTCTTGACAATAAGAAATGGTCCAATAAATCTGGGTCCCAATCTAGCCGAGTGTTGTCAGAGCTTGATGTTGCGGGTTAACAACCACACCTTATCCCCTACCTTAAATTTGCATGGGCGGCGGAACCTATCAGAATTTTTTTTATCTCGGAAAGCAGCCTTCTTGAGGGCAAGGTGCACCTTTCTCCAAATAACTCTGAGACGAGAGGTTAAGGTCAAGGAAGAAGCTGGACAATGAGGAGTAAAGGAATTGACCCTAGGGTGAATGCCCAAAACCGAAAAGAATGGAGACTCCTTGGTGGAAGAATGGCAAGAGTTATTGTAGGCAAACTCGCACAGAGGAAGAAAATCTGACCAATCGTTCTGAAGTTTGGCAGAATAAAGACGTAAATATTGTTTTAGTGACTGATTAACACGTTCAGTCTGCCCGTTAGACTGTGTATGGTATCCAGACGTTAAAGAGAGTTTCATGTTCAATGAGGCACAAAAACGTTTCCAAAAACGGGCAATAAATTGTGGTCCCCGGTCTGAGACTATATCCACGGGTAAACCATGAAGCCTGAAGACATGACGGAGAAACAGAACTTGCAAAACTTGAGCGGAGGGTAATCGGTGAAGAGCAATGAAGTGGGCCATTTTGCTAAAACGGTCCACCACTACCCAAATTACCCGTAATCCGGATGAAAGAGGATGATCCACCACAAAATCCTTGGAAATGTGTGACCATAGCCTGAGTGGAATTGCCAGAGGCATGAGTTGTCCGACCGGCAGAGATCGGGATATCTTGTGCTGAGCACAAACCTGACAGGAAAGGACATATTCCCTTACATCCTTGGAAAGATTAGGCCACCACACCGAGCGAGAGATTAATTCCAAGGTTTTAGCAATACCCGGATGACCAGAAACCATACTATCATGAAACTTAGCAAGGACAATGCCTCTCAAGAACTCAGGGATGAAGAGACGATCAACAGGAGTAACACTGGGAGCCTGCTGTTGAAGCTGAACTAGCTGTGTGAATAAATCCTGTGTGAGGCCGGCCCGGATGACGGATGATGAGACAATGGGGGTAGCGGAAGAGAGGTTATCGTGAGCAGGATGAAAACAACGTGATAGGGCATCGGCTTTGGTATTCTTAGAACCGGGCCTGAAGGTGATGATGAACTTAAATTGAGTAAAAAACAGTGCCCAACGTGCCTGCCGAGCATTTAGCCATTTTGCTGATTCAATATACTGTAGATTCTTGTGGTCAGTGAACACAGTAATGGTATGCTTCGCTCCTTCAAGCCAGTGCCTCCACTCCTCGAAAGCCCATTTAACTGGCAGCAACTCTCGATTACCAACATCATAGTTGGATTCTGCAGAGGAGAATTTCCTGGACATGAAGGCACACGTGTCACACGCCAGAGGCGGCGTTCGCCGCGCTTACCCCTGCGTGCTTGCTGGTCTGTGTTGCGGCCTCCACCTTCGGTGGTCCACGGGCTCCGGCGTCTGGCTGGCGCGGGTCCCGGCAGTTCTCCGGGGCAGGGGCGCCGCCATGACACCCGGCATCACGTGGGCGGGGAGCAGGTGACGTCATCAGACTGTTCCGCCAATCCAGCGGAGGCGGGAGATTCAAAGTTAGACGCCGGGCAGAGCCTCGGTGCCTGAGTATCGTCTCTTTTCTGAAGTGGATGCCAGAGCTCCCGTACGCAGTGTGTTTCCCAGCAGCTATACTCCTTTGCACCTAGCATTCAGGGTGCCTTCCTACAGCACAGTCTCCAGTGATCCGAGAAACTAGTGTGTTCCTCTGCAGTGCAGTTGCCAGCGCTCCCTGGATTCAGCAAGGCCTGCGGGCCGAACCAAACTTAGTGCTTCCAGCGTTCAGTGTCAATTACCATCGCTCACAAGTTCTTTCATCAGAGTCCTTAAACACCGCTCACCAATTCTTCAGTGTCATTTATCATCCCTCACAAGTTCTTCATTCATCCGTGTCCTTAAACACCGCTCACAAATTCTTCAGTGTCATTTACCATCGCTCACAAGCTCTTCATTCATCAGTGTCCTTAAACACCGCTCACCAATTCTTCAGTGTCATTTATCATCGCTCACAAGTTCTTCATTCATCAGTGTCCTTAAACACCGCTCACCAATTCTTCAGTGTCATTTACCATTGCTCACAAGTTCTTCATTCATCAGTGTCTTTAAACACCGCTCACCAATTCTTCAGTGTCATCTACCATCGCTCACAAGTTCTTCATTCATCAGTGTCTTTAAACACCGCTCACCAATTCTTCAATGTCATTTACCATCGCTCACAAGTTCTTCATTCATCAGTGTCTTTAAAACATTGTTCACCAATTCTTCAGTGTCATTTACCATCGCTCACAAGTTCTTCATTCATCAGTGTCTTTAAACATCGCTCACAAATTCTTCAGTGTCCTTCATAATTGCTCATGAATTCTTCAGTAACTTTTTGACATTGCCTACAAGTTCACGTTCTTTCATGTGCCACTGTATTGCTCCCTTTCTTTAATAAAGTTCCTCAGCATTCTTTTACCAAACCTAACTATTGGAGTCTTGTATGAGGAAATACTATATCCGACCATCCCTGCTCCGACCCACCTGTGGTTCCTATTCCCGACCATCGGAAGAACCCCCGAGTCCACAACATCCCCAACCCAGGTCAGTGACAACACGTGTGTAACTCCAGAGACTCAGGGTCTTCCTGAGAAAGGATGGCTCCCACTCCAACCTCAGAGGCGTCCACCTTGACAATAAAGGGAAGATCTGGGTTAGGGTGTCTGAGTACTGAGCTGAGACAAAGTCCTGTTTTAGGACCAGGAAGGCAGACTTGGCTTTATGCGACTAATTGACAGGACGAGCTCCTTTCTTTGTCAGGGCCACAATAGGAGCAACTTAATCTGAAAAGGCATGAATAAAACGCCTATAATAATTCGCAAAACCTAAGAATTAGCTGGATAACCTTTAAGTTAGTTGGTTGCGTCCAATTTAGGATTGCCTGGAGTTTCTTCGGTTCCATATAAAACCCCTTTGGAGAAATAATATATCCTAAAAAGGACACCTCCGTGATGTGGAAATCACATTTCTCCAGTTTAGCATACAAATGATTCTCCCGTAACCTCTGAAGTACTAGTCGCACATGGACCACATGCTGTTCAGAAGACTCAGAATAAATCAAAATGTCGTCTAAATAAACGACCACGAACTTTCCTAGAAAGTCACGAAGAGCATCGTTAAAAAGATCCTGAAACACTGCAGGAGCATTAGACAGACCGAATGGCATTACAAGATATTCGTAATGTCCAGACTGTGTACTGAAAGACGTCTTCCACTCATCCCCAGATCTTATTCGGATGAGGTTGTAGGCCCCTCTGAGATTGATTTTGGAGAAAATAACCGCAGTACGGAGCTGATCAAACAGTACTGAAATCAACGGCAAAGGGTAGGTGTTTTTAATAGAAATCTTATTCAACGCCCGATAATCAATACATGGTCTGAGAGATCCGTCTTTTTTCTCAACAAATAAAAAAACCCCCCGCACTTAACAGATATTTCGAGGGCCTAATAAACCCCTTCTTCAGGCTTTCCTGTACATAATCATTCATAGCCTAAGTCTCGGGGCCAGATAATGCATATAGTCTTCCTTTTGGCAGAGTGGCACTTGGGACTAAGTCAATGGTGCAGTCATATGACCGATGAGGAGGCAGAATATCCGCATTACCCTTAGAGAAAACATCAGCAAAATCCTGATATTCCATAGGTATAAGTTCCGGAGTGACAGCCGCGACCCGGACTGGACGAGAAATACATTCTTTAACACAAAAATAACTCCACCGGGAAATTTCCCCAGACCGCCAATCTATGGTGGGATTATGAAAGGCAAGCCAGGGGTGACCTAAAACAACAGGCACAGCCAGACAATGGGTAAGATAAATCTAAATTTTCAGTAGTACTGGAGGGGTGCGATGAGTAATTACCCCATTAGAGAGTGGACCACCGTCTAACCCGTGCATGGTGATAGGTCTATCTAAGGGAGACTGTGAAATTCCCAAAGCCTGAGCCCAGGCAAGATCCATAAAATTCCCAGCAGCTCCGCTGTCAATAAAGGCTGACACAAACAAACTGACACTTCCAGAAGAAATTTTTACAGGAATTAACAAGGAATCATTTGAGGAGATTAACTGCAGACCCAAGTGAACCCCCTCATAACTCACTTGGTCAGAGCGTTTCCCTGCTTATTTGGACAGTTACTCGCCACGTGTCCCTTACCACCACAATATAAGCAGAGTCCCGACCTTAGCCTTCTGGCTCTTTCTTCTGGAGACAGCCGGGAGAGACCCACTTGCATAAGCTCCTCGACATCCTCAGGGAAAGCATATACACCTGGACTAAACCTAAAACTAGCCCCTCTTTCAGCCCTCCGTTCTCGGAGACGACGGTCAATCTTAATAGCAAGCTCCATGAGCTTATCTAAAGTCTCCAGGGCTGGATACTGAAGAAGGCTGTCCTTAATTACTTCAGACAAACCAAGGCGAAACTGACTGCGCAGGGCAGGATCATTCCAGCAACAGCCGTTCGACCAACGGCGAAATTCCGTACAATAGGTCTCGGTGGGACTTTTACCCTGTTTAAGTACACGTAAGTGGCTTTCGGCCGATGCTTCCCTATCTGGATCATCATACAATAAGCCTAACGATTTGAAGAAGGCATCTACTGTTTGTAAGGCTGCATCATCAGATTTTAATCCAAACGCCCAGGTTTGGGGATCGCCTTGAAGCAAAGACATCACAATGCCCACCCGCTGAGACTCTGTACCTGAAGACTGGGGCCTTAACCGAAAATACAGTTTACAGGCTTCCTTAAAATTAAAGAAATCTTTTCGGTTACCAAAAAAGCGATCGGAAAGGTGCATTTTTGGTTCAGGAGTCACACCCGGGGAAGCCCGCAGGAGATCTTCCTGCGACCTTACCCGAAGGGTAAGATCCTGCACCATCTGGGTGAGTTCCTCTGATTGGCCAAAAGCTGATTGGGATTCATGAGGACAGAATTCCAACACTTCCCCAGTTAGAATATTGAATTCATTTTGATTATGTAAAGTTTTGTTTGTTAGTTTTTTTTTTATGGCTGGTGATAATGTTACGTTCTTGGTGCTCTGAATGAAAGATATGGGCCCTCATTCCGAGTTGTTCGCTCGCAAGCTGCTTTTAGCAGCATTGCACATGCTAAGCCGCTGCCTACTGGGAGTGAATCTTAGCTTAGCAAAATTGCGAACAAAAGATTCTCAAAATTGCGAATAGACAGTTCTTAGCAGTTTCTGAGTAGCTCGAGACTTACTCTGCCACTGCGATCAATTCAGTCAGTTTCGTTCCTGGTTTGACGTCACAAACACACCCAGCATTCGCCCATACACTCCCCCGTTTCTCCAGCCACTCCCGCTTTTTTCCCAGAAACGGCAGCGTTTTTTTGCACACACCCATAAAACGACCAGTTTCCGCCCAGAAACACCCACTTCCTGTCACTCACACTACGATCACCAGAACGAAGAAAAAACCTCGTAATGCCGTGAGTAAAATACCTAACTTAATAGCAAATTTACTTGGCGCAGTCGCACTGCGGACATTGCGCATGCGCATTAGCGACTAATCGCTCCGTTGTGAAAAAAAAAATAACGAGCGATCAATTCGGAATGACCACCATGGAGTGGTAAGTCCTGAGCACAAGAACGTGATGCTGAAATGATGACTAGGTATGAATAATAACCCCTAGCAACCTAACTCCGTTGTTTCACCCGCGTGGTCCGTCTACGCCTGCAAGACTATGTGTTCTTGGGCCCACAGCAGCCACGTTTGAAGGGCGGATTAGGTCTGCCCAACTCCGATGCCCCCTGGTCTTAGAATGAGACAAGGCGTAAACGGAGATGTGATGATAACAAGGGGACCTCTAACTAAACACACAAAAAATGAGCTAGGGGCTACAACAGTACTGCAAACTAAAAGTATGTGTAGCTCGGCCGCCAAAGAAAAAGGAAACCAAGGTACGCTATCCTAACCCTACACGGCACCGCCGTATACCAGGTAGGACAGCTATGGCGGAACACCTCCGCAAAAACACCAAAAGGAACAAGAATAAACGGAATACCGCGGCCAAGGCCGCAAGGCGCGGCTGAAAGCCGCTACTCACAACACCGGGAGCAACCGTAAGCTTACCGGAATCTTTGGATCTCAAACGCAGGTAACAACCGACAGGAGGGCATAAAGAAGTACAAGGATTAGCTTCCGACACCAGGAGTCAGGACCACCGGAACAAGATGACTTGATACAGAACACCGGACAGGGAATTTTCTCCAGAGCAGGAACAGCTCACAAGAAGCTATCACAAGCGTCTGTGTAATGCACTGAGACAGAATATAAACAAGGAGCCCTCCAATAGCTTCAGAGAACTTAATTAGTGATCTCGTGCAGCTGACTTGCTGCACGATTCAGAGCTAAACAGGTGTACTTGATTTGCATGGCAATGGGGAACGCGGTCCACCTGTGGCGTCCCCATTGCCATGGACTCAGCAGCTCGGCGTGCACGGCGTCCTAGCGTTGCCAGGGACCCAGCGGCTCAGCGCACCCGGCGTCCTGGCGTTGCTAGGCTCTCAGCGGCTCAGTGCGCACGGCTTCCTGGCGTTGCTAGGCGCCGTGCGGGTGAACAGATAGGTGGCGGCCGTGACTGTTACTCGGTGAGAGCCGCCACACCTAACATTTTGTAGTAAAATTCCAGTGATTTTGCCAATTAATCACAGTGATTTGGACATATAATTATTAATTACAATGATCTTGCCAATTAATTCCAGTGATTTGGACGTATAATTACTAATTCCAGTGATCTTGCCAATTAATTCCAGTGATTTTGCCAATTTATTCCAGTGATTTGGATGTATAATTACTAATTACCGTGCTCTTGACAATTAATTCCAGTGATTTGGATGTATAATTACTAATTACAGTCATCTTCCCAATTAATTCCAGTGATTTGGACGTAAAATTATTAATTACAGTGATCTTGCTAGTTAATTCCAGTGATTTGGACGTATAATTACTAATTACAGTGATCTTGCCAATTAATTCCAGTAATTTGGACGTATAATTCCATTGATTTTGTCAATTAATTCCAGTGATTTGGACATATAATTATTAATTACAGTGATTTTGACAATTAATTCCAGTGATTTGGATGTAAAATTATTAATTACAGTGATCTTGCCAGTTAATTCCAGTGATTTGGACGTATAATTACTAATTAATGTGATCTTGCCAATTAATTCCAGTGATTTCGACGTATAATTCCAGTGATTTTGCCAATTATTTCCAGTGATTTGGACGTATAATTATTAATTACAGTGATCTTGCCAATTAATTCCAGTGATTTGGATGTATAATTCCAGTGATTTGGATGTATAATTCCAGTTGGAATTGTTTGTGTCGCTTGGCTTAGTCATACAGCTACCTCATTGCACCTCTTTGACATCTTTGGATGTGGTGCAGTTTGGGGCCTAGTTTTTGAAAAGTGCCATCCTGTGTGACACTGCCGTGTGAGTCCATGGGTACTGCTGTATTAGTCCTGGGGTATTGCCGTATAAGTCCACCAATTGCAGATTTTTTTAAAAGTGGCTGGAGCGTGCTGGAGATGCTGTCAGTGGACCGAACAATTGTGGCCCACTCTCGACATTCAGCCACTGCGTGACACTACTAGATGGGTCAGGTGGTTGTGTCGCTTAGTTTAGTCATACAGCAACCTCGGTGCACCTTTTTTTCTTCTTTGCATCATGTGCTGTTAGGGGCCTTTTTTTATATCTGCCCTTCTGTCTGCTACTGCAGTGCCATGCCTAGATGGACCAATTGTTTGTGTCGCTTGGCTTAGTCATACAACTACCTAATTTCAATTATTTTTCTTCTTTGCATGATGTGCTGTTTGGGGCCTTTTTTATATCTGCCCTCCAGTCTGCCACTGCAGTGCCACAACTAGTTGGGCCAACTGTTTGTGTCGCTTGGCTTAGTCATACAACTACCTCATTGCAATTCTTTTTCTTCTTTGCATGATGTGCTGTTTGGGGCCTTTTTGTATATCTGCCCTCCTGTCTGACACTGCAGTGCCACTCCTAGATGGGCCAGGTGTTTGTTTTGTCCACTTGTGTCGCTTAGCTTAGTCATCCAGCAACTTCGGTGCAACCTTTTGGCCTAAAAACAGTATTGTGAGGTGTTCAGAATAGACTGGAAATTAGTGGAAATGATTGTTATTGAGGTTAATATTACCGTAGGAGCAAAACTATCCCCAAATTCTGTGATTTTAGCTGTTTTTATGTGTTGTTTTTTTTAAAAATCATCCAGATCCAAAACCAAAACCAAAACACGAAAGGGTGGTTTTGGCAAAACCAAGCCAAAACTAAAACACGAAAGTGGAATTAGAACCAAAACCAAAACACAAAATACGAAAAGTGCCAGGCGCACATCTCTACAATATACACTGCATACAGTACACAGCCCGCCTCCCCCATATTATACCCAGTGCCACATTACATTATACACAGCATACACAGACCCCCTTCCCATATTACATTATACACCACATAAAGAACATAGCTGCCCTCCCCATATTACACCCAGTACCACATTACATTATACACAGTGTACACAGACCCCTCCCCCATATTACATTATACACAGCATACAGTACATAGCTCCCCTCCCTATATTACACCCAGCACCACATTACATTATACACAGCATACACAGACCCCCTCCCCATATTACATTATACATAGTGTGAAAAGCAGGTTTTCTAGAGGGGGGTTTCCAAATGTAATCCACAATCTCCCACTCTGAAGAACATGGAATCAGGGCCATATTAACAATGTAGCTGCAGCTCCAGGCCCATCATCAAAATAAGCCCATGGCATCTTCATATTGCTATGCTGCTGCAGACAGGAAAAACAAATTCCTGCTACAGCAGCCTGCCAGTGGGTATTCGTGGCCCCACCTCCCGGCTGCAGAAACACCCTGTCCATCCCCCGAACACCGGCCATACGCAGGAACCCCCCTTCTGCAGCTCAAGATGCAGAAGCTGAAGTAAAGAGGCCCACGGCCGTGGGTCCCGGGCAGTGAAGGTCCATGCTGGACGGCCATGCAGTGTTGAGGTTTAGAGCTGTGGTCAGTGAGTCCGGAGCAACAGGTGCTAAGAAGTGAGTGCTGTCAGGAGCCTCGGGAGTCTCTGCTAGCAGCACACTGGGGAGGCAGGAAGCACCAGATCGGTGGAGGTCACCAGCGTGGCAAGTCACTCTGAGCCACAGGCAGGAGGTAAGAGGGAAGCACCCGGTGGTTGTCCCTTAAACTCCCCAGTCGGCGTGGGAGGGCAGAGGCTGTAAGTCGGCCAGACAGGTTAATTTCTAAAATCAATCAAAAACATATTGTAAAAACAAGTTTTATACATTCTTCCTTATTATCCGCACAAAATATATGTGTGTTTTAATTGTCCACTGAAACTGGGAAACAGATATCCTGGTGATTATAGTATAATACTGGGTACACATTGGCTCATATGTCGACGGAGCTGTTGAACACCCGATATGTTGCAGGCCCATCGGTCAGTGTGTATCAACGATGTGTCTTTGAACGCCATCGTTCTCAGACATATTGCATCACACACAATGACCAATATACAGTATCTACAAAAATATATCTCTCTCTGCACATGTTATATCTGCCACACCTGCAGTGTACATGGTTTTGCCCAACTGCTAACAAATATGTTGCTACGATCAACTCTGAATTATCCCCATAATTGTAATTGCAGTGTCTCCACTGGCTCACTTCTCTACTCTTTTCACTACTTTTCACTACTTCCCCATAGTGTGGGGAGGTAGTGTGGCAATAGAGTGTGGAGATGTAGTGCACTGCAGTGGTATAGGTTGTAGACGTAGTAGTGATATATAGGTCAGTATTCAATTCTTTCCACCCCCTTCCACAGCCGTTCTATTTCTGCTGATGGGTGTGGTATAATCATATCAACTCACTACCCCACGGGTAGCAAGGCGGGTGTGGCTCATTAGGTCAACATACATTGGGTTGACCACGTTTGGTGGACATGATCACTAGGTCGACAGGTACTAGGTCAACCTGGAAAAAGGTCGACGTGAGTTTTTTTTTTTACTTTTTTGGTGTCGTTTTCTTCGGAAAGTGACGGGGAACCCCAATTAGTGCACCGTAACCCCTTGCATGGTTCACTTCACTCACCATGTGAGGGCATGGTGCCTTGCTCTGCTGCCGCTCATCACAGGTTACCGTTACCAATTGTAGTCCACATGGATTGTTAAGTATGGAAACAGTCAAAAAATAAAAAAAATGTGAAAAACTCACGTCGATCAAGTACATGTTTACCTAATGACCATGTCAACAGAGTGATCATGTCGACCAAATGTGATCAACACAATATATGTCGACTTAACGCATGTCGACCTAATGACCGCCATCCAGCGAAACGCCCTAACCCTTTACGTAGCTGAACCTGAATAACGGGGATCACTTTAGAAAGGAGATTGATCGTGATTGGTCGTGAGATATCATTTGAATACCGCCCTTAGGCTCATTTATCGATGAGTGACAAATTTCACTGTGAGTGATAAATTGCACCAGCCAATCAGCTCCTAACTGTCATTTTTCAAACACAGTCTGTAACATGGCAGTTAGGAGCGGATTGTCTAGTGCAATTTATCATTCACAATGAAATTTATCACTCATTAATAAATGAGCCCAATAGTGCAGAGATGTACAGTGAGTTAGTGCAGGGATATACTGTGGAGATGTAGTGAAGTATGATATAGTGTGGATATGTAGGGTGGGGTGGTAGTGTAGTGATGTACCATGGGTAGGAAGTAGGGATATAGGTAGGTCATAGGTGTAGTGTAGTAGTCATGTACCGTGGGGAGGTGCAGGGATTTAGGTCATAGCTTTAGTGTAGTATTGATATAGTGCGGAGATGTAGTGAGACAGTGTAGAGATATACTGTGAATATGTAGTGTAGTAGTGATATACAGATGGGTCCATGGTTATCTTGGCTAGTTTGCTGCACCTAGACACAACATGAACATAACCCTTCATCTATTTTTCTCAGCTGCAATACAATACAGAGAACAATACAGCAGTGGATTACGTCATTACAGCAGGGGATTAAGTCCGACTGGCCAGTCTCAGTTAATCCTATTACATTTTTCACTTGTCAACACGTACCCATCTTACTCACAGCTTCCATATTGCTGAGCGCACATTTTATCTTGTGAGCCAAGGCCACAGCTGATTCACCCCCAGCTCCCCCACAGTGCCCCAATCGCACCCCAGATGACCACGTTAGACCCTCTCACAGTCCCAATAGTTGGTAAGGGGGGGAGCAAATAGCAGGGGAGAGGAGGAAAGACTATAGCCAGGCTGGACCAATAATGGACTCCAAGCAGCCCTTTTCACCGAGTCCACTGTCGGGTCCACTTTGCTCCGGGACCTCTCGACTGGCCCAGCAGCTCCCAGCCGCACTTACTTCTGCGCGGCTGCACTGCCCACGTCTCTCACCCCTGGGACGGAAATCCGATGCCTCCGCCGCACTGCGCGGAGCCACGGCACCTCAGATGTTCGGTTCACTTCTGCCGGATCATGTCCTCGCGAGTAGGTCACACGGTTAGCGGGATCCCAGCAAGGGACTCCCGCTCCACAGTCGGCCCACCCTCCACTGGAGGAGGTAAACGACCTGGCCAGTGGCTATGCTCCAACGTGCAACTCTGGAAGCATGGAGACGAGCAGGATTTGCTTACATGGCCGGAGAGCCCTTGTTGACCCTCACCTACACCCATACTGCCATGGCCACATCCCCACAAAAAAAAATGCTAGATGGTTAATATATAATAAAATATTTTTTATTAGTATATAATAGTTTAAAAAGATTTTGAGCAGGTATCGAAAATTACAGTACATTGCATATCTGATTCTACTTGATATTCACCATATGGACTTAGGACCTTCTCCGGATTCCTCCTGTGGGCACATGAATGGCTGGCATTGCCTGATCAGATGTAGTCCCCAATGAGGGAGCACATGGCAAAATGTCCCAAGATGGAAGTGCCCTAGGGGTGTCCTTGAACTGTGAAACTACTTTAGGAGCTTTCCGCTGGAGGATGTATGATGTCCATTTGGTGTCCAACAGGTGATGATAAAGTTTCTGCAATGAAAATAAATATATTCTTTAAGGCTCAACATGTTTCCCTGGGTTGTTGTAACCCAGCTTCCTCAGGAGCATATGAGGAGGAATCCGGAGAAGGTCCTAAGTCCATATGGTGAATATCACATGGAGTCAGATATGCAATGTACTGTAATTTACAATACCTGCTCAAAATCTTTTTAAACTATTATATACTAATTAAAAATATTTTTATTATATATTAACTGTCTAGCATCGTCTAATAATCCATTTTTATACATTATCAGCGCTTTTTATTTCTATACTATATACTATGTACCTAGTGTACACATAGTGGCCCCACAACCCCATTTTCTTTCCAGCTGTTTCACAAGACAGCGAACAAACACATATTTTTTCTATTTGTACTTTTTCAGAAGCATCTGGAGAAATGTAAGGTGGAGTGATTCCGCTAAGTATGTGGGACTTGTGGATGGAGCCCTTCACTTGCTTTGCCAGGATTCAAGGGTGGTCAATCTGTTGAAATCAGAGCACTACATTTTGGCCACTGTGCTTGATCCTAGTTCTAAATCCTACATTGTATCTCTCTTTCCGGCGGACAGAAGTCTGCAGAGGTGCAAAGACCTGCTGGTGAGAAAATTGTCAACTCAATCGGAACGTGACCCGCCAACAGCTCCTCCTTCATTTTCTCCCGCAACTGGGGCTGTGAGGAAAAGGATAACATTTCCTAGCTGACCCACTTGTGGTGATGCAGGACTGCCAGAAGCAAGATTTGACATCTGGTCCAGACTGAAGGAGCTGCCAACAATTACTGACATGTCTACTGTCACTGCATATGATGCTGTTACAGTTGAAAGAATGGTGGAGGATAATATTGGTGACAGCATCCAAGTAGGCATATCAGTCAGTCCGTATGTATACTGGCAGAAAAAATGCAATTTGGAGGCACAAAATGGCTTTATTTTACCTAAGTTGCCCCCCCCTCCAGTGTGTACTCCAAAAAGAGTGTTTAGTGCAGTCAGTAACCTTGTCAACTTCCAGAAAATGTGGAGAAAATTATGTTCATCAAAAAGAATTACAAATTCTTAAGGAAGACCTTTACCAGCAATTTCCTTCAGAAAGTACACAGGGACCTGTGATGGTGGATTCCAGACAGACTAAATAAAAAGGGTGGAGGGGTGTGTCTTTACGTAAAGCTGTATTTAAAACCTGATATACGGGAAGATATTCAGGAGGGGACTGTAGACACTGTAGAGACATTATGGGTAGAAATTGTATGCCGGGAAAAAGGAATAAAAAAGATAGTATTGGGTGTATGCTATAGGCCGCCTGGTATCAACGTATCTGATGAGGAATTGTTACTAAAGCAAATTGAAAGAGCAGCAGGAGTAGGAGACAAAGTAGTGATGGTAGATTTTTACTATCCAGAGATAAACTGGAAAAACGATTCATGTGATACTGCTAGGGGCAATATGTTTTTAAACACACTTAATGATAACTACTTAGTTTAACTAATTGCGGAACCAACTAGGTACAATGCAATCTTAGACCTGGTATTAACAAACAATGGGGATTTGGTATCAGGTATTATAGTAAGGGAACCCATAGGAAACAGCAACCACAATATGGTCACATTCAATATCAGTTTTCATAAACAGCACTATACTGGCTCAACTAGGACTCTAAACTTTAGCAAAGCGAATTTTGAAAGGATGAGGGTATTTTTCAGGGATATTGAATGGGAAGGTTTGTTTTTAGGAAAAAATACTACGGAGAAATGGGAGGTACTAAAATTCCTGCTAGCTAAAAATACACTCAAATTTATTCCTACGAGCAGCAAAAAAAGGAATAAAAATCATAAACCAATGTGGCTTAACAAAAAGATAAAGGGCAAGCATTTAAAAAATACAAATCTGATGGGGAAGCAGTGTCTTCCTCTTGCCTCTTGTCTATGCTATGGAGCACTATAAGGAATGTAACAAAATACGCAAAAAGGAAATAAGAGCGGCTAAAGTAGAAAGTGAAAAACTAGTAGCAAAGGAAAGCAAAGCGAATCCCAAAAAATTCTTTAAATACATTAATAGCAAGAGATTAAAGAAGGAGAGTATAGGCCCTTTAAAAGACAAGTTGGGAGTCTTAAGCAAAAATTATAATGACATAGCGGACACACTAAATGAGTTTTTTTCAACAGTATTTACTAGAGAGGACCCAATTCAGGGACTAACACATAATCTCAATAATGGGAATATCCCACTGATAGGTACTTATTTAAGTGAGGAAGTAGTCTGTGACCGATTAAAACATTTAAAGATTAATAAGTCACCAGGTCCCGATGGTATATTCACCCAAGGGTTCTAATGGAGCTTCACTCTGAACTTGCAAAACCGCTATTTTTGATCTTTAAGGATTCAGTAATATCAGGTATGTTTCCCAAAGACTGGTGTATAGCAGAAGTAGTGCCTATATTCAAAAAGGGAAGTAAAGCTGAACCAGGTAATTATAGACCAGTTAGTCATACATCTATAGTGGGGAAAGTATTGGAAGGTATTCTAAGAGATAGTATTCAGAAGTTCCTTGAAGTCAATAAGGTCATTAAAAGGAATCGACATGGGTTTATGAAGGACAGATCCTGTCAAACCAACTTACTTGGCTTTTATGAAACAGTAAGCGCAAACCTAGATCAGGGTAAAGAGGTGGATGTAATCTTTTTAGATTTTGCCAAAGCATTCGACATTGTACCACACATGAGACTTATCTACAAGCTACAAGAATCAGGGCTAGGAAGCACAATATGCACTTGGGTCAAAAACTGGTTAGATAATAGGGAGCAGCGCGTTGTGGTTAATGGATCTTTTTCAACTTGGACTGAAGTGCTAAGTGGTGTGCCGCAAGGCTCAGTATTAGGTCCGCTATTGTTCAATATTTTCATTAACGACCTAACAGAAGGTCTAGAGAGCATGGTGTCAATTTTTGCAGATGATACCAAATTGTGTAAAGTTATAAATGCGGAGGGGGATGCTGAGTCGCTTCAGAACGACTTAGTTAAATTAGAAGCTTGTGCAGCGAAATGGAGAATGCGCTTCAATACAGACAAGTGTAAGGTAATGCAATGTGGTAACAAGAACAAAAATAACACCTACCTACTAAATGGGGTAAAATTAGGGGATTCTGTACTGGAAAAGGACTTAGGTGTCCTCATAGATAGCAAACTGAGCAGTAGTACCCAAAGTAGGACTGCAGCAAAGAAGGCTAATAAGATATTAGCATGCATAAAACGGGGAATTGATGCTAGGGACGAGAGTGTTATACTCCCATTATATAAATCACTTGTGAGGCCACACCTTGAATACTGTGTACAATTCTGGGCACCTTACTACAAAAAGGATATCCTGGAGCTAGAAAAGGTTCAAAGGCGGGCGACCAAACTAATTAAGGGTATGGAGACACTGGAATACGAGGAAAGGCTTGCAAGACTAGGCATGTTTACACTGGAAAAGAGGAGATTAAGATTAACACTTACAAATATATAAGGGGACAATATACAGATCTTGTGCAGGACCTGTTTTTGGTTAGATCAATAGTGTTCACTCTAGGAGTGAAAAGGGGCATGGCGCCGGACTCTGGGGGCACATGTGCGCGTGCGGTGCGAAGCCGTGCGTGCACCTGAAACGGGGGCACGGCCACGCAAATTAGGGGGCGTGGCCATGCCTACGTCATTTTAGGGGGCGGTGCGGCCCACAGACGCTACTATAGAGAGCGTCTGTGGCCGGCGACGTCACTGTTGGGGGCGTGCCCAGCACCTCCATCGGTGCTGGGCTTCCCCCATCTCTCTCCCAATGCGTGAATGGATGTACATGCCGGGAGGGCAGGAAGCGGGCGGCTGTTCTATCAGGGCGCCGCAAAAAGGGCAGGGCGGGTTTTGCCTGCTAAAAAACGGGCAGGGCGCGGCGCTTGCTAAAACATCCTAGAGTGAACACTAGATCAACATAGAGAACTCGTGGACATTCACTCAGGTTAGAGGAGAGGAGATTCCGCACAATACGGCGTAAAGGCTTTTTTACGGTAAGGACGATACGTGTTTGGAATTCCCTGCCTGAGGGAGTTGTAATGGCCGACTCAGTCAACACCTTTAAGAATGGGTTAGATAAATTCCTAATGGATAAGGATATCCAGGGTTACGGGGCATAGTCACGCACTATGGTTATTATTAAAAAGAGGGGTAAAACGTAACGGCAGTCATCAACTTCAGTTAAAATTTTATACAAAATAATCGCGCATAGGAGACCACAAATAGGTTGAACTCGATGGACAATAGTTTTTTTTCAACCTTAGATACTATGTTACTATGCTACAGTAGGGACATATTAATACCATGTGAGGATGAGGATGTAAACACTGAAGGGTTTGAGGAATCGGAGGATGAGGATGACATCTTGCCTCTGTAGAGCCAGTTTGTGCAAGGAGAGATTGTTTCCTTTTTGGTGGAGGCCCAAACAAACCAGTCATTTTAGCCACAGTTGAGTGGCATACCCTGTAGCTGAAATGATTGGCTTGTTAAAGTGGGCATGTCCTGTTTATACAACATAAGGGTGGGTGGGAGGGCCAAAGGACAATTCCATCTTGCACCTCTTTTTTTCTTTGCATTATGTGCTGTTTGGGGCCTAGTTTTTAAAACTGGCATCCTGTCTGCCACTGCATTGCCACTCCTAGATGGGCCACGTGTTTGCGCTGCCCACTTGTGTCACTTAGCTTAGTCATCCAGCTACCTCGCTGCAACTTTTTTGCCTAAAAACAATATTGTGAGGTGTGAGGTGTTCAGAATAGACTGGCAATGAGTGAAAATGAAAGTTATTGAGGTTGATAATACTGTAGGAACAAAAAAAAATTCTGTGATTTTAGCTTTTTTTATGTTTTTTTTTTTAAATCAGATACAAAACCCAAAACTACAGTAAAATCCAAAAAGTCTCTGGTGCACATCTTTAGTGTTAACAAACTGCTACTTATCAAGCACAAACATACTTTCTCTGTGTAACGATTATTCTTTCACATATGCATTGTTCATTATTATCAACATTATTAAGGTACAGTGGGTCAAATTAAGCTAAAAATTCTTGCGTGCAAATTTAGCAAACAGGCTTCATCAGGGTGAACCCGATTGTCCCATTCGGTAAGGCTGTAAAATTGAGAAGAACCATTAAAAACGCAATTGCAGGTCATGTGAGCACAGTGACCTTTAGTATTGTGCCTCTTGTCTATGCTATGGAGCCCAGGTAAGTTTGTTTCCCATTGTGGGTCATGTGATCACTGCGGCTAATGGTACGGCTTCCACCATGCTTTACAAGTCACGTGATCGCCACGGCCAGTAGCGCAATTCCTTCATGCTGCTGGGAATTTTATTTTTCTCTCTTATTTTTTGCTCTTCAACAGTTATATTGTATTTATTGAAACCAGAAAGTAAAATTTTTACTGAATACTACATTCTCTGTTTGTACTGTGATTGTGTATTCATTTTAATTGATTCATAACTGATAATTATAACTGTGTCCATTTAAAATTTGTGTGTCTCCTGGGTTTCTAATAATGAGGTCACATGTATACACTTATTGATATTATTACATGTATGAATCAACATCATTCTTTACCTCAAATAAAATTGGTATAATATGAGCATGCCACAAAAATTGTTATTTACAGCATAATATAATGCTATTATGCAATCTATCTACAATAATTTACAACTAATATAGAAACAAAAAAGCAATAGATATTGTGGTAGGGTGTTAGAAAAAGATAAATAAACAACAAATTGTGACAATTAAAAAAATATATTTTTTGTAGTGAATTAATCCACAGAATGTTTTCATTATGTGTGTGTGCATTCTGTTATAGGGTCTCTTGATTTAATGTACTATATGGTACTGATAAAGTTGAGTTCAGTACCAGGTGATATTAAAATTGTGATGATCATAAATGGATATATGGGATAAAACAGAGGTCCTTATGATACGACCGCAACATCAAAGGACAAGACTGCAGCATAGCCAACCAACTAGACTTACACTCGGGGATTCAGAATTACAGACCAGTGATCGTGTGCGGAATCTTGGCGTTGTCCTGGATGGTGGCTTGACACTTAAACATCAGATATCAGCCACAATCAAATCCTCATTCTTTCACCTGAGGAACATAGCCAGAAGCAAGCACTTAATTCCCTCAGATGATATGCCAAAAGTCATACATGCATTTGTATCATCTCGTTTAGACTACTGTAATGCCCTCTACCTTGGTCTACCAGCAAAAGAATTGCAGCGCTTACAGCTGGTGCAAAACACAGCTGCCAGGCTATTAACCAACCAGCCCCATTCTAGCCACATAACACCCATCCTCTACTCACTTCACTGGCTGCCTGTACGATGGCGAATCATCTTCAAGATTGGCTTACTGAGTTTCAAAGCATTACATGACCAAGGCCCAAGGTACCTGAAACAGCTTCTGACTCCATACTGCCCCACTCGATTACTGCGATCTGTAGATGAAGGACTTTTAGCAGTACCTAGAATCTACCGTAATTCATCTGGGGGTCGAGCTTTTAGTCATGCGGCTCCGACTCTATGGAACTCACTTCCCCGCACAGTGCAAGAGGCCCCAACTATAGAATCCTTCAAAAGTAGACTCAAGACTTCTCTGTTTACTCAAGCATTTCCATAATGTCCCTTTTAGTATCTTCATGCTTCTGTATTTTATGAAAATGTACTTCATTATTTTCTGTACTATATTATACTATGTATCTGTTAAGCGCCTTGAGTCCTATTGGAGAAAGAGCGCTATATAAATAAAATTATTATAATTATTATTATTATCATGTGATAGTGAAAAGTTTTTATAAATTATTTTTTTATTATATGAGAAAATTATGAGTGCTTTTAAGTCAGTGCATTTTTCAAACTCAGACTTGTGATAGGTGCATATGTGAAATGACAAAAAAATTCCAAAGTAAGTTAAGGTAACAATACAAAGTGCTCAAAAAGAAAAAAAGGGAAGGAAAATAATAAAAAATATATAATTTGTCTTGTAAATAATAAATGATTTTTATTGTATACTAGGTGATTCATCGCGCCCTACGGGCGCTCTTCACACCGTCGTTAGGGGCTACGCCCCGTTAACCTCTGCACGCCTTTGAACATACGCAGGGCGGTAGATAACAGAATCAGAAATGCAGGGCAGTATAGAGGGCATACAGAAATGGTGTCCAGTTGAGATAAGATAGAGAGGCGTAGGGGGGGAGAAAGGGAATGTACAGAAACGCTGTGCGATCGGTAAAGGATAGGGAGAGGCAGGGTGGTAGCGAGAGGATAAAGAGAGGGAAGGTGTTAGACAGAAAATACCGTTGCAAGGGGCTACGATCCATTATCCCCTGCATGGGCTTCAGCTGTGCTATAATTGTTATTATATGGAGTATTACCTGGTTTTTTTTATGGCAGTGGGTAAATATTGTAAGGGGGGAGGGCGTGCGATTGTCAAGGGGGCGTAGGCCTTTGTGAGGGCGTGCAGAGTGGCCGCAGGGCACAATGAATAACATAGTGTAGAGTGTAGTATATATTGCTAGTGTCTGCATTATGAAGTACCAGATGAGTAACAGCAATGCACTGTAGATAAGATACGAAGGTGCTGTGGCCACAGGTAGCAGAGCCGCTTATACACACAATGGCCACAGGTAGCAGAGCCGCTTATACACTCAATACCCACAGGTAGCAGAACCGCTTATACACACAATGGCCACAGGTAGCAGAGCCGCTTATACACACAGTGGCCACAGGTAGCAGAGCCACTTATACACACAATACCCACAGGGGGCAGAGGCGCTTATACACACAGTGCCCACAGATAGCAGAGCCGCTTATACACACAATACCCACAGGTAGCAGAACCGCTTATACACACATTACCCACAGGGGGCAGAGGCGCTTATACACACAGTGCCCACAGATAGCAGAGCCGCTTATACACACAATACCCACAGGTAGCAGAACCGCTTATACACACAATACCCACAGGTAGCAGAACCGCTTATACACACAATACCCACAGGGGGCAGAGGCGCTTATACACACAGTGCCCACAGGTAGCAGAGGCGCTTATACACACAATACCCACAGGGGGCAGAGGCGCTTATACACACAGTGCCCACAGGTAGCAGAGGGGCTTATACACACAGTGGCCACAGGTAGCAGAGGCGCTTATACACACAATAACCCACAGGTAGCAGAGCCGCTTATACACACAATGGCCACAGGTAGCAGAGCCGCTTATACACACAATACCCACAGGTAGCAGAGCCGCTTATACACACAATGGCCACAGGTAGCAGAGCCGCTTATACACACAATACCCACAGGTAGCAGAGGCGCTTATACACACAGTGGGCACAGGTAGCAGAGCCGCTTATACACACACAATGCCCACAGGTAGCAGAGCCGCTTATACACACAATACCCACAGGTAGCAGAACCGCTTATACACACAATACCCACAGGTAGCAGAGCCACTTATACACACATTACCCACAGGTAGCAGAACCGCTTATACACACAATACCCACAGGGGCAGAGGCGCTTATACACACAGTGCCCACAGGTAGCAGAGGGGCTTATACACACAATGGGCACAGGTAGCAGAGCCACATGTACACACATTACCCACAGGTAGCAGAACCGCTTATACACACAATACCCACAGGGGGCAGAGACGCTTATACACACAGTGCCCACAGCTAGCTGAGCCGCTTATACACACAATACCCCCAGGTAGCAGAGGCGCTTATACACAGTGCCCACAGGTAGCAAAGGTGCTTATACACACAATGGGCACAGGTAGCAGAGCCACGTGTACACACAATACCCACAGGTAGCAGAGCGGCGTATACACACAATACCCACAGGTAGGAAAGCCGCTTATACACACAGTGCCCACAGGTAGCAGAGCCGCTTATACACACAGTGTGCACAGGTAGCAGCGCCACTTATACACAATGGGCACAGGTAGCAGTGTTGCTTATACACATAATGGCCACAGTATTAGTGTTTCTAATTAATCCAATGTCCATTGGTAGCAACTATACTCACAAAAGTTTGGGGGGTTTGGAAAGGGGGTGGGTTCAGTGAGGTTCCTATCCGTGCGGAGAGGTGGGTATGGGGGAGGGGCAGGGTTGCAGCGGGTGGGGGAGGGGCGGGGGGTGCTGCAGGTGTTGGAGCTACGGGTAGGGGCGTGAGTGCCGCGGGTAGGAGCGGATGTGGGGGATGCCTTGGGATTCCCGCAGGGGGGGCCAGCGGGTGTTGGTGCTGTGGGTGGGGGAGGGGGCAGAGTGCCACGGGTGGTGCGGGTGTTGGTGCTGCGGGTGAGGGAGGGGGTGGAGTGCCACGGGTGGTTGGTGGATGCGGTGGATGTCGCGGGTAGGTGGCGCGGGTGTTGGTGCTGCGGGTGGGAGAGCCGTGGGTGGGGGGCGAATGCGGTTGGTTGCTTCGGGTGTTGGTGCTACGGGTGGGGGCGGGAGTTCCGCGGGTGGGTGCCGCGGGTGTTTGTGCTCTGGGTGGGGGAGGGGACGGGAGTGCCGCGGGTGGATGCGGCGGGTGTTTGTGCTACGGGTGGGGGCGGGAGCAGTGGCGCTACAACGTGGGTGCGAGGGGTGCGGGCCGCACCCGGGTGTTACCCTCTGAGGGGTGACACCAAAGTGCCGGCTCCTGTCACAGTGCAGAAGCCAGCACTGCAGATACAGCAGTGTCCGGGTAAAAGCCGTATGCCCCGACCCACAATGTGCCGAAAACGGGGGTCGGGACGCGAGGCCACGCCGCCTTCCGCGAAGCAACGCCCCCTTTTCACCCGCGACCGCGGGTAAGTGACGGGTGGATGCCGCAGGTGGGGGGCAGATGCGGGTGGTTGCCGCGGGTGGGAGGGAGGGCGAGTTGTGCCGAAAACGGGGGTCGGGACGCAAAGCCACGCCCCCTTCTGCGAAGCCACGCCCCCCTTTTCAACCGCAACCGCGGGTAAGTGACGGGTGGATGCCGCGGGTGGGGGGCAGATGCGGGTGGTTGCCGCGGGTGGGAGGGGGGGGGCGAGTTGTGCCGAAAACGGGGGTCGGGACGTGAAGCCACGCCCCCTTCCACAAAGCCACGCCCCCTTTTCACCCGCGACCGCGGGTAAGTGACGGGTGGATGCCGCGGGTGGGAGAGGGAGCGAGAGCAGCTGCCAGTGCTCAGCATGTCCCCCTGAACTCTGCAGCAGCCGCTAGTCTGTGAGGCGGGTAGTGTGAGTTCCGCTCACAGTCAGCGGCTGCGGTGTCACCAGAGAGAGTGTACGGGGAGAAGGGAGACTGGGGACTGGGCGGAGTTTGGGAGGGGACTGGGCGGAGATGGGGAGGGGACTGTTCCTGGCCAGATCTGTGCCTGTGACTCCGCCCAGCGTTACGGGCACGGGTTCACTACGGCTGGCCGGCGGTCGGGCTCCCGGCGACCAGCATCCCGGCGCCGGGAGCCCGACCGCCGGCTTACCGACAGCTTGGCGAGCGCAAATGAGCCCCTTGCGCGCTCGCTGCGCTCGCCACGCTACGGGCACGGTGGCGCGCTACGCGCGCCACACTATTTTATTCTCCCTCTATGGGGGTCGTGGACCCCCACGAGGGAAAATAAGTGTCGGTATGCCGGCTGTCGGGCTCCCGGCGCCGGTATACTGAGCGCCGGGAGCCCGACCGCCGGCAAACAGAAGACCACCCACGGGCACAGAGTCACAGACTTAGGCAAATATATAGGAGATTATTTATAAATTTGATTGGTCATAAAGTGACTGTCTTTCTTTTAAGTCATTTTCTTAGAATATGATTAAATTAATATATCCTTATATGTAATTCAATTGGTGTGTCTACCCAGAAAGAGTGCCAAAGTATAATGGACATGTTACATGGTGATTTTTAATGTACAATTATAAACATCTGCCAATTTTGGTATCACCTTATTCTATGTTATTAAAGATTGTTACTTATTGATTATGGAGAAGAAGGTGTAATAAGAAGAGAAAGAAGCATGAAGATATCCATTCTATGTGTCTTTAAATTCCAGAGAGAGAGAAAAGTATATATGTAATGAAAAAAAATGAAAAGGATGGGTCATAAAGAAATAATGGTTTAAAGGAAATGAAAATAGTTGTTATATTCATTAAGCCCCTTCGGGTGTTGACTGTCCATCAAAAATATTGTTTTAGTTTCTAAATGTAGGAGGTATTTATCAATATCTCCTCCTCTAAAATCAGTCTGTATATGTTTCATGCCAAAGGCTTGCAAGCCTTTAGGATTGCCATACTGGTAATGTAAGAAGTGGCTGGCTTAAGGATTTGAATTTTCTCTTATCTTGTATAGCATTTCTAATACTACCCAGATATTCGAGTAGTCTCACCTTTAGGAATCTAATTGTCTTACCAATGTAGATTTTGTGACGGGGAAGATTAGTTGGTACACTACTCCTGGAGTTGTACAATCAATGTAACCATCAATTTTCCACATTTTACCATATTTATCAGGATATTCTGTTTTTGTTATCATGTACTGGCAGGCTTTATATTGTCTACAACAATAAGAGCCTTGTTTATGATGGATTTGTTTTTTAAAAGATGGTAGGTGGCTCTGAACCAAAACGTCTTTTAAATTTAGGGATTTCCTCCAGCTAATCTGCACTGTTTCTGGTAAAATGTACTTCAAATCAGTGTCGGTTTGAAGGATTGACCAGTGTTTTTGTAGTATGGTATTAATTTAGTCCCATTTATTATTGAATGTTCCTATAAATCTTACTGGTTCTTCTTTTTGGACTTTAGGCTTTGGCGTAAGTAAATATTTTCCCTTGAGTATGTTTTGGTTTCATGTTTGGCTGCTTTTATCATTTGATTACTGTAAACCCTCTGTTTGAGTCTGTCACACAATTGTTGTTCTATTACTCAAAATCTGTGTTTATCAAAGCAATTTCTCTTTGTACGTAAAAACTCACCTTTTGGAATAGCTTTTATTGTTGTTGGAAAGTGTGAGCTTCTAGAATGCAAAATTATATTTGTAGCAATTTCCCTCCCAAAAATATTGGTTGATATTGAGCCCTCTTCTTCTATCATAATAGAAAGGTCTACAAAGTTCACTTTTTATTGTCTAATTTCACACATGAGTTTTAAATTCAAGTCATTGGCGTTGAGAATGAAAATAAATAGGTTTAACTGGTTTTGAGCTCCATCCCACAGAATTAAGATGTCATCAATATATCTCAGATAGAGAAGGATATGGTCAGTGTAAATCTCATCAATTCCCTCTCCCACCACTCCAGGTAGAGGCTGGCATACAGTAAGTGGTGGCACAAGCTGTCCCCATCGCCGTGCCTCTAACTTGGAGGTAGATCTTCTCATTACATGTAAATTCATTTCTAGTTAATATGAATTCTAATGGTGAGAGGAAAAATATGTTAAAATCCTGTTGTCTTCCAATGTTAAGAAAATACTAAACTGCTTGTATTCCTTTATTGTGATCAATACTGGTGTACAAACTTTCAATGTCATACGTTGCCAGCCAAGATCCTTGGCTCACAGACAGATCTTGTAGTTTCATTAAGACATCTATCATCTCTCTGACGTCTGAACGTAAAGAAATGACAAATTACCGTAGGCATTGAACAATGAATATACTCACCTTTTCAGTTAAACTCCCCATCCCAGAGATGATGGGTCTCCCTGGAGAGATAGTTTAATTTTTATGAATTTTGGCAGTAAGTACAGAGTCTGTATTTTAAGTTTATCATTGTATAGAAATGTAAAATCCTTCTTAGTTATTTTTCCATGTGCCTTTTGTACCTATTAGAAGAATGGGTGAGGGGCACCAATTCCCTCTCTGGCACAAGGCACCAAAAAGTCTAGTTATGGCTCTGTACAGCAGACAAAAGAGACAGCACCCTGAGACTGCTACACCAGGTGCCACAGCCACCACCAGCCACACACCCCACAACCCAGAACTGAGACAGACATGTCCGTTCAGTTCAGTATCCACAGCCGGAGTGAAAATGGCGCTGATCACCAGGACCTTTATAGAATCCAAAACCCCATGAGAATCCGACAGCTGGAAAATGACATTTTGCCTTGTTTTGGGATTCAAGTCTGGTGGGAAACTTCAATCAGGACTCGGATCTGTAGTCGGATTGGGAAGTTTGTGTGGGTTCGGTTCTTGGAAAACCAGTCCTGCTCATCTCTAGTTACAACCCACAATACTGTTCTGAAAGCAGAGCGTGTGGCTTGACAGTCTTAGTAGTAAATGAGATAATCATAATAACGAAATTACACATAAGAGAATATGGTCTTGGCAGTTATTAACCACCTAACTGTCTAATATTAATTCTAAAAATGTCTTCAATATTTATGTTGTTTTCTATTAACAAAAAAATAAAATTATAGCTATTTAATCTGATTCAGTATAATATTATCAGTTATATAGTAGAGACCATGTAGATGATTTGAAGCTATTTTTTCTTTAAATTAGCACTTACTGTAGGAGGATCAATTGGCTACAGTAAACTATGACAGTAGATTGATCCCCTGGGGGCTATCCAATTAAGCCCCGAAAGCAGCCACTATCAAGAATTTATTTTCACCTTACACGAGGCAGGCAAAAAAAGCCATGAGAACAGATCCGTTTTTGTGATCGCAGCCGCGAAAACACAGAGATCCAGGATTTTATCTCATATCCATGTTTTGTTTTTCCTGAAAATGGTTCAGTTTTCACATGACAAAAATGGGCTTAAATTGAATTGCCCAATACTGACCATCGGGCAAAAATCACAGTTAAAGCCCATTCATTTTTTCATATGAAATATTAACGGGCACAATTGAATTTCCCACTTACCATTAGAGATGAGCGCCTGAAATTTTTCGGGTTTTGTGTTTTGGTTTTGGGTTCGGTTCCGCGGCCGTGTTTTGGGTTCGAACGCGTTTTGGCAAAACCTCACCGAATTTTTTTTGTCGGATTCGGGTGTGTTTTGGATTCGGGTGTTTTTTTCAAAAAACACTAAAAAACAGCTTAAATCATAGAATTTGGGGGTCATTTTGATCCCAAAGTATTATTAACCTCAAAAACCATAATTTACACTCATTTTCAGTCTATTCTGAATACCTCACACCTCACAATATTATTTTTAGTCCTAAAATTTGCACCGAGGTCGCTGTGTGAGTAAGATAAGCGACCCTAGTGGCCGACACAAACACCGGGCCCATCTAGGAGTGGCACTGCAGTGTCACGCAGGATGTCCCTTCCAAAAAACCCTCCCCAAACAGCACATGACGCAAAGAAAAAAAGAGGCGCAATGAGGTAGCTGTATGAGTAAGATTAGCGACCCTAGTGGCCGACACAAACACCGGGCCCATCTAGGAGTGGCACTGCAGTGTCACGCAGGATGGCCCTTCCAAAAAACCCTCCCCAAACAGCACATGACGCAAAGAAAAAAAGAGGCGCAATGAGGTAGCTGACTGTGTGAGTAAGATTAGCCACCCTAGTGGCCGACACAAACACCGGGCCCATCTAGGAGTGGCACTGCAGTGTCACGCAGGATGTCCCTTCCAAAAAAACCCTCCCCAATCAGCACATGATGCAAAGAAAAAGAAAAGAAAAAAGAGGTGCAAGATGGAATTGTCCTTAGGCCCTCCCACCCACCCTTATGTTGTATAAACAAAACAGGACATGCACACTTTAACCAACCCATCATTTCAGTGACAGGGTCTGCAACACGACTGTGACTGATATGACGGGTTGGTTTGGACCCCCCCCAAAAAAGAAGCAATTAATCTCTCCTTGCACAAACTGGCTCTACAGAGGCAAGATGTCCACCTCATCTTCACCCTCCGATATATCACCGTGTACATCCCCCTCCTCACAGATTATCAATTCGTCCCCACTGGAATCCACCATCTCAGCTCCCTGTGTACTTTGTGGAGGCAATTGCTGCTGGTCAATGTCTCCGCGGAGGAATTGATTATAATTCATTTTAATGAACATCATCTTCTCCACATTTTCTGGATGTAACCTCGTACGCCGATTGCTGACAAGGTGAGCGGCGGCACTAAACACTCTTTCGGAGTACACACTTGTGGGAGGGCAACTTAGGTAGAATAAAGCCAGTTTGTGCAAGGGCCTCCAAATTGCCTCTTTTTCCTGCCAGTATAAGTACGGACTGTGTGACGTGCCTACTTGGATGCGGTCACTCATATAATCCTCCACCATTCTATCAATGTTGAGAGAATCATATGCAGTGACAGTAGACGACATGTCCGTAATCGTTGTCAGGTCCTTCAGTCCGGACCAGATGTCAGCATCAGCAGTCGCTCCAGACTGCCCTGCATCACCGCCAGCGGGTGGGCTCGGAATTCTGAGCCTTTTCCTCGCACCCCCAGTTGCGGGAGAATGTGAAGGAGGAGATGTTGACAGGTCGCGTTCCGCTTGACTTGACAATTTAAAAACCAGCAGGTCTTTCAACCCCAGCAGACCTGTGTCTGCCGGAAAGAGAGATCCAAGGTAGGCTTTAAATCTAGGATCGAGCACGGTGGTCAAAATGTAGTGCTCTGATTTCAACAGATTGACCACCCGTGAATCCTTGTTAAGCGAATTAAGGGCTGCATCCACAAGTCCCACATGCCTAGCGGAATCGCTCCCTTTTAGCTCCTTCTTCAATGCCTCCAGCTTCTTCTGCAAAAGCCTGATGAGGGGAATGACCTGACTCAGGCTGGCAGTGTCTGAACTGACTTCACGTGTGGCAAGTTCAAAGGGCATCAGAACCTTGCACAACGTTGAAATCATTCTCCACTGCGCTTGAGACAGGTGCATTCCATCTCCTATATCGTGCTCAATTGTATAGGCTTGAATGGCCTTTTGCTGCTCCTCCAACCTCTGAAGCATATAGAGGGTTGAATTCCACCTCGTTACCACTTCTTGCTTCAGATGATGGCAGGGCAGGTTCAGTAGTTTTTGGTGGTGCTCCAGTCTTCTGTACGTGGTGCCTGTACGCCGAAAGTGTCCCGCAATTTTTCTGGCCACCGACAGCATCTCTTGCACGCCCCTGTCGTTTTTTAAAAAATTCTGCACCACCAAATTCAAGGTATGTGCAAAACATGGGACGTGCTGGAATTTGCCCATATTTAATGCACACACAATATTGCTGGCGTTGTCCGATGCCACAAATCCACAGGAGAGTCCAATTGGGGTAAGCCATTCCGCGATGATCTTCCTCAGTTGCCGTAAGAGGTTTTCAGCTGTGTGCGTATTCTGGAAAGCGGTGATACAAAGCGTAGCCTGCCTAGGAAAGAGTTGGCGTTTGCGAGATGCTGCTACTGGTGCCGCCGCTGCTGTTCTTGCGGCGGGAGTCCATACATCTACCCAGTGGGCTGTCACAGTCATATAGTCCTGACCCTGCCCTGCTCCACTTGTCCACATGTCCGTGGTTAAGTGGACATTGGGTACAACTGCATTTTTTAGGACACTGGTGAGTCTTTTTCTGACGTCCGTGTACATTCTCGGTATCGCCTGCCTACAGAAGTGGAACCTAGATGGTATTTGGTAACGGGGGCACACTGCCTCAATAAATTGTCTAGTTCCCTGTGAACTAACGGCGGATACCGGACGCACGTCTAACACCAACATAGTTGTCAAGGACTCAGTTATCCGCTTTGCAGTAGGATGACTGCTGTGATATTTCATCTTCCTCGCAAAGGACTGTTGAACAGTCAATTGCTTACTGGAAGTAGTACAAGTGGGCTTACGACTTCCCCTCTGGGATGACCATCGACTCCCAGCGGCAACAACAGCAGCGCCAGCAGCAGTAGGCGTTACACGCAAGGATGCATCGGAGGAATCCCAGGCAGGAGAGGACTCGTCAGACTTGCCAGTGACATGGCCTGCAGGACTATTGGCATTCCTGGGGAAGGAGGAAATTGACACTGAGGGAGTTGGTGGGGTGGTTTGTGTGAGCTTGGTTACAAGAGGAAGGGATTTACTGGTCAGTGGACTGCTTCCGCTGTCACCCAAAGTTTTTGAACTTGTCACTGACTTATTATGAATGCGCTCCAGGTGACGTATAAGGGAGGATGTTCCGAGGTGGTTAACGTCCTTACCCCTACTTATTACAGCTTGACAAAGGGAACACACGGCTTGACACCTGTTGTCCGCATTTCTGGTGAAATACCTCCACACCGAAGAGCTGATTTTTTTGGTATTTTCACCTGGCATGTCAACGGCCATATTCCTCCCACGGACAACAGGTGTCTCCCCGGGTGCCTGACTTAAACAAACCACCTCACCATCAGAATCCTCCTGGTCAATTTCCTCCCCAGCGCCAGCAACACCCATATCCTCCTCATCCTGGTGTACTTCAACACTGACATCTTCAATCTGACTATCAGGAACTGGACTGCGGGTGCTCCTTCCAGCACTTGCAGGGGGCGTGCAAATGGTGGAAGGCGCATGCTCTTCACGTCCAGTGTTGGGAAGGTCAGGCATCGCAACCGACACAATTGGACTCTCCTTGTGGATTTGGGATTTCAAAGAACGCACAGTTCTTTGCGGTGCTTTTGCCAGCTTGAGTCTTTTCAGTTTTCTAGCGAGAGGCTGAGTGCTTCCATCCTCATGTGAAGCTGAACCACTAGCCATGAACATAGGCCAGGGCCTCAGCCGTTCCTTGCCACTCCGTGTGGTAAATGGCATATTGGCAAGTTTACGCTTCTCCTCCGACAATTTTATTTTAGGTTTTGGAGTCCTTTTTTTACTGATATTTGGTGTTTTGGTTTTGACATGCTCTGTACTATGCCATTGGGCATCGGCCTTGGCAGACGACGTTGCTGGCATTTCATCGTCTCGGCCATGACTAGTGGCAGCAGCTTCAGCACGAGGTGGAAGTGGATCTTGATCTTTCCCTAATTTTGGAACCTCAACATTTTTGTTCTCCATATTTTAATAGGCACAACTAAAAGGCACCTCAGGTAAACAATGGAGATGGATGGATTGGATACTAGTATACAATTATGGACGGGCTGCCGAGTGCCGACACAGAGGTAGCCACAGCCGTGAACTACCGCACTGTACTGTGTCTGCTGCTAATATATAGACTGGTTGATAAAGAGATAGTATACTCGTAACTAGTATGTATGTATAAAGAAAGAAAAAAAACCCACGGTTAGGTGGTATATACAATTATGGACGGGCTGCCGAGTGCCGACACAGAGGTAGCCACAGCCGTGAACTACCGCACTGTACTGTGTCTGCTGCTAATATATAGACTGGTTGATAAAGAGATAGTATACTCGTAACTAGTATGTATGTATAAAGAAAGAAAAAAAACCCACGGTTAGGTCACTGGTATATACAATTATGGACGGGCTGCCGAGTGCCGACACAGAGGTAGCCACAGCCGTGAACTACCGCACTGTACTGTGTCTGCTGCTAATATATAGACTGGTTGATAAAGAGATAGTATACTCGTAACTAGTATGTATGTATAAAGAAAGAAAAAAAAACCACGGTTAGGTGGTATATACAATTATGGACGGGCTGCCGAGTGCCGACACAGAGGTAGCCACAGCCGTGAACTACCGCACTGTACTGTGTCTGCTGCTAATATATAGACTGGTTGATAAAGAGATAGTATACTCGTAACTAGTATGTATGTATAAAGAAAGAAAAAAAAACCACGGTTAGGTGGTATATACAATTATGGACGGGCTGCCGAGTGCCGACACAGAGGTAGCCACAGCCGTGAACTACCGCACTGTACTGTGTCTGCTGCTAATATATAGACTGGTTGATAAAGAGATAGTATACTCGTAACTAGTATGTATGTATAAAGAAAGAAAAAAAAACCACGGTTAGGTGGTATATACAATTATGGACGGGCTGCCGAGTGCCGACACAGAGGTAGCCACAGCCGTGAACTACCGCACTGTACTGTGTCTGCTGCTAATATAGACTGGTTGATAAAGAGATAGTATACTACTAATATTATATATACTGGTGGTCAGGTCACTGGTCACTAGTCACACTGGCAGTGGCACTCCTGCAGCAAAAGTGTGCACTGTTTAATTTTAATATAATATTATGTACTCCTGGCTCCTGCTATAACCTATAACTGGCACTGCAGTAGTGCTCCCCAGTCTCCCCCACAATTATAAGCTGTGTGAGCTGAGCAGTCAGACAGATATATAATATATATAGATGATGCAGCACACTGGCCTGAGCCTGAGCAGTGCACACAGATATGGTATGTGACTGACTGAGTCACTGTGTGTATCGCTTTTTTCAGGCAGAGAACGGATATATTAAATAAACTGCACTGTGTGTCTGGTGGTCACTCACTATATAATATATTATGTACTCCTGGCTCCTGCTATAACCTATAACTGGCACTGCAGTAGTGCTCCCCAGTCTCCCCCACAATTATAAGCTGTGTGAGCTGAGCAGTCAGACAGATATATAATATTATATATAGATAATAGATGATGCAGCACACTGGCCTGAGCCTGAGCAGTGCACACAGATATGGTATGTGACTGAGTCACTGTGTGCTGTGTATCGCTTTTTTCAGGCAGAGAACGGATTATAAATAAAAGTGGTGGTCAGTCACTGGTCACTATCAGCAAAACTCTGCACTGTACACTACTGAGTACTCCTAATGCTCCCCAAAATTAGTAAATCAAGTGTCTAAACGGAGAGGACGCCAGCCACGTCCTCTCCCTATCAATCTCAATGCACGTGTGAAAATGGCGGCGACGCTCGGCTCCTTATATAGAATCCGAGTCTCGCGATAGAATCCGAGCCTCGCGAGAATCCGACAGCGTCATGATGACGTTCGGGCGCGCTCGGGTTAACCGAGCAAGGCGGGAAGATCCGAGTCGCTCGGACCCGTGAAAAAAAACATGAAGTTCTGGCGGGTTCGGATTCAGAGAAACCGAACCCGCTCATCTCTACTTACCATGTGCCAGTAAATTTACTGATGACTGACATACAAAATTGTGGTAAATTAACAGCCAGCACAAAATGAATAGCATTCTCCACTGACAGTCCCACGTCTCATGGTCCTGATTCCAGCTGCCTAGCAGGTTGGGACCTATTTGAATGATGTGGGGTCTTGCTGTAAATGTATGTTGTCTGGAAGAATCGGGGAGTTACTTACTGTAGATGGATCAAAGATCTAAAGTCATTTTACAACATATTTCAATCAAAAATCTTAGGTTACATTACAGTAAGCCACAAACAGTCTCTTGTTCTCTGTGACATGAATCCTCATCGATTCCTTGTACCTGTGTCATATCAGAGATATCAGTCGGATAATCAAGTAATATGAGGGTTACTGTAGTAACTACGAGTCTGCTGAGCGATTGATAACAATGATCCCTGGTGGGTGACAGAGCCACTCACAGATCACACATGAATCTCAAACTCTTTAATCAAACAGTAAACTGCAAGAGATATTTACTTTATTTGTTGATCAGCTGAGTATAAATGTACAGTAATATATGGGAAATCATTTTATTAAGGTTTATCATTTGCACATTGTCAGGAAGATCTGGTGTATTTAAGTATATTTGCATCTCAGACTTACAGTAGGGACTAATTTGAGTCACACGCTGCCGCCGCTTCTTTTGGTGTAGTTGTATCTATGACTATATTCTAATGCTGTAAAAACCCTTTTCCTGGTGTGCAAGCTGCGTCTGACTGTTCCAGGGCCGAGACGCTGACCTCCTGCATCTGTAGATGCTGTAATACCGCTCAGTATGTCTTTACATGTCACCATCAGTCACACCACAGACACTTACCCCAGCCATAAGCTAGGTGCAGATTTTCCTTCTGAGAGTGGCCTCCAATGTTAGCATCTAAACATCTGTGTACGAAGCCACTGCAGTAACATACCAGCATCACTCCTGCACTTCCATTAAATTAACCCTCTACATACATCAGACTAGCCACCTCCCAGTTAACACCCAGTCATCACCCAGGAAGCCCACTGGTGTATCTTTAGTAGGTGCAGGGTGTGCAGTGCACATGGGTCCATGGGTTTAGGGGGATCTACACACTGCACACCCTGAACCCATATAATTATACTCCATCAGCCTGGCTGCAGAGATGCAAAAATCCTAGAGCACATGCTTAGTCAATATTGGCACAAAGGGGTTGATTTAGATCTAATCACTGATGTGCATTTTCACACACAGCGGGTGATCAGGTACTAACTACGCATGCACATTGGACAGCAACAAAGGGCATCATTGGTCAGCGACGGGATGGTGTGAAAAATCTGATCGCGCGGGCATTCGCAAGGTGGTTGACAGGTGGAAGCCATTTGTGGGTGGTACCTGACCATTTATTGGGAGTGTATGGAAAAATGCAGGTGTTCCTAAGCGTTTTCAGAGAGGGTGTCTGACGTCAGCTCCAGCCCCAATCAGCCTGCTGTGATCGCACTGTAAGAGTAAGTCCTGAGCTGGGCAAAGACTGGACACAGTGGATTTTAGCAATTTGGCGTACACATGGGAACGCACACTAGCACAGTGAATTTACACTCCCCTGGAGGTGGCGACTATCTGAACGCAGGACAGCAAAGTTAGCAATCAAATCTGAATCACCCCCATAGTCAGAGTCTACCGCTCTACCAAAGATGAGGAGGTCCACATGGAGCATGCACATGGGAGTTTTTCTTTTTTAAACCACCCATGGAAACACAAAATACATTTTCAATACACTCCTGCATGTGTCTAAAATTGCTTCTTCATCTCTGTACAAACACAATCAGGATGTATGTACAGTGCGATTTAGACACATGCACAGTATAAAGAAAATGCTCAACTGCACCTGACACAGCATGTGACTCAGAATCAGGCCTTATTACTCTCTATGAGCTAAGATAAATATAATTGCCCCATAGTCAGTAAGGTCACTCACTGATGTTCTTTTCTGGACTGCACAGTGGTCAATAATAAACCCTTCATCAGCGAGAACTTTTTTTACAAAGTTCTCATCATATTTGAACACATGTACCTTGTCCTGCCCAATCATCATATAAGTTGTATTTAAAGCCCCAAACAATATCAGGTATCCTTCAGGTTTTAGTAGCTTCACAAATTTCCTGAAATTAATTATATAATCATCTTGGTCTTTGCTGATGACATCCAGCATACATCCACTGATGACACAGTCTGCTGGTGGGAGCACCTCCGGGTCCGTCAGATTCTCTTTGTCAATGTTACATTTCATGATCTTTGTTATTGCCATCTTCAACAGTTCACTGTCCTGACACTGGTCACTGAAATATACAAACACAATAAGGTTTATTGGGATCTAGGACTAGCCATGCCACCACATGATAAATAAAATATGGGGCAGGACGTAATTACGCCCGAGTTCAGTGGCTGTGTGGGATGCCAGCCCAACTCGGACATTTTTATAAAGGGGCAATCACTTACAAGTAGAGATGAGTGGGTTCAGATCTCAGAGATCCTACCCACCCTCTGAACTTCACAATCAGAGCTGGGAATCAAGACCGGCTTGGGACTTACCACCAGACTCGGATCCCAGAATGAGGAAAAACATCATGATCCCAGTGTCGGAATCTCACAGGTTTTGGATTCCATATGAGGAGCTGCGTGTCACCACCATTTTTACTCTGGTGGTGACATGCAATTGGAGAGTGAAGGAGAGAGACCTCTGTCTCTCTATGGGTGGCAGCAATGGGTTTGGTCAGTGTGTGCTCTTTAGGGGTGCTGTCCTTTTGTGCTGTTTAGGATGCTGTCCTGTGGTGTTCTGTGCTGTTAGTGGTGCTGTACATGGGTGTTGCTGTTCGGTGCTGTACAGGGGCACTATCATATATGCTGTATAAAATACAAGGGTGTTGTATAAGTAAAGGTACACTAGCCCTGTCTTGTATGCTGTAAAATAAAAACACAGTGGTGTTATTTAAATACAGATGTGCTATTCCTGTCCTGTATGCTGAAAAAATACAGGGGTGTTGTTAAAATACAGGGGTGCTGTGTCTCTGTCTTGTATGCTATAAAAATACAGGAGTGTTGTTGAAATACAAGGGTGCTCTAAAATACAGGGGTGCTGTGTACCTGTCTTGTATGCAGTATAAATAAATGGGTTTTGTTAAAATACAGGGGTACTGGTCCTGTCCTGTTTGCTGTAAAAATACAGGGCTGTTGTTAAAATAAAGGTACACTGGCCCTGTCTTTTATACTGTGAAAATACAGGGGTGTTGTTAAAATACAATGTTGCTTGTAATGTCCTTTTTACTGTAAAAAATACAGTTTTAAAAAAAATACAGGGATGCTGGTCCTGTCCTTATGCTGTAGAAATACAGAGGTGTTGTTAAAATACAGGGGTGCTATGAACATACAGGGGTGCTGTGTCTCTAACCTGTATGCTGTAAAAATATAGTGGTGCTGAGAAAGTACAGGGGTGCTTTGTCCCTGTCTTATATGCTTTTAAAAATACAGGGGTGTTGATAAAATACAGGGGTACTGGTCCTGTCTTGTATGCTGTAAAATACAGGGGTGCTGTGAAAATAAAAGGGCGCTGTGTCCCTGTCTTGTATGCTGCAAAAATACAGGGCTGTTGTTAAAATGAAGGTACACTGGCCCTGTCTTGTCTACTGTGAAAATACAGGGGTGTTGTTAAAATACAATGTTGCTTGTAATGTCCTTTTTACTGTAAAAATACAGTCTTAAAAAAAATACAGGGGTGCTGGTCCTGTCCTTATGCTGTAGAAATACAGAGGTGTTGTTAAAATACAGGGGTGCTCTGAACATACAGGGGTGCTGTGTCTCTGTCTTGTATGCTTTAAAAATCCAGGGGTGTTGTTAAAATACAGGGGTGCTGTGTCCCTGTCTTGTATGCTGTAAAAATACAGGGGTCTTGTTAAAATACAAGGGTGCTCTAAAATACAGGGGTGCTGGTCCTGTCCTGCTTGCTGTAAAAATACAGGGCTGTTGTTAAAATAAAAGTACACTGGCCCTGTCTTTTATGCTGTAAAAAATACAAGGGTGTTGTTAAAATACAGAGGCGCTGGTCCTGTCCTGTATACTGTAAAAATACAGGGGTGTTTTTAAAATACAGGCATGCTGGTCCTGTCCTGTATGCTGTAAAAATATAGGGGTGCTGAGAAAATACAGGGGTGCTGTGTTCCTGTCTTGTATGCTGTAAAAAATCAGGGGTGTTGTTTAAATACAGGGGTTTAGTAAAAATGCAGGGTTGCTTTGTCCCTGTTTTGTTTGCTGCAAAAATACAGGGGTGTTGTTAAAATACAGGGGTGCTGGCCTTGTCCTGAATGATGTAGAAGTACAGGGGTGTTGAAAAAATATAGGGGTGCTGGTCCTGTCCAATATGCTGTAAAAATACAGGGTTGTTGTTAAAATAAAAAAACATTGTCCCTGTCCTATATGCTGTAAAAATACTAGGGTGCTGTTAAAATAAAGAGGTTCTGTAAAAATACAGGGTTGCTGTGTCCATGTTTTGTATGCTGTAAAAATACAGGGGTCTTATTAAAATACAAGGGTGCTGGTCATGTCCTGTTTACTGTAAAAATACAGGGATTTTGTTAAAATATAGGGGTGCTCCAAACATACAGGGGTGCTGTGTCTCTGTCTTGTATGCTGTAATAATCCAGGGGTTTTGTTAAAATACAGGGATGCTTGTCATGTCTGGTATGCTGTAAAAATACAGGGGTGTTGATAAAATACAGGGGTGCTGGTCTTGTCTTGTATGCTGTAAAATACAGGGGTGCTGTGAAAATGCAGGGGCGCTGTGTCCCTGTCTTGTATGCTGCAAAAATACAGGGCTGTTGTTAAAATGAAGGTACACTGGCCCTGTCTTGTCTACTGTGAAAATACAGGGGTGCTGTTAAAATACAATGTTGCTTGTAATGTCCTTTTTACTGTAAAAAAACACAGTTTTAAAAAAAATACAGGGATGCTGGTCCTGTCCTTATGCTGTAGAAATACAGAGGTGTTGTTAAAATACAGGGGTGCTATGAACATACAGGGGTGCTGTGTCTCTGTCCTGTATGCTGTAAAAATATAGTGGTGCTGAGAAAGTACAGGGGTGCTGTGTCCCTGTCTTATATGCTTTAAAAAATCAGGGGTGTTGTTTAAATACAGGGGTTCAGTGAAAATGCAGGGTTGCTTTGTCCCTGTTTTGTTTGCTGTAAAAATACAGGGGTGTTGTTAAAATACAGGGGTGCTGGCCTTGTCCTGAATGATGTAGAAGTACAGGGGTGTTGTTAAAATATTGGGGTGCTGGTCCTTTCCAATATGCTGTAAAAATACAGGGTTGTTGTTAAAATAAAAAAACACTGGCCCTGTCCAATATGCTGTAAAAATACAAGGGTGCTGTTAAAATAAAGGGGTTCTGTGAAAATACAGGGTTGCTGTGTCCATGTTTTGTATGCTGTAAAAATACAGGGGTCTTATTAAAATACAAGGGTGCTGGTCATGTCCTGTAAGCTGTAAAAATACAGGGGTGTTGTTAAAATAGAGGGGTGCTCCAAACATACAGGGGTGCTGTGTCTCTGTTTTGTATGCTGTAATATTCCATTGGTTTTGCTAAAATACAGGGTTGCTTGTCATGTCTGGTATGCTGTAAAAATACAGGGGTGTTGATAAAATACAGGGGTACTGGTCCTGTCTTGTATGCTGTAAAATACAGGGGTGCTGAGAAAATACAAGGGCGCTGTGTCCCTGTCTTGTATGCTGCAAAAATACAGGGCTGTTGTTAAAATGAAGGTACACTGGCCCTGTCTTGTATACTGTGAAAATACAGGGGTGTTGTTAAAATACAATGTTGCTTGTAATGTCCTTTTTACTGTAAAAATACAGTCTTAAAAAAAATACAGGGGTGCTGGTCCTGTCCTTATGCTGTAGAAATACAGAGGTGTTGTTAAAATACAGGGGTGCTCTGAACATACAGGGGTGCTGTGTCTCTGTCTTGTATGCTTTAAAAATCCAGGGGTGTTGTTAAAATACAGGGGTGCTGTGTCCCTGTCTAGTATGCTGTAAAAATACAGGGTTCTTGTTAAAATACAAGGGTGCTCTAAAATACAGGGGTGCTGGTCCTGTCCTGCTTGCTGTAAAAATACAGGGCTGTTGTTAAAATAAAGGTACACTGGCCCTGTCTTTTATGCTGTAAAAAAAACAAGGGTGTTGTTAAAATATATAGGGGCGCTGGTCCTGTCCTGTATACTGTAAAAATACAGGGGTGTTTTTAAAATACAGGCATGCTGGTCCTGTCCTGTATGCTGTAAAAATATAGGGGTGCTGAGGAAATACAGGGGTGCTGTGTTCCTGTCTTGTATGCTGTAAAAAATCAGGGGTGTTGTTTAAATACAGGGGTTCAGTAAAAATGCAGGGTTGCTTTGTCCCTGTCTTGTATGCTGCAAAAATACAGGGCTGTTGTTAAAATGAAGGTACACTGGCCCTGTCTTGTCTACTGTGAAAATACAGGGGTGTTGTTAAAATACAATGTTGCTTGTAATGTCCTTTTTACTGTAAAAATACAGTCTTAAAAAAAATACAGGGGTGCTGGTCCTGTCCTTATGCTGTTGAAATACAGAGGTGTTGTTAAAATACAGGGGTGCTCTGAACATACAGGGGTGCTGTGTCTCTGTCTTGTATGATTTAAAAATCCAGGGGTGTTGTTAAAATACAGGGGTGCTGTGTCCCTGTCTTGTATGCTGTAAAAATACAGGGGTCTTGTTAAAATACAAGGGTGCTCTAAAATACAGGGGTGCTGGTCCTGTCCTGCTTGCTGTAAAAATACAGGGCTGTTGTTAAAATAAAGGTACACTGGCCCTGTCTTTTATGCTGTAAAAAATACAAGGGTGTTGTTAAAATACAGAGGCGCTGGTCCTGTCCTGTATACTGTAAAAATACAGGGGTGTTTTTAAAATACAGGCATGCTGGTCCTGTCCTGTATGCTGTAAAAATATAGGGGTGCTGAGGAAATACAGGGGTGCTGTGTTCCTATCTTGTATGCTGTAAAAAATCAGGCGTGTTGTTTAAATACAGGGGTTCAGTGAAAATGGAGGGTTGCTTTTTCCCTGTTTTGTTTGCTGCAAAAATACAGGGGTGTTGTTAAAATACAGGGGTGCTGGCCTTGTCCTGAATGATGTAGAAGTACAGGGATGTTGAAAAAATATAGGGGTGCTGGTCCTGTCCAATATGCTGTAAAAATACAGAGTTGTTGTTAAAATAAAAAAACACTGGCCCTGTCCTATATGCTGTAAAAATACAAGGGTGCTGTTAAAATAAAGGGGTTCTGTGTAAATACAGGGTTGCTGTGTACGTGTTTTGTATGCTGTAAAAATACAGGGGTCTTATTAAAATACAAGGGTGCTGGTCATGTCCTGTTTACTGTAAAAATACAGGGATTTTGTTAAAATATAGGGGTGCTCTAAACATACAGGGGTGCTGTGTCTCTGTCTTGTATGCTGTAATAATCCAGGGGTTTTGTTAAAATACAGGGATGCTTGTCATGTCTGGTATGCCGTAAAAATACAGGGGTGTTGATAAAATACAGGGGTGCTGGTCCTGTCTTGTATGCTGTAAAATACAGGGGTGCTGTGAAAATACAGGGGCGCTGTGTCCCTGTCTTGTATGCTGCAAAAATACAGGGCTGTTGTTAAAATGAAGGTACACTGGCCCTGTCTTGTATACTGTGAAAATACAGGGGTGTTGTTAAAATACAATGTTGCTTGTAATGTCCTTTTTACTGTAAAAAATACAGTTTTAAAAAAAAATACAGGGATGCTGGTCCTGTCCTTATGCTGTAGAAATACAGAGCTGTTGTTAAAATACAGGGGTGCTATGAACAAAAAAGGGGTGATGTGTCTCTGTCCTGTATGCTGTAAAAATATAGTGGTGCTGAGAAAATACAGGGGTGCTGTGTCCCTGTCTTATATGCTGTAAAAAATCAGGGGTGTTGTTTAAATAGAGGGTTCAGTGAAAATGCAGGGTTGCTTTGTACCTGTTTTGTTTGCTGTAAAAATACAGGGGTGTTGTTAAAATACAGGGGTACTGGCCTTGTCCTGAATGATGTAGAAGTACAGGGGTGTTGTTAAAATATAGGGGTGCTGGCCTTGTCCTGAATGATGTAGAAGTACAGGGGTGTTGTTAAAATATAGGGGTGCTGGTCCTGTCCAATATGCTGTAAAAATACAGGGTTGTTGTTAAAATAAAAAAACACTGGCCCTGTCCTATATGCTGTAAAAATACAAGGGTGCTGTTAAAATAAAGGGGTTCTGTGAAAATACAGGGTTGCTGTGTCCGTGTTTTGTATGCTGTAAAAATACAGGGGTCTTATTAAAATTCAAGGGTGCTGGTCATGTCCTTTTTACTGTAAAAATACTGGGATTTTATTAAAATACAGGGGTGCTGGTCCTGTCCTGTAAGCTGTAAAAATACAGGGGTGTTGTTAAAATATAGGGGTGCTCCAAACATACAGGGGTGCTGTGTCTCTGTTTTGTATGCTGTAATAATCCATTGGTTTTGCTAAAATACAGGGTTGCTTGTCATGTCTGGTATGCTGTAAAAATACAGGGGTGTTGATAAAATACAGGGGTACTGGTCCTGTCTTGTATGCTGTAAAATACAGGGGTGCTGTGAAAATACAAGGGCGCTGTGTCCCTGTCTTGTATGCTGCAAAAATACAGGGCTGTTGTTAAAATGAAGGTACACTGGCCCTGTCTTGTATACTGTGAAAATACAGGGGTGTTGTTAAAATACAATGTTGCTTGTAATGTCCTTTTTACTGTAAAAATACAATCTTAAAAAAAATACACGGGTGCTGATCCTGTCCTTATGCTGTTGAAATACAGAGGTGTTGTTAAAATACAGGGGTGCTCTGAACATACAGGGGTGCTGTGTCTCTGTCTTGTATGCTTTAAAAATCCAGGGGTGTTGTTAAAATACAGGGGTGCTGTGTCCCTCTCTTGTATGCTGTAAAATACAGGGGTCTTGTTAAAATACAAGGGTGCTCTAAAATACAGGGGTGCTGGTCCTGTCCTGCTTGCTGTAAAAATACAGGGCTGTTGTTAAAATAAAGGTACACTGGCCCTGTCTTTTATGCTGTAAAAAATACAAGGGTGTTGTTAAAATACAGAGGCGCTGGTCCTGTCCTGTATACTGTAAAAATACAGGGGTGTTTTTAAAATGCAGGCATGCTGGACCTGTCATGTATGCTGTAAAAATATAGGGGTGCTGAGGAAATACAGGGGTGCTGTGTTCCTGTCTTGTATGCTGTAAAAAATTAGGGGTATTGTTTAAATACAGGGGTTCAGTGAAAATGGAGGGTTGCTTTTTCCCTGTTTTGTTTGCTGCAAAAATACAGGGGTGTTGTTAAAATACAGGGGTGCTGGCCTTGTCCTGAATGTTGTAGAAGTACAGGGATGTTGAAAAAATATAGGGGTGCTGGTCCTGTCCAATATGCTGTAAAAAATACAGGGTTGTTGTTAAAATAAAAAAACACTGGCCCTGTCCTATATGCTGTAAAAATACAAGGGTGCTGTTAAAATAAAGGGGTTCTATGAAAATACAGGGTTGTTGTGTCCATGTTTTGTATGCTGTAAAAATACAGGGGTCTTATTAAAATACAAGGGTGCTGGTCATGTCCTGTTTACTGTAAAAATACAGGGATTTTGTTAAAATATAGGGGTGCTCCAAACATACAGGGGTGCTGTGTCTCTGTCTTGTATGCTGTAATAATCCAGGGGTTTTGTTAAAATACAGGGATGCTTGTCATGTCTGGTATGCTGTAAAAATACAGGGGTGTTGATAAAATACAGGGGTGCTGGTCCTGTCTTGTATGCTGTAAAATACAGGGGTGCTGTGAAAATACAGGGGCGCTGTGTCCCTGTCTTGTATGCTGCAAAAAAACAGGGCTGTTGTTAAAATGATGGTACACTGGCCCTGTCTTGTATACTGTGAAAATACAGGGGTATTGTTAAAATACAATGTTGCTTGTAATGTCCTTTTTACTGTAAAAAATACAGTTATTAAAAAAAATACAGGGGTGCTGGTCCTGTCCTTATGCTGTAGAAATACAGAGGTGTTGTTAAAATACAGGGGTGCTATGAACATACAGGGGTGCTGTGTCTCTGTCCTGTATGCTGTAAAAATATAGTGGTGCTGAGAAAATACAGGGGTGCTGTGTCCCTGTCTTATATGCTGTAAAAAATCAGGGGTGTTGTTTAAATACAGGGGTTCAGTGAAAATGCAGGGTTGCTTTGTCCCTGTTTTGTTTGCTGTAAAAATACAGGGGTGTTGTTAAAATACAGGGGTGCTGGCCTTGTCCTGAATGATGTAGAAGTACAGGGGTGTTGTTAAAATATAGGGGTGCTGGCCTTGTCCTGAATGATGTAGAAGTACAGGGTTGTTGTTAAAATAAAAAAACACTGGCCCTGTCCTATATGCTGTAAAAATACAAGGGTGCTGTTAAAATAAAGGGGTTCTGTGTAAATACAGGGTTACTGTGTCCGTGTTTTGTATGCTGTAAAAATACAGGGGTCTTATTAAAATACAAGGGTGCTGGTCATGTCCTGTAAGCTGTAAAAATACAGGGTTTTTTGTTAAAATATAGGGGTGCTCCAAACATACAGGACTGCTGTGTCTCTATTTTGTATGCTGTAATAATCCATTGGTTTTGTTAAAATATAGGGTTGCTTGTCATGTCTGGTATGCTGTAAAAATACAGGGGTGTTGATAAAATACAGGGGTACTGGTCCTGTCTTGTATGCTGTAAAATACAGGGGTTCAGTAAAAATGCAGGGTTGCTTTGTCCCTGTCTTGTATGCTGCAAAAATACAGGGCTGTTGTTAAAATGAAGGTACACTGGCCCTGTCTTGTATACTGTGAAAATACAGGGTTGTTGTTAAAATACAATGTTGCTTGTAATGTCCTTTTTACTGTAAAAATACAGTCTTAAAAAAATACAGGGGTGCTGGTCCTGTCCTTATGCTGTAGAAATACAGAGGTGTTGTTAAAATACAGGGGTGCTCTGAACATACAGGGGTGCTGTGTCTCTATCTTGTATGCTTTAAAAATCCAGGGGTGTTGTTAAAATACAGGGGTGCTGTGTCCCTGTCTTGTATGCTGTAAAAATACAGGGGTCTTGTTAAAATACAAGAGTGCTCTAAAATACAGGGGTGCTGGTCCTGTCCTGCTTGCTGTAAAAATACAGGGCTGTTGTTAAAATAAAGGTACACTGGCCCTGTCTTTTATGCTGTAAAAAATACAAGGGTGTTGTTAAAATACAGAGGTGCTGGTCCTGTCCTGTATACTGTAAAAATACAGGGGTGCTTTTAAAATACAGGCATGCTGGTCCTGTCCTGTATGCTGTAAAAATATAGGGGTGCTGAGAAAATACAGGGGTGCTGTGTCCTGTCTTGTATGCTGTATAAAATCAGGGGTGTTGTTTAAATACAGGGGTTCAGTGAAAATGCAGGGGTGCTGTGTCCTGTCTTGTATGCTGCAAAAATACAGGGGTGTTGTTAAAATACAGGGGTGCTGGCCTTGTCCTGAATGATGTAGAAGTACAGGGGTGTTGAAAAAATATAGGGGTGCTGGTCCTGTCCAATATGCTGTAAAAATACAGGGTTGTTGTTAAAATAAAAAAACACTGTCCCTGTCCTATATGCTGTAAAAATACAAGGGTGCTGTTAAAATAAAGGGGTTCTGTGAAAATACAGGGTTGCTTTGTCCGTGTTTTGTATGCTGTAAAAATACAGGGGTCTTATTAAAATACAAGGGTGCTGGTCATGTCCTGTTTACTGTAAAAATACAGGGATTTTGTTAAAATATAGGGGTGCTCTAAACATACAGGGGTGCTGTGTCTCTGTCTTGTATGCTGTAATAATCCAGGGGTTTTGTTAAAATACAGGGATGCTTGTCATCTCTGGTATGCCGTAAAAATACAGGGGTGTTGATAAAATACAGGGGTGCTGGTCCTGTCTTGTATGCTGTAAAATACAGGGGTGCTATGAAAATACAGGGGCGCTGTGTCCCTGTCTTGTATGCTGCAAAAATACAGGGCTGTTGTTAAAATGAAGGTACACTGGCCCTGTCTTGTATACTGTGAAAATACAGGGGTGTTGTTAAAATACAATGTTGCTTGTAATGTCCTTTTTACTGTAAAAAATACAGTTTTAAAAAAAATACAGGGATGCTGGTCCTGTCCTTATGCTGTAGAAATACAGAGGTGTTGTTAAAATACAGGGGTGCTATGAACATACAGGGGTGCTGTGTCTCTGTCCTGTATGCTGTAAAAATATAGTGGTGCTGAGAAAATACAGGGGTGCTGTGTCCCTGTCTTATATGCTGTAAAAAATCAGGGGTGTCGTTTAAATACAGGGGTTCAGTGAAAATGCAGGGTTGCTTTGTCCTTGTTTTGTTTGCTGTAAAAATACAGGGGTGTTGTTAAAATACAGGGGTACTGGCCTTGTCCTGAATGATGTAGAAGTACAGGGGTGTTGTTAAAATATAGGGGTGCTGGCCTTGTCCTGAATGATGTAGAAGTACAGGGGTGTTGTTAAAATATAGGGGTGCTGGTCCTGTCCAATATGCTGTAAAAATACAGGGTTGTTGTTAAAATAAAAAAACACTGGCCCTGTCCTATTTGCTGTAAAAATACAAGGGTGCTGTTAAAATAAAGGGGTTCTGTGAAAATACAGGGTTGCTGTGTCCGTGTTTTGTATGCTGTAAAAATACAGGGGTCTTATTAAAATACAAGGGTGCTGGTCATGTCCTTTTTACTGTAAAAATACAGGGATTTTATTAAAATACATGGGTGCTGGTCCTGTCCTGTAAGCTGTAAAAATACAGGGGTGTTGTTAAAATATAGGGGTGCTCCAAACATACAGGGGTGCTGTGTCTCTGTTTTGTATGCTGTAATAATCCATTGGTTTTGCTAAAATACAGGGTTGCTTGTCATGTCTGGTATGCTGTAAAAATACAGGGGTGTTGATAAAATACAGGGGTACTGGTCCTGTCTTGTATGCTGTAAAATACAGGGGTGCTGTGAAAATACAAGGGCGCTGTGTCCCTGTCTTGTATGCTGCAAAAATACAGGGCTGTTGTTAAAATGAAGGTACACTGGCCCTGTCTTGTATACTGTGAAAATACAGGGGTGTTGTTAAAATACAATGTTGCTTGTAATGTCCTTTTTACTGTAAAAATACAATCTTAAAAAAAATACAGGGGTGCTGATCCTGTCCTTATGCTGTTGAAATACAGAGGTGTTGTTAAAATACAGGGGTGCTCTGAACATACAGGGGTGCTGTGTCTCTGTCTTGTATGCTTTAAAAATCCAGGGGTGTTGTTAAAATACAGGGGTGCTGTGTCCCTCTCTTGTATGCTGTAAAAATACAGGGGTCTTGTTAAAATACAAGGGTGCTCTAAAATACAGGGGTGCTGGTCCTGTCCTGCTTGCTGTAAAAATACAGGGCTGTTGTTAAAATAAAGGTACACTGGCCCTGTCTTTTATGCTGTAAAAAATACAAGGGTGTTGTTAAAATACAGAGGCGCTGGTCCTGTCCTGTATACTGTAAAAATACAGGGGTGTTTTTAAAATACAGGCATGCTGGTCCTGTCCTGTATGCTGTAAAAATATAGGGGTGCTGAGGAAATACAGGGGTGCTGTGTTCCTGTCTTGTATGCTGTAAAAAATTAGGGGTATTGTTTAAATACAGGGGTTCAGTGAAAATGGAGGGTTGCTTTTTCCCTGTTTTGTTTGCTGCAAAAATACAGGGGTGTTGTTAAAATACAGGGGTGCTGGCCTTGTCCTGAATGATGTAGAAGTACAGGGATGTTGAAAAAATATAGGGGTGCTGGTCCTGTCCAATATGCTGTAAAAAATACAGGGTTGTTGTTAAAATAAAAAAACACTGGCCCTGTCCTATATGCTGTAAAAATACAAGGGTGCTGTTAAAATAAAGGGGTTCTATGAAAATACAGGGTTGTTGTGTCCATGTTTTGTATGCTGTAAAAATACAGGGGTCTTATTAAAATACAAGGGTGCTGGTCATGTCCTGTTTACTGTAAAAATACAGGGATTTTGTTAAAATATAGGGGTGCTCCAAACATACAGGGGTGCTGTGTCTCTGTCTTGTATGCTGTAATAATCCAGGGGTTTTGTTAAAATACAGGGATGCTTGTCATGTCTGGTATGCTGTAAAAATACAGGGGTGTTGATAAAATACAGGGGTGCTGGTCCTGTCTTGTATGCTGTAAAATACAGGGGTGCTGTGAAAATACAGGGGCGCTGTGTCCCTGTCTTGTATGCTGCAAAAAAACAGGGCTGTTGTTAAAATGATGGTACACTGGCCCTGTCTTGTATACTGTGAAAATACAGGGGTGTTGTTAAAATACAATGTTGCTTGTAATGTCCTTTTTACTGTAAAAATACAGTTATTAAAAAAAATACAGGGGTGCTGGTCCTGTCCTTATGCTGTAGAAATACAGAGGTGTTGTTAAAATACAGGGGTGCTATGAACATACAGGGGTGCTGTGTCTCTGTCCTGTATGCTGTAAAAATATAGTGGTGCTGAGAAAATACAGGGGTGCTGTGTCCCTGTCTTATATGCTGTAAAAAATCAGGGGTGTTGTTTAAATACAGGGGTTCAGTGAAAATGCAGGGTTGCTTTGTCCCTGTTTTGTTTGCTGTAAAAATACAGGGGTGTTGTTAAAATACAGGGGTGCTGGCCTTGTCCTGAATGATGTAGAAGTACAGGGGTGTTGTTAAAATATAGGGGTGCTGGCCTTGTCCTGAATGATGTAGAAGTACAGGGTTGTTGTTAAAATAAAAAAACACTGGCCCTGTCCTATATGCTGTAAAAATACAAGGGTGCTGTTAAAATAAAGGGGTTCTGTGTAAATACAGGGTTACTGTGTCCGTGTTTTGTATGCTGTAAAAATACAGGGGTCTTATTAAAATACAAGGGTGCTGGTCATGTCCTGTAAGCTGTAAAAATACAGGGTTTTTTGTTAAAATATAGGGGTGCTCCAAACATACAGGACTGCTGTGTCTCTATTTTGTATGCTGTAATAATCCATTGGTTTTGTTAAAATATAGGGTTGCTTGTCATGTCTGGTATGCTGTAAAAATACAGGGGTGTTGATAAAATACAGGGGTACTGGTCCTGTCTTGTATGCTGTAAAATACAGGGGTGCTGTGAAAATACAAGGGCGCTGTGTCCCTGTCTTGTATGCTGCAAAAATACAGGGCTGTTGTTAAAATGAAGGTACACTGGCCCTGTCTTGTATACTGTGAAAATACAGGGTTGTTGTTAAAATACAATGTTGCTTGTAATGTCCTTTTTACTGTAAAAATACAGTCTTAAAAAAATACAGGGGTGCTGGTCCTGTCCTTATGCTGTAGAAATAAAGAGGTGTTGTTAAAATACAGGGGTGCTCTGAACATACAGGGGTGCTGTGTCTCTATCTTGTATGCTTTAAAAATCCAGGGGTTTTGTTAAAATACAGGGGTGCTGTGTCCCTGTCTTGTATGCTGTAAAAATACAGGGGTCTTGTTAAAATACAAGAGTGCTCTAAAATACAGGGGTGCTGGTCCTGTCCTGCTTGCTGCAAAAATACAGGGCTGTTGTTAAAATAAAGGTACACTGGCCCTGTCTTTTATGCTGTAAAAAATACAAGGGTGTTGTTAAAATACAGAGGTGCTGGTCCTGTCCTGTATACTGTAAAAATACAGGGGTGCTTTTAAAATACAGGCATGCTGGTCCTGTCCTGTATGCTGTAAAAATATAGGGGTGCTGAGAAAATACAGGGGTGCTGTGTCCTGTCTTGTATGCTGTATAAAATCAGGGGTGTTGTTTAAATACAGGGGTTCAGTGAAAATGCAGGGGTGCTGTGTCCTGTCTTGTATGCTGCAAAAATACAGGGGTGTTGTTAAAATACAGGGGTGCTGGCCTTGTCCTGAATGATGTAGAAGTACAGGGGTGTTGAAAAAATATAGGGGTGCTGGTCCTGTCCAATATGCTGTAAAAATACAGGGTTGTTGTTAAAATAAAAAAACACTGTCCCTGTCCTGTATGCTGTAAAAATACAAGGGTGCTGTTAAAATAAAGGGGTTCTGTGAAAATACAGGGTTGCTTTGTCCGTGTTTTGTATGCTGTAAAAATACAGGGGTCTTATTAAAATACAAGGGTGCTGGTCATGTCCTGTTTACTGTAAAAATACAGGGATTTTGTTAAAATATAGGGGTGCTCTAAACATACAGGGGTGCTGTGTCTCTGTCTTGTATGCTGTAATAATCCAGGGGTTTTGTTAAAATACAGGGATGCTTGTCATCTCTGGTATGCCGTAAAAATACAGGGGTGTTGATAAAATACAGGGGTGCTGGTCCTGTCTTGTATGCTGTAAAATACAGGGGTGCTATGAAAATACAGGGGCGCTGTGTCCCTGTCTTGTATGCTGCAAAAATACAGGGCTGTTGTTAAAATGAAGGTACACTGGCCCTGTCTTGTATACTGTGAAAATACAGGGGTGTTGTTAAAATACAATGTTGCTTGTAATGTCCTTTTTACTGTAAAAAATACAGTTTTAAAAAAAATACAGGGATGCTGGTCCTGTCCTTATGCTGTAGAAATACAGAGGTGTTGTTAAAATACAGGGGTGCTATGAACATACAGGGGTGCTGTGTCTCTGTCCTGTATGCTGTAAAAATATAGTGGTGCTGAGAAAATACAGGGGTGCTGTGTCCCTGTCTTATATGCTGTAAAAAATCAGGGGTGTCGTTTAAATACAGGGGTTCAGTGAAAATGCAGGGTTGCTTTGTCCTTGTTTTGTTTGCTGTAAAAATACAGGGGTGTTGTTAAAATACAGGGGTACTGGCCTTGTCCTGAATGATGTAGAAGTACAGGGGTGTTGTTAAAATATAGGGGTGCTGGCCTTGTCCTGAATGATGTAGAAGTACAGGGGTGTTGTTAAAATATAGGGGTGCTGGTCCTGTCCAATATGCTGTAAAAATACAGGGTTGTTGTTAAAATAAAAAAACACTGGCCCTGTCCTATATGCTGTAAAAATACAAGGGTGCTGTTAAAATAAAGGGGTTCTGTGAAAATACAGGGTTGCTGTGTCCGTGTTTTGTATGCTGTAAAAATACAGGGGTCTTATTAAAATACAAGGGTGCTGGTCATGTCCTTTTTACTGTAAAAATACAGGGATTTTATTAAAATACATGGGTGCTGGTCCTGTCCTGTAAGCTGTAAAAATACAGGGGTGTTGTTAAAATATAGGGGTGCTCCAAACATACAGGGGTGCTGTGTCTCTGTTTTGTATGCTGTAATAATCCATTGGTTTTGCTAAAATACAGGGTTGCTTGTCATGTCTGGTATGCTGTAAAAATACAGGGGTGTTGATAAAATACAGGGGTACTGGTCCTGTCTTGTATGCTGTAAAATACAGGGGTGCTGTGAAAATACAAGGGCGCTGTGTCCCTGTCTTGTATGCTGCAAAAATACAGGGCTGTTGTTAAAATGAAGGTACACTGGCCCTGTCTTGTATACTGTGAAAATACAGGGGTGTTGTTAAAATACAATGTTGCTTGTAATGTCCTTTTTACTGTAAAAATACAATCTTAAAAAAAATACAGGGGTGCTGATCCTGTCCTTATGCTGTTGAAATACAGAGGTGTTGTTAAAATACAGGGGTGCTCTGAACATACAGGGGTGCTGTGTCTCTGTCTTGTATGCTTTAAAAATCCAGGGGTGTTGTTAAAATACAGGGGTGCTGTGTCCCTCTCTTGTATGCTGTAAAAATACAGGGGTCTTGTTAAAATACAAGGGTGCTCTAAAATACAGGGGTGCTGGTCCTGTCCTGCTTGCTGTAAAAATACAGGGCTGTTGTTAAAATAAAGGTACACTGGCCCTGTCTTTTATGCTGTAAAAAATACAAGGGTGTTGTTAAAATACAGAGGCGCTGGTCCTGTCCTGTATACTGTAAAAATACAGGGGTGTTTTTAAAATACAGGCATGCTGGTCCTGTCCTGTATGCTGTAAAAATATAGGGGTGCTGAGGAAATACAGGGGTGCTGTGTTCCTGTCTTGTATGCTGTAAAAAATTAGGGGTATTGTTTAAATACAGGGGTTCAGTGAAAATGGAGGGTTGCTTTTTCCCTGTTTTGTTTGCTGCAAAAATACAGGGGTGTTGTTAAAATACAGGGGTGCTGGCCTTGTCCTGAATGATGTAGAAGTACAGGGATGTTGAAAAAATATAGGGGTGCTGGTCCTGTCCAATATGCTGTAAAAAATACAGGGTTGTTGTTAAAATAAAAAAACACTGGCCCTGTCCTATATGCTGTAAAAATACAAGGGTGCTGTTAAAATAAAGGGGTTCTATGAAAATACAGGGTTGTTGTGTCCATGTTTTGTATGCTGTAAAAATACAGGGGTCTTATTAAAATACAAGGGTGCTGGTCATGTCCTGTTTACTGTAAAAATACAGGGATTTTGTTAAAATATAGGGGTGCTCCAAACATACAGGGGTGCTGTGTCTCTGTCTTGTATGCTGTAATAATCCAGGGGTTTTGTTAAAATACAGGGATGCTTGTCATGTCTGGTATGCTGTAAAAATACAGGGGTGTTGATAAAATACAGGGGTGCTGGTCCTGTCTTGTATGCTGTAAAATACAGGGGTGCTGTGAAAATACAGGGGCGCTGTGTCCCTGTCTTGTATGCTGCAAAAAAACAGGGCTGTTGTTAAAATGATGGTACACTGGCCCTGTCTTGTATACTGTGAAAATACAGGGGTGTTGTTAAAATACAATGTTGCTTGTAATGTCCTTTTTACTGTAAAAATACAGTCTTAAAAAAAATACAGGGGTGCTGGTCTTGTCCTTATGCTGTAGAAATACAGAGGTGTTGTTAAAATACAGGGGTGCTCTGAACATACATGGGTGCTGTGTCTCTATCTTGTATGCTTTAAAAATCCAGGGGTGTTGTTAAAATACAGGGGTGCTGTGTCCCTGTCTTGTATGCTGTAAAAATACAGGGGTTTTATTAAAATACAAGGGTGCTCTAAAATTCAGGGGTGCTGGTCCTGTCCTGCTTGCTGTAAAAATACAGGGCTGTTGTTAAAATAAAGGTACACTGGCCCTGTCTTTTATGCTGTAAAAAATACAAGGGTGTTGTTAAAATACAGAGGCGCTGGTCCTGTCCTGTATACTGTAAAAATACAGGGGTGTTTTTAAAATACAGGCATGCTGGTCCTGTCCTGTATGCTGTAAAAATATAGGGGTGCTGAGGAAATACAGGGGTGCTGTGTTCCTGTCTTGTATGCTGTAAAAAATCAGGGGTGTTGTTTAAATACAGGGGTTCAGTGAAAATGGAGGGTTGCTTTTTCCCTGTTTTGTTTGCTGCAAAAATACAGGGGTGTTGTTAAAATACAGGGGTGCTGGCCTTGTCCTGAATGATGTAGAAGTACAGGGATGTTGAAAAAATATAGGGGTGCTGGTCCTGTCCAATATGCTGTAAAAATACAGGGTTGTTGTTAAAATAAAAAAACACTGGCCCTGTCCTATATGCTGTAAAAATACAAGGGTGCTGTTAAAATAAAGGGGTTCTGTGAAAATACAGGGTTGCTGTGTCCATGTTTTGTATGCTGTAAAAATACAGGGGTCTTATTAAAATACAAGGGTGCTGGTCATGTCCTGTTTACTGCAAAAATACAGGGATTTTGTTAAAATATAGGGGTGCTCCAAACATACAGTGGTGCTGTGTCTCTGTCTTGTATGCTGTAATAATCCAGGGGTTTTGTTAAAATACAGGGATGCTTGTCATGTCTGGTATGCTGTAAAAATACAGGGGTGTTGATAAAATACAGGGGCGCTGGTCCTGTCTTGTATGCTGTAAAATACAGGGGTGCTGTGAAAATACAGGGGCGCTGTGTCCCTGTCTGGTATGCTGCAAAAAAACAGGGCTGTTGTTAAAATGATGGTACACTGGCCCTGTCTTGTATACTGTGAAAATACAGGGGTATTGTTAAAATACAATGTTGCTTGTAATGTCCTTTTTTACTGTAAAAAATACAGTTATTAAAAAAAATACAGGGATGCTGGTCCTGTCCTTATGCTGTAGAAATACAGAGGTGTTGTTAAAATACAGGGGTGCTATGAACATACAGGGGTGCTGTGTCTCTGTCCTGTATGCTGTAAAAATATAGTGGTGCTGAGAAAATACAGGGGTGCTGTGTCCCTGTCTTATATGCTGTAAAAAATCAGGGGTGTTTTTTAAATACAGGGGTTCAGTGAAAATGCAGGGTTGCTTTGTCCCTGTTTTGTTTGCTGTAAAAATACAGGGGTGTTGTTAAAATACAGGGGTGCTGGCTTTGACCTGAATGATGTAGAAGTACAGGGGTGTTGTTAAAATATAGGGGTGCTGGTCCTGTCCAATATGCTGTAAAAATACAGGGTTGTTGTTAAAATAAAAAAACACTGGCCCTGTCCTATATGCTGTAAAAATACAAGGGTGCTGTTAAAATAAAGGGGTTCTGTGAAAATACAGGGTTGCTGTGTCCGTGTTTTGTATGCTGTAAAAATACAGGGGTCTTATTAAAATACAAGGGTGCTGGTCATGTCCTTTTTACTGTAAAAATACAGGGATTTTATTAAAATACAGGGGTGCTGGTCCTGTCCTGTAAGCTGTAAAAATACAGGGTTTTTTGTTAAAATATAGGGGTGCTCCAAACATACAGGAGTGCTGTGTCTCTATTTTGTATGCTGTAATAATCCATTGGTTTTGTTAAAATATAGGGTTGCTTGTCATGTCTGGTATGCTGTAAAAATACAGGGGTGTTGATAAAATACAGGGGTACTGGTCCTGTCTTGTATGCTGTAAAATACAGGGGTGCTGTGAAAATACAAGGGCGCTGTGTCCATGTCTTGTATGCTGCAAAAATACAGGGCTGTTGTTAAAATGAAGGTACACTGGCCCTGTCTTGTATACTGTGAAAATACAGGGGTGTTGTTAAAATACAATGTTGCTTGTAATGTCCTTTTTACTGTAAAAATACAGTCTTAAAAAAATACAGGGGTGCTGGTCCTGTCCTTATGCTGTAGAAATACAGAGGTATTGTTAAAATACAGGGGTGCTCTGAACATACAGGGGTGCTGTGTCTCTATCTTGTATGCTTTAAAAATCCAGGGGTGTTGTTAAAATACAGGGGTGCTGTGTCCCTGTCTTGTATGCTGTAAAAATACAGGGGTCTTGTTAAAATACAAGGATGCTCTAAAATACAGGGGTGCTGGTCCTGTCCTGCTTGCTGCAAAAATACAGGGCTGTTGTTAAAATAAAGGTACACTGGCCCTGTCTTTTATGCTGTAAAAAATACAAGGGTGTTGTTAAAATACAGAGGTGCTGGTCCTGTCCTGTATACTGTAAAAATACAGGGGTGTTTTTAAAATACAAGCATGCTGGTCCTGTCCTGTATGCTGTACAAATATAGGGGTGCTGAGAAAATACAGGGGTGCTGTGTTCCTGTCTTGTATGCTGTAAAAAATCAGGGGTGTTGTTTAAATACAGGGGTTCAGTGAAAATGCAGGGTTGCTTTGTCCCTGTTTTGTTTGCTGCAAAAATACAGGGGTGTTGTTAAAATACAGGGGTGCTGGCCTTGTCCTGAATGATGTAGAATTACAGGGGTGTTGAAAAAATATAGGGGTGCTGGTCCTGTCCAATATGCTGTAAAAATACAGGGTTGTTGTTAAAATAAAAAAACACTGGCCCTGTCCTATATGCTGTAAAAATACAAGGGTGCTGTTAAAATAAAGGGGTTCTGTGAAAATACAGGGTTGCTGTGTCCATGTTTTGTATGCTGTAAAAATACAGGGGTCTTATTAAAATACAAGGGTGCTGGTCATGTCCTGTTTACTGGAAAAATACAGGGATTTTGTTAAAATATAGAGGTGCTCCAAACATACAGGGGTGCTGTGTCTCTGTCTTGTATGCTGTAATAATCCAGGGGTTTTGTTAAAATACAGGGATGCTTGTCATGTCTGGTATGCTGTAAAAATACAGGGGTGTTGATAAAATACAGGGGTGCTGGTCCTGTCTTGTATGCTGTAAAATACAGGGGTGCTGTGAAAATACAGGGGCGCTGTGTCCCTGTCTTGTATGCTGCAAAAATACAGGGCTGTTGTTAAAATGAAGGTACACTGGCCCTGTCTTGTCTACTGTGAAAATACAGGGGTGTTGTTAAAATACAATGTTGCTTGTAATGTCCTTTTTACTGTAAAAAAAACAGTTTTAAAAAAAATACAGGAATGCTGGTCCTGTCCTTATGCTGTAGAAATACAGAGGTGTTGTTAAAATACAGGGGTGCTCTGAATATACAGGGGTGCTGTGTCTCTGTCTTGTATGCTGTAAAAATCCAGGGGTGTTGTTAAAATACAGGGGTGCTGTGTCCCTGTCTTGTATGCTTTAAAAATACAGGGGTCTTGTTCAAATACAAGGGTGCTGCTCATGTCCTGTTTGCTGTAAAAATACAGGAGTTTTATTAATATACAGGGGTGCTGGTCCTTTCCTGTTTGCTGTAAAAATACAGGGGTGCTCCGAACATACAGGGGTGCACCGTACATACAAGGGTGCTGTGTCTGTCTTGTATGCTGTAAAAATCCAGGGGGGTTGATAAAATACAGGGTTGCTGGTCATGTCTGGTATGCTGTAAAAATTCAGGGGTGTTGTTAAAATAAAAGTACACTGGCCCTTTCCTCTATGCTGTAAAAATACAGGGGTGCTGGTCCTGTTCTGTATGCTGTAAAAACATAAGGGTGCTGTGAAAATACAGGGGTGCTGATGCTGTTAAAATGCATGGGTGTTGTTAAAATACAGGGGTGCTGGTGCTGTCATTTATGCTGTAATAATGCATGGGTGTTGTTAAAAAATGGTACACTGGCCCTGTCCTCTATGCTGTAAATATACAGGGGAGTTGTTAAAATAGAGGGGTGCTGGTCGTATCCTGTATGCTGTAAAATACAGAGGTGTTGTCAAAATACAGGGATGCTGGTCCTTTCCTGTATACTGTAAAAATGCAGGGGTATTGTTAAAATACAGGGGTGCTGGCGCTGTCATGTATGCTGTAATAATACATGGGTGTTGTTAAAATAATGGTACACTGGCCCTGTCCTGTATGCTGTAAAAATACAGGGGAGTTGTTAAAATAAAGGGGTGCTGGTCCTGTCCTTTTTGCTATAAAATACAGAGGTGTTGTTAAAATACAGGGATGCTGGTCCATTCCTTTATGCTGTAAAAATTAGTGATGAGCGGGTTCGGATCCTCGGGATCCGACCCGCCCGAACTTCACCTTTTTTTTACACGGGTCCAAGCGACTCGGATCCTCCCGCCTTGCTCGGTTAACCCGAGCGCGCCCGAACGTCATCATCCCGCTGTCGGATTCTCGCGAGATTCGTATTCTATATAAGGAGCCACGCGTCGCCGCCATTTTCACACGTGCATTAAGATTGATAGGGAAAGGACGTGGCTGGCGTCCTCTCCGTTATATTAGAAAAGAACAGAGTAAACTGAGTGACTTAGTTATGTGGGGAGGATTGGGAACGGGGAGCAGCTGTTAGGGAGTACAGTGCAGGGTTTACCACCAGTGAGTTAGTTTAATCCTTTGTTTCTCTGCCTGAAAAAATGCTCCACCATATCTGTGCTCAGTGTGCTGCACTGCTGCATGATATATCTGTGATGAGTGCACTGCTCACACTGCCTAATTGTGGGGACTGGGGAGCAGTTATAGCAGGAGTACAGTGCACAGTTTTGCTGACAGTGACCACCAGTCCAGTATACGTTTGTCTGCCTGAAAAACACTCCTGTGGTGTTTTTTTTTCTTCATACTAGTTTAGCAGTCTGCTGACAGTGTCCACCAGGTCCGTTATATACAGTATATTATATATATAAGCAGTACGGAAGGCCACGGCTGTACCTACCTCTGTGTCGTCAGTGCACTCGTCCTCCATAAGTAATATAATACTATACTTACTATCCATCCATCTACATTGTATACCTACCTGTGGTGGGTTTTTTTCTCTTCATACTAGTTTAGCAGTCTGCTGACAGTGTCCACCAGGTCCGTTATATACAGTATATTATATATATAAGCAGTACGGTAGGCCATGGCTGTACCTACCTCTGTGTCGTCAGTGCACCCGTCGTCCATAAGTAATATAATACTATACTTACTATCCATCCATCTACATTGTATACCTACCTGTGGGGTTTTTTTTTTCTTCATACTAGTTTAGCAATCTGCTGACAGTGTCCACCAGGTCCGTTATATACAGTATATTATATATATAAGCAGAACGGTAGGCCACGGCTGTACCTACCTCTGTGTCGTCAGTGCACTCGTCGTCTATAAGTAATATAACACTATACTTACTATCCATCCATCTACATTGTATACCTACCTGTGGTGGTTTTTTTTTTCTTCATACTAGTTTAGCAGTTTGCTGACAGTGTCCACCAGGTCCGTTATATACAGTATATTATATATATAAGCAGTACGGTAGGCCACGGCTGTACCTACCTCTGTGCCGTCAGTGCACTCGTCGTCCATAAGTAATATAATAATATACTTACTATCCAGCCATCTACATTGTATACCTACCTGTGGTGGGTTTTTTTTTCTTCATACTAGTTTAGCAGTCTGCTGACAGTGTCCACCAGGTCCGTTATATACAGTATATTATATATATATAGCAGTACGGTAGGCCACGGCTGTACCTACCTCTGTGTCGTCAGTGCACTCGTCGTCTATAAGTAATATAACACTATACTTACTATCCATCCATCTACATTGTATACCTACCTGTGGTGGTTTTTTTTTCTTCATACTAGTTTAGCAGTCTGCTGACAGTGTCCACCAGGTCCGTTATATACAGTATATTATATATATAAGCAGTACGGTAGGCCACGGCTGTACCTAACTCTGTGTCGTCAGTGCACTCGTCGTCCAAAAGTAATATAATACTATACTTACTATCCATCCATCTACATTGTATACCTACCTGTGGTGTTTTTTTTTTCTTCATACTAGTTTAGCAGTCTGCTGACAGTGTCCACCAGGTCCGTTATATACAGTATATTATATATATAAGCAGTACGGTAGGCCACGGCTGTACCTACCTCTGTGTAGTCAGAGCACTCGTCGTCCATAAGTAATATAATACTATACTTACTATCCATCCATCTACATTGTATACCTACCTGTGGTGGTTTTTTTTTTCTTCATACTAGTTTAGCAGTTTGCTGACAGTGTCCACCAGGTCCGTTATATACAGTATATTATATATATATTAGCAGTACGGTAGGCCACGGCTGTACCTACCTCTGTGTCGTCAGTGCACTCGTCGTCCATAAGTAATATAATAATATACTTACTATCCATCCATCTACATTGTATACCTACCTGTGGTGGTTTTTTTTTTCTTCATACTAGTTTAGCAGTCTACTGACAGTGTCCACCAGGTCCGTTATGTACAGTATATTATATATATAAGCAGTACGGTAGGCCACGGCTGTACCTACCTCTGTGTCGTCAGTGCACTCGTCGTCCATAAGTAATATAATACTATACTTACTATCCATCCATCTACATTGTATACCTACCAGTGGTGGGTTTTTTTTTCTTTATACTAGTTTAGCAGTCTGCTGACAGTGTCCACCAGGTCTGTTATATACAGTATATTATATATATAAGCAGTACGGTAGGCCACGGCTGTACCTACCTCTGTGTCGTCAGTGCACTCGTCGTCCATAAGTAATATAATACTATACTTACTATCCATCCATCTACATTGTATACCTACCTGTGGTGGGTTTTTTTTTCTTCATACTAGTTTAGCAGTCTGCTGACAGTGTCCACCAGGTCCGTTATATACAGTATATTATATATATAAGCAGTACGGTAGTCCACGGCTGTACCTACCTCTGTGTCGTCAGTGCACTCGTCGTCCATAAGTAATATAATACTATACTTACTATCCATCCATCTACATTGTATACCTACCTGTGGTGTTTTTTTTTTTCTTCATACTAGTTTAGCAGTCTGCTGACAGTGTCCACCAGGTCCGTTATATACAGTATATTATATATATAAGCAGTATGGTAGGCCACGACTGTACCTACCTCTGTGTCGTCAGTGCACTCGTCGTCCATAAGTAATATAATACTATACTTACTATCCATCCATCTACATTGTATACCTACCTGTGGTGGGGTTTTTTTTCTTCATACTAGTTTAGCAGTCTGCTGACAGTGTCCACCAGGTCCGTTATATACAGTATATTATATATATAAGCAGTACGGTAGGCCACGGCTGTACCTACCTCTGTGTCGTCAGTGCACTCATCGTCCATAAGTAATATAATACTATACTTACTATCCATCCATCTACATTGTATACCTACCTGTGGTGGGTTTTTTTTTCTTCATACTAGTTTAGCAGTCTGCTGACAGTGTCCACCAGGTCCGTTATTATTATACAGTATATTATATATATATAGCAGTACGGTAGGCCACGGCTGTACCTACCTCTGTGTCGTCAGTCACTCGTCCTCCATAAGTAATATAATACTATACTATCCATCCATCTACATTGTATACCTGTGGTGGCTTTTAGTTGTGCGCATTAAAATATGGAGAACAAAAATGAGGAGGTTAAAAAAATAGGGAAAGATCAAGATCCACTTCCACCTCGTGCTGAAGCTGCTGCCACTAGTCATGGCCGAGACGATGAAATGCCATCAACGTCGTCTGCCAAGGCCGATGCCCAATGTCATAGTACAGAGCATGTAAAATCCAAAACACAAAAGATCAGTAAAAAAATGACCCAAAAATCAAAATTAAAAGCGTCTGAGGAGAAGCGTAAACTTGCCAATATGCCATTTACGACACAGAGTGGCAAGGAATGGCTAAGGCCCTGGCCTATGTTCATGGCTAGTGGTTCAGCTTCACGTGAGGATGGAAGCACTCATCCTCTCGCTAGAAAAAAGAAAAGACTTGCGGCAAAAGCACAGCAAAGAACTGTGCGTTCTTCGAAATCACAAATCCCAAAGGAGAGTCCAATTGTGTCGGTTGCGATGCCTGACCTTCCCAACACTGGACGGGAAGAGCTTGCACCTTCCACCATTTGCACGCCCCCTGCAAGTGCTGGAAGGAGCACCTGCAGTCCAGTTCCTGATAGTCAAATTGAAGATGTCACTGTTGAAGTACACCAGGATGAGGAGGATATGGGTGTTGCAGGCGCTGGGGAGGAAATTGACAAGGAGGATTCTGATGGTGAGGTGGTTTGTTTAAGTCAGGCACCCGGGGAGACACCTGTTGTCCGTGGGAGGAATATGGCCATTGACATGCCTGGTCAAAATACAAAAAAAATCAGCTCTTCAGTGTAGAATTATTTTAACAGAAATGCGGACAACTGGTGTCAAGCCGTGTGTTGCCTTTGTCAAGCTGTAATAAGTAGGGGTAAGGACGTTAACCACCTCGGAACATCCTCCCTTATACGTCACCTGCAGCGCATTCATCATAAGTCAGTGACAAGTTCAAAAACTTTGGGCGATAGCGGAAGCAGTCCACTGACCAGTAAATCCCTTCCTCTTGTAACCAAGCTCGCGCAAACCACACCACCAACTCCCTCAGTGTCAATTTCCTCCTTACCCAGGAAAGCCAATAGTCCTGCAGGCCATGTCACTGGCAAGTCTGACGAGTCCTCTCCTGCCTGGGATTCCTCCTATGCATCCTTGAATGTAACGCCTACTGCTGCTGGTGCTGCTGTTGTTGCTGCTGGGAGTCGATCGTCATCCCAGAGGGGAAGTCGGAAGACCACTTGTACTACTTCCAGTAAGCAATTGACTGTCCAACAGTCCTTTGCGAGGAAGATGAAATATCACAGCAGTCATTCTGTTGCAAAGCGGATAACTGAGGCCTTGACAACTATGTTGGTATTAGACGTGCGTCCAGTATCCGCCGTTAGTTCACAGGGAACTAGACAATTGCTTGAGGTAGTGTGCCCCCGTTACCAAATACCATCTAGGTTCCACTTCTTTAGGCAGGCGATACCGAGAATGTACACGGACATCAGAAAAAGACTCACCAGTGTCCTAAAAAATGCAGTTGTACCCAATGTCCACTTAACCACGGACATGTGGACAAGTGGAGCAGGGCAGACTCAGGACTACATGACTGTGACAGCCCACTGGGTAGATGTATTGCCTCCCGCTGCAAGAACAGCAGCGGCGGCACCAGTAGCAGCATCTCGCAAATGCCAACTCGTTCCTAGGCAGGCTACGCTTTGTATCACCGCTTTCCAGAATACGCACACAGCTGAAAACCTCTTACGGCAATTGAGGAAGATCATCGCAGAATGGCTTACCCCAATTGGACTCTCCTGGGGATTTGTGGCATCGGACAACGCCAGCAATATTGTGCGTGCATTACATCTGGGCAAATTCCAGCACGTCCCATGTTTTGCACATACATTGAATTTGGTGGTGCAGAATTATTTAAAAAACGACAGGGGCGTGCAAGAGATGCTGTCGGTGGCCAGAAGAATTGCGGGCCACTTTCGGCGTACAGGCACCGCGTACAGAAGACTGGAGCACCACCAAAAACACCTGAACCTGCCCTGCCATCATCTGAAGCAAGAGGTGGTAACGAGGTGGAATTCAACCCTCTATATGCTTCAGAGGATGGAGGAGCAGCAAAAGGCCATTCAAGCCTATACATCTGCCCACGATATAGGCAAAGGAGGTGGAATGCACCTGTCTCAAGTGCAGTGGAGAATGATTTCAACGTTGTGCAAGGTTCTGCAACCTTTTGAACTTGCCACACGTGAAGTCAGTTCAGACACTGCCAGCCTGAGTCAGGTCATTCCCCTCATCAGGCTTTTGCAGAAGAAGCTGGAGGCATTGAAGGAGGAGCTAAAACAGAGCGATTCCGCTAGGCATGTGGGACTTGTGGATGGAGCCCTTCATTCGCTTAACCAGGATTCACGGGTGGTCAATCTGTTGAAATCAGAGCACTACATTTTGGCCACCGTGCTCGATCCTAGATTTAAAACCTACGTTGGATCTCTCTTTCCGGCAGACACAAGTCTGCAGAGGTTCAAAGACCTGTTGGTGAGAAAATTGTCAAGTCAAGCGGAACGTGACCCGTCAACATCTCCTCCTTCACATTCTCCCGCAACTGGGGGTGCGAGGAAAAGGCTACGAATTCCGAGCCCACCCGCAGGCGGTGATGCAGGGCAGTCTGGAGTGACTGCTGATGTTGACATCTGGTCCGGACTGAAGGACCTGCCAACGGTTACTGACATGTCGTCTACTGTCACTGCATATGATTCTCTCACCATTGAAAGAATGGTGGAGGATTATATGAGTGACCACATCCAAGTAGGCATGTCAGACTGTCCGTACATATACTGGCAGGAAAAAGAGGCAATTTGGAGGCCCTTGCACAAACTGGCTTTATTCTACCTAAGTTGCCCTCCCTCCAGTGTGTACTCCGAAAGAGTGTTTAGTGCCGCCGCTCACCTTGTCAGCAATCGGCGTACGAGGTTACTTCCAGAAAATGTGGAGAAGATGATGTTCATTAAAATGAATTATAATCAATTCCTCCATGGAGACATTCACTAGCAGCAATTGCCTCCAGAAAGTACACGGGGACCTGAGATGGTGGATTCCAGTGGGGACGAATTAATAATCTGTGAGGAGGGGGATGTACACAGTGAAAGGGGTGATGAATCGGACGATGATGATGAGGTGGACATCTTGCCTCCGTAGAGCCAGTTTGTGCAAGGAGAGATTGATTGCTTCTTTTTTGGTGGGGGCCCAAACCAACCAGTCATTTCAGTCACAGTCGTGTGGCAGACCCTGTCGCTAAAATGATGGGTTCGTTAAAGTATGCATGTCCTGTTTTTACAACATAAGGGTGGGTGGGAGGGCCCAAGGACAATTCCATCTTGCAACTCTTTTTTCTTTCATTTTTCTTTGCGTCATGTGCTGTTTGGGGAGTATTTTTTTGAAGGGCCATCCTGCGTGACACTGCAGTGCCACTCCTAGATGGGCCAGGTGTTTGTGTCGGCCACTAGGGTCGCTTAGCTTAGTCACACAGCTACCTCATTGCGCCTCTTTTTTTCTTTGCGTCATGTGCTGTTTGGGGAGTATTTTTTTGAAGGGCCATCCTGTCTGACACTGCAGTGCCAGTCCTAGATGGGCCAGGTGTTTGTGTCGGCCACTTGGGTCGCTGAGCTTAGTCACACAGCTACCTCATTGCGCCTCTTTTTTTCTTTGCGTCATGTGCTGTTTGGTGAGTATTTTTTTGAAGGGCCATCCTGCGTGACACTGCAGTGCCACTCCTAGATGGGCCAGGTGTTTGTGTTGGCCATTAGGGTCGCTTAGCTTAGTCGTCACACAGCTACCTCATTGCGCCTCTTTTTTTCTTTGCATCATGTGCTGTTTGGGGAGTATTGTTTTGAAGGGCCATCCTGCGTGACACTGCAGTGCCACTCCTAGATGGGCCAGGTGTTTGTGTCGGCCACTTGTGTCGCTTAGCTTAGTCACACAGCGACCTTGGTGCGCCTCTTTTTTTCTTTGCATCATGTGCTGAATGGGGACTATTTTTTTGAAGTGCCATCCTGCCTGACACTGCAGTGCCACTCCTAGATGGGCCAGGTGTTTGTGTCGGCCACTTGTGTCGCTTAGCTTAGCCATCCAGCGACCTCGGTGCAAATTTTAGGACTAAAAATAATATTGTGAGGTGTGAGGTGTTCAGAATAGACTGAAAATGAGTGGAAATTATGGTTATTGAGGTTAATAATACTATGGGATCAAAATGACCCCCAAATTCTATGATTTAAGCTGTTTTTTAGGGTTTTTTGAAAAAAACACCCGAATCCAAAACACACCCGAATCCGACAAAAAAAATTCGGTGAGGTTTTGCCAAAACGCGTTCGAACCCAAAACACGGCCACGGAACTGAACCCAAAACCAAAACACAAAACCAGAAAAATTTCAGGTGCACATCACTAGTAAAAATACAAGGGTGTTGATAAAATACAGGGATATAGTTAAAATACAGGAGTGCTGTAGAAATATATTAGGGTACTGTGTCCCTTTCTTGAATGTTGTACAAATACAGCAGTGTTTTTAAAATACAGGGTCCTGTGAAAATAAAGGGGCTCTGATATCTGTGCTGTAATAATTAAGGGATGCTGTCCTGTGAAATGGAGAACAAAAATATGGAGGAAAAAATAGTGAAAGATCAGGAACCACTTCCAGTTCCTAGTGCTAGTGCTGAAGGTGCTGCTGCCACCAGTCAGGAGATTGATGATGCAATTCCATCAACGTCAGGGGCGGAACTACTGGCGGGGCAGGCAGTGCATTGCACTGGGGCCCCGCCGCACTCAAGGGCCCACAGCCGCCGGCCGGCATTACATGAATGAGTCACAATGACTCATTGTATGTCATGCCGCAGCCGCACACCAGCGCTCCCGTGACCCGCCCGTCATAAGGAACGATTCTGGCCACCCGCACACGAAGGAGGGAGGAGGGTCCGTCCCTCCCTCCCTCATATACAAACAGGTCACAGTCTCTCAGTGAAGGAGAGAGCCGCAGCAGCGCTTTGTTACTGGTGGAGGCGCTGCTGCTGCTGCTCCTCTGCTTCACTATAGGCTGTCTCTGAGAACAGCCTATAGGGAAGCAGAGGGGCAGCAGCAGCAGCGCCTCCACCAGTAACACAGCGCTGCTGCGGCTCCCTCCTTCACCTCCCTCCTCCTTCTTCTCTACTGCCCGGGAAGCTGCACCGAGGAGCCTGAGCCAACAGAGAGGGTAAGTATAATTCTTTCTTTCTTTCTTTCTTTCTTTCTTTCTTTCTTTCTTTCTTTCTTTCTTTCTTTCTTTCTCTTTCTTTTTTTATTTGTTAGGACTGCCTGCCGCAATGTGTAAAAAGGGGGGACTGCCTGCCGCTATGTATAAAAATGGGGAATCTGCCTGCCGCAATGTAAAAAATGGGGAATCTGCCTGCCGCAATGTAAAAATGGGGAATCTGCCTGCCGCAATGTGTAAAAATGGGGAATCTGCCTGCCGCAATGTAAAAATGGGGAATCTGCCTGCCGCAATGTGTAAAAATGGGGAATCTGCCTGCCGCTATGTATAAAAATGGGGAATCTGCCTGCCGCTATGTATAAAAATGGGGAATCTGCCTGCCGCTATGTGTAAAAAGGTAGAATCTGCCTGCCGTAATGTGTAAAAAGGGCACGCTATCTGCCGTTATGTGTAAAAGTGTATGGTGTCTGCCGTAATGTTTAAAATGGGGACGCTGTCTGCCGTAATGTGTAAAATGGGGACGCTGTCTGCCGTAATGTGTAAAAAGTGCACGCTGTCTGCCGCTATGTGTAACGAGGGCACGCTGTCTGCCGCTATGTGTAACGAGGGCACGCTGTCTGCCATTGTGTAAAAAGTGTATGCTGTCTGCCGCTATGTGTAACGAGGGCACGCTGTCTGCCGTTATGTGTAAAAAGTGCACACTGTCTGCCGTTATGTGTAAAAAGGGGAATCTGTTCGCTGTAAGGAGTAAAAGGGTCTCTACCTGGTGTAGTGGTGCTACTGTGCAGGCGTAATTTGAAGAATGGAGACTACTGTGCACCGTTTTATGAATTGGTATTATTTTGTGGACACACCCCTTCCCCACGAAGCCACGCCACTATGTATTTTTGCGCGCGCCTGCGGCGCGCACTGCCCATGGGGTGGACTTGGATGGGATGGGGGGGGGGGGGGCCAAAGCATTTTGTTGCACCTGGGCCCACCGCTTGCTTGTTCCGCCACTGATCAACGTAGTCTGCTGTGGCCGATGCCCAATGTCATAGAGGGCATGTAAAGTCCAAGAAGCAAAAAAAGGAATGTAAAATTGTCAATATGCCATTCACAACACGAAGTGGCAAGGAAAGGCTAAGACCTTAGCTAGGGTGGCCAATCCTGGGGCATTTTTTAAATTCCTCGTATCGGGATTGAAAAATGGTCAATCCCGGTATTCCTGGAATACCCAGGATTGGCTTTCTTACTGTGTCAGGTCACCCCGCCTCTCCACACACACCCTGCACTTAAATGAACTCACCAAACTGCAAGAGCGGGTGGGAGAGAAAACTCCTTCAGCCGCGGTGACTGCAAGGAAAGCCAGGAGAAGGCAGCCACTTTACCATTGGCCTCAGCGGCAGATGACAGACTGCTGATTGCGCAGCGTGACCTCACAGTCAGAGGTCACGCTGCACATGGGGACCCGGGAGGAGGGAGCCGAGTCCTGAGGATGCTCAAAGCTGCCCGGCATTAAAGTGCTGCCTGATCCCGCAATTCCCGGGATTGGATTTTCCAATCCTGGGATCGAATCCCAGCCTATTTTTGGCCTATATCCTGGGAACCCACTGATCCCGGGATTGGCCACCCTAGCTTTGGCCTATGGGCCTAATTCAGACCTAATCGCTCGATAGGCTTTTTTTGCAGTCCTGCGTTCACATAGTCGCCTCCAATAGAGGAATGTATTTTAGCTTTGCAAGTGTGCAAACGCATGTGTAGCAGAGTTGTGCAAACAGATTTTGTGCAGTCTCTGAGTAGCCCATGACTTACTTAACTGCTGCGATCACTTCACCCTGTCCGGGACCGGAATTGACGTCAGTAATTCTCCCTGTGAACGCTTAGACAAGCCTACGTTATTCCAACCACTCCCTGAAAATGGTCAGTTGCCACCCACAAACGCCCTCTTCCTGTCAATCTCCTTGCGATCGCCCGTGCGAATGGATTCTTCGCACAAACCCATTGCAGAGCAATGAACTGCTCTGTACCCATGTGACGCATCTGCGCAGTTCTGACCTGATCACAGTGCTGCAAAAAATGCTAGCAAGCGATCAGGTCTGAATCAGGCCCAATGTACATGACTGGGGGTTCAGCTTCTCATGAAGATAGAAGCCCTCCTCCCGCTCAAAAAATGAAAAAATAAAATAAAAAATAAAGCTTGTTAAAGCACAGGAAAAAACCCCTGTGTCCTCAGAGATCTCAATCACAAATCCCCAAGAAGAGTCCAAGTGTGTCTGTGGTTGCTATGTTTAGGCCTGACCTTCCCAACACTGTATGGGAAGAGAAAGCTCCTACCAGCATTTACACGCCCCCTGCAAGTGCTGGGAGGAGCACCACCAGTCCGGTTGCTGATATTTAAATTGAGGATGTCACTGTAGAAGTATTCCAGGAAGTTGACAAAGAGGATTCTGATGGTTATATGGTTTGTTTGAATAAGGCACCAGTGGAGACAGTTGTTGGCCATGGGATGAAAAAACCCATTGTCATGTCTGGGCAAAATACAAAAAAAATCCACCTCTGTGGTGTAGAATTATTTCTCTGTGAGGATGAGGATGTAAACACTCAAGAGGTGAGGAATCAGAGGATGAGGATGACATCTTGCCTCTGCAGAGCCAGTTTGTGCAAGGATAGATTAATTGCTTCCTTTTTGGTGGGGGCCCAAACAAATCAATCATTTCAACCACAGTCATGTGGCAGACCCTGCAGAGGCGTCACTAGGGTTGGTGTCACCCGGTGTGGTAACTCATGGTGTCACCCCCCATGGACCTCCTCCCCTATCACACCATAAGGAATCCTGGCGGGGGAGGTGATGGGGCGGCGACGCACCGTTTGAGGGGCGTGGTCCGGACAACGCAGACGTTTCTGGACCATTTGTCGGGCGGGCCGCAGCGGTTGCATGACGGCACACGCAGCAGCTGCGACCCAAAAGATGGCGGCCCGGCGACTGCCTTCACAGCTAGGGTGCAGAAGCAGAGGGCTACCCTTAAAATGCGAGCGCATCTCTGTATAGCAATGCACTCGTGTATCAGCGGGGGGGCGGACGCAGCATGTGGGGCGGCCTTGCCCTGTGCTGGGCGGCCCCCCCTCATGCTAGAGAAAGCAGTTGTAGTTTTGCTACTTTTAGGGGGAGATTCAAATGTTTGAGAAGTCGGTTGGGTGTCTGTCTATTAGATAGGAAAAAACAGACTCCCAACTGACTTTTCAAACAATTGAATAGCCCCCTTAGCATACTAAACCGCAGCTCATCTGGTGAAATGTGGTGACATGTGGGGAAATGGGGTATCATGTGGGGTCTTGGTGGTGACATGGGGTATCATGTGGTGTCTTGGTGGTGACATGGGGTATCATGTGGTGTCTTGGTGGTGACATGGGGTATCATGTGGTGTCTTGGTGGTGACATGGGGTATCATGTGGTGTCTTGGTGGTGACATGGGGTATCATGCGGTGTCTTGGTGGTGACATGGGGTATCATGTGGTGTTTTAGAGCTGACATGGGGTATCATGTGGTGTTTTAGAGCTGACATGGGGTATCATGTGGTGTCTTAGAGGTGACATGGGGTATCATGTGGTGTCTTAAAGGTGACATGGGGTATCATGTGGTGTCTTAGAGGTGGCATGGGATTTACTTGGTGGTGGCACTGATTAACCAATTTCCCCTAAACAGCAACCGCAAACATATCCCTGTCCAAGAACCCATTACTGAAGCCCCCCCCCCCCCCGTTTCCGTGCATCCATTACCCCATCTCTCCCCAATTCATTATCAATCCCGCCTTCCAACACCCGTTAGCACATTAATCCACCCACACTATCAGTTCACATAAAGCTCCCCTCACACAGCACCACCCATACTACGCTCAAACAGGACCCATACTACGCTCACACAGCAGCACCCATACTACGCTCACACAGCACCCATACTATGCTCACACAGCACCCATACTACGCTCACACAGCGCCCATACTACACGGCACCCATACCACTCTCACACAGCACCATACTACACGGCACCCATACCACTCTCACACAGCACCCATACTATGCTCACACAGCACCCATACTACACAGCACTCATATTACGCTCACACAGCGGCCATACTACGCTCACACAGCACCCATACCACGCGCACACGGCACCCATATTACGCTCACACAGCACCCATACTACGCTCACAGAGCACCCATACTACACGGCACCCATACCACTCTCACACAGCACCCATACTGCACTCACACGGCACCCATACCACTCTCACACAGCACCCATACTACGCTCACACAGCACCCATACTACACGGCACCCATACCACTCTCACACAGCACCCATACTGCACTCACACGGCACCCATACCACTCTCACACAGCACCCATACTACACAGCACCCATACTACACTCACACAGCACCTATACTACACAGCACCCATACTACTCTCATACAGCACCCATACTATGCTCACACAGCACCCATACTACTCTCACACAGCAGCCATACTACACAGCACTCATACTTAACTCACACAGCCCCAATTAGCTCCCCCACCTAGCACTAAACCCAACAATTTGTACATCCCAATGCCCATTAACACATTCACCCCCATACAGACACACACACACATACATTTCATAAATCGATTCTGCTCATCGTGGAGCATTTACAGAAGTTACCTGGCATCATGCATCAATATCAGCAGCAGCTGCTCCTTCCTCCTGTAGGATAGTGTGGGAGGCGGAGCTTGTGTGTGTCACTGTCTGGCTCAGTCAGGACCCGAGTGGACTCTGGAGGAGAGGGGAGGGGCGGCCAGAGCACTGCCTGCACGGCTCTGTGGCTGCTGCCTGCTGATCTCACTGACAGGTGAGAATGTCGGGCTTTAGGAGGCGGGGCCTGGGAGGAGGGGGTGTGGCCATAGCCGTGGACCATACTTTGTCTTTGTCAGTGAGGGGATGGGGGTGCATGCGTGTGAGTGTGCGGCTCGCTTTGGTGTCACCCTATTGAAGGGTGACACCCGGGTGCGGGCCGCAACCCCCGCACCCACCTCATGACGCCACTGAGACCCTGTCACTGAAATAATTGGTTTGTTAAAGTGTGCATGTCCTGTTTATACAACATATGGGTCGGTGGTAGGGCCCAAGGACAATTCCATCTTGCACATATTTTCTTTTTCTGCCACATAATTCCAGGGGTGCTAGCTGCCCTATATGGGGTGCTGCCCCTCTACCCTATCAGTCCAGTGCTGCTGCCACACTGCCATTTAAGTCCAGGGGTGCTGCTGCATCTCTGCTGTGCTGTGTAATTGTCCAGGGGTGCTGCCTATGCTGTATAAGTCCAGAGGCGCTGCTGTATAATTCCAGGGGTGCCCTGTCTGAACCTGCTAATCTCTAGTAGATATATCTTCTAGTGTGCATTGTATACCGAGCATTAGAGAGAGGTTCTTCTCAATTATTTCATGTTAGGGACTCAAATGAATGGCTCCAATTAGTCAACCTTAATTTTGATTTATTATTAATGTTCCACATTTTGGGATTATTTACAAGATGCACATTTGTTGTACAGGGTTCTTTCCTTTATCTTGAAAATGTTTTCTCCTTAATAATTGTACAATATAAGGCTACATAGGGTTATCGTAAGACCTTGCGATGTTAGAAGGACAGAGATTCAGTGATCTTGCATTGCACTGCACCACTAGATGGGCAGGAGCTCCTGTGAGGAACAAACAGTAACTGAATAAGAGCCCAGTATGGAGTCTCATGGTGGCTTACAGCCAGGCTGAGGCATGCTGGTGGCACAGAGGTTAGCATTGCTTTCTCCCACAGTCCTACTTAAAGTATGAAATGAGTTTGGACTGTAGAGTGGTAAGTTCCACTAGGGCAGGGGTTAAATAACAAAAAATTGTCCTGCTTAGTGCTGTACCGAACCCACACATACTCAACTTGCCCCATCTAGGGCTGCTGTGGGGGCTCACAAGGGGCTGATAAAACATCTAAGGGGCTGCTTTATTTAAAAAAAAAAGGGCCTAATTCAGCAAGGATTGCAAAGCAGCAAAAATCGCAGAAAATGCGGAAAATCGCAAAATCTGCACCATATACCACAAAAACTGAGAAAAAAAATGCAATTTCTGAGACGAAGCAAAAACTGCATATGCACTACAAAAAGTAGGCGTGTAGGGGGCATACCAAAGGGCTGGACTCGCAAAAACTACGATCAGTGGCGTGTTGTAGGGCGTGTTGTGGGCGTATGCTGATGATCGGTGGCCAGTGCATATGCAATTTTTACAACTGATCGCACATTTATGGTGTGCAGTTTCTGAGTGACTACAGGTCTACCTTAAAAACTGCACAAGCTGACCTCAGTTGTAGAATGTTGGATGTATACTGCAATCATTGCTTCATTACACCCAGCTGAAGAAGCTCACACCTCAGACCACAACACACTTCATTCAGCTGTATTGAAACTCCTAAACATGTAAGGGAGCTTTAAACTCTGTAACACAAGTTTCTTTATAAAATATAGGTTAGTAACCTAATTGTTTTTACACTTACTAAAAATCGAGGTTTGGCAACCACACTATTTTTTTTAAAAGCAAACGTTAATTGACATTTCCAAGCATTTTGTTTTGTAGGAGCTGCTTAATGTCTTTTAGCTTCCTAACAGTTTTTTTATGCTTTTTAAGCAACCAACACATTTTTTGTTAAAACATACCCACATACATTTGGTTATTTTTTTCTTTTCTTTTTTCTTTTTTAATCACTACACACAAACATATGTTCAAGAACAGCAACACCATTTTTGTCCCGAATAGCAGAAATACCCTTCTCCTTCCAAGCAGTGGTGGATTTAAAGGGGGGCGGAATGGGCGATTGCCCCCCCTACACCTGCCCGCTGCACATTTCCCAAGCCGAGTCCACTCCTGTACAACAGTATTTCCGCTGCGGCTGCAATGATGACGATCAGTTCCCTGATTCAGTCAGTGATTTAGTGCAGCTGCTGAGCAGCAGCGGCAGCACTGACTGAGTGTCAGAATGTCAGTCTGAAGCTGAAGCCGAGTGTCACTGTCCCAGCTTCCAGCCCCCTCCCACTCCCTCACCTGTCCCCTGGTCTTGTCTGCAGAGCCGGCCCCAGCCATAGGCAAATGGAGCATGCATGCCAAGGCAAGGGTCGGCTAAGCTTGTGCAGCAGCAGTTTTGTTGACTGCGACTCTGCTCTGCAGGTGCTTGACTTACGCTGGTGCTGGGCAGGCACAGTGGCAGATCCTTACTACAGCCCAGCACCGCCTCCTCCTTCACCATTTTCCAGTCAGCAGCATACTATGGGGTTTACAAAAAAGGGGTGTGACCACGGAGGGTCCGTGATTAGGCCATGCCCCCGACAGCATGGTACACGGTGCCACCTGTACCCCCTCTCTCTCTCAACCCTCTCTCCCCTTCTTTCTCTTTCTTTCTTCTCCCCCTTGTCTCCTCTCTCGCCCCCTTCTTTCTTTCTTTCTTCTCCCCTCGTCCCCTCTCTCTCACCCCCTTCTCTTTCTCTCTCATTCTTTTTCTCTCTTTTGCTCTTTATTTCTCTCTCTCATATTTTCTCTCTCTCTGCCCTGCTCTTCCCCACCCCCTCTACCTCTTTTAACCCTCCCCCATCTCACGCAACCTTATCTCCCACCTTCCCTCTCTGTCTCACCTCTCTCCCTCTTTCTCTCTCTCCCTCTTTCTCTCAAAACCCTTTTTCTCTCCATCTCTCTTTCTGTTGCTCTCTTGCTTTTTCAATATTGAAAATGGGAGGGGCATACAAAAGTGGGAGGAGCTATGAGTAGAGGGCCATGGTTCTTAAACTGCCCCCCCCTAAAAGTAAAGTCCAGATCCGCCACTGCTTCAAAGTGTGATAGTGAGCAATCAAAAGAGAGGGTAAAAAGTCAGCGTTGCCCCAAAACAGAATAAATTGAGACAAAGTAGGGTCAGATTTCAAACTCTTATTAATAGACAACCATGCTTTATAAGTATGCTTGAACAAAACATTTGTCATAATACCGTTAGGAATGTTAGAACGGGGTAAATGTAAAAGAGCTGATGGGGAGTAGGGTGAAAAAAGCTCTTCCTCTAGCAACAGGTTAGTAAAGCGAGTCAAACATAAGCACCAATCGAAGATGTAATGAAACGCTGCAGCTTTGGAGAACGTAGAAATATCAGGGAAGCCTAAGCCATCTCTATTCTTGGGGTGAATCAGTCTCTATTTAGATGTTCTGGGTTTCTTGCCCTTCCACAAACATGTCAAGAAAGCCTTCATACATCTAATTTCATCTGGTTTAGAAAGAAATAGCGGAAACATGTGGAGTGGATAAGTGAGTTTTGGGAATAATGTTTTTAATCACAGTTAACCTGCCCAGTAAAGATAATGGCAAATTTGTCCAATGCAACATGGGTGGTCATTCCGAGTTGATTGCAGCCAGCAACTTTTTGCTGATGCTGCGATCAACTAGCCCACACCTATGGGGGGTGTATTTTAGCTTAGCAGGGCTGCGATCGCTTGTGCAGCCTTGCTAAGCTAAAAATTTTTCACACAAAACAAGACTAGGCCTAGACATACTTACCATGTGCGATTGATCCAGCAATGATGGGCCCGGCTTTGACGTCACTCCTCCGCCCTCCGTTCTCCTGGGCACGTCTGCATTTTACTCACCACACCCCGAAAACGGCACCAGACGGTCCGGATCCATCCTGCACCACCCTTTTCCCATCAATCTTCTTTGCGGTCCGTCCTGCGACAGCTTTCTTCTTAAGCCATGATGTAACCCGGCAACCCCTGTTGCCGGGCAATGTCACGCACGTGCACTGCGGCCGCCGCACGTGCTCATTCTGCACACGTTCGCACCGCAGCAATAAACCGATACGTGCGAACGGGTCAGAATGACCCCCTTAGATTGCATCATCTTGTTAATAATTGGGGGGGAAACTTGCAGAATACACATTATGTACGGAGGAGGTAAGGAAAATACCCAAATATTTCAGTTTGGTCAGATTAACATGAAATGTAGTGGCGATAATAGGACAGCGTGGAAGCAGGTCATGGCGTGTAAGTGGGAGTACTTCAGATTTTTTAAAATTAGTTTTATACTGTGCAAAAGAGCTAAAACTGTCAATTTCGGCCAGGATAGCTGGGATAGAAATAGAAGGATTCGACACAAACAGCAGCATGTCATCGTCAAAAAGCGACAGCTTCAACACCTATTTGCCAATAGAGATGCCAGTGAATCGAGGGTTAGAGCGCAAAAAAATTGCCAAGGGCTCTGAAGCTAAAGCAATCAATAAAGGTAAGAGGGGACAGTCTTGCCAAGTGCCCCTGTGAGTAGTAAACGGGTTTGAGATTAAGTTATTAGCTACTGTATTATTCTAGAAGAGGAAGAGGCATAAAGCATATGGAGGAAAGTGATAACTGAGGAAGGGAAGCCAAAATGAGATAAGGTTTCAAAGAGGTGATCCCACACTACCAGGTCAAATGCCTTCTCAGCATCTAGTGATAAGAGAACATTAAGATTGTCTTTGTGCATATCCTCATAACTAAGAGAGAACCTTCCGGAGATTAAAAACTGAGTTCCTGCCCCAGACACAACCAGTCTGGTCACAATATACCAATGATGGAACAACGTGTTTAAAGCATTCTGCTAAAAATTTTAGTGAAAATTTTATAATATGTACTTTGAGGAGCAAGATTGGGTGATATGAACCTGGCAATGTGGGATCCCTACCTGCTTTGGGGAGAACCTCCAGCACTGCATCATTAAAATAAGGATGGGGTGTATGACCATCTAGAATCTTATTGAAAAAAGCTGTAAGGGGAGGTGCAACGGAAGGCCATACAATTCTGTAGAATTCACCAATAAGACCGCCAGGGCCGGAGGATTTACCGGGTTTAATACCTTTAATCGCTGTGTTCACTTCCTCCTCTGTAACAGGAGTAATGAGCATAGAACTATGGGCATCAGAAAGTTGGGGAAGGGAGACATGATACCAAAAAGACTTTATTAACAACATGGAATAAATCCTGGGCAAATAGGGCCGAGTAAAAGCGATACAAAGCATTAAAAATATCTAAACCATCATACTCCATCCTCCCCTCAGTATCACACAAAGCCAGGATGACAGTACTGAATCTTTCTCCTTGTAACAAGTGAGAAAAAACCTTAACATTTTTATCTCCATGAATATGAAAAACATATTTATTACTACGGACCTTGCGGTCACCTAATTGTTGGACCAGAGCATCGTAATGTATGATTTTCTCTTCATATACTTTATTCTTAAGAGGAGTAGGGGAGTGATGAAGGGTTTGTTACACTTCCTTTAAGTCAAGCTGAGCCCTGAGGATAGTCTCTGACTGGTGCTTTTTGTTATGAGTAGTATAGGAAAGTATATCACCCCGTAAAACTGCTTTGGCTGCTTGCCAAAATAAAAAAGGGTCATTGGAATGTTCAGTATTATTAAAAGCATAATTATTCCAAAATGTTTGCAAGGAATCTTTAAATTTGGCAGAGGACGTTAAATACCCCAGGAAATGCCAGGAGCTAAAACTACCAGAGGAGATAGATGGTTGGATTGTGAACCCAATCAATGAATGGTCTGTGAGGAATAATGGTTCCATAGCAGATGAATGTGTTCTGCAAATGCTAGAATCAGATATAAAAAAAAAACAGATAAATATACGGGAATATGACTTGTGGGGAGCAGAGAAAAAGGTGTATTCTTTTTCCATGGGATAGTGCAAACACCATATGTCAGTCAAATGTAAGTATGTGCTAAGGTGTTGGACACCTAACTTTTTTTGCATAAAGGTAAAAGTAGCCTGTGATTGATGGTCCATCAACAGAGACGCAACTATGTTGATGTCGCCACCAAGTACAATACACATGTCCTGAAAAGAATTCAATAAATTAATAATGGTGTAATGGTGAGGAAAAAGGACTTCTCATAAGAATCAGGGACAGAAATACTACAAAGGGCATATTGAGTACCAAATAAATCAACAACAGTTAGTATATAACGACCTCCAGGGTTCACCACCTGAAAAACCACTGAGATAAGCAAAGACTTTCTCGCCAATATGGCCACACCTCTAGATTTCGAGGAATAAGAGGAGAAAACCAGGATTTTCTGTTGGAGCATGGAGAGTTTAACGTGCTCAGAAGCAGTGAGATGAGTCTCCTGCAAAAAGTTAAATCCACTTTCATTAAATGAATATACGTGAGGAGCTTATGCCTTTTAGCAGGGGAGTTAATGCCCTGGACATTCCAGGAGCAAAATTTAATATCAGACATAATAAGTAAATAAAATAATTAAGTTGGTAATGTGGTCATCAGGAGTGAGACCCCCAAAGGTGGATTGGGAAATGTCATAATGCAAAACAGTACAATCAACAACAGCATGTGATAAAGACTGCAAAAAATAGACGATAGGAAACATAAAGAGGGGAAGAGAAAAGAAGAAGAAAAAAATAGAAAGGACAAGAAAAAGCATAAGAAAAGAAGATAGGTACAGCACATATTGTATAGCATGTATCATATTGCTATACAAAACAGGATAAAGTACAGCAGGCCTGGATACCCTTAGGCTCACACAAACTCCAAAAAGGAGAGGTTATGAGCCAATATAACAAAGAATAATGTAACTATAATAAACTCTAAATATCCAATGGGAAAATGACCCCAGCGTATACATAGCCAATAATGTAACAGTAACTATGATCAAAAAGGGGGAACAGGTAACTAGCAGAAATGGAGCAAGGACACAGCAATTAGAAAACAAGGCTAAGCATGAAAAAGGGACAATATACTCAACAATAAGATACACAGCACTTTGGTCCCAGAACGCTGTATATCAAGTATCAGAGGATGCAGAGGCACTTTCATCCAGATATGCCAGTGCATCTTGGGCTGTGGAGAAGTCCTTGAAGTCTTTGCCATTAAAGATGCATAAATGGGCAGGGAATAAGAGGGCAAATTTAATTTGAGAATGGATCAAAGAGCAGACCGGAGCCATATCCTTTCGAGCCCGAGAAACCTCCGCTGGGCAGTCTTGGAATAGTAAAAGGTGATGGGAATTCCATTCAATGCAGCCCATTTTCCGGGCAGCTGCCCATAGTGCCATCTTATGTGCAGAGTTCTATATATGAGGAGTTCCTGGGAGGGCCCAAGCGGTGTGCTCATTCAACAACAAAATGAGGTATAGCATCCGAGATCCCCAAGAGTGTCGGCAGAGTAGATTGCAAGAATTGTTCCAATTCGGGTCCCCGAAGGCTTTCAAAATGGCCAACAAGACGGAGATTATCCGACATGACCTATTTTCAAGGTCACCCACTTTATTTAGCAACCAATGGCTTTGTTGAATCACAGATTGCATTTGTTCCTGTAATTCCGATATAGCTTGCTCATGCACTCCAAGCCTCAAATCATTTGCCACTACTTGAATTTCGGTAGACTCCAGTTGGGACTTTAATTCCTTGACCTCAGTAGTGAATTTCAAGGCCTGTTGCTGTAGAATTGGAGCCATAGTATCTTTGATGGCCCGCACCTTGTCTTCATATAACAATGGGAAGGAAGGGGTATCTGAGGTATTGGAAGCAGATTGCGAAGCAGGGAGATTCATCATAGTATGCAATGCTTCAAGTGAGGCACTGGTCGAGTCCAAGTGAGGTGAATCATTGCAGAGCCCAAGCAGTTATTTTTTCCTATAGCGGCAATGTGCCAAACCTTATTAATGACTGCTGGGAGTGAGGGAAGGTCAAGATGTTTCCAGTGATAAGCCATAATGCATTAGGCTGCGTTAAGGATCTGGAAAACTAGTTTATCTGATAGTGTGTCTAAAGTTGCCATGGGAATTCCCAGAAGGAAGGACCATGGACCATGGATCTCTAATGATTGTGGAGTTGTTCATCCTACTAACCAAGGTCGCCACCTCATCCCAGAAAACCACTATCTTTGGGCATGACCGCCAAACTTGTATAAAAGTGCCTGTCTCTCCACAACCTCTCCAACATAGCGGAGATTTGGACCAGAATATTTTATTCAGTCTGGCAGGTACCATATACCAACGAAAATACACCTTATAGGCATTTTCCTTGTTATGCGTAGAGATAGATGATTTGGAGACCCTTCCTCGAAATACAGACCAGGAATCCTCCTCCGGAGAATCCCCAAGGTCAACTTCCCATTGCAGATCATATTTCAGATAGTGGGGTTCTGTAGAATGCAATAACAAGACATACAGCGATGAAATCAAACCCTTTGTGAGAAAGTTATTCAGACATATCTTTTCTAATGAGGACATGAGATGGGGACTCGCTGAACAGTATAGGGAGGTAAAAAGTGCTTCAGCTGGAAATATGTAAAAACATTCACATCTGGGAAAGAAACTTATTGTGTAAATCACCGAGATTCATACAGAAGTCACCTTCCACAATGTTCGCCACAAACCTGATACCTCTAGCAATCCATGGTGCAGAAAAAGACACAGAGAGACCAGGAGTGAACAGTGGATTGTCCCAGAGAGGGATGCATGGTGAAGGTGTAGAGATAAGCTTAAATCTTTGTATACATTGGTCCCATATAGTGCAGGTGAAGGAGACTATTGGGTGAGAAAACACTGTAAGTGGATGGAGCTTTGAGGAGATCCCTAATATCATTGAGAGAGAAATGAGCTTGCAAGCAGTGGTTTCTAATTCCACCCAACTCAGAGTTGTAGTGGGAGCAAACTATGCCATGGCTTGGCTGAGGTGTGTAGCTAAATAAAAAATATATATCCTGGGACCCTCTACCGCCATTGGCAGTTTCCCTCTGTAAATTCAAAAAGCCAGTTTTGGGGATCTGTTTTCTAAAGACATACAGTACAAACCATTTGTGAAACTGGGAGAGAATATTAGTCAGTACACTAACCGGTAGTGTCTGAAATAAGAAGAGAAGTCATAGTAGAAGATTCATTTTGATAGCGATTATCCTTCCAAACCAGGAGATATACAGTAGTAAGATTGCCACCTGAACAGGTCCGTCTTAATAGAGGAGAGGATCCTAGGGAAGTTAGCATCGTATAAGGAGCTATAAGTGTGGGTAATAAAAACTCCTAGATATTTAAATTTATCAATTCTCCAAGCAAAGTTATATTTAGATTTGAGAAGGTCCAATTGAAGGCAAGGTACAAAGAAGTGGAGAACCTCTGTCTTTGAATAATTGCTCTTATAACCAAATGACCGTATTAAGCAAGGAGGTCAAACAGATTGGGAAGTGATAGCTATGGAGAGGACAAAGTGAGCAGGATGTCATCAGCGAGCAATGAGATTTTGAAGTCCCTTAAACCCACCTGCACCCCTGTAATACTCAAAGATTGGTGAATGCTGGTGGCTAAAGGTTCCATAACCAATGTAAAGATCAGGGGTGACAAAGGGCACCCCTGTCGGGTCTCATTGGTGATAGATAAAGGTTGTGAAACAACTCCATTATCTGCCACTCTAGCAAAGGAGGATGAGTATAGAGCCAGGACACCTTGAAGAAACTGACCTCCATAATGTTTCAAACATAAATGGACAACTAATCCTGTCAAATGCCTTCTCTGCATCCAGAGAAAGCAAAATAGCAGGACTTTTGCAGGAATTGATGGCATGAACAAGACTGATAACCCGTCTTGTATTAACATGGGCCTGGCATCCAGGGATAAACCCCACCTGATCATTATGAATTAGCTGAGGCAAATCAGAGTTTAAGTCGATTGCCAGAATCTTAGAATAAACGTTAAGATCAGTATTTAGTAAAGATATTGGCCGATAATGAGCACAGTTAGTAGGATCTTTCCCACTCTTTATGGATCACAATAATGTGCATTTTGAGGGTTTGTGAGGAAAGGGAAGCACAATTTAAGACAATATTAAATAATGTTGTCAAGTGAGGGGAGAGGATGTTTGAAAATGCTTTGTAATAAGCTGCTGTGAGGCCATCTGGGCCTGGAGCCTTAAAAGATTTCATAGATTTAATATCCTGCACTACCTCGTCTTCGGAGATGTCAGTCCTTAAAGTATCAGAGGCCTCAGGAGACAGGCGAAGGAGATTACTTTTCATAAGAAATTGCAGTATTGAGGGCACCAATGGTGGAGTAGAATTGTGAGATGAGTTATATAAATTGGAATAAAAAGAAAGAAATTCCTCTGTAATGCATTGGGGTTTTTGGGATACATGCCATGCAGAGGTTTTAATTGAGAGGATATTGTTTTGGGAGATCTTAGATTGCAATTTGGAGGCAGGCAGTCTGTCCGTCTTATCTCTTTTTTCATAATATGACTGGTTAAGCTATTTCAGTGCGTGTTCAGCACTATCAGTGAGAAGAAGGTTTTGTTCTGTCGAAGTCAAATTGCACATTTCGATATATAGAATACGCTATGGCATTTATTAAGGATGTATCAACGATGCATGCGTTGATATGGTAGGGCGCGAATGACCATAACGGCAAGTTACTGTGCGCATTAAGGTAGTAGATGCATTTGTTAATAAATATCATACTGTGACAAAATAGCAAATCTCTCTTACACACACTCAAATGTGGTATCTCCAGGAATACAAATCAAACAGTGTCTTAAACATATCAGATTGCTTAAACAGCCATTATAAATATACAATGTAGTGTTCTATACTCATAGGCTTTCCGTTGTTGGGAATGTAAATTGCGAACAATTGAGAGTTGTGTGTTGAGTCAATAGATCCTGGACTGTCATTGTTACAAAAGAGGTCAGAACAAATAAGAATCCAGATACAATACAATACCAAGGACATACAGATTCTTGATTGTGTGCTTAACACACATTCATGTACTTCAGAATCCTGTGTATTTATATTCAATAAAATACAGACCAGATATTGATACTTGAATTAAGAGTGATATGTCATAGGTATTATGTATTCTGGTTTTATGATTTACACAGCAATGACCTGTCCCCTACACAATGAGTTATACATAGCCTTTACACAACTGGTTAACTGTGTATATGTGTAACATATATATATATATATATATATATATATATTTATAAAGGTATTGTTCCATTAAGTATCAAGGACACAGCATAAGGATACCGTGTGTGGGATCAAATTGTTTAGGGACGCATAAGTAATAATTCGGTGGTTGCAAGGATATTGTCACATATTGCGGCAACAAGTTATTAGCAATACCGGATTCATGTATATTACTGTATGATAATGTGGTGGGTTTGACTGGTCTTGGGGAGGGAAATCAGATGTAAACAATGGTAATCACATCTCAGGACTTAGTCATTATCCACCGTTTGAGCCGAGCAATGATCCCCAGTGTACTGGATATGTCCCACCCCTGGACCAATAGCAGAAGACCCAGCCCCAGACATGTACCTTCTCCAATACACGTATATAAGTATTTTCCCTCACCCAGGAAGCTAAATTGTTGCTGATTCTAAATGGAGCTGACTGTCCACTGATCTAAGGGTGATGTATACTGGCTGTAACTGTTTCCCATGTAACTGTTACTTTGTACCACTTACTTAGGCTTATATATGTTATACTGAATGATATACTATACTTATGTTATTTTGTATGCATACCTTTTAATATCAAATACATATATATATATATATATATCTGAGTGTTAGACCTCAGTATACCATGTGTGTGACTACTTGCTTTCTCTTAAGGGACATAGTGCTGCGACATTTAGCCCACTATTATTGTACATGGTAATAAGACGCAACTTGCGTCCGCAATATATAATAACACTGGTATGTAAATCGTTATTTAAAATAATGGAGTTTCACAGTTCTCTGCGAGCAGCTTGCAGACTGGCAAGATCATCTTTAGACCCTGAAGACTTGTGTTTGACATCAAGAGCACATACTTGCTCTGTAAGGGCATTTATGTGTTGGTCACTACTTTTCAAATAGTTTTTTATTGTCACTACAACATTGGAAATGTATAGCGAAATTACATACAGTTCACTCATATCATAGTACACCAGTAAAAACAGCAATATTAAGAATTCAACATAATAATTACAGAGGAAGAAAGTATTCCTCAGCCTACTGGTTCAACATCCTAGACATCTAAAATGTTTCCCGGATAGTAAAAGAGAGAAAAACACATTACATGAATGGCTAATATCTCCCATCATCTTGTTTGCTTTAGACAGACTCCTTGCAGCGAATACATCAGCCAGCCTAGGCAGAGATTGGCCAAATGTCATCTCCACAGATTTAATCATGCTATCCAAAGCAACATGATCAGAGCATTTGGCATTACCATACCACACCGTGATTGCATAGGTCAGCAAGCTCGCAATCACACAGCGGTAAAAGTTAACAAGAATAGGTTACTGTAAGCCTGCTAGTCGAAGTTTCTGGAATGAAGAAAAGGCATTGCTGAACCCTTCCAACCACTGAAGTGATGTGTGAAGACCATGATAAATCACCCGTGAAATTAATTCCTAGGAATTTCACCCCACTAACCCTGTCTGCCTCCTCACCATTTAATAACAATGGGCGAATGTTGGATCTCTTGGACTTCCTAAAGTCTATCACCACCTCCTTTGTTTTTAAGCTACTTAGCAGCAAGTTATTATTTTCTCCCCACACTGACAGCCTTCTCATTTCCTCCCTATAACTGTCCTCATCTCCCCTAGTTATCAGACCCACCACTGTGGTATCATCTGCAAACTTTATTATGGAGTTGGATTCCAAATATGACTTGCAATTGGAAGTATATAAGGAACATAAAATTGGTTTAGGACACAACCCTGAGGAAAACCTATGTTTAATACCAATTCTGAGGATAGACCAGAATCCAATCTAACTGACTGTGGATGATCTGACAGAAAGTCCAATAGCCATTTACATATGGCTGCATATTTTCTAATATCTAAAAGTTTGCTGATTAGCACCGCTGGCACTACCATGTTAAAAACAGCTATAATCTACAAACAACAGTCTAACATAAGAGTCTCTGTTCTCAAGATGACAGAGAACCCTATAAGAGCTGCATCTTCAGTAGATCTGTTCTGCCTGTAGGCAAATTGTTTGGGATCAAAACCCACTGGAATTCCACTCTTTAAATGACTTTAAACAATTCTTTCAAAACACTTCATAATCAGGGAAGTGAGGGCAATTGGCCTAAAAATCCTTCAAACCAGTTACCACAGCAGACTTTGGTAGTGGGAAAATTATTGAAGTTAGAGTGGGCTGTGGCACTAATTCATTGACCTCTGATAACAGCTTTGTGGGCCTCCCAGAACATCAATGCGGACATATTTGGGGTGGCATTAATAACAAAATAATGGCAGAGTTCATTAACTAAGAGGGCTTAAGTGTGGGGCTTGAGGAGGACCCTATTATTGAGATGCCAATGTTGAGGACCACAGCTAGTTTTAGGGCCTACAATGTCAGCAGTCACTGGACCATGATCTGACCAGGTTCGGGGTAGAATAGAAACATCTAGGATGGTTTGGGCAATCTCAGCACTGAGAATATCATGTCTAGTCCAGTGTATACATCATGCATCAGGGAATAAAAAGTGTAATCCCTGGCTGTGGGATCCCTGACCTTCCATGTATCAGTTGCTTTGTGAGGAGTGCAATTAGATCTGCAGAGCCAGCTCCAGACACTCTTTGAAGGGATTTAGGAAGTGGTTTGGACCAGTCCAGATGGCAATCCACAATGGTATTAAAATTGCCGTCAAAATCACACTTCCTTTATGGTGTAAAAAAATGTGTTCATCTTAAGAGTGAAAGAAGAGCGATTGATTCTGGTTAGGGACATACACATTCACTAAAGTGTATGGGACATTATTAAGAAGACCCTCTAGGATTAAGAATCTCCCCTTTGGATCACAGATAATTTTCAAAAATGGGAAAAGTAAGATGATTAACAAATAAAATAGAAACACCTTTCTTCTTGCATATAGGATCACAGGCGTGGTAGACATTAAGGTAGCATTTAGATTTAAGATCGGGATGATGCACACCTAAAAAATGAGTTTCCTGCCAAAACACCATGTCACCCTTCATCTGTTTGAGTGAAAGAAACAATGTTGATCTTTTACAGGGTTATTGAGACCCTTAGTGTTCAAAGACACTATTTTAAGGACCATTTGGATAGATATGAAATAAGAGCAACCACAAAAGATTATAAGAACAAAGAGATCTGAAATAAGGAAATACAGTAGCAACATGTAATCAACCCAGGGCAAGGTAAAGAAATGGATCAGGAAAAAAGAAGGGAGGGGGTGAAACAGAGATAAACCCTGTCCAATGGTAAGCATAAAATGTCCAAAGACGGTCATACTCACCGTGTGGGGGAGGGTGGCTATATTACCCATATAGAGGTTTGAATTGTGTAAAGAGAAAGGGAGCTATAAAAAGATCCCGAGTGTGCTAAAATACATCTGATATAAAAATAAAGGCTAAGAGTACCTGACAAACTGGCAAAGGGGCTAACATGATAAGGACATACAGTTATAGTAATGCACATAAACAAGTAAATCCTATGTATCAAATAGTTAAAGTAAAGGCATATGTGAAAAAGAGCAGAATCTTGATATAATATATGAAAGCCACAAAAAAAGACAGAATAACTTGCAAATCAGACACGTACTAACTTAATGTATAGATTGGAAGTCCCAAACAGCCACGGCCCCTCTCCAACTATGTATGTAAATGATCTTCGATGTGGCCCTGAGGGAAACATGATTTAAGCAAGCACATATATTAAGCTATTGAATATAAGGGGACTACTCATCAAATTACATGGAGCAATACTGGTAAACTAAGAGAATAGGGATCTAAATCAAATCTAAGCATAAGTATCAAAGAGATTTCCGTACAAAAAGAAAATCAAAGAGCATCATGCACGAAGAAGTCAGGTAACAAATGTAGACTTGGGGCCAGACTTCACTGTGTGCCATGCCTCCCTTGGGGGCCTCTGCGGCAAATAAGTAGAATCTTGAAGAGTGATTTTAGGAGGTTCAGAGATTGAAGGATCCGCAAAGCTTCATCTGGCGTCTTGGAATTTACGATTTTACCATTCAATCTAACTTGTACAGTGAACGGAAACCCCATCTGTATTTGAACTAATGATCTCTAAGAATGTTAGTGACATCTCGCATCTCCCTTCTTCTTTCTAGAGTGATGAGAGAAAGGTCTTGCAAAATCAAGAGGGTCGCCCCTTCAAATACAGTTTGCTGAGACTTGTGAGCTTGTGCATAGTTTTGAGCCTTAACCTGAAAATAATGAAGTCTGAAAATGACGTTCCTCGGTTGGGTTGTATCTTGTGACTGAGGACGGAAAGCACGATGAGCCCTATCCTAGATCAACATACAGATGGGTCCACGGTTATCTTGACAAGTTTGCTGCGCCTAGGCACAACATGGTTTATTAACATAAACCCTTCATCTATTGTTCTCAGCTGCAATATAATACAGAGAACTACAGCAGGGGTTTAAGTCATTACAGCAGGGGATTAAGTCCGACTGCCCAGTCTCAGTTAATCCTATAAAACATCAAGATAAACGTGAACCCATCTGTATCATCCGGAAAAGAGGGGGATTAGACATGAAAGAGGTGGAGAAGGTAGTCTTCAAGGGTAAGGCTGCAGTTGTCTGTGCAATCAGTAGCTTACTTGGGACACATCAGCTATAGACCAGTATAAAGTTACAGTGCCCCAGGAGCAAGCTGACCTGCAGGGTAGGCATCTGCGGTCAGCAGGGACTGAACCGCTGATCAACCCCCTACTTCTGGTCCCGGGTGATGGCATGTTATGCCATGGGAGTTCTCAGCTGCACACCAGCGGTCTGATGGAAGATGGCTGCGAGAAATGGCAGCGGGAGACACCTGCGATGAAGACAGCGGGAGACATTTCTGAGGGCAGCCATGGGAGCAGAGCGCTGGAAGAGCAGAGTCCTGGGAAGTGACCTTGTGTGAGGGCCACCAGTCACCTCCAGTAGTCCAGGACCCAGTTTCAAGAGGGCAAGAGGGCCACAAACTGCAGGCATGTAAGGTTCATCCCCCAGCTCCGCAAACCTCAGCACTGGTAAGCCCAGTTGGTATGGGGCAAATTGGTCAGGGTTGGGGAGGTTAGAAGTCCGCTGGTAGACAGATAAAATTGTTTTTCAAGATGGTCTGTAGGAGCTCCAGAATGTAACATCTACATAGCATGCTAGACAAGCCATGCCCCCTTTTTCCAGTTTTAATAAAAGTATCCTCCCTAGCTATTATATTTACATATTCACATCACTAGTTTAATCCTAATTTATTGTTCATCCAACATATTTGCTAACATCAAAAGATCAATTACTCTCAATTATTTTACTCAGTACTTTCATATATATATATATATATATATATATATATATATATATATATATATAAAACTTTCCATACATATTTTCAGTATTAACATTAATATTCATATAATTAAACTATATACATACAGCACCTCGGAAACTACTAAACACAATGTCCATTAATATAATTACAAACTAGAACTGTTTTTTATAGGCTATTTAACTCAACAGTGTCATTCAGACCTTGAGGTGTCAGTGCTCTCAGCCTAAATATCCAATGCACTTCTCTCTTATATTACATTAAAGTGACCATCTTCTCTGTTGGTTTTCCTTATTTGTTCTATACCTTTCATTTTTATGCTATTTTACCCTTTGGGCAATTGCTAACATGTCATGAAAGGCAATAGCTCTTTACATTATTAACAATATTCTGTTTGTGTTCCATGAACCTGGTATGTAGTTTTCTTGTGGTGCAGCCAATATATTGTGCAACACATCCAAACTCTAATAAATAGATTACGAATGTGGAGCTAGAATTAATAAAAACTTTTATTGCAAAAGTTTCTTTAGTTACAAATGAGACAAATTCTGTTGTTTTTCGTTCACTACAGTATGTAGACACATACCACACCTATCTTTCCCACATATCTGAAATCCTTTAGGTTTTGAAGGTTGCCACACTTTTTATAATCCTTTTAAGTTTCCTGGTTCTTATAATAACTGGGTGCTGGTTTTAAATTTAAATTGTCTGATTTACGGAAAATAGCTTTTGAGTTACAAATATTTGCTGTTTCCATTATGTCATCCATTTTTAATAAGAGACTGTTTTTTTCTGATAAATCTCTTTATTTTTTTAGCATGACAGTTACATTTAGTTACAAAACTAATTGATCTATCCCTATCCTCCAACCTAATATTGACATGTGATCTACCCTCTCTATGTTGTTTTAATAAGTGAGATCTATCAATATCTCTAACTTGATATGCCTCTTCTATTACTCTTAATGGATATCCCTGCTCAACAAAAGCTTGAGACAATTTCTCTGCCTGTAGATCAAATTGTTCCCTAAATGAATGGTTTAATTTCTTTCTGATAAACTGGCCCTTGGGGATTTTATCCCTCCATTTTTGTAAATGACTACTTCAATAGTTAAGAAACCTATTTTGGTTCATATAGGTATGTGTGGTCAAGAAATTTTCTTTGATCTCAAGAGCAATACCCAAATAGGTAATATTTTCCTTATGATAGGTATAAGTACATTTTAATCCAAAATCATAAGAATTTAAACCTGTGAGAAATGATACAAGTGATTTCTGTCCTATCCCCAAATAAGGAATAAATCATCACTATATCTGCACTATAGGACCAGGTTTGCCCCCAGTCTGCCGCCCCACACATGTTGCTCCTCGAAGAGACCCATGTATAGGTTGGCAAAACTTGGGGCACACCTGGTCCCCATTGCAGTTCCCCTTAATTGCAAATAATATTGATTATCAAAAACAAAATAATTATGATGCAGTATAAATACGATTGCATCTAGAAAAAAACTTTGTGACTCCAAATTTAAAGATGAATCATTTTTTTAAGTAGTGATCTATTGCTTTTAATCCCATATCTCGTGGGATGTTGGAGTACAATGACACCACATCATGTGAGCAAGATATATTCCTATTTCCACTGTATAGTGCCAATTATATTAAAAAATGGGTTGTGTCCTTGTCATACTGTATAATCTAAGACTCATAACATGTCATTGTAAGGAAGCATCCACATAATGGGATAAATTATTAGTCAAGGACCCCACACCCGAAATAATAGGTCTGCCGGGAGTGGAAGTGGGGGACTTGTGTATTTTTGGAAAAAAAATAAAAAGTGGGCACCACTGAGTGAATAGTGAAAAGAAATGTATACGTTTCTTTGGATATTGCTCCCAAGATCACTCTCTTGTAAGTAATCATTTTAGTTTACATTGGAAAACGTCTGTGGGATTTCCTGTTAGTTTTTTATATAACCCAGAATCATTTAACTGTCTATATGATTACTGGAGGTAGTTGACTCTACCAAGTACAACCCCCTCAGCCTTTATTGGCAGACTTTATTTTTACGCAGATTTTTAAGGGCCACGAGTGGGGTTATCACTTCATGAACTAAGTTTTTACCACCCTTTTGCACATTTGTCTGAAGTCTTTTAATGTAGCTTTGTAGAAACTTTCTATGTAGTGGTCCCTACATTGTGGGGAATAGAAGTCTGATTTTCTTATAAATTTCCTCTTTGGATTGATATCCTCAGTATCCATTGATTCTATAATAGACAGAGCTACATTGTCTGTATCATCACGAATTAATGGTATTTCACTTGTGCCCTTTTTTGTCAATGTTTTTAGGGCAAAATAATGTTTTCTGCTCAATGATCTAATATACTTATTGAGATCATCAAAAAGGTTAAAAATATTGGGTTTAGATACTGGTGCAAAATGTAAGCCCTTCGATAACAGTTTCAATTCATCCTTACTGAGTTCTTTGAAGGACAAATTGAAAATGCTCTTATCATCCATCTTGGACATTTTTTTTTCCCATGTTTACTTCCCCCTCTAGATCCCATACCTCTTGTTCTCTTCCTCTTTATTGGCCCTATATTTCTTAATTGTCTCTGATGTCCTAAAAAATTATTATGATTAGGGGATGTATCATCACCATCTCTTGGGTTCATCCACCTTTTGCCAAATGTTCTCTGATTCAATACGCAATTGGATCAAACAGAGACTGTATGGCAATAGGTGGATGAGTCTTCCCTATAATTCTCAAAAACTTCAAACCTGTTTCTATGTTCAAAACCCTTTGGATGATCAATGGTCCTCCATCATGCACCCTAAATTACCCGTAAGAATTATATCCTGCTAAAGAGGTATTAATTCCTGAAAGCATATAACATTGCTGTACACTACATTTTAACTATATAACTCTCATATAGTGGTGGATAAGAATCAATCAAAATTATTTGACAAATGGAGCATTAACCATTGTGCCCGGGATGCAGTTATGTGACCGGCCGTTGGGAGATCAACAGCCTGACAGTCAGCATGCCGACTAACAGGGACTATTACCAATTGTGGGTATCCATAACACCCACAGAGTGGGAATAGAACCTGTGGCAAGCCCATCGAGCCGCAGAGCCCAATGAGTGGTGAGCGCAGTGAGTAATCTAAAGCTTGGAATCCCAATGTTGGAATAGTGACCAGCAGGATCCTAAATGCCAGTCATCCGTTCCTAACCATTGTGCTCATACCTGTAGCCGCAACCTACTAATAATGTGTGCTTGCTAAATAGCTTCCATGTGCATATTCTTTGCAAACAGCTTCATGCTATAATTGCTTATAAACCATAGCATAAAAAAACAGTTTACTTGGAGCCAAGAAGATCATTTGCTTTGCTGTGTGGATACTAGTAATGATACTATATCGTTAATTGTTACAAACAACATTTGCTTTTGCAATGTACTACTAACAGCAATTTCTTCAGTGCTCCTTTTGCTTGAAATTCAGAGTTATCAACAACAAAGGGTTGGAATTTGGCTATAAGCAATAAAATATCTGTACAGGAGGAGTTACCTGTGCCAAGGTGCCATATTTAAATTATTACAGACCGTCAGAAAAAAAGGAACTTATGTCTCTTGTGACACTCCCTAGCGGATTTACTGTATATAGGGTTTCTGCTATATCCTAAGTATATAAAGCAGGGGTATATTGCTAAATTCAACAAAAAATTGTGGCAGGATAGGATAATCTAAGCGACCAATGGTGTCAATAATGACTAGAGAGACTGTACTTGATAGTTTATGATATAATGATTTATAAAAAGCAGATCACTAACACAATATATTCACAGAGTAAGAGTAAAAAAGATCTTAGTGTAAAAAGAATTGTGAGACTAATAAGTTAAAACAAAAATATTGTGTAAATCCATAAAGTTATAATAGAGTTTTAAAAGGTTGAATATATGCTTATTTTTCAGAGAGACGTAAAACTTGAGGGTGTCCAACGCATTTCGTCCTGAGGACTTCATCATATGTGTGCTTGAGATGCAACACTAACAATATAATGCTTTAGCTTAGCTACAAACAATATAATTTTGTCATAAATGCCAGCTGAATGCTTTTAAATAGACAACTGGTGACCAAGACTAGGCAATTGTATTAATAAATGTATTACGCCACCAATTACTTATATATATATATATATATATATACTGTGTGTGTATATATATATATATATATATATATTATACAAGAGGATTTAGCCATACTGTAGATATAATTCCATGTTTGATATAGTAACAATAAATACCTTGTGTATCTAAATTCCTGAATTATAGTGTCAGATGACATTGTACTATTTGAATACAGTATAAGCTATATCTTAATATTCGGATTAATCATTGGAGGAAAATAAAACCAAAAATATTTTTTGAGATACATGTATATATGCATATATTTTTATGTATTGTATTTTATCATGTGTAATTGTTATGACACCGGCCTTGTGTGATAGATGGTTATTACTAAATATATTTTAATGATAATCTTTGTAATATTATTATTTTCCTTATAATAACAATGCTTCCATTTTATATGTTGTTCCTAGTGTGTACTCACACTGGGTTTCATTTTAATAGAGAGAAGTTTTTTTTCTTAGCACTCACTAATATCTTAGTGTTTCACTGGTGTGCTGCCCTGGGAGTGTCTGGCTCTCGCCTTCTGGTTGGGGAGCTAATATTTTTGGACCAAAAATTATACCAAGAACCTCATATTTGCTCTATGATAGATTGCAGTGTTTACTCTAATTTATTGGACTAGCAATTCTTGGTACTGTGGGGTGTGCATGGGCACTATATGCTCTTTCTTTGTGGAACTACAAGTCTCAGCATGGTAGCACTTCCTGATATAGTTGTAAACAGGGTGTGCAGTCTAGGATTCCCCTCCACCATATAGAGAGAAGTTTTGGAAGATACGTTACCTGTTTCCTTCTGTGCCTTTAACAGATGGAAATATGTGAGACCAATCGAACGCTCCTGTACGTTTGTCAATCCATTTGCTCAGCTCCATAATACATTGCTCAGAGCACTTCAGCACAAGGATCTCTTTGAAAAATCTACTGGCTGTATAGAGAGCAGGAACTAAGGATCCATGACTGATGTCAATCATAAGATCTCCCTTAATGTGACCTGCAGGGAAAGATACTAGTGATTACAGAGTGTAGTATTTTATGTAGCATCTATTCTAAGCACCATTCTGCCATGTTACAGGTGGGCAACTGCCTCACTACACACCTGTTACCCAGTGGTGGGATTCAAATAAATTAACAACAGGTTCTATGTCCTAATGACCATTTTAAGAATGCCAAAAGATATTCCAAAAGGTAGTTTAATAATTTTGTTGCCATCGCCGGTATGAGCTGGTGGGCGGGTGTGCGGGCGGCAGCTCAGGCTATGACAGAGGGCTCTGGCGGTGCTTATTAGCAAATGTTTCGCAGAACCATACCTAACATAAGGTATCGGTTCTGCAGTACTAGTGCAAACCGGCTGAATCCCACTACTGCTGTTACCCCTTCAGTGTATTGGAAAGTGGAATCCCGCACCAGAACTGTTAATGATTGATGGTAATATTAGAAATTATGTGTTTCATTTGTTGTGTATATATGATCCACATATACTATAAAACATTGGTGCTATTCAAGATAAGTACGAGAAAACTATTGGCAGGGATCAGTTTAGCAGGGTGCACTCTATCCCATTCACAATAATATTGTATATGTCTTTTATAAAAGGTTTTCTTTAATTTAATACATATTTTGAACATTAACTACCAATACCCACGTGGAACATATATCCTTTATTAATTATCCCACATGTGGTATTATTATGACCTGAATATAAGGTCATACAAAAGCGAAATATTAAAAACAATTAAAGAATAGAAAAACTTGATGAAGAAAATGAAGACAAATATTTCTATGTGCAAAATAATAAAAGTTAAAACCAAATTGTGTGCCGTCTCTTATTCTCATATATCACTGTAACAATCTTTTAATGAGTTCCAATGTTCTTATGCTCTGACTTATGGTGGTCATTCCGAGTTAACCGCAGCCAGCAACTTTTTGCTGCAGCTGCGATCAATAGTCCACGCCTATGGGGGAGTGTATTTTATCTTAGCAGGGCTGTGATCGCTTGTGCAGCCCTGCTAAGCTAAAAAAATTTTGAGCAAAACTAGACTAGGGCTGGACATACTTACCCTGTGCGATTGAACCAGCGATGATGGGACCGGCTTTGACGTCACACCTAAGCCCTCCGTTGTCCTGGACATGCCTGCGTTTTACTCACCACTTCCCGAAAACGGCTCCAAATGGTCCGGATCCGCCCATCTAAACTTTTTCCTGTCAATCTTCTTAGCGGTCCTTTCCTGTCACCAGGCAACGCGGCGCACTGCTCCCGCCGCACATGCGCATTCCGCACCCGTTCGCAAAGTAGCAAAAAACCACTGCGTGCGAACGGGTAGGAATGACCCCCTATGTGCAGTATAATTTTAATATCTTTCAAAATGTACCAGTACTGTGCTCTCTTGCCTTATTCCCTTTATACTGCTGTTTAAATATGGTGCTAATAAACATGCACATATATAAATGATAGTAGTTATATATGCTGGAATTGTTATTCCTCTGAGATTCTCAGTATAGTGAATGCACAAGTAACCTTTTCTGTTAATGCAGTTACTATTTGTTGAACACTGTGAACCAAAGTATTAAACCTGTTACAAATGTATCATCTGCACCAACGGCACTGTTCTGCTGTCTAAATAAACACTGACACAGAGCAGCTTAATGTGATTCATCCAATTCTATAGTAACGTTGTATAGGTTTTTATTCCAAAGCCCACTTTTATATAAATCTGATCAACAGTGGGCTTTGGAATATAAACCTATACAAAGTTACTATAGAATTGGATGAATCACATTAAGCTGCTCTGTGTCAGTGTTTATTTAGACAGCAGAACAGTGCCGTTGGTGCAGATGATACATTTGTAACAGGTTTAATACTTTGGTTCACAGCAGGGATGTGCAGTCAGGGGAGGCGGTGCCTCCCCATCATTCATGATTAAAATAATACAAAGAAGATACATAAGACACATATTCTGAGTCATATGTATCCTCTTTATATTATTCTAATCATTTTAGTCCATTTAATTAGTTTGGGAGGCACTGATAGCAAGTGCCTCCCGTAGACAGTGGGAACTGGGACAAAGCGGGGGGCAGGACCAAGCGCTGGGCTGTAAAAGCCCATTAGAAAAAGAGGGGAAAGCGGCACTTATACAAGTGCCTCACTGGCAGGGAAAGCACGCCCCTGCCAGCAAGGCACATATGATTGGACAGTGGATCCAGTGCTGACCCAGAGTGCATGCGGCGGCAGTGGCCAGCACTCTTCCCTTTTGTTCCTCCTCCTCCGCCATCGCAGCCAGCAGCAGCAGCGCCTACACTTTGACCTGCACAGGGCATATCTAAGGTGAGAGAGAGGGTCAGATGGATATATATATGTCTCCCCAGCCAAAGACCTCACCACACGTCACTGGTTCACAGTGTTCAACAAATAGTAACTGTATTAACAGAAAAGGTTACTTGTGCATTCACTGTACTGAGAATCTCAGATGACTAACAATTCCAGCATATATAACTACTATCATTTATGTATATGCATGTCTATGAGCACCATATTTAAACAGCATTATAAAGGAGAATAAGGCAAGAGAGCACAGTACTGGTACATTTTGAAAGATATTTAAGTTACACTTAAGTCAGAGCATAAGAACATTGGAACTCATTAAAAGAGTGTTACAGTAATATATGAGAATAAGAGACGGCACACAATTTGGTTTTAACTTTTATTATTTTGCACATAGACAAAAATATTTGTCTTAATTTTCTTCATCATGTTTTTCTATTCTTTAATTGTTTTTAATATTTCGCTTTTGTATGACCTTATATTCAGGTCATAATAATACCACATGTGGGATAATTAATAAAGGATATATGTTCCACACGGGTAATGGTATTTAATGTTCAAAATATGTATTAAATTAAATAAAACCTTCTATAAAAGACATATACAGGTTGAGTATCCCATATCCAGATATTCCGAAATACGGAATTTTTTGAGTGAGAGTGAGATAGTGAAACCTTTGTTTTCTGATGGCTCAATGTACACAATCTTTATTTAATACACAAAGTTGTTAAAAATATAGCATTAAATGACCTTCAGACTGTGTGTATAAGGTGTATATGAAACATACATGAATTGTGTGAATGTAGACACACTTTGTTTAATGCACAAAGTTATAAAATAAGATTTTACTTAGCGGTAAATCTATTTCTCGTAGTCCGTAGAGGATGCTGGGGACTCCGTAAGGACCATGGGGAATAGACGGGCTCCGCAGGAGATAGGGCACCTTGAGAAAGACTTTGGATTCTGGGTGTGCACTGGCTCCTCCCTCTATGCCCCTCCTCCAGACCTCAGTTAGGGAAACTGTGCCCAGAGGAGACGGACAGTACGAGGAAAGGATTTTAGTTAATCTAAGGGCAAGATTTATACCAGCCACACCAATCACACCGTACAACCTGTGATAACTATCCAGTTAACAGCATGAACAACAACATAGCCTAGGTTCATACCGATGAAGCTATAACATAACCCTTATGTAAGCAATAACTATATACAAGTCTTGCAGAAGAAGTCCGCACTTGGGACGGGCGCCCAGCATCCTCTACGGACTACGAGAAATAGATTTACCAGTAAGTAAAATCTTATTTTCTCTAACGTCCTAGAGGATGCTGGGGACTCCGTAAGGACCATGGGGATTATTCCAAAGCTCCCAAATGGGCGGGAGAGTGCGGATGACTCTACAGCACCGACTGAGCAAATAGGAGGTCCTCCTCAGCCAGGGTATCAAACTTATAGAACTTTGCAAAGGTGTTTGACCCCTGATAATGCTGACTTTGATTACCTTATAACCTTCACTATATGGGTAAGAGACTTAATACGCAATTGGCGTATGGGGTACCGTAAGGGTACGCACTTAGCGTAGCAAACGCTCGGCCGTGATCGAGACGCACATGCGGCACGCTCGCTCACAGCTTACGCTGGGTGTCGAGCACGCTATAGGCGAGCGACTACCGTAATGCTACGCTACCAGCGTAGCGGACGCTCGAGACCACGAGGAGATCACGAGCGGCGCAGACGCTCACAAGATGACAATCAGTAAACCTTGAATGTAACACACAGAAAGGATACTCTTATACTGTAAACCTTGTACTGAAAGACTGTAGCGATATAACGCTGCTTAACCTTGTTAATACTAAAGCTGTTTGAGCGATCGAGATGTCCTATTACCCTCTGCAATGTAATGAACACACGATACCGTGCTAAGGTTCCAACACCTTTACTAACAAGCTTTTAGTTATATTGAAAAGGGATAACAGTTACAAGTCATACACTACAAGCTAACATATAATTCTAACAGAATATCTAGACAAAAATATACAATAACGTTACAATCTTATACTAAACAGAGAGAGAGAGAGAATGTGGCCAATACAAACAAAGAGCGAGATGATTACAGAGAATTACTTACACACACTGGGAATGATCGCTGCGCAGCCTGGTACCAGCTCCGAGTTAGTCAATATGAAAACCATTTGTGGAGAGTGAGGGAGCTGCCCAGGCTGGCTGATCTTATATACACTGAGTACAGTATACTACAAAGGGACCTATAATCTCATTGTTCATTGGACACAGGAATGTCTCCTCGCATCATAACAAAAGGTCATAGGTTAGTTTGAACAGGTGGGCTGTGACTATATCAAACTGCTCAGGTGGGAGGGAATCTGAAGATTCCCGCCGCATGGGTAATGAATCGCAAATATATGAAATGTCCAGAATCTACTAATGGCCATAACTATACGCAGGAGCGATTAATCTTTACCTAACCAACACCGGATTGTTGCTATTAAAATGTTCTTTAGTTAGGTACCAGACACAGCTGTTCAAACCCTGTCTGACCCTTCGTACCATACAAAGAGGAATTCCTCTGTCCAGCGACCATTTACATTAAACAAACTTACAGTCATTATTAAGGGGAACATTATCTATAAAACATACTATTTGGTGTTATTATTTAACGATTGAGTCGCCCGCTAGACGCACACAAACTCTACCGTAAATGCACATACCACGCGCTCGAGCGCATGGCCGAGGCGCCATCACGCGGCTGCGAGTATCCGCACGCACGGGAGAGAATGTGCACGTGCAGCAGGCACGCGCATGAGGTGAATATATGGCAACGTGCAGCGTGATATTTTTCTGACTTTGACACCCCGACCAAGTAGCTGCTCAGCACAACTGTAATGCCGAGACTCCTCAGGCAGCCGCCCAAGAAGAGCCCACCTTCCTAGTGGAATGGGCCTTAACCGATTTAGGCAATGGCAATCCAGCCGTAGAATACGCCTGCTGAATCGTATTACAGATCCAGCGAGCAATTGTCTGCTTTGAAGCAGGAGCGCCAACCTTGTTGGCCGCATACAGAACAAACAGAGCTTCAGTCTTCCTGATCCTAGCTGTTCTGGAGATATAAATCTTCAAAGCCCTGACCACATCCAGGGACTCGGAATCCCCCAAGTCCCGTGTAGCCACAGGCACGACAATAGGTTGGTTTATATGAAAAGATGAGACCACCTTTGGCAGAAATTGAGGACGAGTCCTCAATTCTGCCCTATCCACATGAAAAACCAGGTAGGGGCTTTTATATGACAAAGCCGCCAATTCCGAAACACGCCTTGCAGAAGCCAAGGCCAATAACATAACCACTTTCCAAGTGAGATATTTCAATTCCACCGTCTTGAGTGGTTCAAACCAAGGTGACTTGAGGAAACTTAATATCATGTTAAGATCCCAAGGCGCCACCGGAGGTACAAAGGGAGGCTGGATATGTAGTACCCCCTTCACAAATGTCTGTACTTCAGGCAGAGAAGCCAATTCTTTTTGGGAGAAAATGGATAAGGCCGAAATTTGGACCTTTATGGACCCTAATTTCAAGCCCAAATTCACTCCCGTTTGTAAGAAGTGAAGCAGTCGGCCCAAATGGAACTCCTCCATAGGAGCAGTTCTGGCCTCACACCAAGACACATATTTTCGCCATATACGGTGATAATGTTTCGATGTCACGTCCTTCCTAGCCTTGATCAGGGTAGGAATGACCTCCTCCGGAATACCTTTTTCCACTAGGATCCGGCGTTCAACCGCCATGCCGTCAAACGCAGCCGCGGTAAGTCTTGGAACAGACAGGGCCCCTGCTCCAGCAGATCCTGCCATAGGGGAAGAGGCCACGGATCTTCTGTGAGCAACTCTTGTAGATCCGGATAACCATTCCTTCTTGGGCAATCCGGAACAATGAGGATCGTTCTGACTCCTCTTAGCCTTATTATTCTCAACACCTTGGGTATGAGAGGTAGAGGCGGGAACACATAGACCGATCCGAACACCCAAGGTGTCACTAGAGCGTCTACTGCTACCGCCTGAGGGTCCCTGGACCTGGCGCAATACCGCTTTTGCTTTTTGTTGAGACGGGACGCCATCATGTCGATCTGAGGCAGTCCCCACCGACCCACGATCTGTGCGAAGACTTCTGGATGAAGTCCCCACTCTCCTGGATGCAGGTCATGTCTGCTGAGGAAGTCCGCTTCCCAGTTGTCCACCCCTGGGATGAATACTGCTGATAGGGCGCTTACATGGCTTTCCACCCAGCGAAGAATCCTGGTCGCTTCTGCCATGGCCACCCTGCTCCTTGTGCCGCCTTGGCGGTTTACGTGAGCCACTGCTGTGACATTGTCTGACTGAATCAGAACCGGTTTGTCCCGAAGCAATGGTGCTTGGCCCTCAACTCCAGGACGTTGATGGGGAGACCAGTTTCTAGATTTGACCAGAGACCTTGGAAATTTCTTCCCAGTGTGACTGCTCCCCACCCTCGGAGGCTTGCGTCCGTGGTCACCAGGATCCAGTCCTGAATTCCAAACCTGCGGCCTTCTAGAAGGTGAGCACTGTGCAGCCACCACAGAAGAGATACCCTGGCTCTGGGAGACAGGGTGATCCTCTGCTGCATTTGTAAACGGGACCCGGACGATTTGTCCAGTAGATCCCATTGAAAAGTCCTCGCGTGGAACCTGCTGAAGGGGATGGCCTTGTACGATGCCACCATCTTCCCTAGGACACGTGAGCAATGATGCACTGAAACCGTTTTTGGCTTTAATAGGTTCCTGACCAGGGCTATGAGCTCCTCAGCCTTTTCCATCGGAAGAAACACCTTTTTCTGGTCTGTGTCTAGAATCAGACCCAGAAACGTCAGGCACATTGTAGGGACTAGCTGGGACTTCGGTAAATTGAGAATCCAGCCGTGCCCCTGCAACATCCTCACCGACAGCTACACGCTGTCCAGCAACCTCTCCCGAGATCTCGCCTTTATGAGGAGATCGTCCAAGTATGGGATAATTGTGACCCCCTGCTTGCGCAGAAGCACCATCATTTCCGCCATTACCTTGGTGAAAATTCTCGGGGCTGTGGAAAACACAAACGGCAACGTCTGAAATTGGTAATAACAGTCCTGTATTGCAAATCTCAGGAACGCCTGATGAAGAGGGAAGATCGGAACATGAAGGTAAGCATCCTTTATGTCCAGGGACACCATCCAATCCCCCCCTTCCAGGCTGGCGATGATCGCTCTGAGCGATTCCATCTTGAACTTGAACTTCTTCAAGTACAAGTTCAGGGATTTTAGATTCAGAATGGGTCTGACCGAACTATCCGGTTTCGGGACCACAAACAGGGTTGAGTAATACCCCTTTCCTTGCTGGAGAAGAGGAACTTTGACTATCACCTGTTGAAGATACAATTTTTGAATTGCATTCAACACTAACTCCTTTTCTGACGGGGAAGTTGGCAGAGACGATTTGAAAAACCGGCGAGGAGACACGTCTTCGAATTCCAGCCTGTATCCCTGAGAAACAATATAAAGCCCAGGGATCCACCTGTGAGTGAACCCAGACCTGTCTGAAAAATCGAAGACGCGCCCCCACTTGAGCTGACTCCCCCCGGGATGCCCCAGCGTCATGCGGTGGACTTTGCTGATGTAGGGGAGGACTTCTGCTCCTGGGAACTAGCTGTATGCAGCTTTTTACCCCTGCCTCTTCCTCTGGCAATGAAGGACGATCCCCGTACCTTCTTGTTTTTATTGGAACGAAAGGACTGCATCTGATAATGATGTGCCTTTTTTGTATGCTGCGGGGGGACATAAGGTAAGAAATTCGATTTACCGGCCGTAGCAGTAGAGACAAGGTCCGAGAGCCCTTCTCCAAACAACTCCTCCCCCTTGTAAGGAAACGACTCCATATGCCGCTTTGAGTCAGCATCCCCCGTCCACTGTCGGGTCCACAGGAGTCGCCTAGCAGAAATAGACATAGCATTTATTCTGGAGCTTAGTAAACAAATGTCTCTTTGAGCATCCCTCATATATAAAGCAGCATCTTTGATATGCTCTAGGGTCATTTGAATGGAATCCTTATCTAGGGTTTCAAGTTCCGTAGATAAGGAATCTGTCCATGCCGCAATAGCACTACACACCCAGGCCGATGCCATAGCCGGCCTAACGATAGTACCGGAATGTGTGTAAATGTGCTTTCTGGTAACCTCCTGCTTACGATCAGCAGGATCCTTGAGGGAAGCCGTATCCTGAGAAGGCAGTGAAACCTTCTTGGATAAGCGTGTCAGCGCCTTGTCTACCTTCGGCGATGATTCCCATCGTATCCTATCCTTTTGCGGAAAGGGATACGCCACAAGAATCCTTTTGGGAACTTGTAGTCTCCTATCTGGAGTTTCCCAAGCCTTCTCGCACAAGTCGCCTAGTTCAAATGAGGACGGGAAAGTGACCTCAGGCTTTTTCCCATTATACATGTGTACCCTCGTGTCAGGGACAGGGGGTTCCTCAGTGATATACAAAACCTCTTTAATGGCCACAATCATGTAACGAATACCTTTTGCCACCTTCGGCTGTAATTTTGCATCCTCATAGTCGACACTAGAGTCAGTCTCTGTGTTGATATCTGTGTCAGTGATCTGGGATATGGTGCATTTTTGAGATCCCAAAGGTCCTGGTGCCACAGGGACAGGCATGGTCTGACTACCTGACTGATCCCTAGCTTCAGCCTTGTCTAATCGTTTATGCAGTAAATTCACATTAGTATTCAAGACATTCCACATATCCACCCAGTCCGGTGTCGGCATTGCCGATGGCGACCTGACCATCATGCACTCCCCCTCCTCCTTAGGTGAGCCTTCCTCGTCAAACATGTCGACACACACGTACCGACACACTGCACACACACACACAGGGAATCTCTTTTCTGAAGACAGGTTCCCCTGAGGCCTTTTGGAGAGACAGATAGAGAGTATGACAGCACACACCCCAGCGCTATATTACCCTGGAGAAAAACACAGAATGTTTACCCAGTAGCGCTGTTTGTAGTGTATAACGCCAATAATGTGCCCCCCTCTACTTTAAAACCCCCTTTCACCGTGTGTCAAGCAGGGGAGAGTCCGGGGAGCTTCCTCTCAGCGGAGCTGTGTAGAGAAAATGGCGCTGGTGAGTGCTGTGGGAGAAGCCCCGCCCCCTCGGTGGCGGGCTACTATCCCGCTCAAACTTACTAAAAAATGGCGGGGGCTCTTTTATATACATGTACAGTGCCCACCTGTACATGTATATACTCTTTTGCCATAGGAGAGGTTTTATATTGCTGCCCAGGGCGCCCCCCCCCCCCCCCCCTGCGCCCTGCACGCATACAGTGACCGGAGTGTGTGAGGTGTAGTGGTGCAATGACGCACAGTTGCAGTGCTGTGCGTTACCTCTGTGAAGCACCGAAGGCTTCTGCCGCCCGAGACGTATTCTGTCTTCGTTTCTTCTGGCTCTGTGAGGAGAACAGCGGAGCGGCTCTGGGGTGAACGCCCAGGACCAACCTGTGTTCATTCCCTCTGGAGCTAATGGTGTCCATTAGCCGAGGATGCAGAGCCTAACATTTAAGTAGGTCTGCTCCTCTCTCCTCAGTCCCTCGATGCAGGGAGCCTGTTGCCAGCAGTGCTCCCTGAAAAAGAGAAAAAATCCTAACAAAAATGCTTTCTAAACAGGAAACTCAGGGGAGCTCCCTGCAGTGCACCCATTCTCCTCTGGGCACAGTCTAAAACTGAGGTCTGGAGGAGGGGCATAGAGGGAGGAGCCAGTGCACACCCAGAATCCAAAGTCTTTCTTAAAGTGCCCTATCTCCTGTGGAGCCCGTCTATTCCCCATGGTCCTTACGGAGTCCCCAGCATCCTCTAGGACGTTAGAGAAAATATATTGGCTAAAATGACCTTTAAGGTGTATATGTAACATAAATGTATTCTGTGCTTAAACTTGGGTCCCATCACCATGATATCTCATTATGGTATGCAATTATTCCAAAATACATAAAAATCCGATATCCAAAATACTTTTGGTGCCAAGCATTTTGGATAAGGGATACTCAACCTGTACAACACTATTGTGAATGGGATAGAGTGCACCCAGCTAAACTGATCCCTGCCAATAGTTTTCTCGTACCCTTCGGTGTATTGTATGAGGTATATAAGAAGTTATTTGAGCAGCATTATCAGTAACTGGCAGCCCCCTTTCCTGACTAAACACATTGGGGGTAAGCAGATGGCTGCATACGCTGTGAATCACATTTTGTAAGGTCACGTACTGGCCAGTTCGCATGCGCAGAATACCTGGATGTGGCCGCTGGGAGTGACTGCATGGTGCCTTCCAGGTCTGAATGAGACCCATACACATTTAAAGACCTCAGAAGTGCCCATAATGTGCCATAATGTAAACTCTTAGAACAGGGGCGTAGCCAGAACTTTGTGGGTCCCATAACAACATTTTGGGCCGCTGCACAAATGCTTCTATAGAGACACCTCTCCACAGCAATTGCAAACTTTTGCACCATAATAGTACCCTAGTACATGTTATGCCCCATAATAGTACCCTAGTACATGTTATGCCCCATAATAGTACCCTAGTACATGTTATGCCCCATAATAGTACCCTAGTACATGTTATGCCCCATAATAGTACCCTAGTACATGTTATGCCCCATAATAGTACCCTAGTACATGTTATGGCCCATAGTAGTGCCTTGGTTTATATTATGCCCCATAGCAGTGAATTAAATCATTTTCTGAACCATAGTAGTGCTCTATTTCACATTAAGTCACATTGTAGGGCTGCCAGTACACATAATGCCACACAGTATGAATTCACATTATGACATAGTGTCCTCAGTTCATATTATGCCACACTATAGTGCCTTTACTTCATATTGTGCCACATTTCAGAGCCCCAGTTCATATTTGGGCAGTACGGATGGTGTAATGGTTAGCATTACTGCCTCACAGCACAGAGGTCATGGGTTCGATTCCCACCATGGCTCTACCTGTGCGGAGTTTGTATATTCTCCCCGTACTTGCGTGGGTTTCCTCCGGGTACTACCGGTTTCCTCCCACAATCCAAAAATATACTGGTAGGTCAATTGGATCCAAACAAAAAAAAATTAACCCTAGTATGAATGTGTGCGCATGTACATGTGGTAGGGAATATAGATTGTAAGCTCCGCTGGGGCAGGGACCTATTGTATGTGATTGGCCAAATATTCTCTGTAAAGCGCTGCGGAATATGTGTGCGCTATATAAAATAACTGATAATAATAATAATAATAATAATAATAATAATAACAACATTATGCAACATTCCCCTCCAGTTCCTTTTATACCAAATTACAATGAACATGTCCATAGGCATAACTAGATAGATTACAGGCTCCAAAGCAAATATTTGAACCACCCAATGATGAATAATGTATATTACACATGTAACGCCCTGGGCCCCATAGCAGCTGCACTGCCTGCACCATTGATTGCTATGCCCTAGAAAACATGCAGACAGATGTGTCCCAGTACGTTGTGACTGCGATGCTCATAGTGTTGCGTACACAATGCTTTGTTAGCTTTTAATTGGGGGGTGGTGATTGCGTGTGTATGCAGCCACCCATTCGTTCATTCTAATGAGAGCTGGCTAGCGATGTCGTGGGGTGTATGCATCATGATTCCACTACTGTATACTGCTATAAGCAGCAAGACTGTAGCATGACCATCTGTAGTTATCAATGATGCCTGGCACAAGCGAGCCACCAGTTCCCATGCAACTCTGATAGTGTCAAGCTCAATCATCTAACACGTACTAGGAGACTGTGCTGATTAATGTGATGTGCAACACTTGTATATCTGTGTGCAACTGAGTCTGTATATGAAGCAAAACAGAACTTGTCATTGAAATAAACTATTGCCACTGCTTACTAGCAGGGCCTACTTTACCACTAGCCAAACTTGGCGCTCGCTTAGGGCTCAGTACTTCATACAAAGATCCAGTACCAAGGGGTCATAACGGCTGCTGTCCAGGGATATTTATTGTGTCCCTATATAAAGTCAGCTGTACTTAGCCCTGCCCCTTTAGCCATATGTCACTTGGAGCAGAGGGAGGTGCCGCCGGCAAGGGCATCATACCCGGTCGAGTCCCAACAAAGTGTTTACTTAGACAAAACGTTCCCACTGCCCCACTTCCTCTACAGACTGTACAGGGGTGGGCAGGAAGCCACCAATGGGCAAATAGGGGGAGTAGAATGGAGCAGGGACATAGCCACTGGATTTTACTGTATTTCATTGGGCAGAGCGTCCGGAGGTGTCCATAGGTTACTTTTAGTAGCATTTTAAAATCTTAACCTTTAGGGTCCAGCCTCTCAATCCCCTGCATAGTGGGCGGTGCTGGCACCAGAGCAGGGCTATGGGTGGCATGACATTCTGGGTATCATGAGCTGACATCTAACGCAGACTGCAGTGAGGACTGAAGGACACAGATTTTGATGGGTGTAGTATGTTATGCTGGCAATGGGGATCCTGGCACCCAACATACCGAAAAAGATCCCCTTGCGGGCACGGTGGTGCGCCACGCTATTTATTCTTCTTCCCCAAGAGGGAGAATAGTTGTTGGTATGCTGGCTGTTGGGATTCCAGAGCCGGTATACTGTGCTTTGGGATCACATCGGTCAGCATATCAAATACCACCTGATTTTGACAGATGACTTCTTACAGTACCTCATATGTTCTGCCTGCAATTTATTAAGTGTCACTCTACTCCAAGAAGCCTGGCCAGGAGGACAGCTGTAATTTGACTAGAATTGATTTGACTGTTTTGGTCTGTCTTCAGTCTCTGACTCAACCATGTTAAGGACATTAAGGTGGATTGTGGACCAACACTAATACTATGTGGCACATTGTGCATATGGTGTACTAATACTACGCAGTGAAAGGTTTGTGTACTACCACTGTGGCTAAATGTGTATATGGGGTACTACTACTGTGGCACAATGTGTATATGGGGTTCTGCTACTGTGATGCAATATGTGTATGGGGTACTGCTACTGTTGCACAATGTGTATGTGGGGTACTACTACTGTGGTATGTTATGTGTATGGGGTTCTGCTACTGTGATGCAATATGTGTATGGGGTACTGCTACTGTGATGCAATATGTGTATGGGGTACTGCTACTGTGGTGCAATGTGTATATGGGGTACTGCTACTGTGGTGCAATATGTGTATGGGGTTCTGCTACTGTGGTGCAATGTGTATATGAGGTACTGTTACTGTGGTGCAATATGTGTATGGGGTACTGCTACTGTGATGCAATATGTGTATGGGGTACTGCTACTGTGGTGCAATGTGTATATGGGGTACTGCTACTGTGGTGCAATATGTGTATGGGGTTCTGCTACTGTGGTGCAATGTGTATATGAGGTACTGTTACTGTGGTGCCATATGTGTATGGGATACTACTGCTGTGCAGTGTAATGTGTCTATTGTGTACTTCTACTAAGACACAATGTGCACATTGGGTACTGCTACTGTGGCACAATATGTATATAAGGTATTACTGCTGTGCAGAATATGATATCTATTGTGTGCTACTCCTGATGCAAAATGTGTTTATGGGGTGCTACTACTGTGGAGCTATGTGTATGTAGGGTACTGTAGCTGTGTGGTGTAAGGTGTCTATTGTGTACTACTACTGTAGTGAAAAGTGTATATGGGATACTACTGCTGTGCCTTGTAAGGTGTCTATTGAGTACTACTACTGTGTTGCAATTTGTACATGGGATACTACTACTGGTGTAAGGTGTCTAAGGGGTACTACTACTGTGTGGTGTAAGGTGTCTAAGGGGTACTACTGCTGTGTGGTGTAAGGTATCTAAGGGGTACTACTACTGTGCTGTGTAAGATGAATAAGGGGTACTACAGCTGTGCGGTGTAAGGAATCCTAAGAGTACTACTACTGTGCGGTGTAAGGTGTCTAAGGTGCAGGACTACTGTGCGATGTTTGGTGTTTAAGGGATACTACTACTACTGTGCGGTATAAGGTGTCTAAGGTATACTACTACTGCGCATTGTAATGTGTTTAAGGGGTATTACTACAGTGCAGTGTAAGGTGTCTAAGGTATACTACTACTGCGCATTGTAATGTGTTTATGGGGTATTACTACAGTGCAGTGTAAGGTGTCTAAGGTATACTACTACTGCGCATTGTAATGTGTTTAAGGGGTATTACTACAGTGCAGTGTAAGGTGTCTAAGGAGTACTAATGCTGGTCGGTGTAATGTGTATAAGGGGTACTACTGCTGTGCAATTTAAAGTGTTTTAGGAGTTCTACTACTGTGCTGTATAAGGTTTCTCAGGGGTACTACTACTGTGCTCTGTAAGGCGTCTAAGGGATAATACTACTGTGTGGCGTAAGGTGTCTAAGGGGTACTACTGTTGTGCCATGTAAAGTGTTTTAGGGGTACTACTACTGTGCTGTGTAAGATGTCTAAGGGGTACTACTACTGTGCTGTGTAAGGTGTCTAAGGGTTACTAATACTGTGCGGTGTAAGGTGTATAATGGGTACTACTACTGTCTGGTATAGGGTGTCTAAGGGGAACTATTGCTGTGTGGTGTAAGGTGTCTAAGGGGTACTACTACTGTTCAGTGTAAGGTGTCTAAGGGGTACTACTACTGTGCGGTGTAAGGTGTCTAAGGGGTACTACTACTGTTCAGTGTAAGGTGTCTAAGGGGTACTACTACTGTGCGGTGTAAGGTGTCTAAGGGGTACTACTACTGTGCGGTGTAAGGTGTCTAAGGGGTACTACTACTGTGCGGTGTAAGGTGTCTAAGGGATACTACTACTGTTCAGTGTAAGGTGTCTAAGGGGTACTACTACTGTGCGGTGTAAGGTGTCTAAGGGGTACTACTACTGTTCAGTGTAAGGTGTCTAAGGGGTACTACTACTGTGCTGTGTAAGGTGTCTAAGGGTTACTAATACTGTGCGGTGTAAGGTGTATAATGGGTACTACTACTGTCTGGTATAGGGTGTCTAAGGGGAACTATTGCTGTGTGGTGTAAGGTGTCTAAGGGGTACAACTACTGTGCGGTGTAAGGTGTCTAAGGGATACTACTACTGTTCAGTGTAAGGTGTCTAAGGGGTACTACTACTGTGCGGTGTAAGGTGTCTAAGGGGTACTACTACTGTTCAGTGTAAGGTGTCTAAGGGGTACTACTACTGTGCGGTGTAAGGTGTCTAAGGGGTACTACTACTGTTCAGTGTAAGGTGTCTAAGGGGTACTACTACTGTGCAGTGTAAGGTGTCTAAGGGGTACTACTACTGTGCGGTGTAAGGTGTCTAAGGGGTACTACTACTGTGCGGTGTAAGGTGTCTAAGGGGTACTACTACTGTGCAGTGTAAGGTGTCTAAGGGGTACTACTACTGTTCAGTGTAAGGTGTCTAAGGGGTTCTACTACTCTGCATTGTAATGAGTCTAAGGGGTACTATTACTGTGTGGTATAAGGTGTCTAATTGGTACTACTACTGTGCAGTGTAAGATGTATAAGGTGAACTTCTACTGTGCAGTGTATGGTGTCTACAGGGTTCTACTACTGTGCTGTTTAAGTTATCTAAGGGGTACTACTACTGTGCAGTGTAAGGTGTTTAAGAAGTACAACTACTGTGTTGCTTAAGGTTTCTCAGGGGTACTACTACTGTGCGGTGTAAGATGTCTAAGGGTTTCTACTGCTGTGCGGTGTAAGGTGTCTAAGGGGTACTACTACTGTGCGGTGTAAGGTGTCTAAGGAGCAGTACTACTGTGCGGTGTAAGGTGTCTAAGGAGCAGTACTACTGTGCGGTGTAAGGTGTCTAAAGAGTACTACTACTGTGCTGTGTAAGGTGTCCTAGGGGGTACTACTACTGTTTGGTGTAAGGTGTCTAAGGAGTACTACTTCTGTGCTGTTTAAGGTGTATCGGGGTACTACCACTGTGCTCTGTAAGGTGTCTAAGGGGTACTACTACTGTGCAGTGTAAGGTGTCTAAGGGATACTACTACTGTGCGATTTAAGGTGTCTAAAAGGTTACTACTACTGTGCAGTCTAAGGTGTCTAAGAGGTACTTTTACTGTGCTGTGTAAGGTGTCAAAGGGGTACTACTGCTGTGCTGTTTATGGTGTCTAAGGGGTACTACTACTACTACTACTGTGTGGTGTAATGTGTCTAAGGGGTGCTACTACTGTGCAATGTAAGATGTCTCAGGGGTACTACTTCTGTGCTGTGTAAGGTGTCTAAGAGGTACTTTTGCTGTGCGGTGTAACGTGTCTCAGGGGTACTACTACTGTGCGGTGTAAGGTGTCTAAGGGGTCCTACTGCTGTGCGGTGTAAGGTGCCTAAGGGCTACTATTACTGTGTGGTGTAAGGTGTCTAATCGGTACTACTACTATGCGGTGTATAGAAAGGTGTCTAATGGCTACTACTACTGACCTGTGCGATGTAAGGTGTCTAAGGTTTGCTACTATTGTGCTGTGTAAGATGTCTAATGGATACTACTACTGTGCTTTGTAAGGTGTCTCAGGGGTACTACTACTGTGCAGTGTAAAAGTATAAACGTGAATTTGTGCGTTTTCTTACACATAAGGTAACGAGTCTTGTTTTTTCTATATTTTTATGTGGATCATGGGGTACACTAACCTAACATACAGTATGCAGACTGATAATATAACCTATGAAAACACTAAAAAATTATTTACAGTGTGTGTGTGTCTATGTTAGGTATGGGCATAATAAATGGCTCTTAAGTTGCTGTTGAACTACAGATCCCAGCATGCACAGCAACAGGTTTAGCATGGCAAAATACCAAAACTGTGGCAGGGCATGCTGAGATGTCCTGATCTTCTACATCTAGAAGGCCGCTTATTATGCAGCCCTGGCATTTGTAGTAAATAGTAATCTGGATATAACTGAGGAAGGGGGCCCCAAACTGCTATCTTGACTACACAAACTGTCTCTGCATTGCATCACATTTGGACCCGGACAGAAACTGGACATGCCCCACCCCTCCACTCTTACTACACCCCTGGGAAAAGGAGTATATCGGTCTATAGCCTGAATTAGAGCCGTAACTAGGTATTTGCCGATGATGACTTGCCCACAGTGTAAATGCACTGCAGGCGCACCATCAGACAGCACTCCCCCCCCCCCCTCCCCTGCATGGCCGCTGTACCCAGTGAGACAATAGTGTAAGTTCTGCCTGCTTTTGGTGCCTGCTTTAAGCCGCCTTTGCAGCTGGCATGTGGTGTCATACAGCAGCGTTCCAGTATCCGGTCTGTGAATGCCACCAGCCGGGCAAGGGGCGGGGAGTGGTGCTGCAGCTGCAATGCAGTAATGCAGCACCCCCCCGTATCCCACTTGTGACTCCGGTGCCTGTGTAAGGGACAGGGAGTGGTGCTGCAGCTGTCATGCTGTAGCACACCTCCCGACTGTGATTTCCACCGCCGGCTGTGTAATGCAGAGGTAGCGCTTTTGTAGGCTGCAGGTCCCAGCTAGGAGTGCCTGTCTGTGTGGAAGTCGGATCGGTGCACAGGTGAATGACAAGTGAACAATACACACTCACTCACTCACTCACACACACTGTCACTCTCTCTCACTGTTCCTAATGTGTACAAAATGGGGGCTCTGTTGTTGTAATATGTAAAATACGGGGACTGCTGCCTAATGTGTAAAGGAGGGGAACTTTACTTGTCTAGTGTGTGAAAAAAGGGAGACTCTGCTTGCCGTGCTGTGTAAAAGGGGGAGTCGACCTGCCGTGCTGTGTAAAAGGGGGCCTTGATGTGCCATGCTGTGTAAAAGGGAGCCCTACCTGCCGTGCTGTGTAAAAGGGAGCTCTGCCTGTCGTGCTGTGTAAAAGGGAGCTCTGCCTGCCGTGCTGTGTAAAAGGGAGCTCTGACTGCCGTGCTGTGGAAAAGGGATCTCTGACTGTCGTGCTGTGGAAAAGGGAGCTCTACCTGCCGTGCTGTGTAAAAGGGAGCTCTGCCTGCCGTGCTGTGGAAAAGGGAGCTCTGCCTGCCGTGCTGTGTAAAAGGGAGCTCTACCTGCCGTGCTGTGTAAAAGAAACCTCTGCCTGCCGTGCTGTGTAAAAGGGAGCTCTGCCTACCATGCTGTGTAAAAGGGAGCTCTGTGTCCACACCCCTTCCCCATGAAGCCATTCCCCTATATTTTTGTGCGCGCCTATGGTGCGCATTGGCCCTGTTTTATATATGGTGTGTGTTTGGGGGACGCCAATGCTGTTTCTTGCACACAGCGCTAAAATGTCTAGTTATGGCACTGGCCTGACTTACCAGTGTACTAGAGATAATAGTGTGCCAATGTTTTGTTAGCCTTGCCTGATGCCATTTCAAATGCTCAATTTGCCCCTGCTAGGACTGACAATGTGATTACACGGTATTCTTCCTTCTACACTATTATCATTATAACTCTACAGTATGTCAGTAAGTAGATATAATGATATAATGCATATTCCTAACACTATGGCAATCACTATGTATTGTACACAGTCATGTTCCGTCATCAAAGACAGAATAATAGGCATTGCATTTAGTTAATGAAAAGGTAATTTTTCCCTTTAACAAATGCATCTAAAAATAGAAATATATAATCTGAGATGCATCATAAAGTATCATAACTACAATTTACTTATATAGTCCGAGCATTTTATGAAGTGCTGTACAGAGAATATTTATTTATTACCAGTTATTTATATAGTGCACACATATTCCGCAGTGCTGTACAGAGAGTGTTTTGTCCATTCACATCAGTCCCTGCCCCAGTGGAGCCTACAATCTGTATTCCCCACTACATGTACACGCACACACATTCATGCAAGGGTTAATTTTGCTGGGAGCCAAATAACCTACCAGCATGCTTCTGGATTGTGAGAAGAAACTGGAGTACCCAGAGGAAACCCACGCAAGCACGGGGAAAATATACAAAGTCCACAAAGTTATGGCCATTGTGGGGATCAAACCCCTTGATCTCTGTGCTGTGAGGCAGTAATGCTACAATTTACACCACCAGTGCCTGCCCCATTGGAGAATACAGCTTGGATCGCTATTGCGTATAGTTGGGGGTGTGGCCTGCGCTCCCTTAAGTGGGTCGTGTAGTGCAAAGTGGTTACCGTGCAGCCTAGGTTTTAATGGAAAAATCTTTTCTGACTTTTTCTGGTGCCTAGACAGCGTGTAGAGTAAAGACCTTTGCTGCTACAGGAGGGTGATTTTATATATTCATTCACACATACTTTTCATTTGAATCACCATCCTGTAGCACCAAAGGTTTTTACTCTACATGCTGGATTGCTATTGAGACAGATATTGCAATTTTCTAAATGCTGCTTCTGCTAAAAAATGCATGTGAAGAGCTGCTCAGATTGGAAAAAGATGGCCACCAATGCATTCACAACTTTGCGTATGCATTTGCATAATTGCCGTGCAAACGCAGAAACCGATAACCATTGACCATCATCAACAATACCGATTGACCCATGCCTACGTAGGATATATGTGACTGCAGTCGCATTGATGCCATGTTTTCAATCACAGCTAACGCCAGATGCATATCCTGAAAATGGCCATGACATGCCTGCATTTTCTCAATCACTCCTCGCAAATGCTGTCTAACCTCCCACAATTGGACACTTCCTGGCAACTGCTATGTGATCGCAGATTGCTTGCCCTGCAATTGCACTGCATTTCAGCATTCATGCACGTGCTGATGCAATGCGGTCGCATCGCATACGTAGTCATCCAATAATCAGCCGATTTGCGGTTTTGCAAAATTGCAGCTGAAGCTAAATAAGGCACTAAATTCCCAAACACACACCTGTGCACATGCAATCACTCACACTAGGGTAAGTTGGTCAGTATAGTATACATTCTGTCAGGATAGTATACATACCCTCATTGAAAGCACGGTGTAAACATTCCATTGGAAATTTCATTGTATCATCTCCAAAAGCCATGTCTGGTTTGTTAGAAAAATATGTTTCCAGATGTTCTCTAGAATCAAAGCCGTGTTCAGGATAGAATTTATGTGAGCTGGAATCCATCTTGTATTATTGTGTCACAGACTGGCTGATGCTCACGTCTTCCCTCTTATATGTGACTGGCCCAGGAATTCTGTTCGTATTCACCAGCATCCAGGTATTTATATTCATCAGTAACCAGGATATCAGTGTTATCACATGATGTTTTATCAGCCTCCTGATCTGTCATTGGAATGCAGGTGACAGTGTGATCACCTATTGAACAGAATACATTATTGTACTATTAATTTTTCACTTTTAGATGTAATAAAAGGAATGAGCGCTAAATGTGTGTTATAAAACTAAAAATAGAAATAAAAATAATAATAAAGCATAGTGGCAACTGAAAAATTAATAATAGTTAAAATGAGTGTTTACACTCCTTTTTGGATGTGGTACAGATGGAGCCTCCCTTATTTTTGCCATTTCTCTGCCTAAACAGAGGTTTAGTTGCACCTAGGCGATAGCTTAGGTTGTTGAGTTTATCCATAGACAGGAGTGTTGAGGCACTACTGCATACTCAGCATGAAATACACATCTCCACCACTGGGTGGCTAATGCTCCACTAATCCAGTACTTTAGAGCAAATAGCGGCAGATTGATCTACAAGCTCTGGCAAATGGTCAGTGATGACTGTAATGTTACTGTACTGTATACTGTACACGCAGACCAATGGTAAGATGGAATCGATATAAAAAATATTTTTATATAGATGCAAACAAATGTGTTAAAACACTTGTCTATTGCCATGTTACTGTATGTGAGCATCCAAGTCCCATAGACAATGCAAGATATAAAAATAGTGTATACAGAGGCAACTAATGTCTTAAAACAATATTGTAGTTCATTGACATTATAGATACTGTATTGGTCCATGTCCCACATATCCCATGAGGCATTGTGGCCAAGCGTTGAAGTTTACCACTCCCCATGCTCAGAAACCCGGGTTTGATTCCCAAAGTGCAAATGCCGTTTTTGCTTTCTGACACTTTATTAATTACTTTATTTATCTATTGTAATATACCTTCACATTCAATAGAAACATGCACACAGGTTCTACATGAATTAGGGCAATGCTATATGAGTGTCTCATTCTGCTATCTAAAATACACAGTCGCTATGGGGATAAACGAATTCTATGCACCATACGGTACACATATAGTACTGTAGCAGGCCAGACTCAATCGCAGAGTGGGTTCACAAAATGGATGCCACTTATTACCCAGCATCTCATGGAAGCCCACAGCTATGGAGATAGCGATGGCATTGGTTTTGCAAGAATCAGGGCAATGCTGAAAGAGCGCCTCAATACACTAGGTAAATATACACAGTGGCAATGAGGTCCCGTAGAATGAGCAATTAATAATAATAGTGCATACAGATGCAAATAAACATTTTAGATCTACAGCTATAAAACATGTTAAAACTATGGTCCATTGACGTTATGGATATACTGTATTGTACTGTATGAGCGTCCAAGTCCTGTAACGGCATAAACAAAAACCAATGTGAAGGGATCACTGCTTACATTTACACATGAGCTTGAGTATCTATTATGAGGTGTTGTGTCTGAGTAGTGAAGTCTACTGCTTCCCATGCTGAGAGTCCCTGGTTTGATTCCCAAAGTGCGAATGCATGTTCATTTTTTCCTGACACTTTTTTTCTTTATCTATTGTAATATACCTTCACATTTAATAGCAGTGTGCACACAGGTTTTACATAAATAAGGGCAAAGCAGCAGGAGCGTCTCATTCCACTATCTAAAATACACAGTGGCAATGAGGTCCCATAGACTGTAGTTCATTGACAGTAGCGAATCTGTGCTGTACTGTATGTGAGCATCCAAGTCCCATAGCACAGCATAAGTAACACCAATGAGAAAGGATCATTGCTAACATTTACACATGAGCTCATGTCTCTATCACAGTGACTGCAGTTCTCTATCTAATCTTCATTTACATACAGTACTGTGTTGCAAATTTATTGTAACCTGCCCTCCCTCCCTGTGAAATGAGCAGGCTCCCAGGGGAGGGGGAAGGTGGTGAGGGGAGGTGGTGGCTAAATACTGTGTTCTGCACAAATTATTCATTCTCTGTTCTGCAGAAATTATTCCTTCACCCCCCAAAAAACCAATAAATCAATTAATTAAAATAGTGTATACAAACACAAGCGAATGTGTAAAAGAAAGGTTCTTATGACTTTAGAGTTCTGTGAGTTTATATATGCTGTAGAATGAGCGATTAAAATAAATAGTTAATACAGATGCAAATCATGTTAAAACCACAGCTATAGAATGTGTTAAAACTATGGTCAATTGACATTAAGGATATTCTGCATTGTACAGTATGAGCGTTCAAGTCCCTTAACGGCATAAACAAAAACAAATAGGAAGCGATTGGAAGTTACAAAAGTTGGTGGCACAAATACATGGCACATCTAGGAGGGACATTGCAGTGGCAGACAGGATATCAGTTTTATAAACTATGCCAAAAAATGCTATTCGTGGCTCCATCTGCAACTCAGTGCGCATGGTGAGATGTGCCTATTGCAGTGTCCGGGCAGCACGTGTGTCCATGACATGGATTGCCCCATTCAATGTAATGAGAGCATCTCAGTGCACTCCCATAGCGTGGCTAGGCTAAGCAACAGAAGTGGGTAAACACCTAGGACATCTAGGAGTGGCACTGCATTGGCAGACAGGATATCAGTTTTATAAACTATGACCAAAAAAGAGCACAGAAAGCAAAGAAATAAGGTGCAAGATGAAATTAACCTTGGGCCCTCCCTCCCACCCTTATGTTGTATAGATTAAACAGCACATGCACAGTTTAACAAACCAATCATTTCAGCGACAAGGACACTTGTGGATGAATTGACTGTTTTGATTGGGCCCCCACAAAACATTTTTTGAACAACTTCCTCCATTAAGTAATTATTCTGAGTATGTTGATGATGAGCTGATTATTACATTTTAATCTTGTACAATAAATTTCATGTCTTTGCTGCAAATGATGTAACATGGAGGAGGTGACTAGATGGCTAACGTTCCTACAAGAACTAAATTTGGCCTCACAAATGAAGTAGATGATTTCATGAGAATTGTCAGGATTGGGGTAAAAATAATCACACACCCAAGATGTGTCTTTTTTGGTCTTATGCCCAGGCATCACAATGGCTTTCTCTTTATCATGGTCAACAACTGCAGCCACCAGTGGCTGACTTACACAAACAACATCATCATCATCAACATCCTCACTGTCAGATAGTAAACACATATCCTACTCATCCTTTCCCACTTCCACACACGAGTCCTCAATTTGTATTATGTCTTCCTTATCATCACCATCTTTACTTGTACTGCTCCACACATGAGCAGATGTTTCAGAAATGGTGGAAGGAGGTGAAAGAGGCAGCTCTATGAGTACAGTGTGAGAAATGTCAGCTGACGTGGACACCTCTAAACATTCCTCAAGAATGTTTTATGGTAATGACTCTGAATGTACAATTTGTCTTACCGCCTCTGCAGCTAGCTTTCCTTTTCCTTTTTTTTTCTTTACCACTCTAAAAATTAAATGATTATAAATACCCTGACTTAAGCCTTAGCAGATGACATTGGTGGACTTGCATTGTCAATGTCATGACTAGTCAATGGCATTGTCAATGTCATAACTACTGTGGTGGACTTCACCGATAGCATCGCACAATACATGTATAAGTAGGAAATACTATACTGCGGCCTGACTTGCAGTGTCACAGTACTTATAAAAATAACATAAAAATTGTATAGTACCCTGGGTTACAGCACACACAAAACAAAATATGACCTGATGACCTGTGTATTAATGGGAGGCACACGCAGTTGTATACTGGAGCCAAGGAGGACGGAGTGCCTGCCGAGCAATAGGGCAGTGCACTGAATTACACGCAAAGGCTCATGGGAGCTTCCTGGTCTCCTGCACTGCCCGGAAATCTAAAGGGCTGAACCTGTATGTAAGGTAGAGATGAGCGGGTTCGGTTCCTCGGAATCCGAACCCGCCCGAACTTCAGCTTTTTTCTCACGGGTCCGAGCGACTCGGATCCTCCCGCCTTGCTCGGTTAACCCGAGCGCGCCCGAACGTCATCATCCCGCTGTCGGATTCTCGCGAGACTCGGATTCTATATAAGGAGCCGCGCGTCGCCGCCATTTTCACACGTGCATTGAGATTGATAGGGAGAGGACGTGGCTGGCGTCCTCTCCGTTTATAGAGAAGAGACTAGAGTAGAGAGAGACACAGTATTTAGTAATTTTGGGGAGCATTTTTAGGAGTACTACTACTTGCTGAAGTGTAGTGTGACTGTATATGTATATCTGACTTGTGGGGGAGACAGTGGGGAGCAGTTAGAGTCTGAGAGCAGGAGTACATATTTTAACGTACAGTGCACACTTTTGCTGCCAGAGTGCCACACTGCCATTGTGACCACACTGACCACCAGTATATTGTGATTGTCTGCTTAGGAGTACTACTTGCAAGTTGCTGATAGTGTGACCAGTGACCTGACCACCAGTTTAATTAATCACCACCAGTTTAATATATATATATAATTGTATATATATATAATTGTATACCACCTACCCGTGTTTTTTTTTTTTTTCTTTCTTCTTGATACATACTATAGTAGCTTACTGTAGCAGTCTGCGGTGCTGAGCTGACAGTGTCCAGCAGGTCCGTCATCAGTCATTACATAATAAATATATATACCTGTCCGGCTGCAGTACTAGTGATATTATATATATATATATATATATATATTAATTTCATCTCATTATCATCCAGTCTATATTAGCAGCAGACACAGTACGGTAGTCCACGGCTGTAGCTACCTCTGTGTCGGCAGTCGCTCGTCCATCCATAATTGTATACCACCTACCCTTGTTTTTTTTTTTTTTTCTTTCTTCTTGATACATACTACTATAGTAGCTTACTGTAGCAGTCTGCGGTGCTGAGCTGACAGTGTCCAGCAGGTCCGTCATCAGTCATTACATAATAAATATATATACCTGTCCGGCTGCAGTACTAGTGATATTATATATATATATATATTAATTTCATCTCATTATCATCCAGTCTATATTAGCAGCAGACACAGTACGGTAGTCCACGGCTGTAGCTACCTCTGTGTCGGCAGTCGCTCGTCCATCCATAATTGTATACCACCTACCCGTGTTTTTTTTTTTTCTTTCTTCTTGATACATACTACTATAGTAGCTTACTGTAGCAGTCTGCGGTGCTGAGCTGACAGTGTCCAGCAGGTCCGTCATTACATAATAAATATATATACCTGTCCGGCTGCAGTACTAGTGATATTATATATATATATATATTAATTTCATCTCATTATCATCCAGTCTATATTAGCAGCAGACACAGTACGGTAGTCCACGGCTGTAGCTACCTCTGTGTCGGCAGTCGCTCGTCCATCCATAATTGTATACCACCTACCCGTGGTTTTTTTTTTCTTTCTTCTTGATACATACTACTATAGTAGCTTACTGTAGCAGTCTGTGGTGCTGAGCTGACAGTGTCCAGCAGGTCCGTCATTACATAATAAATATATATACCTGTCCGGCTGCAGTACTAGTGATATTATATATATATATATATTAATTTAATCTCATTATCATCCAGTCTATATTAGCAGCAGACACAGTACGGTAGTCCACGGCTGTAGCTACCTCTGTGTCGGCAGTTGCTCGTCCATCCATAATTGTATACCACCTACCCGTGGTTTTTTTTTTCTTTCTTCTTGATACATACTACTATAGTAGCTTACTGTAGCAGTCTGCGGTGCTGAGCTGACAGTGTCCAGCAGGTCCGTCATTACATAATAAATATATATACATGTCCAGCTGCAGTACTAGTGATATTATATATATATATATTAATTTCATCTCATTATCATCCAGTCTATATTAGCAGCAGACACAGTACGGTAGTCCACGGCTGTAGCTACCTCTGTGTCGGCAGTCGCTCGTCCATCCATAAGTATACTAGTATCCATCCATCTCCATTGTTTACCTGAGGTGCCATTTAGTTGTGCCTATTAAAATATGGAGAACAAAAATGTTGAGGTTCCAAAAATAGGGAAAGATCAAGATCCACTTCCACCTCGTGCTGAAGCTGCTGCACTAGTCATGGCCGAGACGATGAAATGCCATCAACGTCATCTGCCAAGGCCGATGCCCAATGTCTTAGTACAGAGCATGTAAAATCCAAAACACCAAATATCAGTAAAAAAAGGACTCCAAAATCTAAAATAAAATTGTCGGAGGAGAAGCGTAAACTTGCCAATATGCCATTTACCACACGGAGTGGCAAGGAACGGCTGAGGCCCTGGCCTATGTTCATGGCTAGTGGTTCAGCTTCACATGAGGATGGAAGCACTCAGCCTCTCGCTAGAAAAATGAAAAGACTCAAGCTGGCAAAAGCACCGCAAAGAACTGTGCGTTCTTCGAAATCCCAAATCCACAAGGAGAGTCCAATTGTGTCGGTTGCGATGCCTGACCTTCCCAACACTGGACGTGAAGAGCATGCGCCTTCCACCATTTGCACGCCCCCTGCAAGTGCAGGAAGGAGCACCCGCAGTCCAGTTCCTGATAGTCAGATTGAAGATGTCAGTGTTGAAGTACACCAGGATGAGGAGGATATGGGTGTTGCTGGCGCTGGGGAGGAAATTGACAAGGAGGATTCTGATGGTGAGGTGGTTTGTTTAAGTCAGGCACCCGGGGAGACACCTGTTGTCCGTGGGAGGAATATGGCCGTTGAAATGCCTGGTGAAAATACCAAAAAAATCAGCTCTTCGGTGTGGAAGTATTTCAACAGAAATGCGGACAACATTTGTCAAGCCGTGTGTTGCCTTTGTCAAGCTGTAATAAGTAGGGGTAAGGACGTTAACCACCTCGGAACATCCTCCCTTATACGTCACCTGCAGCGCATTCATAATAAGTCAGTGACAAGTTCAAAAACTTTGGCCGACAGCGGAAGCAGTCCACTGACCAGTAAATCCCTTCCTCTTGTAACCAAGCTCACGCAAACCACCCCACCAACTCCCTCAGTGTCAATTTCCTCCTTCCCCAGGAATGCCAATAGTCCTGCAGGCCATGTCACTGGCAATTCTGACGAGTCCTCTCCTGCCTGGGATTCCTCCGATGCATCCTTGCGTGTAACGCCTACTGCTGCTGGCGCTGCTGTTGTTGCTGCTGGGAGTCGATGGTCATCCCAGAGGGGAAGTCGTAAGCCCACTTTTACTACTTCCACCAAGCAATTGACTGTCCAACAGTCCTTTGCGAGGAAGATGAAACATCACAGCAGTCATCCTGTTGCAAAGCGGATAACTGAGGCCTTGACAACTATGTTGGTGTTAGACGTGCGTCCGGTATCCGCCGTTAGTTCACAGGGAACTAGACAATTTCTTGAGGTAGTGTGCCCCCGTTACCAAATACCATCTAGGTTCCACTTCTCTAGGCAGGCGATACCGAGAATGTACACGGACGTCAGAAAAAGACTCACCAGTGTCCTAAAAAATGCAGTTGTACCCAATGTCCACTTAACCACGGACATGTGGACAAGTGGAGCAGGGCAGGGTCAGGACTATATGACTGTGACAGCCCACTGGGTAGATGTATGGACTCCCGCCGCAAGAACAGCAGCGGCGGCACCAGTAGCAGCATCTCGCAAACGCCAACTCTTTCCTAGGCAGGCTACGCTTTGTATCACCGGTTTCCAGAATACGCACACAGCTGAAAACCTCTTACGGCAACTGAGGAAGATCATCGCGGAATGGCTTACCCCAATTGGACTCTCCTGTGGATTTGTGGCATCGGACAACGCCAGCAATATTGTGTGTGCATTAAATATGGGCAAATTCCAGCACGTCCCATGTTTTGCACATACCTTGAATTTGGTGGTGCAGAATTTTTAAAAAAACGACAGGGGCGTGCAAGAGATGCTGTCGGTGGCCAGAAGAATTGCGGGACACTTTCGGCGTACAGGCACCACGTACAGAAGACTGGAGCAACACCAAAAACGCCTGAACCTGCCCTGCCATCATCTGAAGCAAGAAGTGGTAACGAGGTGGAATTCAACCCTATATATGCTTCAGAGGTTGGAGGAGCAGCAAAAGGCCATTCAAGCCTATACAATTCAGCACGATATAGGAGGTGGAATGCACCTGTCTCAAGCGCAGTGGAAAATGATTTCAACGTTGTGCAAGGTTCTGCTGCCCTTTGAACTTGCCACACGTGAAGTCAGTTCAGACACTGCCAGCCTGAGTCAGGTCATTCCCCTCATCAGGCTTTTGCAGAAGAAGCTGGAGACATTGAAGGAGGAGCTAACACGGAGCGATTCCGCTAGGCATGTGGGACTTGTGGATGGAGCCCTTAATTCGCTTAACAAGGATTCACGGGTGGTCAATCTGTTGAAATCAGAGCACTACATTTTGGCCACCGTGCTCGATCCTAGATTTAAAACCTACCTTGGATCTCTCTTTCCGGCACACACAAGTCTGCTGGGGTTCAAAGACCTGCTGGTGAGAAAATTGTCAAGTCAAGCGGAATGCGACCTGTCAACATCTCCTCCTTCACATTCTTTCGCAACTGGGGGTGCGAGGAAAAGGCTCAGAATTCCGAGCCCACCCGCTGGCGGTGATGCAGGGCAGTCTGGAGCGACTGCTGATGCTGACATCTGGTCCGGACTGAAGGACCTGACAACGATTACGGACATGTCGTCTACTGTCACTGCATATGATTCTCTCCCCATTGAAAGAATGGTGGAGGATTATATGAGTGACCGCATCCAAGTAGGCACGTCAGACAGTCCGTACTTATACTGGCAGGAAAAAGAGGCAATTTGGAGGCCCTTGCACAAACTGGCTTTATTCTACCTAAGTTGCCCTCCCACAAGTGTGTACTCCGAAAGAGTGTTTAGTGCCGCCGCTCACCTTGTCAGCAATCGGCGTACAAGGTTACATCCAGAAAATGTGGAGAAGATGATGTTCATTAAAATGAATTATAATCAATTCCTCCGTGGAGACATTGACCAGCAGCAATTGCCTCCACAAAGTACACAGGGAGCTGAGATGGTGGATTCCAGTGGGGACGAATTGATAATCTGTGAGGAGGGGGATGTACACGGTGATATATCGGAGGATGATGATGAGGTGGACATCTTGCCTCTGTAGAGCCAGTTTGTGCAAGGAGAGATTAATTGCTTCTTTTTTGGTGGGGGTCCAAACCAACCCGTCATTTCAGTCACAGTCGTGTGGCAGACCCTGTCACTGAAATGATGGGTTGGTTAAAGTGTGCATGTCCTGTTTATACAACATAAGGGCGGGTGGGAGGGCCCAAGGACAATTTCATCTTGCACCTCTTTTTTCTTTAATTTTTCTTTGCGTCATGTGCTGTTTGGGGAGTATTTTTTGGAAGGGCCATCCTGCGTGACACTGCAGTGCCACTCCTAGATGGGCCAGGTGTTTGTGTCGGCCACTAGGGTCGCTTAGCTTAGTCATCCAGCTACCTCATTGCGCCTCTTTTTTTTGTTGCGTCATGTGCTGTTTGGGGAGTGTTTTTTGGAAGGGCCATCCTGCGTGACACTGCAGTGCCACTCCTAGATGGGCCAGGTGTTTGTGTCGGCCACTAGGGTCGCTTAGCTTACTCACACAGCTACCTCATTGCGCCTCTTTTTTTCTTTGCGTCATGTGCTGTTTGGGGAGTGTTTTTTGGAAGGGCCATCCTGCGTGACACTGCAGTGCCACTCCAAGATGGGCCAGGTGTTTGTGTCGGCCACTAGGGTCGCTTATCTTACTCACACAGCTACCTCATTGCGCCTCTTTTTTTCTTTGCGTCATGTGCTGTTTGGGGAGTGTTTTTTGGAAGGGCCATCCTGCGTGACACTGCAGTGCCACTCCTAGATGGGCCAGGTGTTTGTGTCGGCCACTAGGGTCGCTTAGCTTACTCACACAGCTACCTCATTGCGCCTCTTTTTTTCTTCTTTGCGTCATGTGCTGTTTGGGGAGTGTTTTTTGGAAGGGCCATCCTGCGTGACACTACAGTGCCACTCCTAGATGGGCCAGGTGTTTGTGTCGGCCACTAGGGTCGCTTAGCTTACTCACACAGCTACCTCATTGCGCCTCTTTTTTTCTTTGCGTCATGTGCTGTTTGGGGAGTGTTTTTTGGAAGGGCCATCCTGCGTGACACTGCAGTGCCACTCCAAGATGGGCCAGGTGTTTGTGTCGGCCACTAGGGTCGCTTAGCTTAGTCATCCAGCGACCTCGGTGCAAATTTTAGGACTAAAAACAATATTGTGAGGTGTGAGGTATTCAGAATAGACTGAAAATGAGTGGAAATTATGGTTATTGAGGTTAATAATACTTTGGGATCAAAATGACCCCCAAATTCTATGATTTAAGCTGTTTTTTAGGGTTTTTTGAAAAAAACACCCGAATCCAAAACACACCCGAATCCGACAAAAAAAATTCGGTGAGGTTTTGCCAAAACGCGGTCGAACCCAAAACACGGCCGCGGAACCGAACCCAAAACCAAAACACAAAACCCGAAAAATTTCAAGTGCACATCTCTACTTCACGTGTGGCAAGTTCAAAGGGTGCTGCTGCCGCAGCAGCACAAGTCACAACCCAAGCTCGCAGCCCTCTCATAATTAAATAAATAAATAAATAATCATCGGTTCAATGCGATAGATCAGCCTTGAAGGGGGATTTCCAGGTACTTAGAACACCCCCCCCCCCCCGCATCCACCACTAGCGTTCCCAGCCAATGGAATGCCAATGGAATGCTATCGCTTTGGCCGGGCAACGCACATGCAGGAATGGACCTGCACGTGCGCACATGCATGGAACATGGCACATTGCAGTTGCATCATGATGCATCCTAAATAAGGCCCTAAGGGATCTATTTACTAAGCCATGTATGGATATAAAGTCAACAAGATAAAGAACCAGCCAATCAGCTCCTAACTGCCATGTTACAGACTGGGTTTGAAAAATGTCAGTTAGGAGCTGACTGGCTGGCACTTTGGGGGTAATTCAGACATGATTGCTAGGCTGCGTTTTCTCACAGCCTGCGATCAGGTCCGAACTGCGCATGCGTATGCACAGAAATGCATTTGCGTGATGGGCCACTGCTACGGGGATTGGCGTCCTGTGACGGGATGGTGCAAAAGAAACGATCGCACTGTTGAACGCAAGGTGATTGACGGGAAGAAGGCGTCTGTGGGTGGCAACTGACCATTTTCAGGTAGGGTTTGGAAAAACGCAGGTGTGGCCAAGCGTTGAAAGGGAGGATGTCTGACGTCAATTCCGGTCCCGGACAGGCTGAAGTTATCGCAGGGGCTGAGTAAGTCCTGGTCTGCACACAGACTGCACAAAATCAGTTTGTGCAGCTCTGCTACACATGCATTCACACACTTGCACAGCTAAGTTACACTCCACCAGTGGGCGGCGACTATCTGACCGCAGGGCTGCAAAAATCACCTGCTAGCGATCAGGTCTGAATTACCCCCTTTACCTCCATCCACTTTATCTCCATCCAAGTCTTAGTAAATAGACCCCTAAGTACATTATTACCTGGTACATAAAACATCAAAGGAAACTGGAATTTTGATTGTAGAGGGAAAGGATTAGACTAGGTTAGAACCTAAGAATCATGGGCACACTCTCATTCACTAAATGAGACAAACAGTGGATGACAAACAGGAGCAGACTGGGATGGAAAATCAACCTGGGAAACTTGTGGAAGTAGCCCTAATGGGGGCAAGTGTGTTGTGGGGGCGGTGTCTGTTGAGGGGGTGGGATTCCTCCTCATAGGATCTGATACTGAGTTGGACACAGTTGGAGAATCCGTGCTTCTTTTGCTGTAGTTACGCCTGTGACTTTATGCTAATGATGCTACAATGCCCTTACCTAGTGTACATCAAAATACAGTATGCAAGGACAGAGATGCCCACTTTCAGTGCCTACAGATGCTGCAATCATGCTTTGTGCATCTTTAGATGCCACCATCGGTCGCACCATTGAAACCTTCACCAGCTATATGCTAGGTGCAGATCATTCGCCTGAGTATGACCTCCAATGTGAGCAATTCAACATCTCTATATGAAACCACTATCATCAACACACACACACAAACATAAACGCACACACACACACACACACACACACACACACACACACACACACACACACACTACGTTACATCTGCATCTGATTAGCCAATCCCTTGTAACTACACAGGAATACCCAACACACTTCTAAGATGCTTCTTGGGGGGTCATACCGAATTGTTCGCTTGTTGCTGATTTTCGCAATGGAGCGATTAATGCGAAAATGCGCATGAGCATGGTACGCAGTGCGCATGCGCTAAGTATTTTAGCACAAAACTTAGTAGATGTACTCACGTCCGAACGAAGAATTTTCATCGTTGAAGTGATCGGAGTGTGATTGACAGGAAGTGGGTGTTTCTGGGCGGAAACTGACCATTTTCTGGGAGTGTGCGTAAAAACGCAGGCGTGCCAGGATAAAATGCGGGACTGTCTGGAGAAATGGGGGAGTGGTTGACCGAACGCAGGGTGTGTTTGTGACGTCAAACCAGGAACGAAATGGGTTGAGCTGATCGCAGTGTCGGAGTAAGTCTTGAGCTACTCAGAAACTGCTAAGAATTTTCTATTTGCAATTCTGCTAATCTTTCGTTCGCAATTCTGCTAAGCTAAGATACACTCCCAGAGGGCGGCGGCCTAGCGTGTGCAATGCTGCAAAATTCTGCTAGCGAGCGAACAACTCGGAATGACCCCCTGGGTGCGTGTGTCTGAACACCATCATGGTGCATGCATGTGTGGTGCAACTCAAATGCAAGTGCAGAAGAAAAAAACTAAACACGTTGGCCCTCACAGGAAAAAAAAACCCACACACATTGGGCCCTACAAAAAACAATAAAACAACTTGGCCCCCACAGGAAAAAAAATGTTTCAGATTTCCACTGCTGTTAAAACCAAGCAATTTTATAATTCTTGGCTGTAACATCTCTATATAAATGTATTTATCAATGCTTATGTAGTGCTAGCATATTCCATTGCACTTGCTTTCAAATCTGGGCAAGGGTGGATAGGGAACTAAAAGACGCCCTGGAAAAATTTGTAGAAGTTGCTTCACATGGTCAGAACTAAAAATATATCATAGTGTAATTATGGGGTCAGTACCCCCACCCACTCACATGTCAACAAACAAAAACAGGCCCCACATGCCCATCAGCCCACCGGGGATCTTCCCTTGAGGCTCCATGGGTAATCCGTCCCTGCGAGGTGACAAATACTGTAAATTGCCACGAGAAACCTTATTTAAAATGCATGTAGATAGGGATCATTGTGCCTTGTTACCTATACATGGAAATAGCACTGATGATTGAATTTGAATTGATATATACTGAAGTGTATCTCCGATTTCTTCCCAACCCCCCCACAAAAAAGAATGTAACAGCTATATAATGGGGATAAGGTGCAATCAGGAAGATAGCTGGTCTGTTCAGGGAGTCAGGGAGATTGCTACTATTTCAGGTAATCTCCTGCAGAATGAGGTAGGGTAGGCAACTATGGGGTCTATTTATTAAGCCTTAGATGAAGATAAAGTCGCTGGAGATAAAGTACCAGCTAATCAGCTCCTAACTGCCATGTCACAGGCTGGGTTTGAAAAATGACAGTTCGGAGTCGATTGGCTGGTACTTTATCTCCAGCGACTTTATCACCATCCAAGGCTTAGTAAATACACCCCTATGAGTTGTATCACACCTTTACAGTTAGACTATACAGCTCGTATGTCTGTGCATCTATATGTACAGTACTGTATGATGGTTGTGGTGAGTGGGCTTGTGTCTCGCCACAATTAACATCATTCTAGTGGGATCAGCTTCCTCCAAGGGAGGAGAAAACCAGATCTGCACATTCTGCACCTGCAGTGGACATTAATGACTCCAGGCTTTCTGGATTGCACAGCTGCAAGTGGAAAAACAGAAGTCCAGGTTTTCCAGCTTCCCCAGAGCTAGCAAGTCAGAAGCAGGAGAGGAGTTTAAAAGTTCCATTCACCCAGAGTTCTGTGCACTGATGCCCGTTAGGGGCCAGCGAGTAGGACGCAGTTTTATAGTGCCTGCGACTGACATTGGCTGTGTCAGGAGAATATGGTGGAATGTTTGCTGAGCACAAGCTAGGACTTTTCATGTTTGTTGGTTTATTTTCTGTATGTACCTGTGTGACCAGGCCCATATGGGAATTTTGCTACAGAATCACTGCGCAAAAGCCAGACGTCTCAGGTGTTGCACAGTATTAAAAATCCAATATAGTTTTCTGTCATCATAGTAAAGCACAGAGTAATGTATTATGTTAACTTGCCAATGTGAAGTTAAACAGTTGCTTGTTTTGTTTTCCTTTCTCATAAGTTCAAATGCTGTCTGCTATTCAAAAGCTACGTTTGGCTGGTGGGTAATCAAATGCACCTGATAATTGAACAGAGCAGAGAACACACATTGAGGTCTAATTAATCACTGCTCTGCTGAAAGGGAAAAAACACAGGGGGTGATTCAGAGCTGATCATAGATGTGCTAAATTTAGCACATCTACGATCAGTTACTCTGACATTCCGGGGGGCACTCAGCACAGGGCTAGTCTGCCATGCATGTCAGGCCCTGCCCCCCACCACCACATGGGTTCAAAAGCATTGTACGGCAGCTATGCTTTCGCACCCGCAAAGTAGCTTCCTACCTGCACAACCTAGCTGCGCTGGCAGATGGCCACCCACCATGTTCTGGGTTGCAGAGGCTACATGTGAGGTCACACAGCCCCCGCAGCCCACCCCGGCAATGGTCCGGACACACCTGCGTTGTCTGGACCGTGCACCAAACAATGGTGTTCTAACGACATTAGCATGCCCCCTCCTGCCATGCGACCGCCTCTGCCTGATTGACAGCCCTGAGATACTTTTGCACCTCACTGGGACTGCGCGGGGCGCACTCCAGCAAGGGCTTCAGGCTGCGATCACTATTGTACCAGCGATCGGGTCTGAATTAGGCACACAGTTTTTTTCTATGTTCTGTTTAACCATTGCTGGAAGGAAAAAAATAGCGTTTTTGTGTGCAGTACTAAAAAGCTATTTGTGCAAACTGGCTTCTTATTTAAACACACCAAAGTTCATGTATACTCCTCCCACTGCAAACATGGAGGAACTTTTTTGCACTGTAGTAAATCTGCTAGCTTCACATAAAAAACAAAGGAGCAGATGTTACAATTAGTGACCTAATCAATGGAGACAACAATATTGTGCCCATTGATAGTGGCACAGCACTTAAAGGGTGACAAGGCGCTTAAAGTGTCCAGTTGATACTTGGGCTGATAAGCTTGCACCGTATCTTACCAGCGAGGCTCGGAAAGAATACGCTGAGCTATCCTCTGCTGATGTAGAAAACTTTGACATGGTTAAAAGTACTATTCTGGCGAGGTCAGATCTTACTCCTTCTGGTAAAGCACAGCACTTCCAAAAATGGGCCCTTTTATCAGGGGTCCCAACTTGGAAGCAGGTGGCGGAACTGGCCAGAGAGGGGTGGAGATGGTGGCTCAGATTGCGGAGATGGTGATAATTGACCAATGTATAAGAACGTTAGGTTATACATGCTGATCCTCAGAATTTAGAGGAATTAATCACAGTATTGGAGCGGTATGAGACCACTGGAAATGTGACGAAAGATGTAAAAAATGAAACCAGGGAATGGACGACTAGTTAAGATGGCACCTCAGTGGCCTAGGACCCCATCTGTCACCCTCCACAAGGAAACACCTCTGGAGATTCCAGGGTCATTTGTTATGAATATGGAGAGCCAGGTCATATAAGGTCGGACTGCCCCAGGAACAGTGGCGTAACTACTGCCCCCGCAGCCCTCGCGGTGGCTTGGGGGCGAGGGGCTGCGGGGGCGCCACTGATTTAGCGCAGATTGACATGCGGACGAGCGTCCGCATGTCAATCTGCTCCTACTAACCCTCCCTGCTGTAAGGAGGGACACGGAGGGCACAGCGCGCGCCTCTCCTGTGTCCCCTCCTGCATCTCCGGCGGCCGCGGGTCTAATAATGGAAGTGCCGTTCGTGAGCTCTGATTGGCTCACGAATCGGCACTTCCTCTATTAGAACCGCAGCCGCCGGAGATGCAGGAAGTACACAGGAGAGGCGCGCGCTGTGCCCTCCGTGTCCCTCCAACATAAAACTGCGGGGGAGCGGCAGCGACGGGGGAGGAGGGGGGGACACGCACTGAGGGGGCATATATGGCACTGGGGGGGAATATCTGGCACTGGGGGCATATGTGGCACTGAGGGGGGAATATCTGGCACTGGGGGCATATTTGGCACTGGGGGGAATATCTGGCACTGGGGGCATATGTGGCACTGAGGGGGAATATCTGGCACTGGGGGCATATGTGGCAGTGGGGGGTTATATGTGTACCTGGCACATAGGGGGGGGGCTATATTGTTCACTGGGGTCATGTGAGTACCTGGCACCGTGGGGTAATATCTGGCACTGGGGACATATGTGGCACTGGGAGCACAGCCCTAGCAACGAACATGACACCCAGTGCATGAAACCCCTGGCAACGAGCATGACACCCAGTGCATGAAACACCTGGCAACGAGCATGACACCCAGTGCATGATACCCCTGGCAACGAGCATGACACCCTGAGCATGAAAACCCCTGGCACCGTGCATGGAACCAAGAGCATGAAACCCCTGGCAATGAGCATGACACCCAGTGCATGAAACCCCTGGCAACGAGTATGACACCCAGTGCATGAAACCCCTGGCAACGTGCAGGTAATTTAAAAGTAATTAGAAGCCTTACTGTAGGACTTAATGTTTAATGGGCATTACGGTGTGTGGCATAATGTATCACGGACATTGCGGTGTGTGTCATAATGTGTCACAGGCATTACGGTGTGTGGTATACTATATCACGGGCATTGTGGTATGTGGTATAATGTCTCAGGGTCATTGCAGTGTGGCATAATGTATAACGGGCATTGCGGTATGTGTCAGGCATTACGGTGTGTTGTATACTATATCACGGGCATTGTGGTATGTGGTATAATGTATCAGGGGCATTGCAGTGTGTAGCATAATGTATAACGGGCATTGCGATTCCTGCCATAATGTGTCGGGGGCATTACGGTGTGTTGTATATTATATCACTGGCATTGTGGTATGTGGTATAATGTATCAGGGGCATTGCAGTGTGTAGCATAATGTATAACGTGCATTGCGATTCCTGTCATAATGTGTCGGGGGCATTACGGTATATGGCATAATGTGTCGGGGGCATTATGGTGTGTGCATATTGTGCATATTGTGTCATGTGCATTATTGTGTGTGGCATAATGTCTAAGGGCCATTGCAGTATGTGGCATAATGTATACTGGGCATTACTATAAGGAGGAAAAATGACAAATAATGTAAGGGGTATGAATCAGTATTATTTTCCTTTCCCGTGGTGGCTAACGTCTGGGCGTGCAGGTTGGAAAACTGGGGTATAACGTAGTCTTTTCCTGCAATGCCACGCCCCTTTATGCGAAGCCACGCCCATCCCAACGAAGCCACACACCCTATATTTCGAGGTGCGCGCACATTTATCCCTTTAATAGAGCCAATTATAGGGGATGGGGGGGGGGGGGGGGGGGCGCCGAAGAATTTTTAGACTTGTGGGAGAAAAATTTCTAGTTACGCCACTGCCCAGGAAAATAGAGCCTGTGAAGTGTGGGGTTGCCAATATGGGTGCTATGTACTGTATCATGCTTTTTGCACAATGGTACCCTTGGATTCTAGAGCCCCGTTAATGTGGGAAACTGTTTTACTAAGTGGCCAAGAACTCCCAGCTATTATAGACTCAGGGAGTGAGCTGACCTTGATCTCAGTGACTGTCCTGCCTAGGCCAGTGGAAAAGGTGCCAAGGTTATTTGAAGTATACTGCATCCATGGGTCCACAGAAAACTTCTCTGGAGTGCAAGTGAGCCTAACCATAAAGGGGAGCACTTATGAGGTTGTTTCCACAGTGGGTCCTAAGCTCCCCTATCCTCTCATATTGAGACACAATTTCCCCCGATTTAGTGAGCTACAAAGCCAATGTAAAGTCTCCTAAGTCCTAGCTTGTAAAAGTGAGAAGAGTGGGAAAGCACGGCCAATCCTATTGGAAGAAGGAATGTCTGAATTACCAATAGTGAATGAGGAAGTCCCCATTCTGGATTGGGATATGCTGCCAGCTGACATAGATCTGCAGAGTTTTACCTCGGGATAAACAAAATTATTCTGCCCTTGGGAATGTCATGTTTAGTGTTATAGAAGTTAATGGTGTGGCAAATACTGCATACCCACTGGAGGGCACTCCACATTTTGTCCTGAAGGTGTGTGTGTGGGGGGGGAGGGGGGCTACATTGTATCTCTGCCGTGCGCAGCCTGACTGACAGCTTAGGAGCGCACAGGCAATCAGGAGAGTGCAACGACGTGGCGCTCCCTGATTGGCTGAGAGGACCCTCTGTGACAGGAGTCACAGGGGGTCTCTGCATTCGGGGAAAGGGGTCCCATGTGTTAACATGGGACCTCTTTCAGTGCGTGGTTCGGGTTTTTCGGTTTGTTTTTTTGCCAAGTACGTGGATTACAAGCTCAGAAGAGGACCGATCTACACTGGATTGTGTGAGTATAATTTTATTTTCAGGTACCCCATGGATTCTACTTGGAGAAGTGGACCGAGCCTTGTGTGAACATAGGTAAGTATGTGTGAATGTAGGTGTGCATGTATGTAATAAAGTTTTACTTTCAAGGTGTGTGAGATCTGTTTTTATTTGGGTATTTTTTTTTTGCAGTAGTACTGCAGGTACCAGCGGGCCAATTTTTCCACTGCATGCTGGTACTTGTGGTTCTCCAAGTACCAGCTTGCAGGGGAGGCTTGCTGGGATTTGTAGTACTGCTACAAAAAACAATATTCTTATTTTTACACATGGCTATCAGCCCCCATCCGCAGCCCTTGGATTGGGGGGGGGGACAGCCTCGGGCTTCACCCCTGGCCCTTGGGTAGCTGGAGGGGGGGGACCCCTTGATTTAAGGGGTCCCCACTCCTCCAGGCTACCCCGGCCAAGGGTAACTAGTTAGTGATTTAATGCCAGGGCCGCAGGGACCAAGATAAAAGTGTCCCCCGGCTGTGGCATTATCTCTCTGCCTAGTGGAGCCTGCTGCTGGTGTTAAAAATACGGGGGACCCCTATGCTTTTTGCCCCCGTTTTTTTGGCACCAGGACCAGGCGCAGAGCCCGGTGCTGGTTGTTAAAGTATGGGGGAACCCCTGTCAATTTTTCCCCCATATTTTTGCAACCAGGACCGGCTCAAAGAGCCCGAGGCTGGTTGTGCTGGTGGTTTTCTTGATTTTTATCACTTTATTTTTTTTTAAAGGTGCATAATGAAGCCCTGCACGGATCTCACAGATCCGGCCAGGATTCCTTGTGTTTTGTCAGGCAGTGTTTTACTCATCACTCCCGTAAAACACTGCCTGACATTACGAATCACATCGACATCGGAAAAGACGAATATTGCACACTCGGCAGCTTAGTAAATGACCGTATCAGGATTCAAAAAGTTGCTGTTAAATGCACCCGATACCATTCGAGTTCAAACACCCTTAAAAATGGCCAAAACACGAATATTAGTAAATATACCCCTGGGACACCCCCCCCCCCCTTCTCCATGAGGGAGAAAATGCTCTGTTCCTGGACTCTCCTGGTAATGTATGAATGCCAACACCTGTGGTGAAACACCTTTCTTATCCATTACCTAGCTCACCACAGGTGATGGCAACCATACATTACCAGGAAAGTCCAGGAACAGAGCATTTTCTCCCTCATGGAGAGGGTCAGGTAGGCAAGTATGACACACATACCTCCCAACATGACCCTCTCCAGGAGGGACAGAATGCTCTGCTCCTGGACTTCCCTCTTAATGTATGATTGCCACCCACCTGTGCTGTAACACCTTTCTTTTCCATTATTCTGTCCAACACAGGTGATGGCAATTATACATTAAGAGAAAAGTCCAGAAGCAGAGCATTGTGTCCCTCCTGGAGAGGGTCATGTTGGGAGGCACACACACACACACTCTCTCTCTCTCTCTCTCTCCCTCCCTCTCTCTCTCTCTCTCCAAACTGCGATCGCACTGTTGAACGCAAGGAGATTGTCAGGAAGAAGGTGTCTGTGGGTGGCAACTGACCATTTTCAGGTAGTGTTTGGAAAAACACAGGCGTGTCCAAGTGTTGGAAGGGAGAATGTCTGACGTCAATTCTGGTCCCGGACAGGCTGAAGTGATCGCAGGGGCTGAGTAAGTCCTGGGCTACTCAGAGACTGCACAAAGTCTACACATGCATTTGCACACTTGCCCAGCTAAGTTACACTCCACCAGTGGGCGGCGACTATCTGATCGCTGGGCTGCAAAAATCGCTTCTCAGCGATCAGGTCTGAATTAACCCCTTTATCTCCATCCACTTTATCTCCATCCAAGTCTTAGTAAATAGACCCCTAAGTATATTATTACCTGGTACATAAAACATCAAAGGAAACTGGAATTTTGAGTGTGAAGGGAAAGGATTAGACTAGGTGAGAACCTAAGAATCATGGGCACACTCTCATTCACTAAATGAGACAGACAGTGGATGACAAACAGGAGCAGACTGGGATGGAAAATCAACCTGGGAAACTTGTGGAAGCAGCCCTAATGGGGGCAAGTGTGTTGTGGGGGCGGTGTCTGTTGAGGGGGTGGGATTCCTCCTCATAGGGTCTGATACTAGGTTGGACACAGATGGAGAATCCATCCTTCTTTTGCTGTAGTTGCGCCTGTGACTTTATGCTAATGATGCTACAATGCCCTTACCTAGTGTACATCCATGCATCAAATACAATATGCAAGTACAGAGATACCCAATTTCAGTGCCTACAGATATTGCAATCATGCTTTGTGCATCTTTAGATGCCACCATCAGTCGCACCATTGAAACCTTCACCAGCTCTATTCTAGGTGCAAATCATTCACCTGAGTATGACCTCCAATGTGAGCAATTCAACATCTCTATATGCATCCACTATCATCAACACACACACACACACACACACACACACACACACACACACACACACACACACACACACACACACACACACACACACACACACACACACACACACACACACACACACACACACACACACACACACACACACACACACACACACACACACACACACACTATGTTACATCTGCATTTGATTAGCCAATCCCTTGTAACTACACAGAAACACCCAACACATTTCTAAGATGCTTCTTGGTGCATGTGTCTGAACACCATCATGGTGCATGCATGTGTGGTGCAACACTAATGGAATTGCAGAAGAAAAAAACAAAACACATTGGCCCTCACAGGAAAAAAATGTTTCTAATTTCCACTGCTGTTAAAACCAAGAGGTATTATAATTCTTGGCTGTAACATCTTTATATAAATTAATTTAATAATGCTTATGCAGCGCTAGCATATTCCATTGCACTTGCTTTCAAAGCCGGGCAAGGGTGGATAGGGAACTAAAAGAAGCCCTGGAAAAATTTGTAGAAGTTGCTTCACATGGTCAGAACCAAAAATATACTGTGTAACTATGGGGTCAGTACTCCCACCCACTCACATGGTCAGACAAACAAAACAGGCCCCACAGTCCACCGGGGATCTTCCCTTAAGGGACCATGGATAGTCCGTCCCTGCGAGGTGACATATACTGTAAGTGGGCACGAGAAACCTTATTTAAAATGCATGTAGCCATAGGGATCATTGTGCCTTGTAACCTATATAGTGAAATAGCACTGATGATCGAATTTGAATAGATATATACTGTACTGTATCTCTGATTTCTTATTCCCCCCAAAGAATGTAACAGCTATTTAATGGGGATAAGGTGCAATCAGGAAGATAGCTGGTCTGTTCAGGGAGTCAGGGAGATTTATACTATTTCAGGTAGTCTCCTGCAGAATGAGGTAGGGTAGGCAACTATGGGGTCTATTCACTAAGCCTTGGATGAAGATAAAGTTGCTGAAGATAAAGTACCAGCTAATCAGCTCCTAACTGCCATGTCACAGGCTGGGTTTGAAAAATGACAGTTCGGAGTCGATTGGCTGGTACTTTATCTCCAGCAACTTTATCACCATCTAAGGCTTAGTAAATACACCCCTATGAGTTGTATCACACCTTTACAGTTAGACTATACAGCTCGTATGTCTGTGCATCTACATGTAAAGTACTGTATGATGGTTGTGGTGAGTGGGCTTGTGTCCCGCCACAATTGCTCACATTCTAGTGGGATCAGCTTCCTCCAAGGGAGGAGAAAACCAGATCTGCACATTCTGCACCTGCAGTGGAGATTAATGACTCCAGGCTTTCTGGATTGCACAGCTGCAAGTGGAAAAACAGAAGTCCAGGTTTTCCAGCTTCCCCAGAGCTAGCAAGTCAGAAGCAGGAGAGGAGTTTAAAAGTTCCATTCACCCAGAGTTTTGTGCACTGATGCCCGTTAGGGGCCAGTGAGTAGGACGTAGTTTTATAGTGCCAGGGACTGACATTGGCTGTGTCAGGAGAACATGGTGGAATGTTTGCTGAGCACAAGAATTGCTAGGACTTTTTATGTTTGTTGGTTTATTTTCTGTATGTACCTGTGTGACCAGGCCCATATGGGAATTTTGCTACAGAGTCACTGCGCAAAAGCCAGACGTCTCAGGTGTGGCACAGTATTAAAAATCCAATATAGTTTTCTGTCATCATAGTAAAGCACAGAGTAATCTATTATGTTAACTTGCCAATGTGAAGTTAAACAGGTGCTTGTTTTGTTTTCCTTTCTCATAAATTCAACTGCTGTCTGCTATTCAAAAGCTAAGTTTGGCTGGTGGGTAATCAAATGCACCTGATAAGTGAACAGAGCAGAACACACACATTGAGGTGTAATTAATCACTGCTCTGCTGAAAGGGAAAAACACAGGGGGTGCTTCAGAGCTGATCGTAGATGTGCTAAATTTAGCACATCTTTGATCAGTTACTCTGATATTCCGGGGGGCACTCAGCACAGGGCTAGTCTGCCCCGCATGTCAGGCCCTGCCCCCCACCACCACATGGGTTCAAAAGCATTGTACGGCAGCTATGCTTTCGCACCCGCAAAGTAGCTTCCTACCTGCGCAACCTAGCTGCGCTGGCAGGCGGCTACACACCACGTTCTGGGTTGCAGAGGCTACATGTGACGTCACGCAGCCCCCGCAGCCCACCCCGGCAATGGTCCGGACACACCTGCTTTGTCTGGACCACGCCCTACCAACGGTGTTTTAATGCCATTAGCATGCCCCCTCCTGCCATGCGACCGCCTCTGCCTATCAATCAGGCAGAGGCGATCGCAGCCCTGAGATACTTTCGCATCTCACTCTGACTGCGTGGGGCACACTCCAGCAAGGGCTTCAGGCTGCGATCACTATTGTACCAGCGATCGGGTCTGAATTAGGCACACAGTTTTTTTCTATGTTCTGTTTAACCATTGCTGGAAGGAAAAAAATAGCGTTTTTGTGTGCAGTACTAAAAAGATATTTGTGCAAACTGGCTTCTTATTTAAAAACACCAAAGTTCGTATATACTCCTCCCACTGCAAACATGGAGAAACTTTTTTGCACTGTAGTAAATCTGCTAGCTTCACATAAAAAACAAAGGAGCAGATGTTACAATTAGTGACCCAATCAATGGGCACAACAATATTGTGCCCATTGATAGTGGCACAGCACTTAAAGGGTGACAAGGCGCTTAAAGTGTCCAGTTGATACTTGGGCTGATAAGCTTGCACCATATCTTACCAGTGAGACTCAGAAAGAATACGCTGAGCTATCCTCTGTTGATGCAGAGAACTATGACTTGGTTAAAAGTACTATTCTGGCGAGGTCAGATCTTACTCCTTCTGGTAAAGCACAGCACTTCCAAAAATGGGCCCTTTTATCAGGGGTCCCAATTTGGAAGCAGGTGGCGGAACTGGCCAGAGAGGGGTGGATTTGGCCCCAGCCAGAAGTTCCCACTGCTGCTCAGATTGCGGAGATGGTGATAATTGACCAGTGTATAAGAACATTAGGTTATACATGCTGATCCTCAGAATTTAGAGGAATTAACCACAGTATTGGAGCTGTATGAGACCACTGGAAATGTGACAAAAGATGTAAAAAATGAAACCAGGGAATGGACGACTAGTTAAGATGGCACCTCAGTGGCCTAGGACCCCATCTGTCAACCTCCACAAGGAAACACCTCTGGAGATTCCAGGGTCATTTGTTATGAATGTAGAGAGCCAGGTCATATAAAGTGTGACTGCCCCAGAAAAATAGAGCCTGTGAAGTGTGGGGTTGCCAATATGGGCGCTATGTACTGTATCATGCTTTTTGCACAGTGGTACCCTTGGATTCTAGACCCCCCTTAATGTGGTAAACTGTTTTACTAAGTGGCCAAGAACTCCCAGCTATTAGACTCAGTGAGTGAGCTGACCTTGATCTCAGTGGCTGTCCTGCCCAGGCCAGTGGAAAAGGTGCCAAGGTTATTTGAAGTATACTGCATCCATGGGTCCACAGAAAACTTCTCTGGAGTGTAAGTGAGCCTAACCATAAAGGGGAGCACTTATGGGGTTGTTTCCACAGTGGGTCCTAAGCTCCCCTATCCTCTCATATTGGGACACAATTTCCCCGGATTAAGTGAGCTACTAAAGGAACCAGAGACAAAGCCAATGTAAAGTCTCCTAAGTCCTACCTTGTAAAAGTGAGAAGAGTGGGAAAGCACGGCCAATCCTATTTGAAGAAGGAATGTCTGAATTACTAATAGTGAATGAGGAAGTCCCCATTCTGGATTGGGATATGCTGCCAGCTGACATAGATCTGCAGAGTTTTACCCAGGATCAACAAAATGATGCTGCCCTTGGGAATGTCATGTCTAGTGTTATAGAAGTTAATGGTGTGGCAAAAACTGCCTACCCACTGGAGGGCACTCCATATTTTGTCCTGAAAGCCAATCTGCTATATAGGGCAGTATTCAAATTATATATTATACCCAATCTCTTTTATAAAGTGATCCCCGTTATTGCGTATATTGCACTCATTGTAGTTAGGTTTAGCTGCATAAAGGATTGGGCGTACTCGCTACCCCAGGGTAGTGAACTGAAATTATTATACCACCCCTGTCAGCAGAAACAGAATGGGTGTGGAAGTGGGTAAAAATAGTTTTGAATACCACCCATACATTCAAAGTAAAGCAAACGAAGAAGAAGCAGTTATTGGGGCCCAGAGTAATATATAACTAGTCTTGTGAGCTGCTGTTTTTGGCAGGTCATCTCAGAGAAGAGAAAACACTAGAACGTATTCTGTGCTACTTCTTTTGGCTAGGAATCATGGCTGAAGTAAAGAGATTCTGCCAATGGTATCCTGTATGCCAGAAGACCAGCCCAATGCCTCATTTGAGGGCACCACTAGTGCCAATGCCTATTTTTGTCGGTACCATTTAACCGTATTGCAATGGATATTGTGGTTCCACTGGAAAAATCAAAGAGGGGTAACCAATATGTTCTAGTAGTCTTTGATTACGCCACCTGCTATCCAGAAGCGATACCATTATATCAAAACGGTCACTATCGCAAAAAAGTTAATGCTCCTCTTTTCTCATCTTGAATTCCCTAAAGAAATCCTTACAGATGAAAGGACCCCATTCATGTCACAAGTAATGGCAGAGCTATGTAAGAAATTAGTAATAGAACTTCTGCACACTTCAGTTTATCACCCCCTGACAGATGGGTTGGTGGAAAGATTCAATAGGACCCTAAAGTCTATGATTCATCGGGCTGTCCTAGATAGTAAATGGGATTGGTATGAAGTGCTTCCTTACCTCATGTTGCTATTCGTGTAGTACCCCAGTCCTCTACCGGATTCAGCCCTTTTGATCTTCTGTTTGGAAGACAGCATAGAGGCATTTTGGACATTTTAAAAGAAGGCTGGGAACAGTAGAAGGTGCATGAACCAAATATCATGGAGTTCGCTAAAACACTGGGGTATATTTACTAAGGTCCCGATTTTGACCGAGATGCCGTTTTTTCTTCAAAGTGTCATCTCGGTAATTTACTAAGCAAAAATCACGGCAGTGATGAGGGCATTCGTAATATTTTGGAAGTCCTAGGAAAAAATCACGAATCAATACACCATCGGTCAAATATGCCTGCAATTTGCTAGAAATCGGTCATTTACTAAAAAGTGCAAAACACAAACACTGCCGACAATAGCCAAACACTGCCGTGATAAAATACAAATCGTGAAAAAGTGGTAAAAAAAAACAGACCTGCCTTTTTATCCCGTGTTTGTATAGGCATGCACGGATCCATGAGATCCGTGCATGTTTTACAGTGGGAAGGGGAGGAAAATGTTATAGATTTTCAGAAAAAAAATTGCGTGGGGTCCCCCCTCCTAAGGCAAACCAGCCTCGGGCTCTTTGAGCCGATCCTGGTTGCAGAAATATGGGGAAAAAATGGACAGGGGTTCCCCCATATTTAAGCAACCAGCATCGGGCTCTGCGCCTGGTCCTGGTTCCAAAAATACGGGGGACAAAAAGAGTAGGGGTCCCCCGTATTTTTGAAACCAGCACCGGGCTCCACTAGCTGGACAGATAATGCCACAGCCGGGGGTCACTTTTATACAGTGCCTTGCGGCCATGGCATCAAATATCCAACTAGTCACCCCTGGCCGGGGTACCCTGGGGGAGTGGGGACCCCTTCAATCAAGGGGTCCCCCCCCAGCCACCCTAGGGCCAGGGGTGAAGCCTGAGGCTGTCCCCCCCATCCAATGGGCTGCGGAAGGGGGGCTGATAGCCTTTGTTCAAAGTGTTTGATATTGTTTTTAGTAGCAGTACTACAAGGCCCAGCAAGCCTCCCCCGCAAGCTGGTACTTGGAGAACCACAAGTACCAGCATGCGGCGGAAAAACGGGCCCGCTGGTACCTGTAGTACTACTACTAAAAAAATACCCCAATAAAGACATCACACACACACCTTGAAAGTATAACTTTAATACATCCATCCACACCTCCATATACACATACTTACCTTATGTTCACACGCAGGTCGGTCCTCTTCTCCAGTAGAATCCATGGTGTACCTGTAGAAAAAATTATACTCACATAATCCAGTGTTGAAGGCTCCTCTGCTTGTAATCCTTTTGTAATCCACGTACTTGAAAAAATAAAAAAACGGACACCCGACCACGAACTTAAAGGGGACCCATGTTTTCACATGGGCCCCCTTTCCCCGAATGCCAGAAACCCACTCTGACTGATGTCTAAGTGGGTTTCTTCAGCCAATCAGGGAGCGCCACGTTGTGGCACCCTCCTGATCGGCTGTGTGCTCCTGTACTGTATGACAGGCGGCACACGGCAGTGTTACAATGTAGCGCCTATGCGCTCCAATGTAACCAATGGTGGGAACTTTCAGGTCAGCGGTGAGGTCACTTTCGGTCAACCGCTGACCTGAAAGTTCCCACCATTGGTTACAATGGAGCGCATAGGCGCTACATTGTAACACTGCCGTGTGCCGCCTGTCATACAGTACAGGAGCACACAGCCGATCAGGAGGGTGCCACAACGTGGCGCTCCCTGATTGGCTGAAGAAACCCACTTAGACATCAGTCAGAGTGGGTTTCTGGCATTCGGGGAGAGGGGGCCCATGTGAAAACATGGGTCCCCTTTCAGTTCGTGGTCGGGTGTCCGTTTTTTTATTTTTTCAAGTACGTGGATTACAAAAGGATTACAAGCAGAGGAGCCTTCAACACAGGATTATGTGAGTATAATTTTTCCTACAGGTACACCATGGATTCTACTGGAGAAGAGGACCGACCTGCGTGTGAACATAAGGTAAGTATGTGTATATGGAGGTGTGGATGGATGTATTAAAGTTATACTTTCAAGGTGTGTGTGTGATGTCTTTATTGAGGTATTTTTTTAGTAGTAGTACTACAGGTACCAGCGGGCCAGTTTTTCTGCCGCATGCTGGTACTTGTGGTTCTCCAAGTACCAGATTGCGGGGGAGGCTTGCTTGGCCTTGTAGTACTGCTACTAAAAACAATATCAAACACTTTGAACAAAGGCTATCAGCCCCCCATCCGCAGCCCATTGGATGGGGGGGACAGCCTCGGGCTTCACCCCTGGCCCTTGGGTGGCTGGGGGGGGACCCCTTGATTGAAGGGGTCCCCACTCCCCCAGGGTACCCCGGCCAGGGGTGACTAGTTGGATATTTGATGCCACGGCCGCAAGGCACTGTATAAAAATGACCCCCGGCTGTGGCATTATCTGTCCAGCTAGTGGAGCCCGGTGCTGGTTTCAAAAATACGGGGGACCCCTACTCTTTTTGTCCCCCGTATTTTTGGAACCAGGACCAGGCGCAGAGCCCGATGCTGGTTGCTTAAATATGGGGGAACCCCTGTCCATTTTTTCCCCATATTTCTGCAACCAGGATCGGCTCAAAGAGCCCGAGGCTGGTTTACCTTAGGAGGGGGGACCCCACGCAATTTTTTTTTTACATTTAAACTTTTTTTTTATTTTTAACAAAGTGCACAATGAAGCCCAGCACGGATCTCTCAGATCCAGCCAAGATTCATTGTATTAAAGTCGGCAGTGTTTTACAAGTCACTCACGTAAAACACTGCCAAAAAAAACGAATGACATCGACATCGGAAAACCCGAAAATGCAGAATACGGCAGCTTAGTAAATTAGTCGTAATCAATTCAAAAAGTTGCATATTTACACTTTTGATGTCATTCGTGATTGAACTTTGACCTCAAACGGGAAAATACGAATCTTAGTAAATTTACCCCACTGTATGAGTTACTGTATAAAATAGGTCCTTTAGTGCGAGAAAATCTTCTAGAGGTCCAAAGTTGGCAGAAACGAGCCTATGATGTTTCTGCACATGTTTGGAAATTCATCCAGGGGACAAAGTCTTACTCTTAGTACCAATGAAAGAGAGCGTATGGGCCCTACGAAGTAGTGGAACCTATAGGATCGGTAAATGACCAGGTTAGGCAGCCAGGAAGACGACATACAGAACAAATATACCACATGAACTTGCTTAAACCTTGGCAAGAGGAGATCTCGATTCCCATGCCCCTGGCTAGGTCACTTGGTTCATCTTCTATCTCTTTGTGGGATTTTTTTTGTTCAAGGTAGGAGAGAAGAGTAGTACCCATCCTCTGAAAGAACAGAAGCAAGGTTGCTTCTCTGCCAAAGCACACTGCATTCATGCGGTACCAAGAAGAGACACTTAGGTAGGTTTTAAAAAGGCTGAATGGTGTTGCCAACACAATGGAAGATGTGCACTTCCCCAAGCATAGAAAAGAGAAGGGGGGGGGATATACAGTATCTCAGCCTTCCAGATGAGAGTGCCTCAGTGGACTTAGGGCCTTATTGAGACCTGATTGCTCGCTAGGCTTTTTTTTTTACAGTCCTGCGTTCGCCTAGTAGCCGGTCTAAACTGCGAATGCGTATGTACCGCAAAGCGCAGGCGCATCGTATGGGTACAAATAGGTTCGCCACTCAGCGATGAGTTTGTGCGAAGAATCCATTTGCACGGGCCATCGCAAGGAGATTGACAGGAAGAGGGCGTTTGTGGGTGGCAACTGACCGTTTCCAGGGAGTGGTTGGAAAAACGCAGGCATGCCTAAGCATTCGCAGGTAGGGTTCCTGACATCAATTTCGGTCCCGGACAGGCTGAAGTGTTTGCAGCGGCTGAGTAAGTCTTGGTCTACTCAGAGACTGCACAAAATCTTTTCGCACAGCTCTGCCACACATGCGTTCACACACTTGCAAAGCTAAACTACACTCCCCTATGGGAGGCAACTAAGCGAAAGCAGGACTGCAAAAAAAGCCTAGCGGGTAATCAGGTCTGAATTACCCCTTCAGTTGTAACCCATCTTGCCCAGTCCAGCTAACCCCTCTATCGTACAACTGTGCACCAGGACAAAGAGGGACAAGCAATCTGTGAAAGGGATGTAGAGTTTCCTGAGTAATTAGCTATTGCATTCTGGATTGAAGTATACTTGCTCCTACTGTAAATTATTGACAAAGTTACAACTGATTAGGAAGACTGGCTGCATGTTTATTATGAGGTTTAGTTATAGTATTGCAGCTGAGGAAAACAATGTACAGAATCCTCCATAACCAAAGGAAATATAACACAGCAATATGTAGCACAGGCAAATACACCTGTAAAAGTACATTTACCATTTAGGAGTATGAAAGGTTTATTAGAGGTGCTCAGAGATTAGGAAAAAACACGTCAGATAAAATCTACCTGTACAACGATTTACATGACAGTCTATGTCAGCATTCATCTAACCATCTTTAACCAGGCAGACAAAACAGCACCAAGTGAATTACATACATGCACTAGTATGTGTTCAGTATCCTGGCTGTCATGTGTAGAGGCATCACTAACCACAGTGACACCCAGTGCGGTGCTGTAATAAGAGGGCAGGGTTTCTTTGCAGGAGGGGCGGGCCTTGGCATCCCAACCCCCATTTTTGTCACTTCAGTGGTTCGGGAAATGCGGCCTGCCACAGTGACAGGAGCCGAGTGCTGCATATAATGTTACAGTACAGCAGCAGGCTCCTGTCACTGAGCAGAAGCCAGAATTTTGGTGTCAACACTCGGTGGGTGACACCTGGGTGCAGGCTCTACCCCCGTGAATCCACCTTGTGATGCCACTGGTCATGTGACCAACACCGGAATTCTAACACCACTCAGGAGACTAGCACTGGGACACTGACAGCCAACATCCTGATGGTAAGTATCGGGGGTTTACTTTAGGGTTAGGGCCCTTCACCCCCAAAGGTTTAGCCCTACTCACCCCCTCAAGGGTTAACCCTAGCCGCCAACCCCAGAGGGTTAGAGTAGGGGACGTAGAGGATAAAAATACTTACCCCCTCCAATGTCAGAGTGTGACTGCCGACATCACGACAGCCGGGATGCCACATCGAGCCCCGTGCACAACTTGTAAAGAACTTATTAAACCTACTGTACTGCTAGCAATAGTTTGCATGCATGCTAATCCTAAGGGAAGAGAAGAATTTAAGTTAGAGTTTCCTCTTGATGCAGTGTTACATGTTCTTTACTCAATTGCTTTATTGAGTTTAAAGTTGTTATTGTGCAAAGTGGTATTCAAAAGGGTAAAGTAACATAAATGTTTATTGCGATTCACTGTTAAGTGATTTAAATCCCTTTTCCATTAGCTCAAAAAACACGGGTAAATGCACAGGGTTGCGCATTTACCCGTGTTTTTTGCTAGTGGAAACGCTCCCCCTACAAAAACCCGGATCAAGTGATCCGGGAATCCTACCCGGGTACCTTACTGGGTTGAACACGAGTACAACCAAGTAAGCAGTGCAGTGTAAATGGAAGCCGTGTCAATGCGACGTTAGAGATGCATGTGATCTCTAAACGGGGCGGGAGATGTAGATTGACAGAGGACTGCTCCTATAAGTGGATAGTAATATAGGAAATTGTCACATATAGCGTCATGTGATCGGTGACACGATCACATGACTGATAATTGGGAATTTATAAAGTATTTCCTCAAGAGATCCGCTATTAGTTTTATAAAGATGAATAAATATATGTTCTCATTTAAGAGTCTCTGCTGTTTCTGTATATTTGGATTTTTAAAAATCTGATGCTTGATCTTAATTAATTGTTTATGTTAATTGACTGATGACATCATTTCCCCTATAAAAAGGGGCAATATTTTGACCAACATATCACCCTTTGAGAAAGCTGCCTGGAGCGGTGAAACGCGTAAGGGAACACTGCTCCTAACCATTGGACGTGACTCAAGACAGCTTCATCAGGCTCCTAACCCAGGACCACCCATCTACATGCTATTTGTGAACCAGGATCCCGAATTTAACTTGGTCTAAGTAAGGAAGAATTCCAGGATTCATTTACAAACGGAACACAGCGTGCTGGACATTGAGGTGTCAAACAAAAAATGAACTGTGAACCAGAATCCTTTCCCACTGTTAAGGACCTTGATCCGGATCCATATATTGGAACACCTGATGGGTAACTAAACAAACTGGTCTTGGTGTAAATTAGACCTGTTGTCCAAACATCATCATATGGACTTTTGCCTAGCTAAAGTCATTTGCTGAGGAGTCTATTATATGTCCATGAAATTGGTTTAAGAGCAATTTTTATAATTTTATACATATATTGATTATCAGTCTGTTTTAATGAATAAATTCACATATCATTAGCATCAGTTGTATTAGCGCTGTAATTCACTTCTAGTGTCAATGCGACGTGGCTCCTGTTCACAGTGTATGGAAGGGTGGCACTGGGAGATCATGTGATCTCCCAGCGCCGCCCCTGCCACGTCACCAGAGCGTCACCAACCCGGCAATATGCCAGGTTGGGTGAGTGCAGTGGGAAAGGGGGCTCTGATGCGGGTCGCAGCCAAGTAGCTCCCGTATCAGGTTTCTGGCTGCGACCCGCATCAGTAGTGGAAAAGGGGTATTACACTCCAATCATATATACACCAGAACATCAATTAGCTGTATTCTGAGGACATGTGGTGAGATATCTCATCCAATAAAAAGAATTCAAGTTCAAAATTCTTGCCGTTCATTTTCAAATATACATATTTGTATACATTATTTTATATCTTAATGATTAAGTTATAAATACATAATTAAACTTTAAAATGTTTTGCAATTAAAAATAACCATTAACTTTTTTTTATAAAACTATATATAAATTTCCATCATAAAATATAATTATTATTTAGTTATTTAGCCCGAGCATTTAAGGCAGCATTGTGCTGAGAATATGTTTGTCATGTACAGTATATAAGTCCTTCTCCCACTGGGGAATAGAGTCTAAATTTCCTAACACAACTGCACACATGCACGCACCTACACTAGGGGTAAGTTGGTCAGTATATTATACATACTGTACAATAATAATATACATACCCTCATTGAAAGCTAGGGATGAACGGGTTTGGTTCCCTGAGAACCAAATCCTACTGAACTTCACGTCCTGAGCCCGGATCTGAGTCCGGCTCGGGACTTCCCACCAGACTTGGAAACCAGAATGAGGCAAAACATCATCATCCCGCTGTCGGATTCTCGCGGGCTTTGGATCCCATAGAAAACAGCTGCGCATCACCTACATTTTCACTCTGGACTTGGAGAGTGAGGGAGACAGACCTCTGTCTTTCTCCGGGTGGTGGCGTGAGGTTAGTGTCGGCTCTGTTGGGGTGCTACTGCAGTCACTGTGGTGTATCTGTGCTGTGTTAGGGGTGCTGTCCTGGCTGTCTCTGCTGTCCTGGCTGTCACTGATGTTACTTCTGGATGCTGCAGCAGTACATGTGTGTTGCTGTCCTGGCTGTCACTGTGTTGTACAGGGGGCAGGGGCACTGCGTAATGGCTGCCAGTCCTGTAACTATATACCCCTATATACACTCCTCCTACACAATGCCTAATAGGGCCACTGGGTCACATGACCCCAACCCGTCCTTCACTAAGGCTAACCCTGCCTATGTTCAATCAAAAGTCCCAAAAACGTAGGGTGCTTATGCGGCTTCAAGCCTATGCAGCTCTCTGCCTGCTATAACATTACACTGGCCCTGTCTGCTATAAAAATTTGGCTGCAGTTAAAAATTAAAAGCACACTGTTCCTGTATGCTTTAAAATATAGTGGTGCTGATGTGTTAATAACATGACACTGGCCCTGTCTGCTATAATAGTTTGGGTGCAGTTAAAAATTAAAAGTACACTACTCCTGTATGCTGTGAAATATAGGGGTGCTGATGTCTTAATAACCTTACACTGGCCCTGTCTGATACAAAAAAATGGCTGCAGTTAAAAATTAAAAGCACACTGCTCCTGTATGCTGTGAAATATAGGGGTGCTGATGTCTTATAAGTCACCCATAACTTTATTGCAACACACTTACATTTATAATTTAGCTAACTTAGCACTATGAAAAAAACAAACGGACACCAACAGCTAGATTTAAAAGGTCAAAACTGGTATTTATTGTTTGATGACCTAGATTTTAAACTAAATATTGGAGGATGGCAAGAAAAGGTGCTACTAACTCACCAGCACTAGTCAACTATAATAAAACCAATTAAACTAGGAGGGGACTCACAACCGCCTCCTAAAACATAAACTGCACTGTGCAGGACTCACCCCCTTTACTCTAGCAGAGCCTTGGAGAAAACTGCATGGGAATGTCTGTAGTCCACCCGCAGGGTAGGACATACTCGCTGTCTTACCTAAAGTGGGTGCCCCACAATGACCACTTATGTAAACTTTGACCGCTGGCTGGTAGCGACTTTCTGCCACAACAACATTTTCCACAAACCGCAGACCGCCATCCAATCAGAAACAAAAAGAAACTCAGCCCGACAAAACTCGAAAAATACTCTCCAAAAACACCCCAATACCTGCAGGGGAAAGGTGAACACCGTCCTCCCTATAAAACTGTGAATTACGAAGAACCAGAAGCAGATGCCTAACCACCTATTGCCTGAACATACACTGCCACAGCAGAATTAACTTTCTTACGAGCTTTCTCAATGGCTGAAAAACGAACGGCACCCCGCCAGTGAAAATGGGGCACAATGTCAGACCATACAACTGTCACATGAGGCCAGGATGTTCGCAAAGCGACCAGGTCTGCCTTGATACTCAGGATAAGGTTGATGCCCTTGACTCAACCCATGTCATCCCCCCAAGGTGAATGACAATCCAGCCGGGCCGACCCCACCTTCGTTCGTGTCGAAACAGCAGCCAAAGCGAGCCAACCCAATGCAAACCCCTAACCCCAAACCATCTGACAACCCTGTCCCCAAAGAAATCACAAGTTCACCCCGCCATAGGATGCCTCTTCACCCAAAAGATGTAAGAATGGCCAATTAGCCAAATCTGTTCCGAGACCTCCAATGCAGCTGCAAAAGAAAATTCCTAACATCAGCAACTTATTCAAAACACATTGGGACACAATGAAAAACTTGCACAAAGAAAAACCCAAGTGAAGGAGAAAACTAAAAAAACCTCCCGTGGACCATGAATGATGCCAATTGTATCTTGGCCCCCTCGGAGGAAAATTTTAAAAATTCACCTCACACCCTCCATTCCTGAATGCTAGCCATTCAAGAACCGACGGGTAAAACACATTTTTGGGTTAGCGCAACAGGCGCAACAAACTAAACTGAATATTTACACTTAAACCCTCAAGCAGCCAGGTCGCAAGACCAGCCGACTGAAGCCGGGCTTCCGCGACCCAAGCAGGAGTCCTTCCCGCATGGACAGGACCCACTCACCATAGGAGGGCACACTACTGACACCCGCCAGCACACTGTCCTTCAGTGAACATAGACAACTAGCCATAAAACACCTCCCAGTCCCGAAACCTAGTCAACGAGCTTCCAAAGGAAGGGTGGAACCGGTAAACCACACAACCCCGCATCAGGAACAAGCTCCCGGAACTTTGCAAAATCAAAACAAGAAAGCGCATCAGCGATTCTATTGTCTACACCTGGGACATGCGTAGCCGTGAAATTAATATTATGTTCAAGGCATTTCAGCACTAAATAACGCAACAAGCGCAAAGCCTGCGGAGAGGATGTGCGTTGATTATTAACCGCATGTACCACACACAGTTTGTCACAGCGGAACACAATACTCCGATCCGACAAGCTAGATGACATCAATTCCACAGCCACGATCAACGGGATCAGTTCCAAAAGAAGCAAGTTCTTCGTGAAACTGCATGTAACCCATGACAGAGGCCAAGGTGCAGCGCACCACTCCCTCCTGAAAAATGCCCCAAAGCCAGAAGCGCCGGTAGCGTCAGTAAAAAGTTATAATGCGGCGTTAGAACAATGCTCGGCCGGCCATAACACCTCCCGGTTAAACGAAACTAAAAAAGTTGACCAGACCTGTAAACTCTTCCTAATCTCATGCGAAAGGTACACCGTATGGTGAGGTTTGCGAACACCTGCCATGGACCTCTCAAGATTACAGCAGAAAACACGCCCCATGGGTATGATCCTGCATGCAATATTAAAAGACCCAAGTAACAATTGCGCCCGCTGCAATCTGACCCTATGACAAAGAGGGACAATGATCAACATGTACAAATATATAAGGGGTCAATACACAGAGCTTGGGAGGGACCTGTTTTCTATAAGATCAGCACAGAGAACACGTGGTCACTCACTTAGGTAAGAGGAGAGGAGTTTCCGCACATTGAGGCAAAAAGGTTTTTTCACAGTAAGGAAAATATGTGTTTGGAATTCCCTGTCTGAGAGAGTAGTAACTGCGTACTCAGTCAACACCTTTAAGAATGGGTTAGATAAATTCTTATTGGATAAAGATATTCAGGGTTATGGTGCGTAGGCACGCATTATAGTTAATTTAACTAGTCCTAACATAAAAATAACTAGTCCTATAATAAGACTGCATAGGAGACCACAAATAGGTTGAACCCGATGGACAATTGTCTTTTTTCAACCTTAGTTACTATGTTACTATAAGGAGGCATTGCTCTATAAGACCCAGCAATTTGTGCACCTTATCATAGGGCAGCCGGAAGCAACTGGCCCCCGAGTCGATTTCAATGCCCAAATAACTGAGGCAATCTGTGGGCCCCTTGGTCTTATCAGGGGCCACAGGCACCCCAAGAAGACCGAACAACTGCTGTACAAATCCCAGGACATCCCTGCAAACCGAACTGTCCCTTGGGCCTACAAAGAGAAAATTGTCTAAATAGTTGGCAACCCCCGCGTGACCAGATGCCGACACCATGCACCAATGCAAAAAAGAGCTGAATTTCTCAAAGTTGGTGCAAGATATGGAGAAACCCATCGGCAGGCACCTGTCGATGTAGAAACTACCCCTAATCGGAAACCCAGAAAACGCAGGGAATCGGGGTAAATAGGAAGCAGGAGAAATGCGGACTCAATGTCTAATTTGGCCATGAGAGTGATGGGACCCGCCACCTTAACCAACCGAAGAACCTCAACAAAGGATTGATACCGCACCCTACAGGACTCCGCCGGGATAGCATCGTTGACTGAACCGCCATGAGGGTGAGACAAATGCTGAATGAGGCGGAATTGACCCGGTGCCTTCTTGGGAACCACCCCTAGGGGATAAATGCATAGCCGAGGCAACGGAGGGGACAGGAAAGGTACACACACATGCGCCCCAAGCTAATTTCAGCCTGCACCTTACGGGAGACCACCAGTGGAAAATCCCGCACGGACTTCAAATTGTGACGGGAGAAAATGAGGACCGAATCCGCAATGGGAAGCCGAAAACTGTAACGGATACCTTCTAACAAAAATAGACCAGAGGGGATGTCAGGATAAGAAACCAACCACTTGGTTAATTCTGACACGTTATCAGGAGAAAGTGCCTTATTTACCACTTCCGGGTGCCTCAGCAGAAGTACAATCTTTGGCCGAGTGACCCCCACCACACACTTTGCAGGAGGGGCAAAAACGGCAACTCGACCCCCGGGCACACTTGCCATCATTGAAGGCAAAGCACATTCCTTTATTCCCAAAGGCCAGACTCGGATGGACGCCCGAGACCAGTTTGCCATCTTGGGAATCAGTGGGGGGCTTATCGTGTTGCGTGACCTCAAGCCACACCTCAACGTCCTTAAACCCCAAGGGTAAGGTTGGGTTGCCGTCCTCATTGCGACGGAACTTTTCGTCATATTCCTGGCACACATAAACCTTGGAGGTTAAGTACATTTCATGGACCAGAAACAGATATTTGACAGTGTTATGATACTCGGAAGGCCCCGATTCGGCATAACACGCCGTAAATACCAAAAACCCGTGGAGCCACTGATGAAAATTGCGAAATGCATTTTCACCAATGCCCCTAACATTCTTAGCCTTATCGAAAGCCTTCCTCATGTCATCCGTAAGGGTGAACATGTCAACATATTTACCCTTCCTGATCTTTTCCCTCATTCGTTTCCGCAAACCCCTAGTGACCGCCGTTTTCGTGCAGTAGACCATTTCCATAAAGAGGGGAAGCTCCGACGCAACTGGAGCACCCTTACCCTTGTCTTTCCTATCCTTCCTGTGTATGCGATGCGCAATGAGCCTAGCTAATTTACGCGGGCGCCTAGGGGACCTGGAAGACCTTGAATCTGAAGAAGAACTGGAAGAAGAACTGTCGGAAGAAGAATAAGTAACCAGCTCACCCGTTCCAGAGGGACCTCCTGCCACTTTGGTTGTGGCGGAGGGACCAATCAACTCCTATTCGGGGACACAGGATCCCCCAGCTTCACCAGCTTCCAAAGGCCTGGTCTCCTGCACTGACGACCGCCTCCACATGGCACTGGAACCCGCATCCGTGCCATGGTCGCGGACGACCCCACGGGTGGGGAGACCTGCCTGGCACCACTGATACCTGATGGGGAGACAGAAGTGGGGGGCAGGGGGGGACAAAACCAGTGGCGGCCGGGGGTGGGGAAATGGGAGGCAAGGGAGTGGGGAAGGGAAGCTAGGGAAGGGGAGCTGGTGCGGTCAAAGGAGCTCCAGCCGCGGCACCACCGACCGTACCGGGAGCAGGAGGCCAGTGTGGCTGGGCAACAGAAACCTGATGCAACGCATAAGGGGGGTGCGTAAAAGGTGGAACCCAATAGTGGTTCTGCGGGGGCACAGCGTGGCCCAGTCCCAGTGAGTAAGACCCTGGAAATGGCATGGGAGGGGCCGACCCGGGAGCCATAGACATGGGCCACGAGTATACCAAGCCCTGCACCTGTGAAAAATCTGCAGGAAAATAAGGTGACAAAAAGGGGGCCCAGGACACCGACAAGCTTGGCGAGATGGTCGCACTCATGGTGGGCAAGCGCTGTGCCCCAGACCAGGTCACGGACATGGAGGAAGTTGCCAGGATCCCCGAGGGAGTAGCATAAGCGACCCCGCTCGGCGCTGCAAAAGTGGCGGCCGTGGTGCTGTGAGTGCAGACCACCTGCATTAACGCATGCTGGCCAGCAGGTGGCACCACCATCCGTGACGAGGGGCCACAGGACTGCGGCAGCAGGATCTGGGAAACCGGGAGAGCACCCGGATATATCCCAAACGCCTGCCTGGCCGCGACCGGAGATGCCCCCTCTAACAGCGCCTGCGGGGAATCAGCAAGGGAACTGCTGCAGGACAACCTCACACCTGATTCCCCCACCTCACTCCCAGGAGGCCCAGCAGCCACATCGCCCCCCCACCCCCGTGGCAGCCGTTGGACCCAGGGAAATGACAGTCACTTCCTCCAGCAGCCATGCACCCACAGGGGAGCTGGCTGGAGAACACCCTGTACCGGCGCCACAGTCAGCGGTGTCGCCGAAGCCGCTGACCACCACGGGTCTCGGCGTTTGTGTAGTTGCAAGCGCTACCAGGGACGGAGACCCAGCACATGTAGCCCTGTAGCCGCGCCTACCACCAGACGCAGCAGCCGTAGCGGTCGAACGGCTGCCCGCCAAGGGCACAGGAAATGGTCTGGTGGGTGGCACAGGCAGGGCGGCAGGAGCAGGGATCACCCACACCCGAGGCCGGCGGTAACCCGCTGAGGTAAGCAGACGTGTGGCCTCGGCCAGGCGGCAGGGGCGGAGCATCCTAATGCTGGGTCAATGAAATGCAGCACAGTCTGATATGGAGAATAAAAGTAGAAGGGGGACAAAGGAAAGCACAACTACAGTATAAACAGCAAATCTGACAGACACTGCACTTTAGGACATCCAAAATGGCAAGAGGAAGATGGCTGACAGTCCTGTAACTATATACCCCTATATACACTCCTCCTACACAATGCCTGATAGGGCCACTGGGTCACATGACCCCAACCCGTCCTTCACTAAGGCTAACCCTGCCTATGTTCAATCAAAAGTCCCAAAAACGTAGGGTGCTTATGCGGCTTCAAGCCTATGCAGCTCTCTGCCTGCTATAACATTACACTGGCCCTGTCTGCTATAAAAATTTGGCTGCAGTTAAAAATTAAAAGCACGCTGTTCCTGTATGCTTTAAAATACAGTGGTGCTGATGTCTTAATAACATTACTCTGGCCCTGTCTGCTATAAAAGTTTGGCTGCAGTTAAAAATTAAAAGCGTACTGTTCCTGTATGCTTTGAAATATAGGGGTGCTGATGTTTTAATAACATTACACTGGCCCTGTCTGCTATAAAAGTTTGGGTGCAGTTAAAAAATTAAAAGCACACTGCTCTTATATGCTGTAAGAATACAGGGGTGCTTTGAAAATAAAGGGGCACTGTTCTATGTGCTGTAATAATAAAGGGGTTCTGTATTGTTAAATGGAGAACAACAATTTGGAGGAAAAAATAGTGGAAGATCAGAAACCACTTCCAGTTCCTAGTACTAGTGCTGAAGCTGCTGCTGCCACCAGTCATGACATTGATGATGCAATTCCATCAACGTTATCTGATAAGGCCAATGCCCAATGTCACAGAGGACATGTAAAATCCAAGAAGCAAAAATTAATAATCAGAAAAAAAAAAAATTATCCGATGAGAAACGTAAAATTGGCAATATGCCATTCACGTGACAAAGTGGCAAGGAAAGGCTAAGGCCTTAGCCTATGATCATGACTGGTGGCTCAGCTTCTCATGAGGATGAAAGCCCTCCTCCCTCTCAAAAAATAAAAAAAATTAAGCTTGTCAAAGCATAGGAAAAAACAACTGTGCGTTCAGAGATATCGCAAATCCCCAAGAAGAGTCCAAGTGTGACCTCGGTAGAGATGTCTAGGCCTGACCTTCCCAACACTGGACGGGAAGAGGTGGCTCCTTCCACCATTTGCACACCCCCTGCAAGTGCTGGAAGGAGCATCCACATTCAAGTTTCTGATAATCAAATGGAAGATGTCACTGTTGAAGTACACCAGGATGAGGATATGGGTGTTGCTGGTGCTGCAGGAAGTTGACGAGGAGGATTCTGATGGTGATGTGATTTATTTAAATCAGGCATCGGGGGAGACAGTTGTTGTCTGAGGGATGAATAAGCCCATTGTCATGCCTGGGCAAAATACCCAAAAAGCCACCTCTTCGGTGTGGAATTATTTCTTCACAAATCCTTACAACAGGTGTAAAGCCGTATGTTGCCTTTTTCTATCCATAAAAGTAGGGATAAGGATGTTTGCCACCCTGGAACATCTTCCCTTACATGTCACCTGCAGCACATTCATCAGAAGTCCATGTCAAGTTCAGAAACCTTGGGTAAGAACGTACGCAGTCCACTGACACCTAAACCCCTTTTTCCTCTTGTACCCAACCTCCTGCAAGCCACACCACCAACTCCCTCAACGTCAATTTCCTTCTCAGTCAGGAATGTCAGTAGTCCTGCAGGCAATGTCACTGGCATGACTGACGAGTCCTCTACTAACCGGGATTCCTCCGGAGGATGCTTGACTGGTATGCCTACTACTGCTGCTGCCACTGCTGTTATTGCTGCTGGGAGTCGATCATCATCCAAGAGGGGAAGTCGGAAGACCACTTGTACTACTTCAACTAAGCAATTGACTGCCCATCAGTCCTTTGCAAGGAAGATGAGATACAGTATGAAAGCAGTCATCCTGTTGCAAAGCGATTAACTGAGGCCTTGACAGCTATGTTGGTGTTAGACGTGTATCCGGTATCCACCATTGGTGCAGTGGGATTTAGACAATTGATGGAGGTAGTGTGTCCCCGGTACCAAATCCCATCTAGAGTCCACTTCACTAGGAAAGCGATTCCCGAACTGTACAGGGACATTAAGAAAAGTGTCCTCAGTGTCCTGAAAAATACCCAGTGTCCACTTAACCACAGAAATGTGGACAAGTGGAGCAGGGCAACTAAGGAATACATGACTCTGACAGCCCACTGGGTAGATGTATTGCCTCCCACAGCAACAACAGCAGCGGCACGAGTAGCAGCATCTCGCAAACGCCAGCTTGTTCCTAGGCAGGCTACTCTGTGTATCACCGGTTACCATAAGAGGCACACCGCTGACAAACTTTTACGGAAACTGAGGGACATCATTGCACAATGGCTTACCCCACTTAGACTCTCCTGGGGATTTGTGATATCGGACAATGCCACCAATATTGTGTGTGCATTATATCTGGGTAAATTCCAGCACGTCTCATGTTTTGCAAATAAAATTAATTTGGTGGTGCAGAATTTTTTGAAAAATTACAAGGCCATGAAGGAGATGCTGTCGGTGGCCCGAAAAAAATTGCGCGCTACTTTCAGTATTCAGCCACTGCGTGCCGAAACTTTAGTGCCAGCAAACTCTCCTGAACCTGCCCCGTCATCACGTGAAGCAGTAGGTGGTAACGAGGTGGAATTCAACACTCTAAATGCTTCAGAGGATGGAGGAGCAGCAAAAGGCCTTTCAAGCCTATACAACCACCTACGATATAGGCAAAGGAGGGGGAATGCACCTGACTCTAGCACAGTGGAGAATGATTTCCGTCTTGTGCAAGGTTCTCCATCCCTTCGAAATTGCCACATGTGAAGTCAGTTCAGACACTGCTAGCTTGAGTCCGGTCATTCCACTCATCAGGCTTTTGCAGAAACAGCTAGAGAAATTGAAGGAGGAGCTAAGACGTAGCGATTCCGCTAAGTATGTGGGACTTGTGGATGGAGCCCTTCATTCGCTTTGCCAGGATTCAAGGGTGGTCAATCTGTTGAAATCAGAGCACTACATTTTGGCCACCATGCTCCATTCTAGGTTTAAAGCCTATGTTCTATCTCTCTTTCCGGCTGACACAAGTCTGCAGAGGTTCAAAGACCCACTGGTGAGACAATTGTCAACTCAAGCAGAACATGACTTGTCAACAGCTCCTCCTTCATTTTCTACGGCAACTGGGGCTGCTAGGAAAAGGATAAAATTTCCGAGCCCACCTGCTGGCGGTGATGCAGTGCAGTCAGGAGCAAGTGCTGACATCTGGTCCGGACTGGAGGACCTGCCAATGATTACTGACATGTCTACTGTCACTGCATATGATTCTGTCACCATTGATAGAATGGTGGAGGATTATATGGGTGACAGCATCCAAGTAGGCATGTCAGACAGTCCGTATGTTTACTGTCAGGAAAAAGAGGCAATTTGGAAGCCCTTGCACAAACTGGCTTTATTTTACCTAAGTTGCCCCCCTCCAGTGTGTACTCCGAAAGAGTGTTTAGTGCAGCCAGTCACCTTGCCAGTGATGGGTGTAGGAGGTTACTTCCACAAAATATGGAGAAGATGATGTTCATCAAAATTAATGATAAATTCCTCCAGGAAGACATTTACCAGCAATTGCCTCCAGAAAGTACACATGGACCTTTCAGTATGATGGTGGATTCCAGTGGGGACAAATTAATAATCTGTTAGGATGAGGAGGATGTACACACTGAAAGGTGTGAGGAATCGGAAGATGAGGACAACATCTTGCCTCTGTAGAGTCGGTTTGTGCAAGGAGAGATGTATTGCTTCTTTGGTGGGGGGATTAATTGCTTCTTTTTTTGTGGGGGCCCAAAACAAACCAATCATTTCAGCCTCAGTCGTGTGGCAGACCCTGTTGCTGAAATGAATGGTTTGTTAAAGTGTACATGTCATGTTTATACAACATAAGGGTGGGTGGGAGGGCCTAAGGACAATTCCATGTTGCACCTCTTATTTTTTTCTTTGCATCATGTGCTGTTTGGGCCTGGTTTTTAAAAGTGCCATCCTGTCTGACACTGCAGTGCCACACCTAGATGGGCCAGGTGTTTGTGCCGCACACTTGTTTCGCTTAGCTTAGTCACCCAGTGACCTTGGTGCACCTCTTTTTTTCTTTGCATGATGTGCTCTTTGGGTCCTTGGTTTTAAAACTGCCATCCTGTCTGCCACTGCAGTGCCACTCCTAGATGGGCCAGGTGTTTGTGCCGCACACTTGTGTCGCTTAGCTTAGTCACCCAGCGACATTGGTGCACCTATTTCTTTGCATGATGTGCTCTTTGGGTCCTAGGTTTTAAAACTGCCATCCTGTCTGACCATGCAGTGTCACTCCTAGATGGGCCAGGTGATTGTGCTGCCCACTTGCGTTGTTCAGCTTAGTCGTGCAGTGACCTCGGTGCAACCTTTTGGCCTAAAAACAGTATTGTGAGGTGTTCAGAATAGACTGGAAATAAGTGGAAATTAATGTTATTGAGGTTAATAATACTGAAGGATCAAAATTACCCTCAAATTCTGTGATTTTAGCTGTTTTTGTGTGTTTTTTAAAAAAATCATCCAGATCCATAACCAAAACCAAAACCCGAAAGGGTGGTATTGGCAAACCAATCCCGATCCAAAACACGAGCAAGGATCCATTTCCAAAACTAAAACATGAAAAGTGCCCGCTGCACATCTCTATTGAAAGTACGGTGTAAACATTCAATTGGAATTTCACTGTATTGTCTCCAAAGATCATTTTTTGTTTGTTAGAGAAATATGATCCTAATTCAGACCTGATCGTAGCTGTGCAAAAACGATCAGCCACCCTGACATGTGGGGGGACTCCCAGCACAGGGCTAGTCCGCACCACATGTCTAGCCCTTCCCCAGCCGCACAGGTACAAAAGCATCGCACGGCAGCAATGCTTTTGTACCTGAAGAGTAGATCCCTACCAGCGCAGCTCCTACGCACAGGCAGGGAGCTACCCATTACTATCCAGGTTCCAGCAGCTGCGTGTGATGTTACACAGCTGCCGTGGTCTACCCCCCGCATGGGCCGAGCACGTCAGCATTGCCAGGACCGCGTCGCCAAAATGGCGGCTAATGCTTCCGGCCCCCTCACACCTAGCAACTGCCTCTGCCTTTCAATCAGGCAGAGGTGATCGCTGGGCTGAGATGCCGATAGCATCTCTGGCATGAAACGGCACACTGCAGCGACTGCACATGCGCAGTTCACACCTGTTCGCCCGCTGTGTGAAAACGCACAGCAGCAATCAGGTCTGAATTAGCCCCTATGTTTCCATAAATTCTCTAGTATCAAAGCGGTGTACAGGAAAGAATTTATGGGCACTGGAATCCATCTTGTATTACTATACCTCCCAACATGACCCTCTCCAGGAGGGACAGAATGATCTGCTCCTGGACTTCCCTCTTAATTTATGATTGCCATCACCTGTGCTGAAACACCTTACTTATCCATTAACCTGTTCAAAACAGGTGTCTACAATCAAGAATTAAGAGAAAAGTCCAGAAGCAGAGCATTTTGTTCCTCCTGGAGAGGGCAGAGTCAGAACTCTGGGAGTCAATAGAGTCATCTGCCACCGGGCTTCTGCTCTGAAGGTAGGCTCTTCTCCCCCCATTCTGTGACACCATTGAAGTAAGTTATTTGATGGCTGCCGCTATCTTTTCACTATATGAAGTTACTTTTGTGACAATTACACATAACTTCATATAGTTACAGTTCTCATGCTTCCTGTACTGGAGCAAATAGCTCCATCAGTAAAGTGTCTGCTGTAAGTGGGTTCAAATCCTGGGTATGACTGCTAAGAAATGTGTGATTTAAAATAAAAGTCAATGACATGTATATATGCAGTATATAGAAAAAAATTCAGTACACTCCATACATACACACACACAGACACACATGCACACATACATACATACATACATACATACATATATGCACACACATACATGCATACATACATACATACATACATACATACATACATACATACATATATTTATCTAAATATAAGGGGGGGACAACTGGTATGAACTTGCCTCCGGGCAACTGTGACGAACTTACGCCACTGGGAGAGGGTAGTGTTGGGACATATTTATTACTGTCTTTGTCCCTTCTTTTATAGTATTTACATTCATCAGTAACCAGGATATCAGTGTTATCACATGATCGTTTATCAGCCTCAGGAGCTGTCATGGGAATGCAGGTGGCAGTTTAATTTCCTGAAATAAACTAAGTTATAATATTCATTTTTCAATTTTATATTTAGACTAGCCGTGCCTACTCGCCATTGCTGAGTGATAATTACCATTATTCAATTGCGTATCAGTATTTACAGCACTGAGCAGGGCAGTATCAGAGGCGGGAAAGGGGAAGAGAAGGAGGCAGATTATTGTCCTCAGCACCAGCCTTTTGACAGCATCACTCCAGGGAAAACACACCAGGAGATGTGGCCTGACAAAGATTGACAGTGCCGGGCGGAGCAGGTCCTGTTGTAAGTCTAATTGCTGATCTTCTGTGATAAACAAACCAGCTAACTTTAGGTATATCCAGTTGTCCAGAAAATAAGACACAGAGACTACAGATTCCCATAAAATAAATTATGTTTATTGTTTTGGTGTGTTCTCATGTGGTTTCATGGAGAGGCACTTTGACGCTATCAGTTCTCAGCAACATCCTACCACAAGTGATTCTATGTTAAAAGCAGTAATAAATTTGGTTAAATACAGTACCAGCACTTTTCATCTCTTTGTGATTATACAGTACTTGACATTCTGTAGCGAAGCATGGGTATTCAGCTAATATTAGATATACACTGCTCAAAAAAATAAAGGGAACACTAAAATAACACATCCTAGATCTGAATGAGTGAAATATTCTTATTAAATAATTTGTTCTTTACATAGTTGAATGTGCTGACAACAAAATCACACAAAAATTATCAATGGAAATCAAATTTATTAACCCATGGAGGTCTGGGTTTGGAGTCACCCTCAAAATTAAAGTGGAAAAACACAATACAGACTGATCCAACTTTGATGTAATGTCCTTAAAACAAGTCAAAATGAGGCTCAGTAGTGTGTGTTGCCTCCACGTGCCTGTACGACCTCCCTACAATGCCTGGGCATGCTACTGATGAGGTGGCGGATGGTCTCCTGAGGGATCTCCTCCCAGACCTGGACTAAAGCATCCTCCAACTCCTGGACAGTCTGTGGTGCAACGTGGCGTTGGTGGATGGAGCGAGACATGATGTCCCAGATGTGCTCAATTGGATTCAGGTCTGGGGAATGGGCGGGCCAGTCCATAGCATCAAAGCCTTCATCTTGCAGGAACTGCTGACACACTCCAGCCACATGAAGTCTAGCATTGACTTGCATTAGGAGGAACCCAGGGCCAACCGCACCAGCATATGGTCTCACAAGGGGTCTGAGGAGCTCATCTCGGTACCTAATATCAGTCAGGCTACCTCTGGCGAGCACATGGAGGGCTGTGCGGCCCCCCAAAGAAATGACACCCCACACCATTGCTGACCCACTGCCAAATCGGTCATGCTGGAGGATGTTGCAGGCAGCAGAACGTTCTCCTTGGCATCTCCAGACTCTGTCATGTCTGTCACATGTGCTCAGTGAGAACCTGCTTTCATCTGTGAAGAGCACAGGGCGCCAGTGGCGAATTTGCCAATCTCGGTGTTCTCTGGCAAATGGCAAACGTCCTGCACGGTGTGGGGCTGTAAGCACAACTCCCACCTGTGGATGTCGAGCCCTCATACCACCCTCATGGAGTCTGTTTCTGATCGTTTGAGTAGACATATGCACATTTGTGGCTTGCTGGAGGTCATTTTGCAGGGCTCTGGCAGTGCTCCTCCTTTTCCTCCTTGCACAAAGGCGGAGGTAGCGGTCCTGCTGCTGGGTAGTTGCCCTCCTACGGCCTCCTCCACGTTTCCTGATGTACTGGCCTGTCTCCTGGTAGCGCCTCCATGCTCTGGACACTACGCTGACAGACACAGCAAACCTTTTTGTCACAGCTCGCATTGATGTGCCATCCTGGGTGAGCTTCACTACCTGAGCCACTTGTGTGGGTTGTAGAGAGGTCATACAGGCATGTGGAGGCCACACACACTACTGAGCCTCATTTTGACTTGTTTTAAGGACATTACATCAAAGTTGGATCAGCCTGTAGTGTGTTTTTCCACTTTAATTTTGAGGGTGACTCCAAATCCAGACCTCCATGGGTTAATAAATTTGATTTCCATTGATAATTTTTGTGTGATTTTGTTGTCAGCACATTCAACTATGTAAAGAACAAAGTAGTTAATAAGAATATTTCATTCATTCAGATCTAGGATGTGTTATTTTAGTGTTCCCTTTATTTTTTTGAGCAGTGTATTATATCTAGTGATGAGCGGGTTCGATTCCTCGGAATCCGAACCCCCCCGAACTTCACCCATTTTACACGGGTCCGAGGCATACTCGGATTCTCCCGTATGGCTCAGTTAACCCGAGCGCGCCTGAACGTCATCATCCCGCGTTCGGATTCTCGCGAGATTCGTATTCTATATAAGGAGCCGCACTTCGCCGCCATTTTCACTCGTGCATTGGAAATGTTAGGGAGAGGACGTGGCTGGCGTCCTCTCCGTTTATTAATGTTGCTGCAAATATTTGTGCTTATTGCTTAATTGTTGGGACTGGGGAGCAGCTGCATTATATAGGAGGAGTACAGTGCAGAGTTTTGCTGATCAGTAACCACCAGTTTCATCCGTTCTCTGCCTGAAAAACGCTCCATATCTGTGCTCAGTGTGCTGCATATATCTGTGCTCACACTGCTTTATTGTGGGGACTGGGGACAAGCAGTATTATATAGGAGGAGTACAGGCAGAGTTTTGCTGACAGTGAGCACCAGTATATATAGCAGTACGGTACGGAAGGCCACTGCTCTACCTACCTCTGTGTCGTCAAGTATACTATCCATCTAGATACTATACCTGTGGTGCATTTTAGTTTTGCAGTTTGCTGACAATGACCACCAGTACATATAGCAGTACGGTACGGAAGGCCACTGCTCTACCTACCTCTGTGTCATCAAGTATACTATCCATCTAGATTCTATACCTGTGGTGCATTTTAGTTTTGCAGTTTGCTGACAGTGACCACCAGTATATATAGCAGTACGGTACGGAAGGCCACTGCTCTACCTACCTCTGTGTCGTCAAGTATACTATCCTTCTAGATTCTATACCTGTGGTGCATTTTAGTTTTGCAGTTTGCTGACAGTGACCACCAGTATATATAGCAGTACGGTACGGAAGGCCACTGCTCTACCTACCTCTGTGTCGTCAAGTATACTATCCATCCATACCTGTGGTGCATTTCAGATGTGCGCAGTGTATATAGTAGTAGGCCATTGCTATTGATACTGGCATATAATTCCACACATTAAAAAATGGAGAACAAAAATGTGGAGGTTAAAATAGGGAAAGATCAAGATCCACTTCCACCTCATGCTGAAGCTGCTGCCACTAGTCATGGCCGAGACGATGAAATGCCATCAACGTCGTCTGCCAAGGCCGATGCCCAATGTCATAGTAGAGAGCATGTAAAATCCAAAAAACAAAAGTTCAGTAAAATGACCCAAAAATCAAAATTGAAAGCGTCTGATGAGAAGCGTAAACTTGCCAATATGCCATTTACGACACGGAGTGGCAAGGAACGGCTGAGGCCCTGGCCTATGTTCATGGCTAGTGGTTCAGATTCACATGAGGATGGAAGCACTCATCCTCTCACTAGAAAAATGAAAAGACTTAAGCTGGCAAAAGCACAGCAAAGAACTGTGCGTTCTTCTAAATCACAAATCCCCAAGGAGAGTCCAATTGTGTCGGTTGCGATGCCTGACCTTCCCAACACTGGATGGGAAGAACTTGCGCCTTCCACCATTTGCACGCCCCCTGCAAGTGCTGGAAGGAGCACCCGCAGTACAGTTCCTGATAGTCAAATTGAAGATGTCACTGTTGAAGTACACCAGGATGAGGATATGGGTGTTGCTGGCGCTGGGGAGGAAATTGACAAGGAGGATTCTGATGGTGAGGTAGTTTGTTTAAGTCAGGCACCCGGGGAGACACTTGTTGTCCGTGGGACGAATATGGCCATTGACATGCCTGGTCAAAATACAAAAAAAATCACCTCTTCGGTGTTGAATTATTTCAACACAAATGCGGACAACAGGTGTCAAGCCGTGTGTTGCCTTTGTCAAGCTGTAATAAGTAGGGGTAAGGACGTTAACCACCTAGGACATCCTCCCTTATAGGTCACCTGGACCGCATTCATCAGAAGTCAGTGACAAGTTCAAAAACTTTGGATGACAGCGGAAGCAGTCCACTAACCACTAAATCCCTTCCTCTTGTAACCAAGCTCCTGCAAATCACACCACCAACTCCCTCAGTGTCAATTTCCACCTTACACAGGAAAGCCAATAGTCCTGCAGGCCATGTCACTGGCAAGTCTGACGAGTCCTCTCCTGCCTGGGATTCCTCCGATGCATCCTTGAGTGTAACGCCTACTGCTGCTGGCGCTGCTGTTGTTGCTGCTGGGAGTCGATCGTCATCCCAGAGGGGAAGTCGGAAGACCACTTGTACTACTTCCAGTAAGCAATTGACTGTCCAACAGTCCTTTGCGAGGAAGATGAAATATCACAGCAGTCATCCTGCTGCAAAGCGGATAACTCAGGTCTTGTCAGCCTGGGTGGTGAGAAACGTGTGTCCGGTATCCACCGTTAATTCACAGGCAACTAGAGACTTGATTGAGGTACTGTGTCCCCGGTACCAAATACCATCTAGGTTCCATTTCTCTAGGCAGGCGATACCGAGAATGTACACAGACCTCAGAAAAAGAGTCACCAGTGTCCTAAAAAATGCAGTTGTACCCAATGTCTACTTAACCACAGATATGTGAACAAGTGGAGCAGGGCAGACTCAGGACTATATGACTGTGACAGCCCACTGGGTAGATGTATTGCCTCCCGCAGCAAGAACAGCAGCGGCGGCACCAGTAGCAGCATCTCGCAAACGCCAACTCGTTCCTAGGCAGGCTACACTTTGTATCACCGCTTTCCATAAGAGGCACACAGCTGACAACCTCTTACGGAAACTGAGGAACATCATAGCAGAATGGCTTACCCCAATTGGACTCTCCTGGGGATTTGTGACATCGGACAACGCCAACACCAATATTGTGCGTGCATTACATCTGGGCAAATTCCAGCACGTCCCATGTTTTGCACATACATTGAATTTGGTGGTGCAGAATTATTTAAAAAACGACAGGGGCGTGCAAGAGATGCTGTCGGTGGCCCGAAGAATTGCGGGCCACTTTCGGCATTCAGCCACCGCGTGCCGAAGACTGGAGCACCAGCAAATAGTCCTGAACCTGCCCTGCCATCATCTGAAGCAAGAGGTGGTAACGAGGTGGAATTCAACCCTCTATATGCTTCAGAGGATGGAGGAGCAGCAAAAGGCCATTCAAGCCTATACATCTGCCCACGATATAGGCAAAGGAGGGGGAATGCACCTGACTCAAGCGCAGTGGAGAATGATTTCAACGTTGTGCAAAGTTCTGCAACCCTTTGAACTTGCCACACGTGAAGTCAGTTCAGACACTGCCAGCCTGAGTCAGGTCATTCCCCTCATCAGGATTTTGCAGAAGAAGCTGGAGACATTGAAGGAGGAGCTAAAACAGAGCGATTCCGCTAGGCATGTGGGACTTGTGGATGGAGCCCTTAATTCGCTTAACCAGGATTCACGGGTGGTCAATCTGTTGAAATCAGAGCACTACATTTTGGCCACCGTGCTCGATCCTAGATTTAAAACCTACGTTGTATCTCTCTTTCCAGCAGACACAAGTCTGCAGAGGTTCAAAGACCTGCTGGTGAGAAAATAATCAAGTTAAGCGGAACGTGACCCATCAACAGCTCCTCCTTCACATTCTCCCGCAACTGGGGGTGCGAGGAAAAGGCTAAGAATTCTGAGCCCACCCTCTGGCGGTGATTCAGAGCAGTCTGGAGCGAGTGCTGACATCTGGTCCGGACTGAAGGACCTGCCAACGATTACTGACATGTCGTCTACTGTCACTGCATATGATTCTGTCACCATTGAAAGAATGGTGGAGGATTATATGAGTGACCGCATCCAAGTAGGCATGTCAGACAGTCCGTACGTATACTGGCAGGAAAAAGAGGCAATTTGGAGGCCCTTGCACAAACTGGCTTTATTCTACCTAAATTGCCCTCCCTCCAGTGTGTACTCCAAAAGAGTGTTTAGTGCAGCCGCTCACCTTGTCAGCAATCGGCGTACGAGGTTACTTCCAGAAAATGTGGAGAAGATGATGTTCATCAAAATGAATTATAATCAATTCCTCCGTGGAGACATTCACCAGCAATTGCCTCCAGAAAGTACACAGGGATCTGAGATGGTGGATTCCAGTGGGGACGAATTAATAATCTGTGAGGAGGGGGATGTACACAGTGAAAGGGGTGAGGAATCGGAGGATGATGATGAGGTGGACATCTTGCCTCTGTAGAGCCAGTTTGTGCAAGGAGAGATTGATTGCTTCTTTTTTGGTGGGGGACCATACCAACCAGTCATTTCAGTCACAGTTGTGTGGCAGACCCTGTCGCTGAAATGATGGGTTCGTTAAAGTGTGCATGTCCTGTTTATTCAACATAAGGGTGGGTGGGAGGGCCCAAGAACAATTCCATCTTGCACCTCTTTTTTCTTTCATTTTTCTTTGCATCATGTGCTGTTTGGGGTCTATTTTTTTAAGTGCCATCCTGTCTGACACTGCAGTGCCACTCCTAGAAGGGCCAGGTGTTTGTGTCGGCCACTTGTGTCGCTTAGCTTAGTCACACAGCGACCTTGGTGCGCCTCTTTTTTTCTTTGCATCATGTGCTGTTTGGGGACAATTTTTTTGAAGTGCCATCCTGTCTGACACTGAAGTGCCACTCCTAGATGGGCCAGGTGTTTGTGTCGGCCACTTGTGTCGCTTAGCTTAGTCACACAGCGACCTTGGTGCGCCTCTTTTTTTCTTTGCATCATGTGCTGTTTGGGGACTATTTTTTTTAAGTGCCATCCTGTCTGACACTGCAGTGCCACTTCTAGATGGGCCAGGTGTTTGTGTCGGCCACTTGTGTCGCTTAGCTTAGTCACACAGTGACCTTGGTGCGCCTCTTTTTTTCTTTGCATCATGTGCTGTTTGGGGACTATTTTTTTGGAGTGCCATACTGCCTGACACTGCAGTGCCACTCCTAGATGGGCCAGGTGTTTGTGTCGGCCACTGTCGCTTAGCTTAGCCATCCAGCGACCTCGGTGCAAATTTTAGGACTAAAAATAATATTGTGAGGCGTGAGGTGTTCAGAATAGACTTTAAATGAGGTTAATAATACTATGGGATCAAAATGACCCCCAAATTCTATGATTTAAGCTGTTTTTGAGGTTTTTTGTAAAAAAAACACCCGAATCCAAAACCCACCCGAATCCGACAAAAAATTTTCAGGGAGGTTTTGGCAAAACGCGTCCGAATCCAAAACACGGCCGCGGAACCGAATCCAAAACCAAAACACAAAACCCGAAAAATTTTCGGTGCACATCTCTAATTATATCTGTGGCCTCTCAGTTCAGAAACTTTCTTTGACACATGAGAACAATGTCTAGCAAAGTTTAAGGATCCGGCAGCTGAGACTTGCCCGAGGAGGTAGATGGTAGTGGGTGAACAAGATGATGGGGTTGGATATAGTTCCTTCGCATGGGACATGGAGCAATGAAGAACGTAGGCAGGGTTGAAAGTCAATGAATAGTATTTATTATGTACAGGGCTGAGGTAGAGAACTGTGGCTGGAGCACGATCGTTAAAGAACGTAGTTGCAGATAAAGAACTGCAGGTTGTGGCTTGAAAGACTAGGTTGTGAATAATGAAATGCAGAACTGTGGATGGTGGTTAAAAGTTGTTTCTGGAGACAAGGACTATGGACTGTGGTTTGGAGGATGAGGCTTAAGATAACAATCTGCAGGTTGTGGTCGGTGGTACAAAGACGTGGCTGGTGAAGTAGATCTGTGGAGTGTGGCATGAAAGACGAGGCAGAAGACCCGGGGTCGACTGTGCCCAAAGAGTCTTACTGGACTGGGTTTTCCAGGAGCGCTTCCACAGACAGTAGCAGGTTAGGAACGGCAGGAATGCAGCAGCAACAGAGAACCGACCAAGCAGGAGCAGGAGTAACCAGAATGCGACAAGGATCCTGGGAACACAGGCTGAAGCACCTACAACATGGTTGTAACTTGAAGCACTGGCGTCCCTGTCCTAAACCAGCCCACTTTTATAGGGAGAGCTTCCCATGGATTGGCTGGAAGAAACAGGAAACAGGAACTATGCTTAAAACTTGGTCTCCAACATGGCGGCGTCCAGTAATGCAAACCTTTCTGCAAAGCCACATTGCTCACTGCCTCTGGTCTCCTAGCAATGGCTCAGCAAGAGCGACCCGCTGTAGCAGCATCCCGCTGCCACGAGCGGACCCCCTCACCGCCGCCACTGCTGCCCACAGACTCGGCGCAGCAGCCCACCTCCGCCACTGCTCGAACACCACCAGAGAAGCCAGCCCCTCAGCGCCAGCGTACCGGTAGGACTCTGGACACTGACAAACAACTGGCAGCATCCGGGTGGCTTCTTATCCGATTCTCCAGTTCTCTGAGTGAGGAGCCATTGGTCTCTATCACTATAATTATCCATGCGCTGTTGTCTACTTTTTTTTGGTAGACCATATGACCGTTTGAGAGTCTATTTTATTGGGCATTTTAATGAGATTTATTAAAAAGAATATACAATATTACACTATTAGAAGTTTTTCCTTTATCCTACATATACAACGAAAAATATTGAAAGTGAATTGGAGGGAGGAATGTGATCCTATCTGGATTAAGCCACTCCAGTGAATGTGATATTGTCTACATAATAAGTAGACCACCATTTCCGGTAGCGGGCTGCATTATTGTTCTTGATACTTGACTCATATGAAGGTGTGATACACTATGAGATCTTTTTTCTCCTATCTTTGAGTGCATTAAGGAGCTCTAGAAGAAAATTACCACTTGGAAGAATATCAAAGGAGGGGGAGCTTTGAAAGTGGTATAATTTTCATGTCCAGCGTCGAAGGACAATGCGGTGATATTGTGTTTTATTTGTCCTCATCCTCAGAGTTCCCCCTCCCGTTCAGTGTTTACATCCTCATCCTCACAGAGAAATAATATTCAAACAAACAAACCACATCATTAAGGTGTCATTGTACTGCTTATGCTATTAGCCAAAGTTTCTGAATTTAACACTGACATGATGAATGCGCTACAGGTGACATATAAGGGAGGATATTCCTAGGTGGTTAACGTCCTTACCCCTACTTATTATGGATTGAAAAAAAGGCTACAGATGGCTTGACACATGTTGTCTGGATTTGTAGAGAAATAATTCCACACCGAAGGGGTGACTTTTTTGATATTTTGTTCAGGCATCACAATGGGCTTTTTCATCCCATGGACAACAACTGTCCACTGGTGCCTTATTCGAACAAACCACATCACTATCAGAATCCTCATTGTCAACTTCCTCCGCAGCGCCAGTTACACCCATATCCTCCTCATCCTGGTGTACTTCTACAGTGATATACTCAATCTCAATATCAGCAACTGGACTGGCGGTGCTCTTCCCAGCACTTGCAGGGTACGTGCAAATGGTGGTAGGCACCTCCTCTTCCCATACAGTGTTGTCAAGGTCAGGCCTAGACATCGCAACTGCAGACAGTGCCAGCACCAATGTAGTTTCACAACACCACTGTAATTTTACAGCATACAAGACAGGGCAAGTGTACATTGATTTCCAATGCACCTTAGAATTATTACAGCATACAAGACAGGGTTAGGGTACATTGATTTTCACTGCACCCTAGAATTATTACAGCAAGCAAGACAGGATCAGTGTACATTGATTTTCACTGCACCTCAGAATTTTTATAGCATAGAGGGCCAGTGCCAGTGTAATGTTATTTGAACAGCAGCACCCCAATATTTTACAGCATACAAGAGCAGTGTGCTTTTAATTTTTAAGAACTGCACCTCTGAATTTTTACAACATACTGGTCCAGTTTAATGTTATTTGAACACAGCACAGGTTCACCATAGTGACTGCATCAACACCCCTAAAGAGCCAGGGGCAAACGCATGATTTATTTAGGGGGGTTTCCGTGGGTGTGTATCTGTGAATGTATATATATATATATAAATATATAAATATTTATATATATATATATATATATATATATATATATTTACACAAACAGCCCGGCACTCCCACTCAAAAAGTGACATGCCCCGGTGCCCTCAGAAATACATGAACATGAACCAGAAGAAACTGCGGCACTCGGGGACTGTTGAAAAATTAATGTATTAGGCAATACATGTCATCCATCAACGTTTCGGGGACTTTAACCCCTTTCTCAAGATGTACAAGTGTCTAGTAAACAAATTTCAGACATGTGGGTGGATAAGGTAAAGTTTACTGGGCTACAGGAATTATTATGTCCCTCAACTAGCTTGACCAAGGCCTCTAGTTGAGGGACATAATAATTCCTGTAGCCCAGTAAAATTTACCTTATCCACCCACATGTCTGAAATTTGTTTTCTAGACATTAAAATCCTGGAGCGAGGAGGACAGTTTTGTACAACGGTATATTCTAAACCAACGGACCGTAACACACTCCTTCGATATGATAGCTTTCACCCTCCAGCTTTAATACATGGCCTTCCGTACTCCCAGTACCTCAGGGTGTGCAGAATTACCAGCGCCCCTGAGGATCTGGAGGTTCAACTAGAAGAGATGACTAAGAGATTTGTACAAAGGGGTTACCCTTTGGGGTTACTGAAGCAGGCATGTGCTAAGGCGAAATCTAAAAATAGACAGGAGTTGCTGCAGGTGAAGGAGCCTGTGACCCCATCTAACCCCATTGGGTAAATCAATTTAATACCACCAGTAGAAGGACCAAAAAATAAGTGAAGCAGATGTGGCCTATGTTAACCACTGTCCCTAATTTACAAAGTCTAAAAAACAGTAGAGTTATGCCATGTTACACTCGTAGTGCAAACATCAAAGATATTGTGGTTAAAAATGACATCACGGGGTTTCAAGTGGCTCAACCTACGACACATTTTTTGACACATAGAGCAGGCTGTTATAAGTGCTTAGGCTGCACTATGTGCAGTTACATGCTGATAGGTGATTCCATCCCACATCCACACACTGGAAGGAAAATAAGGATTACAAAACCTTTAACATGTAGTTCCACCTTTGTTATATATGTACTTATTTGCCCGTGTAGCTTGTATTACGTGGGCAAGACCCAGTGTTTGTTTAAAGAAAGGATGGCCCAACACAGGTTGGCGATCAGGTCGGCTTTGGCTTCTGGTAACAGTGAGCAACCCGTGGCGCGACACTTTGCGCAAGCACGCCACAGTCTTGCCTCTGTTCGTTACAAAATTGTGGACCAAGTGCCAATTTCATCACGGGGGGGTAATCGAGCAAAAAAACTGCTGCAATTGGAGGCGAGATGGATCCATAAGTTAGACACGATCCATCCTCGGGGCTTAAATGAATATTTGAGCCTAAGCAGCTTCCTGTGAAAGTGATCAGCTGTGCCAAGGGTGAAGTAGTATAGCAGGCATTATACAGTGTATCCAGTTTGAAGGTTATTTTCATCTGACAGTCTCCATAATAGAGATCTTTTGAGAGTTATTTTTGGTATGTTTGCCCGTTAGTTTGTATATTAGCCCAATAGGTGGTTACCCTAAAATGGGTTTATTATAGTGGCTCAACATAACAATCAGTGGTGTGTGACACAATGTTTTTATCATGACTATTTGTTTTTTGTTTTTATCATGCACTTAATATGATCGATATTGCACCAATACTGTAAAAATAGTGCATGTGTGGTGCACTATGGGTTTTAACTACTGTATAGTTGTTGTCACTTTTTCCACTTCTAGTGGTCGTATTTTATATATCACGTTTATCTGTGTGTTTTGTTTTGTTTTGTTTTGTCTCCATAGCACTGTATCCCCATAGCAACAAGCGCAGACGCGCTGCGTGCACCCTCCCTGCGGCCGCGTCGCCCGACCACGGAATGACGTCACTCCGGAGGGGCGGAAGTTGTCGAACCCGGAAGTGCGGGCGCCGTGGAACGGGACGCCGCTGGTCGCGACGGAGGTTGGCGGGCTAGGGGATGGTAAGTTGCTTAAATGTTGTGTTTGCACTATGTTTTCACTTGTTTGCTGTGTCCTGAGGAAGGGAGTACGTCTCCCGAAACGTTGACGCACATTAAAAGCACGTTTCAGAATTTGTGAAAGCCTCTGAGACCGCCTTCTACAGACTATACATTGAGCGCTTGCCGCTTAAGGAGGGCACCTGAGCAAATACCCTGTGGGATTGAGGAGTGCCAGACCCAGAAACGGTGGTATATATATATATATATATATATATATATGGGATTCAGTTAAAATGCTGGCTGTCGGCATCCCGGAGTTTGAGAGACCGGCATGCCAGAATCCCGACAGCCGGTGAAATACAGACAAGCGGAATCTCGATATCCGCAGGGTATTCCCACTCGGTTAGTTGCTCCAAGCCACCAACCGAGTGGGAATATAACCTGTGGCCAGCGAAGCAAGCAACCGGGCCTGCAGCGAGCCCGCGAGTGTTCTCGCAACCTCGCTTCCGACAGACGGGATGCTACTGTCGGTATACTGACAGCCGGCATCCCATGTGCTGGTAAAACATAAGTATTATATATATATATATATATATATATATATATATACATACATACAGTATATATAATTTATATGCAGTATAAATATATATATATATATATATATATACGTGGAGAAACAAGGAGGGGACAAGCGCCTAATAGTGCAGTAACTTCACACCAATTTTGGTTATTTACAATGAAGTGTCTATAGGTAATCTGCGTACCGGAAATTTGATTTTTAGTAGGCACATCAAAATTATAGCAGCTGATTCCTCCAATTGATTATCTGCACCACAACTGGTCACCAGGTTGAGCGTCAATGGATATCTCAATGAGGATATCTTCCAGTCGGTATATTCGCAGGAAAGCGGGTCTGTAATCAACCAGAGCGAGAGACGCCTCTCATAGTGCAGATTTTACTTTTCAAATATATTGGGGTTCACACAAATCGATAGGTATTAAGCGTACCATAATATAAACACCAAACAGCATTTCATTAAAGGTCTTTTTCAAGAATGATCGTCCTCCGTGGAGATAGAAAATACCACACTTCGTAATTCGCCATGCATAAATGAGAATCACAGGCTAAAAAACATAGGTTTTAATTCATATACTAAGAGTGGTCATAAAAATACTTTTAAAAAAGAAAAAAGTTCATAAAGCTTATCTGGATAATCCGATATTTTTTCAAGCAGTCCGGGGTATGTCCACCGTGAATGCCCGGGTCAGGGGTGTTCAGAACAGGTCCTCAACGCGTGTCACCTATCAAGGCTTCCTCAGGAATGTCTATAGGGACTAGCCATGTTTTTCCTGTTTTTATCCCCTTTTGTGATCAATGGGTGGCACCCAATTATGTAAATTACTTCCGGTAGGGACATCCCGCCGGAAGTGTCAAAAGAAATAGATTGTGGCTATACAGAGTAATTATCAACAGAATACACTTCTTGACATTGAGAAACAGTAAGTTTTATAACAATAATAGCTTGTAGGAGCAATATATTTATGTTGCTATTAACCGGAAATCGCGTTAAGCGCGATGACCGTGTTTCCGGAAATGACGCACCGGAAGTAGAGATTCCGAAAGTACATAACCGGCCAATTGTCTGGTTATACTGTTGAGGTCACACCATGCGTAGCGGCCACGTGACCGGAAGTGACATGCCCGACGCGGCACCCCCGGAAGTGTCCGCAAACAGAACGAAACCAAACTTGCTCACGTGGAACGCAAAACACATCCAACAATGCACATCCAGTGTGAATCACACACAAAGATGTATATATCGATTCACAGACAGCTACAGGGCAAACATAATATATGTGTAGCGCTAGTTAAATATACAAATGTATTTACATACATAAATAGAGGAAATCAATAACCGGAAGTGAGGTCTTTGTTGACAAATTGAACCGCAAAATGGAACGCAATTCTAATAAACATAAATTCATATTCCTATATATTACCTCAATAAAAAAAGAAAATTTTACACATAAAATAAATGATTAAAAATAGGTTACATTAGAATATATATGTTGTACTGTATAAGATAGACATTGGTAATATTTTTTGCACTTACATATGATTAAAAATAGATGGCAACATTTTAACCCATAAATGAATCTTTAAACTACAGTGGTTGAGACATAGTGCTTGGTACATGGGTCTCAATACTTTAAATATCCATAAAGAAATAATATTTAGCTGGATAAAAGGAGTATAAATCAGTATAAATGAGGTACTGATTTGAGTGTAATGTTATGAAGTTAGAGAAAAGGAGCTATTTCATATCCTTCATTGTGACCTAATGGGCTTAGTGTGTTTAAAGTGAATATCCAATACATTTCTCGTTGGGATAGCAGTTTAGGTAGATCTCCACCTCTTGTTCCTAATGTAACTTTTTCCAGGCCTTTGAACGTGAAAGTTTCTGTATTGGATGAATGATGAGTACGAAAATGGTTTGATAGAGGATGACTCTCAACTTTGTTTTTGATGTTGCGGAGGTGTTCCTGTACCCTCAATTTAAGAGGTCGCTTGGTCTTGCCGACGTATTTGAGTCCACATCCACATTCCGCCAAGTAAATTACAGATGTTGTGTTGCAGTTGATAAATTGTTTTATTTTGAATTCTTTTTTGTTTGCTGAGTCTTGAAAAGTCTTTCTATTAGGGTGCATAAATTTGCAGACGATACATCTTCCACATTTATATGTTCCTGGGCATGGTCTGGGTACTCTTTTTTGTTTTTAGCTGACTTGGAGCAAGAATTTCTTTCAGGTTTCTTGATTTTTTGAATATAATTTCCGGATGGTCTGGTAATATTTGATTCAATACAGGATCCATCTTTAGAATGTGCCAATGTTTAGTAAAGATGTTCCTGATCTTTTTCTCATTGCTGTTATATTGTGTAATGAAGGGAGCTATATATTTTTTCTTTTGGGTTCCCATCTTTATTTCCAAAAGATCTCTTTGTTCCAGATTCTTTCCTTTTTTCCGGGCAGTGTTGAGGATGCTTTCCGGATATCCACGTTCCCTGAATCTGTTTAAATATATTTCTGATTGTTCTTCATAGGTATCTGAATTTGTGCAATTGCGTTTAATTCGGTATAATTGTGAATATGGTATGTTATTCTTCCAGTTGGTGGTGGGCATGGTCTGTGTACTCTTTTTTGTTTTTAGCTGACTTGGAGCAAGAATTTCTTTCAGGTTTCTTGATTTTTTGAATATAATTTCCGGATGGTCTGGTAATATTTGATTCAATACAGGATCCATCTTTAGAATGTGCCAATGTTTAGTAAAGATGTTCCTGATCTTTTTCTCATTGCTGTTATATTGTGTAATGAAGGGAGCTATATATTTTTTCTTTTGGGTTCCCATCTTTATTTCCAAAAGATCTCTTTGTTCCAGATTCTTTCCTTTTTTCCGGGCAGTGTTGAGGATGCTTTCCGGATATCCACGTTCCCTGAATCTGTTTAAATATATTTCTGATTGTTCTTCATAGGTATCTGAATTTGTGCAATTGCGTTTAATTCGGTATAATTGTGAATATGGTATGTTATTCTTCCAGTTGGTGGTGTGGGCACTATTATAGTGCAGGTAACTGTTTGTATCCACTGATTTAATATCATTTTTAGTGATAATCTTGTTTCCTTCAGTGGAAAGTACCAGATCCAAAAATTCCACCTGAGTTTTACTGCTCATGTACGTGAATTTCAGATTGAAGTTATTATTTTGTAACAGCTCCATGAATTCGGTGAATGATTCTTCCGTTCCTTCCCAGATTAAGATGATGTCGTCAATGTATCTTTTATAAAGACGGATGTTGGTGTGGAAGAGGGGGTTATTAAAAATATGTTGTTCTTCCCACATACCCATTAGTATGTTAGCGTAACTTGGTGCAAATACTGTGCCCATTGCAGTGCCGCGGGTCTGTATGTAGAATTGATCTAAGAATTTGAAATAGTTATGGGTTAAAATGAAGTAGATGAGTTGACAAATGAATTTTTTATGTGGTTCAGTGATTTCCGAATCCTTCTCCAGTATTTTTGAACACGCTTCAATTCCTTTATCGTGTATGATACTGGTATACAACGATTGAACGTCTATGGTGGTCCAAATGAAGTTTTCTTTCCATTCAAAATTCCTCAGAAGATTCAAGATGCTGGTAGTATCTTTTAAAAAAGCCGGTAATCCAGTGACATGGGGTTTGAGAAACACGTCTACATATTCAGATAAATGTGAAGTCAGCGATTCAATGCCGGCTATTATTGGTCTCCCGGGAGGTGATTTTAGATCCTTATGTATCTTAGGTAAGTGATACATAATTGGTATGATGGGGTTGTTCATCATTAAGTATTGGAATTCATCCTTAGAGATAATGTTGTTGTGTAATCCCTGAACCAATATAAGCCTCAATTCAGTGGTGAATTCTTCCGTTGGATCTTTGCTCAACGGTTTGTAGGATGTTTCATCATCAAGTAATCTTCTAGATTCCTTAATGTAAATGTCGCGATCTTGGATAACAAGGCCTCCACCTTTATCTGCCGGTCTTAGAATGATTTCCTCATTTTCTTTAAGTTCTTTCAGAGCTTGTTTCTCCACTTTCGTTAGGTTGAATTTTCTGATTTCGGGATCTTTTTGGTCCACTAGGTCCTTTTTTACTAAATCGTAAAAAATGTTAATGTGGGCCCCTTTTGATTCAAGTGGGTAGTACTTTGATGGTTGTTTTAATCCAGATTTATTGGTTTCATAATTGGAGATGATTGCATTGTCTTTTCTTGCAAAATGTCTTTTGAGTGTCAGTTTCCTGATATATTTATTTAAATCAATAAATGTCTGAAATTTGTTCGGTTTCTGTATAGGAGCAAATGTTACTCCCTTACTCAGCAGTGAGATTTGTGGTTGAGTTAGAGGATGTTTGGACAGATTGAAGATTCCCTTTTCACTTGAGTTGGTGGTTATTTGTGGTTTTTCTTTTTTGGATTTTCTTCTTCCGCCTCGTTTTCCTCGTCTCGTTGTCTTCGTTTTAAGGGAGATGCCAGCCTTACATTTTCTTTTAATCTCGTTTGTTGATCCCTGTCTCTGTATGGTCTTATTGGGTTTCTGGATAAAAAACTCTGTTCTGTCGATGTACTTGCATGGTCTTCTAATAGGTGTCTATTGGTATTTATATATCTATTGGTAGTTCTATTCTCTTCTCTGTTGGTTTTTTTGTGAAATGAAGATGATCTTGATCTATTTTGATTCCATCTTTGTGTTTTATTTCTATTGACCATACGGCCTCTGTCTCTACTGCGAGATTGGAATCTGGACCAATTTTTGACCCGTTTGTTTTCATAATCCAATTTGTCCCTATAGAACTTGCTTTCCTTGTTCCGAATCACCTCTTCTTCAACTTTTTCTAATTTTTTATTTTTTTTTAATTATCCTTATGCTTAGTGAGTGAGTCTTCTTTATTTCTAATGTCTAGCTCTAGTGTTGTTAGGGTATTCTTTTTTTCTTTAATGATTAATTTCATGAGATCGAGGGAGCATGCGTGTAGAATTCTATCCCATTCATCTATAAATTCTGTATTGTCGGTTCCGAAGGTGGTTTTTTTTAGGAGTCTCAGTCCTCTCGGGATTCTATCGACCTTAAGATAATGCTCCAGACCCTTAATGTCCCACCAAGTTTTGGTTTCTTTAATAAGTGATTTTTCTATTTCCCAAAACAGTGAGTCTAAGCTGTCATTAATTATTGTGGTGTTCGGGGTACCCTCTTCATTAAATACCTTCTGGCACAACTCAGATCTCTTTTTGTTGAGACCACATAGACGTAACATTTTAAACAGATATAGAAAATATAGTACAATTTCAAGATAAACAATATATTATATACAACGATAAAAAATAGGAGTGCTGCTCCAACCTATAGAACCTAATAGGGAAAAGTTTGGATCAAAAGTATGGTTGGTGCGCTACTTCCCTTCTTAACCAGTATAGTATATTCAGGAAATGTCTTAGATTTATCAAACTTGCACTCTGGTTCCACAGGATGCCCTGCAGATGGCAGCTCAGTCCTTCAAGGTGTCACTAGCTTTAGTGACAAATAAATCTGGAGAAACAAGGAGGGGACAAGCGCCTAATAGTGCAGTAACTTCACACCAATTTTGGTTATTTACAATGAAGTGTCTATAGGTAATCTGCGTACCGGAAATTTGATTTTTAGTAGGCACATCAAAATTATAGCAGCTGATTCCTCCAATTGATTATCTGCACCACAACTGGTCACCAGGTTGAGCGTCAATGGATATCTCAATGAGGATATCTTCCAGTCAGTCTATTCGCAGGAAAGCGGGTCTGTAATCAACCAGAGCGAGAGACGCCTCTCATAGTGCAGAAATTACTTTTCAAATATATTGGGGTTCACACAAATCGATAGGTATTAAGCGTACCATAATATAAACACCAAACAGCATTTCATTAAAGGTCTTTTTCAAGAATGATCGTCCTCCGTGGAGATAGAAAATACCACACTTCGTAATTCGCCGTGCATAAATGAGAATCACAGGCTAAAAAACATAGGTTGAAATTCATATACTAAGAGTGGTCATAAAAATACTTTTAAAAAAGAAAAAAGTTCATAAAGCTTATCTGGATAATCCGATATTTTTTCAAGCAGTCCGGGGTATGTCCACCGTGAATGCCCGGGTCAGGGGTGTTCAGAACAGGTCCTCAACGCGTTTCACCTATCAAGGCTTCCTCAGGAGTGTCTATAGGGACTAGCCATGTTTTTCCTATTTTTATCCCCTTTTGTGATCAATGGGTGGCACCCAATTATGTAAATTACTTCCGGTTGGGACATCCCGCTGGAAGTGTCAAAAGAAATAGATTGTGGCTATACAGAGTAATTATCAATAGAATACACTTCTTGACATTGAGAAACAGTAAGTTTTATAACAATAATAGCTTGTAGGAGCAATATATTTATGTTGCTATTAACCGGAAATCGCGTTAAGCGCGATGACCGTGTTTCCGGAAATGACGCACCGGAAGTAGAGATTCCGGAAGTACATACCCGGTGTTATGCACACCAGTGCCTGCAGGAAAGTACTGGTGTCAGAACTGTTATGCACTCCAGTGTCTGCAGGAATGTACTGGTGTTTGAACTGTTATGCAAAACAAATGGACTCACAGACAAACTGGGGAATATGACATAACGTACACAGAAGGTAATAGGGTAACAAAATACACACAAAGTGAACAGAGAAGCCCAGAGGCTAAGGAACTGGGTATCTCCCTTGTATTAGAACTGCACAGATGGAAAAAGCAAGATGTTGTGTTTTAATACGTAGAGAACCCGAAATGCTGTTGCTAAGGGCAACAGCAAAACCCTAAAGGGTTACCAACGGGTGTGGCAGTAAACTCCTTGGTCAGAGATGGAATGATAGACACAAGGAGAGTCTCCACAATCCTATTTCTCACTTGCAGTGCACAGGTTTTAGCTTACTGCCACTAAACTGACCCCTGACACCTAGCACAGTGAGACAGGATTAGACAGGCAAGTCTTAGAAACTTGCTAAGTTCACAGAGTAGTAACAGAACCCCAGCAAGCTAAACGACTGACTCCAGTCTTACTGCTAGGTCTGGATTGGCAGAGTGTAATACCAAATCCCCAGGCCTATTTGCAGTAAGCAACAAACAAATACAAAGCTACACAGTACTGGCTAACTTTCATGAACTGACTAACCAACAAAGATTCAGCAGCATCTGCTTACCCTGAAAAGAGGCCTTATAAAGCAGGTGCTGTCCACGCCCCACTCAGACCTCACAGACTGTGAGCACAAAAACCAGCACCGGATCCCCTGCCGTGCACAGAGCCTATAACCACTGCACAGCAAAAGACCCGAACCGGAGTATCAGCTGCGCTAAGGTTACTCCACTAGCACTTGTCTCCCGGTTGCCATGAAGACGTGGCAGCACAGGGCAGGAGACCCTAACAGTACCCCCCCCTCTGACGAGGGGTCAAAGAACCCCTACCACCGGGTTTATCGGGGAACTGCGAGAAGAAAGAGCATATCAGTCTGGGGGCATGAAGATCACAACTGCGCACCCACGACCGCTCCTCCGGGCCATACCCCTTCCAGTGCACCAAAAATGACAGCCGACCCCGAACCACCTTGGAGTCAAGAATCCTTTCAACAACAAACTCCCTCAGGCCACGTATCAGAAGAGGGGAAGGTCTTCCACTGGAAGAAGGATTACTAATCGCCCGTTTTAAAAGGGAACAATGAAATGTTTTATTGATACCCAAAGAACGGGGCAGATCTAACTGAAATGCCACCGGATTGATAACCCTGGTGATCTTATAAGGGCCGATGAACCGGGGGCCTAACTTATGAGATGGCTGTCTCAACTTCAAATTCTTGGTAGACAACCAGACGAAGTCTCCTAATTTGAAGCTGCAGGGTCTTTTCCGCTTATCAAAAACCCTTTTGGTCACTAATGACACAGACACAAGGGCTTTCTTCACTTTCCGCCAAATACCTCTAAGGACCGAAACCACAGAGGAACCACCAGGCGTGGAGTCCAGGGGGTCAAAAGAATTGGCCTTAGGATGATGCCCATACACACAAAGGAAGGGAGAGATCCCTGTAGCAGAGTGAGCCGCGTTGTTATAGGCAAACTCTGCCATGGACAGATGAGCAACCCAGTCAGTCTGACACTTGGAGACATAACACCTGAGGAACTGCTCCAAGGACTGGTTCACCCTTTCAGTCTGCCCATTAGACTGCGGATGGTAGCCTGACGACAAGCTGACAGAAATCTGGAGATCGGAACAAAATGCCCTCCAGAATTTGGCCACAAACTGGGATCCGCGGTCAGAGACCACATCAAGTGGCAACCCGTGGAGACGCACAACATGCAGCATAAATAATTCAGACAGGCGTCTGGCTGATGGCAGCCCAACCAGTGGAACGAAGTGCGCCATCTTCGAAAACCTGTCAACGACAACCCAGATGGCTGTCATCCCCGAGGATTTGGGCAAGTCCACTACAAAATCCATTGAAATGTGGGTCCATGGCTTAGATGGGATAGAGAGTGGATGTAATGGGCCAACAGGAACCCCTCTAGGAGTCTTATTTCGGGCACAGATGTCACATGCCCGAACCCACTGATCCACATCCTTAGCCACCGAGGGCCACCACACCGCCCTAGATAGCAACTCCCGAGTTCTGGCAATACCCGGGTGACCTGCCGACTTCTTGGCATGGAATTCCAGGAACACTCGCTGTCTTAACCTAGGAGGCACAAACAAAAGACCTACCGGAAGGTCTGGAGGAGCCTGCTCCTGTGCTCTAAGGACTAATGATAAGAGGTCCTGGGTAATGCCCACTTTAATACATGATGGGGAAACAATGGGCAACGGCTCCTCGGTGGTCTCCTGGATTGGAGCAAAACTCCGCGAGAGCGCATCAGCCTTGATGTTTTTTGACCCAGGGCGATATGTTATCAAAAAATTAAAGCGAGCAAAAAACAAAGCCCATCGTGCCTGCCTGGCATTGAGACGCTTCGCTGACTCTAAATATGCCAGATTCTTATGGTCAGTGAGAATTGAGACCACAAACTTAGCCCCCTCAAGCCAGTGTCTCCACTCCTCGAGTGCATCCTTAATAGCCAACAATTCCCGGTTACCCACGTCATAATTCATCTCGGCAGGCGAAAATTTACAGGAAAAGTAAGCACAGGGATGAAGGCGATTATCAGACACTCCCATCTGAGAAAGCACTGCCCCAATACCCATCTCAGAGGCATCCACCTCCACCACAAAAGGACGCTCTGGATCTGGGTGTCGCAGCACCTTGGCCGAAACAAATGCCCTTTTGAGACGGGCAAAAGCCGCTTTAGCCTCACAAGACCAGTGAGCAACATCTGCCCCTTTCTTAGTGAGTGCCACCAAGGGCGCCACTATAGACGAAAATCCAGCGATAAATCGTCTATAAAAATTTGCAAAGCCCAGGAAACGCTGAAGCGCCTTCAAACTAGTGGGCTGCACCCAATCCAGGACTGCCTGTACCTTGGAACCCTCCATTTGGAAACCTTCTGGGGAGATAATATATCCTAGAAATGCGATTTGCTGAACTTCAAATTCGCACTTCTCCAGCTTCGCCCCAAGCCGGTGGTCTCTGAGTTTCTGGAGGACTAAGCGTACATGCTTCCGATGTTCCTCCAGGGAATGGGAGAAGATTAGGATGTCATCTAAGTATACAACTAAGAATCTATCCAAATATTCCCTGAGCACATCATTCATGAAATCCTGGAAGACTGCCGGGGCATTACAGAGCCCAAAAGGCATCACCAAATATTCATAATGCCCTGAGTGGGTATTAAAGGCAGTCTTCCATTCATCCCCCTCTCTTATTCGGATTAGATTGTACGCACCGCGTAGGTCAATCTTAGAAAAAATGGTGGCAGTACGAAGCTGGTCAAACAAGACCGAAATGAGAGGCAGTGGGTATGAGTTTTTAATCGTGATACGGTTCAATTCCCTGAAGTCGATGCAGGGTCGCAACGAACCGTCCTTTTTACCCACGAAGAAGAACCCCGACCCAACTGGAGACTGTGAAGGTCTGATAAATCCCTTAGCCAAGTTCTCCTGAATGTACTCTGCCATAGCCTGAGTCTCAGGACGTGACAGGGAGTACAACCTGCTCTTGGGAAGCTTAGCATTTGGCAACAAATCAATGGCACAGTCATAGGGGCGATGGGGAGGTAGTACCTCTGCAACTTTTTTGGAGAACACGTCCGCAAAATCTGCATAACACCCTGGCAATCCTGGCAAACTTAGCTGCGAGAGCCTGACTGGAAGGCTCAAGCAACTCCTGAATCAATCAGTACCCCAACTAAGAATCTCCCCAGAGACCCAGTCAAATTGAGGATTGTGGGCCCTTAACCAGGGTAACCCCAACACCAATGGGGCAAAAGTACAGACAGTCACATAAAAGGACAGTCAGAAAAAAAGGACAGAGTGTGTGGCTCCAATAAACAAAGAAATCTGGCTAGTGCAAGAGGTAATTTTACCTTGGGATAATGGTTCCCCGTTTAACCCACAAATCTCAATTTCCGATGCCAAGGGTACTAAGGGAACAGAGTGTTTCAGGGCGAATTGGCGGTCCATAAAAACCCCGTCGGCCCCACTGTCCACAAAGGCCACAGTCTTGACAGTTTGACCGAGGATCTTCAAGGTCACCGGAATGATAAAAGTCTTCTTGGGAAATTCTGACTTCTGGCCTGACAGGATATTTCCCATCACCCTCAGGCCCTGAAGTTTTCCGGCTTTTCTGGGCATGATACTACCACATGACCTTTATTCCCACAGTACAAATACAACCCCTGCTGTCTCCTCCGCGTCTTCTCACGCGAGGAGAGGCGGGTAGCCCCAATCTGCATAGGCTCCTCAGAAAATTCCTCAGAGTCTGAGGTTCCCTTGGGAAGGAAGGAAGTCTCAGTCTCCCTTTCAAGCCTACGCTCTCTCAGCCGTCTATCCACCCGGATGGATAACTGCATGAGCTGATCCAAGCTCAGAAATCAGAAATATATTTAAACAGATTCAGGGAACGTGGATATCCGGAAAGCATCCTCAACACTGCCCGGAAAAAAGGAAAGAATCTGGAACAAAGAGATCTTTTGGAAATAAAGATGGGAACCCAAAAGAAAAAATATATAGCTCCCTTCATTACACAATATAACAGCAATGAGAAAAAGATCAGGAACATCTTTACTAAACATTGGCACATTCTAAAGATGGATCCTGTATTGAATCAAATATTACCAGACCATCCGGAAATTATATTCAAAAAATCAAGAAACCTGAAAGAAATTCTTGCTCCAAGTCAGCTAAAAACAAAAAAGAGTACCCAGACCATGCCCAGTTGTACAGGAACATATATATGTGGAAGATGTATCGTCTGCAAATTTGTGCACCCTAATAGAAAGACTTTTCAAGACTCAGCAAACAAAAAAGAATTCAAAATAAAACAATTTATCAACTGCAACACAACATCTGTAATTTACTTGGCGGTATGTGGATGTGGACTCAAATACGTCGGCAAGACCAAGCGACCTCTTAAATTGAGGGTACAGGAACACCTCCGCAACATCAAAAACAAAGTTGAGTGTCATCCTCTATCAAACCATTTTCGTACTCATCATTCATCCAATACAGAAACTTTCACGTTCAAAGGCCTGGAAAAAGTTACATTAGGAACAAGAGGTGGAGATCTACCTAAACTGCTATCCCAACGAGAAATGTATTGGATATTCACTTTAAACACACTAAGCCCGTTAGGTCACAATGAAGGATATGAAATAGCTCCTTTTCTCTAACTTCATAACATTACACTCAAATCAGTACCTCATTTATACTGATTTATACTCCTTTTATCCAGCTAAATATTATTTCTTTATGGATATTTAAAGTATTGAGACCCATGTACCAAGCACTATGTCTCAACCACTGTAGTTTAAAGATTCATTTATGGGTTAAAATGTTGCCATCTATTTTTAATCATATGTAAGTGCAAAAAATATTACCAATGTCTATCTTATACAGTACAACATATATATTCTAATGTAACCTATTTTTAATCATTTATTTTATGTGTAAAAATTTTTTTTTTTATTGAGGTAATATATAGGAATATGAATTTATGTTTATTAGAATTGCGTTCCATTTTGCGGTTCAATTTGTCAACAAAGACCTCACTTCCGGTTATTGATTTCCTCTATTTATGTATGTAAATACATTTGTATATTTAACTAGCGCTACACATATATTATGTTTGCCCTGTAGCTGTCTGTGAATCGATATATACATCTTTGTGTGTGATTCACACTGGATGTGCATTGTTGGATGTGTTTTGCGTTCCACGTGAGCAAGTTTGGTTTCGTTCTGTTTGCGGACACTTCCGAAGGTGCCGCGTCGGGCATGTCACTTCCGGTCACGTGGCCGCTACGCATGGTGTGACCTCAACAGTATAACCAGACAATTGGCCGGGTATGTACTTCCGGAATCTCTACTTCCGGTGCGTCATTTCCGGAAACACGGTCATCGCGCTTAACGCGATTTCCGGTTAATAGCAACATAAATATATTGCTCCTACAAGCTATTATTGTTATAAAACTTACTGTTTCTCAATGTCAAGAAGTGTATTCTGTTGATAATTACTCTGTATAGCCACAATCTATTTCTTTTGACACTTCCGGCGGGATGTCCCAACCGGAAGTAATTTACATAATTGGGTGCCACCCATTGATCACAAAAGGGGATAAAAACAGGAAAAACATGGCTAGTCCCTATAGACACTCCTGAGGAAGCCTTGATAGGTGAAACGCGTTGAGGACCTGTTCTGAACACCCCTGACCCGGGCATTCACGGTGGACATACCCCGGACTGCTTGAAAAAATATCGGATTATCCAGATAAGCTTTATGAACTTTTTTCTTTTTTAAAAGTATTTTTATGACCACTCTTAGTATATGAATTAAAACCTATGTTTTTTAGCCTGTGATTCTCATTTATGCACGGCGAATTACGAAGTGTGGTATTTTCTATCTCCACGGAGGATGATCATTCTTGAAAAAGACCTTTAATGAAATGCTGTTTGGTGTTTATATTATGGTACACTTAATACCTATCGATTTGTGTGAACCCCAATATATTTGAAAAGTAATTTCTGCACTATGAGAGGCGTCTCTCGCTCTGGTTGATTACAGACCCGCTTTCCTGCGAATAGACCGACTGGAAGATATCCTCATTGAGATATCCATTGACGCTCAACCTGGTGACCAGTTGTGGTGCAGATAATCAATTGGAGGAATCAGCTGCTATAATTTTGATGTGCCTACTAAAAATCAAATTTCCGGTACGCAGATTACCTATAGACACTTCATTGTAAATAACCAAAATTGGTGTGAAGTTACTGCACTATTAGGCGCTTGTCCCCTCCTTGTTTCTCCAGATTTATTTGTCTCTAAACCTAGTGACACCTTGAAGGACTGAGCTGCCGTCTGCAGGGCATCCTGTTGAACCAGAGTGCAAGTTTGATAAATCTAAGACATTTCCTGAATATACTATACTGGTTAAGAAGGGAAGTAGCGCACCAACCATACTTTTCATCCATATATATATATATACATACAGTACATACATAGACATATGTGTGTGTGTGTGTATATATATATATATATATATATATATACACAGACACACACACACACACACACATACCACATACATTCATACATACACAAATACACATACACAAATACACATACAGTACATCCCTGTAAATGCATACATATGCAGGGATCATATGATACACACACATTTCATATACAGTATTGGTGGTATACTATACATACCACCAGTGGCTGGGAGCAGTGGGAGGCGGGAGCAGACTGTCGGGTCAGTCAGGAGGGAGAGAGCTGCTGCGGCTGAGCATGCGCAGCCAGCAGCTCTCCCCAGACTTTGTCTATGCAGAGAGCTACTGTACATAGCTCTTTGCTGCAGTAGCTCCGTGGTAGCGGTCACGATTGTGATCGCGGCTTTTGCTGAGATGGAGACACCGCTGTCTCCGTCTCACAAATAAACATTTTTCTCCTCAGGGGGGGTTTCCAGGTACTTGGAAACCCTCCCTGTGTGCGTCACTGAGAGCACACACTAACCCCACCCGATGCCACTACCCACAGAGAGAGACAGAGGTCTGTCTCCCTCACTCTCCAAGTCCGGAGTGAAAATATCAGTGACGCGTGGCTGTTTATATGGTATCAAAAACCCGTGAGAATCCGACAGCGGGATGATGATGTTTTGCCCTGTTCTGGTTTCTGAGTCTGGCGGGAAGTCCCGAGCCAGACTCGGGTCTGGGCTCGGACAGTGCAGTTCGGGGAGGGGGGGAGGGGATTTTGGTTCTCTGGGAACCGAACACACTCATCTCTTATTATAATGGAGCTTTGATACTCAATAATTCCTGTCATTTCTCTAGCTATTGTCAAACATACAAATATGTACCATTAGATCAGGAGTTGGTCATGTATCAGTGTAAGATTATCAGATGATGTTATGTAATTATGATCAGGAGGTTATTGTGTGACAGAATCAAATATTGTAGAGCATCACAAAGTTATTTTTAGAGATGTGTGGCGGGCACTTTTCGTGTTTTGTGTTTTGGCTTGGGATCTGGATCCTCGCTCGTGTTTTGGATCTAAATTGGTTTTGCCAAAACCACCCTTTCAGGTTTTGGTTTTGGACCTGGAAGATTTTGGGGGAAAAAAACATAAAAATAGCTAAAATCACAAAATTTGGGGGTAATTTTGATCCTACGGTATTATTAACCTCAATATCATTACTTTCCACTCATTTCCAGTCTATTCTGAACACCTCACAATATTGTTATTAGGCCAAAAGGTTGCACTGAGGTCGCTGGAACACTAAGATATGCGACCCAAGTGGGTGGTACAAACACCTGCCCCATCTAGGAGTGACACTGCAGTGTCAACCAGGATGGCAGTTTTAAAACCTAGGCCCCAAACAGCACATGATGCAAAGAAAAAAAAGAGGTGCACCGAGGTTGCTGGATGACTAAGCTAAGCGACTCTAGTGTGCGGCACAAACACCTGGCCCATCTAGGAGTGGCACACAGTGGCTGAATGTTGAAAGTGGCCCGCAATTTTGCGACAGCATCTCCTTTACATCCCTGTCATTTTTCAAAATTTTTTAAATGAATTGTATGTGGAAAACATGGGACGTGCTGGAATTTGCCCAGATGTAATGCACGTACGATATTGGTGACATTGTCCGATATCACAAATCCCCAGGAGAGTCTAAGTGGGTTAAGCCATTGTGCGATGATGTCCTTCAGTTTCCATAAGAGGTTGTCAGCTGTGTTCCTCTTATGGAAACCGGTGATACACAGCGTAGCCTGCCTAGGAATGAGCTGGCGTTTGCGAGATGCTGCTACTGGTGCCACTGCTGTTGTTGCTGCGGGAGGCAATACTTCTACCCAGTGTGCTGTCACTGTCATGTAGTCCTTAGTTTGCCCTTCTCACTTGTCCACATGTCCATGGTTATGTTGACACTGGGTACAGCCGCATTTTTCAGGAAACTGAGGACACTTTTCTTAATGTCCCTGTACAGTCCGGGAATCGCTTTCCTAATGAAGTGAAATCGAGATGGGATTTGGTACCGGGGACACACTACCTCCATCAATTTTCTTAATCACACTGCACTAATGTAGGATTCCGGATGCACGTCTAAAACCAACAAAGCTGTCAAGGCCTCAGTTATCCGCTTTGCAACAGGACGACTGCTATCATATTTAATCTTCCTCGCAAAGGACTGTTGGACAGTCAATTGCTTAGTTGAAGTAGTACAAGCGGTCTTCCGACTTCCCCTCTGGGATGATGATCAACTCCCAGCAGCAACAACAACAGCGGCAACAGCTGCAGTAATAGGAAGTGGTTCTTGATCTTTCCCTATTTTATCCTCCAAATTTTTGTTCTCCATTATTTTTCTGGAGTTATCTAACAATGGCCCTCATTCCGAGTTGATCGCTCGCTAGTAACTTTTTGCAGGACTGCGATCAGGTAGTCGCCGCCTATGGGGGAGTGTATTTTCGCTTTGCAGGATTGCGAATGCCTGTGCAGCAGAGCGGCAGCAAACATAACCCTGTAGTTACTTATTCTGTGCGATGATTGCTGCGACAAATGACACAATAATGATGACAGATACCTGCCCAGCAAACACTCCCAGAAAACGGTTAGTTGACATCCAGAAACTCCCACTTCCTGTCAATCTCCTTGCGATCGGCTGTGCGACTGAGAGCGTCGCTAGAACCTGGGCAAAACCACAATGTTCTTTGTACCCGTACGCCGCATGTTTGCATTGCGATGCTTACTCATGCGCAGTTTTTTTTTTTTTTTAACTGATCGCTACGCAGCGAACAATGGCAGCTAGCGATCAACTCGGAATGAGGGCCAATATGTGGCACAGGAGCCCCTACACCACACAGGGCAAACCCTGTACAAATTATTTGGATTAAATATTATTAACCCCTTTATTTGGAGTAAATAATATACAGCACAGGACAGCACCATTGGACTTATACAGCAGCACCAGTGGACTGGACTTATACGTCAGTACCCCTGGACATATATACGTCAGTACCCCTGGACTTATATGGCAGTGTCGCTGGACTTATACGGCAGTATCCCTTGACTTATACGGCAGTACTGCTGGATTTTTTATGGCAGTACCGCTGGACTTATATGGCAGTACCCCCTGGTCTTATACGGCAGTACCCCTGGACTTATGGCATCACAGGACACCACCACTGGGCTTATGGCAGCAAAGGACACCACCACTGTGCTGATGCAGCACAAGACAGCACCACTGTACTGGACTTATACAGCACCACTGGACTTATACAGCAGTACCCCTGGACTTATATGGCATTACCCCTGGACTTATACGGCAGTACCCCTGGACTTATACGGCAGTACCCCTGGACTTATGGCATCACAGGACACCACCACTGGGCTTATGGCAGCAAAGGACACCACCACTGTGCTGATGCAGCACAAGACAGCACCACTGTACTGGACTTATACAGCACCACTGGACTTATACAGCAGTACCCCTGGACTTATATGGCAGTACCCCTGACTTATACGGCAGTACCCCTGGACTTATACTGCAGCAGCACTGGACTTATGGCAGCACAGGACACCACCACTTGACTTTTGGCAGCACAGGACACCACCACTGGCCTGATGCAGCACAAGACAGAACAACTGGACTGAACTTATACAGCATCACTGGACTTATGAAAGCACAGGAAACCACCAATGGAATTATGGCAGCACAGGACAGCACCACTGGACTGGACTTATACAGCACCACTGGACCTATACGGCAGTACCCCAGGACTTATATGGCAGTTCCCCTTGACTTATACGTCAGTACTGCTAGACTTATATGGCAGTATCGCTGGACTTATATGGCATTACTCCAGAACTTATACGGCAGTACCCCTGGACATATACGGCATCTGCACTAGACTTATGGCAGCACAGGACACCACCACTGGACTGGACTTGTACAGCAGATACACTGGACTTATGGCAGCACAGGACACCACCAATGGACTTATGGCAGTACAGGACAGCACCACTGGAGTGGACTTATACAGCACCACTGAACTTATACAGCAGTACCCCTGGACTTATACGGCAGTACCCCTGGACTTATATGGCAGTACCGCTGGACTTATGCGGCAGTACAGCTGGAATTATATGGCAGTACCCCTGGACTTATACAGAAGCACTGCTGGACTTATATATCAGTACCCCTGGACTTATACGGTAGCAGCACTGGACTTATGGCAGCGCAGCACACCACCACTGGATGTATGGCCGCACAGGACACCACCACTGGACTGATGCAGCACAAGATGGCACCACTGTACTGGACTTATACAGCAACACTGGACTTATACAGCAGCACAGGACACCACCACTGGACTGATGCAGGACAAGACAGCATCACTGGACTGGACTTATACAGCAGCACAGGCCTTTTGGCAGCACAGGACACCACCACTGGACTGGTGCTGCACAAGACACCACCACTGGACTCATGCAAAAGAGCAGGTTGCCATTCACCATGCCACTCTCCCGCACAGACACTGAGGAGACACGTCCTCTCTCTACACTTTCCAGGACTGGAGTGAAAATGGCGGCGACGTGCAGCTGTTTATATGGAATCCAAATCCAGCAAGAATCTGACAGCGGGATGATGACGTTTTGCCTCGTTCTAGTTTCCGAGTCTGGCAGAAAGTCCTGAGTTTGGCTCAGATCCGGACTCGTAGCGTGAAGTTCAGGGTGGTTTGTTCTCTGAAAAACAAACCTGCTCATCTCTAGTTATTTTGTGTAAGTATGAGATTATCAGCTGATAGTTATCTGTTCATATGAGAGGTAATAAGATATTGTAGTCTTGTGCAATCTTGTGTTCATATGAGATGAGCAGTAACTGGTTTCTTGTTAGTACTCTATGTGAAAATAACGATCTCATATAAATAGGAGATGATCAATAGATGTGTTGTGTCAGTGTGAGATGATCAGAAGATGGTCTTGTGTTTTTGTAAGATGATCAGGAGATGGTCTTGTGTTAGTGTGAGATGATTGGGAAACGCTCTTGTGCCATTCTGAGATGCTCAAAAGATGGTCTTTTGTCAGTGTTAGATAATCAGGTGATCGTCTTTTGTCAGTGCAAGATGAATGAGAGATGGTCTTGTGTCAGAGGGAGCTGATTAGAAGATGGTCTTTTGTCAGAGGAAGTTGATCAGGAGATGGCCTTGTGTCAGTGTGAGATGATCAGGAGATGGATTTGTGTCAGTGTGAGAGGATTTGGAGATGGACTTGTGTCAGTGTAAGATCATGAGGAAACATGTCATAACCTTATATACGGGGTGCAATAACACGAAGTACATGTGTTTAAACTAGTGCTGCTCAACTTTTACTCTTCCTTCTATTTAAATTCGGGTTAAAAAATAGAAAACCACATAACCAGATCCCCTTTTCCCAAATATCAGGCCTTTATGTGATATCTGTCACTTGGAGACCCACCAGCCATTCAGGGAGCACCACATCATAGTGCTCTCCTGATTGCCTGTATGCTCCTCACCTGTCACTCAAGCAGAGCCCATAGAGTTCAATGGGAAAAAGATCCCCATTAAATTCTGTGGGTAGTAACTGGCAGTCTAATGCAGGCCACAATGTTAACTGAGGTCCCCCACAAGAGTGACCTCAGTTAAGTTTGTGGTCTGTGGTACACCTCTACTATGTGGTGCACCCTGATTGGCTGGAGGGTCTCCAAGTTACAGATGTCACATGGAGGCATGCCATTCAGTAAAAGGGGATCCATGTGTATACACATGGATCCCCTTACGTCCAGTTAGATCAAGTTACATGGTGTGTTTGTTTTTTTACTTTTTCAGTACTTTTCATGACAGAAGCAAGCACAGATCTCACTGATCTGTGCATGCTTCTGCCAAACGTGCACAGTGGAATGAAACAGACATTACAATGTGTGAGTTTTCATTTGTGAAAACTTGTATACACTCGCATAATGTAATAGCCTCAAATTTAAAATCTTGCAGTCTATTACATTGGGCAAGTTTTGCAGCACACTCGCACCTTCTAATGTGAAGGTTTGCTTTTATCCCACACAACTAACTTGCATCACATTACATCCCGCCGATAGTGTAGCACCTAACAATATAACAAATACACAGTGGGACAATTTGAGATTTTAAATCACTTATTCCATTTCTTTTCACACATACTTGTACTTTCAGTATATCGATGCTTTAGTTTCTACATTTCAAAGAGTCACAATAAAGGTTCCTTTCTATTATTAGTGCGCCAAATACAACAATACTTTTATCTTCTCTCTCATGGTCTTATCAGTTATTAACCACTTCTTAACTGTTTGATATATTTTCAAAAATGTCCTCAAAATTGCTGCTTTTTAATTATGAAATGATGCAAATAATAGCTATATAAACAACAATTAGTACAATATTATTACCAAATATGCATCTTTGTAAATAAAATGACACTGAATAAGGCTGAAACAGTGTAATTTATATAATGTGATCACTTAAAAAAATCAGTTTAGATAGATAGATAGATATTTACTTACAGATGGAGCCATGCTAGTCATGGCTCCGTCTGTGACTAGGGGTGCGCCTATCACATATGAGGCAAACCCCTACAAACTCATAAAAGATTCGTTTAAAAGAGGCACACAAGAAGCAAAAATTGATGAGCATTTAAATTCAAAAAAACTTATGGAAAATATAGAACTAAAAGAAAAATCATCAGGAAAAAGATCACAAAAAAGGAACTATCAGTTCATTGATTCGTCAGATGAGGAAGATCAAGCAATAGATGATTTTTTTAGAAATGGTTTGGGTCACAGAGAAACTGCCAGATCCAATAAAAGATTCCCAGAAGAAGCAAAGAAACAATTATTCATCATAAAAAGAGGTAAGAGAGGAGCAACAAGGACAAAGAAGCAGCAGATAAAAGACATTGATCCGTCAAGCAATGAGAATAAAACCATTTTCAATTTGAGTGATCGAACATTAACATCAGAAGAAATATCAGTTCTGAAAAAGGTTTGAAATTTGCACCACATCCACTATCAGTAAATTTGATTTATTCATTGACACAGAAATTTATTCGCAAATTATGCATTAAAAAATATTTTGCTTAGTGCCTAGTCACTAGACAGATTATAAATACAACTACTGAATACCAACATACAGACTTCAGACCTCCATCAAAATTTAATCCAACCCATATGAAAGGACCGCATATGGAAAGTTTCCAAAAACTAGTAGAAAAAGACATCGCTGAACTACCAGAAAAAATGAAAACAAGATTCAACTTTTCAATTAAAGAAAGATAAGGTTTAAAAAGTCTAAAAGATGACAAGAACCTAATAATCAAGCAAGCTGATAAAGGGGGAGGAATCGTACTCTTGAGCAAAGTTCAGTATGAACAAGAACTAGAAAGGCTTTTACCAGAAAATTATTTCTATAAAAAATTAACAGCAGACCCTACAAAAACATTTGAACAACTATTAAATCAGGAATTGACAGAAGGTTTGGAACTTGGTATTATAAACAAAAAAGAATACGATTTCATCAATATACAAAATCCAAAGATACCAATGATTTACTATCTTCCGAAACTACATAAAGATGCCAATAACCCTCCGGGAAGGCCAATAGTATCTTCAATTGGATCTTTAACATCAAATCTTTCAAAATACATAGACTGTTTCCTTCAACCTATGGTTGAATTACAGAGGAGTTTCCTGAAGGATACCATGAGCATGTTACAGCTTCTAGAAGGTGTTAAATGGAATGAGACCTATTTCCTCTGTACTAGTGACATTAATTCACTGTATACATGTATCAACCACGAAGATGGCATGGTTGCTACCAGACATTATCTTTCTACAAAATCAAACTTAAATAATAAACAAATCAATTTCATCCTTGGCAGCATCAACTTCATCCTAAGACACAATTACTTCTGGAACAATGGATAATTCTACTTGCAACAGCATGGGACAGCAATGGGAACATCAATTTCCCCCAGTTATGCAAATGTATTTGTCGCAAACTGGGAGGATGAAACCATATGGCAAAGCAATGTATACAAAGAACATATCATTAAGTGGCATTGTTATATCGATTACATTTTCTTTTTATGGGATGGAACAGATCAAAAATTGAAGGAATTTATACAATACACAAATTGCAATAACCTTGATTCGGAATTTACAACATCATACAGTAAAGAAATGTTAGTATTTCTTAATTTGGAAATCTTCATTGAAAATATCAATATTGAGACTAGGATACATTTCACAGAAGTCAATGGTAATAACATGGAGGCCAATTTAAGAGATTGCGACGCAACTGTTCAAAGGATGTATTATTCAATGAACAAAGCCAAGGTCTAAAAAACTAATTTGAATAGAAAACAACTAATTAAATACACACCAAGACAACCTGAAATAGTGGAATCAAGTTTGTGTTTCATTACCCAATACAACGGCAATTATAAAAAAAGTGGAAGAAATCCTTCTTAAACATTGGCATGTTCTAGAATTAGATGAAGACATAAAGAAACTTATTCCTACGAGATCGAAAGTCATCTATAAAAAAGAATGCACATTGAATCAAGATCTTACAAGAAGCTTCAGCCCACCTGAGACATTAAAAGTGAAAGAGAATAAAGGTTTTTATTTCTGTCTTAATTGTGTAGGTTGTAGAAACAAAGTGGGAACAACTAAACCTACAAAAGAATTTAAATCAAACCAAAGCATGAATATACCATAAAAGACAAAATAACATGGTCCTGCCCACATATTACTAAATACTGGTCTGAAGTCTTTGACTTCACCAATAAGGTCCTTAACACTCGCCTTACCCCGGACCCTACCTTGGCGTTATTTCATATTGTTCCCTCTTCTATTCCCCCCTACGTCTTAGGCCACATTCTAATTGCTACTCGCACTAACCTGGCCCAGCTCTGGAAACAACCTGTGCATCCCACTTTAATACCAGTTATCCACAAAACAAATCACCACTACCTTATGGAGACTGAATATATCCCCCACAACAACATTGCTTCCCCCTGGAAGAATTGGTCCCTGTGGCAGCAGTTTGTCACTGTTGGCGAGGGATCTCATCACTTTCACAACCTATCTTCAAATGATCACTCTTACTGTAATTTAATTGAACAACCGGATAGTGAGTAACGAGTCAGTATGTCTACTTCCTGAATTCCCTTCCCAAAATTATTATAGTTCTGCACCTCTCCCTTCTCAACTCAGGTTTTCACTAGGTTTTATATATGTACCTTCCCCCTCTCTTTTCCTCTTTAACAGCCCCTCCTTATTGTGCTATAAAATATGTAAACCTATGTGTTATTACTGTTACATCTCTGTGCTCCTCGCACCAAAAAATTATGATTTCTGCTACTGCATGTATACTTGCTGGGTGTACCATGTCCCTTTCCCCTTTGGATGTTTCTCTTGACTTCTATCTAGATTATGGACGTATATGCATGTTGAATTTACTTTATGCTCCCTGCCCCCCACCCTTCCCTCCTGCACCCCTCTATTTCTACCTCTTTGATATGCTGTATGATGTACTGCTTATTCCCCTCTTTATTTTTGTACCCCATAAAACTGTTATCTTTTTTTCAATAAAAATTATTGTTGTTAAAAAAAAATAACATGTGAAAGTGAAGGAGTAGTTTATTTATTGGAATGTCCATGTGGCATCCAATACATGGTACAAACTAAAATAAAGCTGAAAATTTTAGTGGGAGAACATATAAACAACATTAAAAAAGGAATGACCACCCACAGTGTTACACAACATTTTTTGGAATGTCATCATAAGGGCAGAAATTTGTAGAGATACAAAAAGTAAATCAGGATTGGAGAGGAGGAAGTATTGTGGACTCTGAAAAAAAATGAAACATGCTGGATCTACGCTCTAAAAACCCTACACCAATGGGTATGAACGTTGATTTTGAATTGAACCCTTTCCTTTAATATATCATACACATAAGCACATTACTTACATTACTTTCTACAGTTTTATTTTTATTTTTTTTATTTTATTTAAAGTACAGATTTTCAAAAAGCTAAGTCTTTTATGACATGCAGTTCCCACTATTCTAAAGGACTTCCTGTTACTGGACATGCGTTTTTTTTTTTATTATATACATATAAAGTTTGATTTGAATATGACCCTTAAATAAGGATCAGGGAACATTATGCTTTCATCCTCGAAAAAGTAGCACTCAGCTACAAAACGCATTTTAGCCAGGAATGGACCCATCACAGGCATTGTCTCCACGAACTGAGTCTGCACCCATCAGCGGCGTCTGATATTACCAACAGTACTTAAGATAGGGACGTGATGAGCCCAGACCAAGCCCCAGACACTGAGCTAACTGAAAACAGACCCGGAGGAACCGCGTGATTAGCACTAACAGGCAGAGTAAGTAGCAATAGCATACTTTTCTGTCAAATGAAAAGTGACAGGTAACCATGCCTTCTCGACACCTACTCTCAGCCTACTCTCTGCCCAGACCCCACCCCCATCACCGCCCATAACACCCCCCCGACACTCCCTGTTTTACACCCATTTTTAATATAAATTGAATATAAATGTCATCATTTGATATCAGTTTTTTCATTAGTCATAGGCCGATCACAAAAGTATCTTGCAAGATGTGTTTTGTCAGATAAGACTCATAGGTTTGAAATAAAGCCACAGTATGTCACACAGTACTGCAATTCGAAAAAAATGGGTGAAAAAAAGCATATTACATTTTAGCAAGACCTGTTGTTTAAGATAAGAAATAGGCCACACGACCTCCCCAGTGCCTTTGTGCAAAATTAACACTTTGATATTACACATATTAAATAATATGTTGGTTTAGTCTTGGACAGCTTTGATAATCCGCGCCAGTATTCAGTGTGCTTAGTTATTATTTATACAGCTTAACTGTAAGACAGTTAATTATAAAGCACTTAATTACAAGACACAGCATTTTGTGTTTTAAAATGACTTTTTTTCTTCTTTTTAACAAGTCATTGGTGATGGGGGAGAGTGAGACTTGCTGTTTAAGATAAGAGCTAGGCTACACAACCTCCCTGCATTTGGTGTTAATAATATTATATGTAGAGATCATTAGGTCAGCTATTTGTAACTTGTCCATTTAAAACAAGTTTTTTTTTTCTTATATTCACCAAATCAGCATTTTGTGTTTTAAAATGGCTTTTTTTCCCTTCTTTTTAACAAGTCACTAGTGCTGGGGGTATAGCAAGAACTGTTGTTTAAGATAAGAAATAGGCCACATGACCTCCCCAGTGCCTTTGTGCAAAATTAACACTTTGATATTACACATATTAAATAATATGTTGGTTTAGTCTTGGACAGCTTTGATAAACTGTGCCAGTATTCAGTGTGCTTAGTTATTATTTATACATCTTAGCTGTAAGACAGTTAATTATAGAGATGAGCGGGTTCGGTTTCTCTGAATCCGAACCCGCCCGAACTTCATGTTTTTTTTCACGGGTCCGAGCGACTCGGATCTTCCCGCCTTGCTCGGTTAACCCGAGCGCGCCCGAACGTCATCATGACGCTGTCGGATTCTCGCGAGGCTCGGATTCTATCGCGAGACTCGGATTCTATATAAGGAGCCGCGCGTCGCCGCCATTTTCACACGTGCATTGAGATTGATAGGGAGAGGACGTGGCTGGCGTCCTCTCCATTTAGATTAGGGTTGAGAGAGAGAGAGAGAGATTGACCTGAGGCTGTGATACTGTAGAAGAGAGTGCAGAGTTTAGTGACTGACGACCACAGTGACCACCAGACAGTGCAGTTGTTTGTTTTATTTAATATATCCGTTCTCTGCCTGAAAAAAACGATACACACAGTGACTCAGTCACATACCATATCTGTGTGCACTGCTCAGCCCAGTGTGCTGCATCAATGTATATATATATCTGACTGTGCTCAGCTCACACAGCTTATAATTGTGGGGGAGACTGGGGAGCACTGCAGTGCCAGTTATAGGTTATAGCAGGAGCCAGGAGTACATAATATTATATTAAAATTAAACAGTGCACACTTTTGCTGCAGGAGTGCCACTGCCAGTGTGACTAGTGACCAGTGACCTGACCACCAGTATATATAATATTAGTAGTATACTATCTCTTTATCAACCAGTCTATATTAGCAGCAGACACAGTACAGTGCGGTAGTTCACGGCTGTGGCTACCTCTGTGTCGGCACTCGGCAGCCCGTCCATAATTGTATATACCACCTAACCGTGGTTTTTTTTTCTTTCTTTATAGTCATACTAGTTACGAGTATACTATCTCTTTATCAACCAGTCTATATTAGCAGCAGACACAGTACAGTGCGGTAGTTCACGGCTGTGGCTACCTCTGTGTCGGCACTCGGCAGCCCGTCCATAATTGTATATACCACCTAACCGTGGTTTTTTTTTCTTTCTTTATACATACATACTAGTTACGAGTATACTATCTCTTTATCAACCAGTCTATATTAGCAGCAGACACAGTACAGTGCGGTAGTTCACGGCTGTGGCTACCTCTGTGTCGGCACTCGGCAGCCCGTCCATAATTGTATATACCACCTAACCGTGGTTTTTTTTTCTTTCTTTATACATACATACTAGTTACGAGTATACTATCTCTTTATCAACCAGTCTATATTAGCAGCAGACACAGTACAGTGCGGTAGTTCACGGCTGTGGCTACCTCTGTGTCGGCACTCGGCAGCCCGTCCATAATTGTATATACCACCTAACCGTGGTTTTTCTTTCTTTCTTTATACATACATACTAGTTACGAGTATACTATCTCTTTATCAACCAGTCTATATATTAGCAGCAGACACAGTACAGTGCGGTAGTTCACGGCTGTGGCTACCTCTGTGTCGGCACTCGGCAGCCCGTCCATAATTGTATATACCACCTAACCGTGGTTTTTTTTCTTTCTTTATACATACATACTAGTTACGAGTATACTATCTCTTTATCAACCAGTCTATATATTAGCAGCAGACACAGTACAGTGCGGTAGTTCACGGCTGTGGCTACCTCTGTGTCGGCACTCGGCAGCCCGTCCATAATTGTATATACCACCTAACCGTGGTTTTTTTTTCTTTCTTTATACATACATACTAGTTACGAGTATACTATCTCTTTATCAACCAGTCTATATTAGCAGCAGACACAGTACAGTGCGGTAGTTCACGGCTGTGGCTACCTCTGTGTCGGCACTCGGCAGCCCGTCCATAATTGTATATACCACCTAACCGTGGTTTTTTTTTCTTTCTTTATACATACATACTAGTTACGAGTATACTATCTCTTTATCAACCAGTCTATATATTAGCAGCAGACACAGTACAGTGCGGTAGTTCACGGCTGTGGCTACCTCTGTGTCGGCACTCGGCAGCCCGTCCATAATTGTATATACCACCTAACCGTGGTTTTTTTTTCTTTCTTTATAGTCATACTAGTTACGAGTATACTATCTCTTTATCAACCAGTCTATATTAGCAGCAGACACAGTACAGTGCGGTAGTTCACGGCTGTGGCTACCTCTGTGTCGGCACTCGGCAGCCCGTCCATAATTGTATATACCACCTAACCGTGGTTTTTTTTCTTTCTTTATACATACATACTAGTTACGAGTATACTATCTCTTTATCAACCAGTCTATATTAGCAGCAGACACAGTACAGTGCGGTAGTTCACGGCTGTGGCTACCTCTGTGTCGGCACTCGGCAGCCCGTCCATAATTGTATATACCACCTAACCGTGGTTTTTTTTTCTTTCTTTATACATACATACTAGTTACGAGTATACTATCTCTTTATCAACCAGTCTATATATTAGCAGCAGACACAGTACAGTGCGGTAGTTCACGGCTGTGGCTACCTCTGTGTCGGCACTCGGCAGCCCGTCCATAATTGTATATACCACCTAACCGTGGTTTTTTTTCTTTCTTTATACATACATACTAGTTACGAGTATACTATCTCTTTATCAACCAGTCTATATATTAGCAGCAGACACAGTACAGTGCGGTAGTTCACGGCTGTGGCTACCTCTGTGTCGGCACTCGGCAGCCCGTCCATAATTGTATATACCACCTAACCGTGGTTTTTTTTTCTTTCTTTATACATACATACTAGTTACGAGTATACTATCTCTTTATCAACCAGTCTATATTAGCAGCAGACACAGTACAGTGCGGTAGTTCACGGCTGTGGCTACCTCTGTGTCGGCACTCGGCAGCCCGTCCATAATTGTATATACCACCTAACCGTGGTTTTTTTTTCTTTCTTTATACATACATACTAGTTACGAGTATACTATCTCTTTATCAACCAGTCTATATATTAGCAGCAGACACAGTACAGTGCGGTAGTTCACGGCTGTGGCTACCTCTGTGTCGGCACTCGGCAGCCCGTCCATAATTGTATATACCACCTAACCGTGGTTTTTTTTTCTTTCTTTATAGTCATACTAGTTACGAGTATACTATCTCTTTATCAACCAGTCTATATTAGCAGCAGACACAGTACAGTGCGGTAGTTCACGGCTGTGGCTACCTCTGTGTCGGCACTCGGCAGCCCGTCCATAATTGTATATACCACCTAACCGTGGTTTTTTTTCTTTCTTTATACATACATACTAGTTACGAGTATACTATCTCTTTATCAACCAGTCTATATTAGCAGCAGACACAGTACAGTGCGGTAGTTCACGGCTGTGGCTACCTCTGTGTCGGCACTCGGCAGCCCGTCCATAATTGTATATACCACCTAACCGTGGTTTTTTTTTCTTTCTTTATACATACATACTAGTTACGAGTATACTATCTCTTTATCAACCAGTCTATATATTAGCAGCAGACACAGTACAGTGCGGTAGTTCACGGCTGTGGCTACCTCTGTGTCGGCACTCGGCAGCCCGTCCATAATTGTATATACCACCTAACCGTGGGTTTTTTTTCTTTCTTTATACATACATACTAGTTACGAGTATACTATCTCTTTATCAACCAGTCTATATATTAGCAGCAGACACAGTACAGTGCGGTAGTTCACGGCTGTGGCTACCTCTGTGTCGGCACTCGGCAGCCCGTCCATAATTGTATATACCACCTAACCGTGGTTTTTCTTTCTTTCTTTATACATACATACTAGTTACGAGTATACTATCTCTTTATCAACCAGTCTATATTAGCAGCAGACACAGTACAGTACGGTAGTTCACGGCTGTGGCTACCTCTGTGTCTGCACTCGGCAGGCAGTCCATAATTGTATACTAGTATCCATCTCCATTGTTTACCTGAGGTGCCTTTTAGTTGTGCCTATTAAAATATGGAGAACAAAAATGTTGAGGTTCCAAAATTAGGGAAAGATCAAGATCCACTTCCACCTCGTGCTGAAGCTGCTGCCACTAGTCATGGCCGAGACGATGAAATGCCAGCAACGTCGTCTGCCAAGGCCGATGCCCAATGTCATAGTACAGAGCATGTCAAATCCAAAACACCAAATATCAGTAAAAAAAGGACTCCAAAACCTAAAATAAAATTGTCGGAGGAGAAGCGTAAACTTGCCAATATGCCATTTACGACACGGAGTGGCAAGGAACGGCTGAGGCCCTGGCCTATGTTCATGGCTAGTGGTTCAGCTTCACATGAGGATGGAAGCACTCAGCCTCTCGCTAGAAAAATGAAAAGACTCAAGCTGGCAAAAGCAGCACAGCAAAGAACTGTGCATTCTTCGAAATCCCAAATCCACAAGGAGAGTCCAATTGTGTCGGTTGCGATGCCTGACCTTCCCAACACTGGACCTGAAGAGCATGCGCCTTCCACCATTTGCACGCCCCCTGCAAGTGCTGGAAGGAGCACCCGCAGTCCAGTTCCTGATAGTCAGATTGAAGATGTCAGTGTTGAAGTACACCAGGATGAGGAGGATATGGGTGTTGCTGGCGCTGGGGAGGAAATTGACCAGGAGGATTCTGATGGTGAGGTGGTTTGTTTAAGTCAGGCACCCGGGGAGACACCTGTTGTCCGTGGGAGGAATATGGCCGTTGACATGCCAGGTGAAAATACCAAAAAAATCAGCTCTTCGGTGTGGAGGTATTTCACCAGAAATGCGGACAACAGGTGTCAAGCCGTGTGTTCCCTTTGTCAAGCTGTAATAAGTAGGGGTAAGGACGTTAACCACCTCGGAACATCCTCCCTTATACGTCACCTGCAGCGCATTCATAATAAGTCAGTGACAAGTTCAAAAACTTTGGGTGACAGCGGAAGCAGTCCACTGACCAGTAAATCCCTTCCTCTTGTAACCAAGCTCACGCAAACCACCCCACCAACTCCCTCAGTGTCAATTTCCTCCTTCCCCAGGAATGCCAATAGTCCTGCAGGCCATGTCACTGGCAATTCTGACGAGTCCTCTCCTGCCTGGGATTCCTCCGATGCATCCTTGCGTGTAACGCCTACTGCTGCTGGCGCTGCTGTTGTTGCCGCTGGGAGTCGATGGTCATCCCAGAGGGGAAGTCGTACGCCCACTTGTACTACTTCCAGTAAGCAATTGACTGTTCAACAGTCCTTTGCGAGGAAGATGAAATATCACAGCAGTCATCCTACTGCAAAGCGGATAACTGAGGCCTTGACAACTATGTTGGTGTTAGACGTGCGTCCGGTATCCGCCGTTAGTTCACAGGGAACTAGACAATTTATTGAGGCAGTGTGCCCCCGTTACCAAATACCATCTAGGTTCCACTTCTCTAGGCAGGCGATACCGAGAATGTACACGGACGTCAGAAAAAGACTCACCAGTGTCCTAAAAAATGCAGTTGTACCCAATGTCCACTTAACCACGGACATGTGGACAAGTGGAGCAGGGCAGGGTCAGGACTATATGACTGTGACAGCCCACTGGGTAGATGTATGGACTCCCGCCGCAAGAACAGCAGCGGCGGCACCAGTAGCAGCATCTCACAAACGCCAACTCTTTCCTAGGCAGGCTACGCTTTGTATCACCGCTTTCCAGAATACGCACACAGCTGAAAACCTCTTACGGCAACTGAGGAAGATCATCGCGGAATGGCTTACCCCAATTGGACTCTCCTGTGGATTTGTGGCATCGGACAACGCCAGCAATATTGTGTGTGCATTAAATATGGGCAAATTCCAGCACGTCCCATGTTTTGCACATACCTTGAATTTGGTGGTGCAGAATTTTTTAAAAAACGACAGGGGCGTGCAAGAGATGCTGCGGTGGCCAGAAGAATTGCGGGACACTTTCGGCGTACAGGCACCACGTACAGAAGACTGGAGCACCACCAAAAACTACTGAACCTGCCCTGCCATCATCTGAAGCAAGAAGTGGTAACGAGGTGGAATTCAACCCTCTATATGCTTCAGAGGTTGGAGGAGCAGCAAAAGGCCATTCAAGCCTATACAATTGAGCACGATATAGTAGGTGGAATGCACCTGTCTCAAGCGCAGTGGAGAATGATTTCAACGTTGTGCAAGGTTCTGATGCCCTTTGAACTTGCCACACGTGAAGTCAGTTCAGACACTGCCAGCCTGAGTCAGGTCATTCCCCTCATCAGGCTTTTGCAGAAGAAGCTGGAGACATTAAATGGAGGAGCTAACACGGAGCGAATCCGCTAGGCATGTGGGACTTGTGGATGGAGCCCTTAATTCGCTTAACAAGGATTCACGGGTGGTCAATCTGTTGAAATCAGAGCACTACATTTTGGCCACCGTGCTCGATCCTAGATTTAAAGCCTACCTTGGATCTCTCTTTCCAGCAGACACAAGTCTGCTGGGGTTGAAAGACCTGCTGGTGACAAAATTGTCAAGTCAAGCGGAACGCGACCTGTCAACATCTCCTCCTTCACATTCTCCCGCAACTGGGGGTGCGAGGAAAAGGCTCAGAATTCCGAGCCCACCCGCTGGCGGTGATGCAGGGCAGTCTGGAGCGACTGCTGATGCTGACATCTGGTCCGGACTGAAGGACCTGACAACGATTACGGACATGTCGTCTACTGTCACTGCATATGATTCTCTCAACATTGATAGAATGGTGGAGGATTATATGAGTGACCGCATCCAAGTAGGCACGTCACACAGTCCGTACTTATACTGGCAGGAAAAAGAGGCAATTTGGAGGCCCTTGCACAAACTGGCTTTATTCTACCTAAGTTGCCCTCCCACAAGTGTGTACTCCGAAAGAGTGTTTAGTGCCGCCGCTCACCTTGTCAGCAATCGGCGTACGAGGTTACATCCAGAAAATGTGGAGAAGATGATGTTCATTAAAATGAATTATAATCAATTCCTCCGCGGAGACATTGACCAGCAGCAATTGCCTCCACAAAGTACACAGGGAGCTGAGATGGTGGATTCCAGTGGGGACGAATTGATAATCTGTGAGGAGGGGGATGTACACGGTGATATATCGGAGGGTGATGATGAGGTGGACATCTTGCCTCTGTAGAGCCAGTTTGTGCAAGGAGAGATTAATTGCTTCTTTTTTGGGGGGGTCCAAACCAACCCGTCATATCAGTCACAGTCGTGTGGCAGACCCTGTCACTGAAATGATGGGTTGGTTAAAGTGTGCATGTCCTGTTTTGTTTATACAACATAAGGGTGGGTGGGAGGGCCCAAGGACAATTCCATCTTGCACCTCTTTTTTCTTTTCTTTTTCTTTGCATCATGTGCTGATTGGGGAGGGTTTTTTGGAAGGGACATCCTGCGTGACACTGCAGTGCCACTCCTAAATGGGCCCGGTGTTTGTGTCGGCCACTAGGGTCGCTAATCTTACTCACACAGTCAGCTACCTCATTGCGCCTCTTTTTTTCTTTGTGTCATGTGCTGTTTGGGGAGGGTTTTTTGGAAGGGACATCCTGCGTGACACTGCAGTGCCACTCCTAGATGGGCCCGGTGTTTGTGTCGGCCACTAGGGTCGCTAATCTTACTCACACAGCTACCTCATTGCGCCTCTTTTTTTCTTTGCGTCATGTGCTGTTTGGGGAGGGATTTTTGGAAGGGACATCCTGCGTGACACTGCAGTGCCACTCCTAGATGGGCCCGGTGTTTGTGTCGGCCACTAGGGTCGCTAATCTTACTCACACAGCTACCTCATTGCGCCTCTTTTTTTCTTTGCGTCATGTGCTGTTTGGGGAGGGTTTTTTGGAAGGGACATCCTGTGTGACACTGCAGTGCCACTCCTAGATGGGCCCGGTGTTTGTGTCGGCCACTAGGGTCGCTAATCTTACTCACACAGCTACCTCATTGCGCCTCTTTTTTTCTTTGCGTCATGTGCTGTTTGGGGAGGGTTTTTTGGAAGGGACATCCTGCGTGACACTGCAGTGCCACTCCTAGATGGGCCCGGTGTTTGTGTCGGCCACTAGGGTCGCTTATCTTACTCACACAGCGACCTCGGTGCAAATTTTAGGACTAAAAATAATATTGTGAGGTGTGAGGTATTCAGAATAGACTGAAAATGAGTGTAAATTATGGTTTTTGAGGTTAATAATACTTTGGGATCAAAATGACCCCCAAATTCTATGATTTAAGCTGTTTTTTAGTGTTTTTTGAAAAAAACACCCGAATCCAAAACACACCCGAATCCGACAAAAAAAATTCGGTGAGGTTTTGCCAAAACGCGTTCGAACCCAAAACACGGCCGCGGAACCGAACCCAAAACCAAAACACAAAACCCGAAAAATTTCAGGCGCTCATCTCTAGTTAATTATAAAGCACTTGATAAAAAATAATACAAGATTAGAAGTACTTGACATTTTTTTTACTCATAGGTTTGAAAAAAGCCACAGTATGTCACACAGCACTGCTATTCGAAAAAAATAGCACGGCATCTTGATAAAATTCTCTCTTGCAAATGTATTTTTATTTTTATGTTTAAAGCATATTACATTTTTTCTGACAGCCAAACGACTGCAGTACACAACATTTTTTGGGCAGCGTGCTGTTGCTAATAATAATAATATTCTGTTTTACACGGTGATACATGTAACATACTCCATTCGGTGTTAATAATATTATATGTAGAGATCAATTAGGTCAGATATTTGTAACTTGTCCATTTAAAATAAGGTGTTTTTTTCTTACATTCACCGAATCATTGTTGTGTGGATCATGTTTCTCTTACATAGTATCTGTTGTTGTAGATAAGCTATGCTACACACACCCTGATAGCATTTGTGTTAATAGAAAAGAAAAAAAAACTGTAATACATTTGATGCATTTATGGGCCTCTGGTGACATCTAGTCGTCTATATATAGTTGTACACTACTTGTTGAATGTATTATGTGTGTGAACCATATTATATATTTTTCTATTTTTTATTTATTTTTTAATATATACATGGTCAGGCAAGTCATATACACAGTTAATATATAATATATACATATATACATGTCCAGACATGTCTAGGCAAATAACTTATGTTTGTTAAATTCACAATGTGCAATATATTCACAAAAATATCACCATATCTTGTTTATATTTAATATTAAGAGCGTATAATTTCTAATAAGTTGATAAAATAAAAATAAAAACACTGCACAGCTGGGGAGAAGTTATGTTAATTTTATGAAAAATAGTTTAATTGTACAATGACATATGTGGGCTGTGGCATAGCACAGGGGTTACTGTGTCATTCTGTAGGGCAGCTGAGTCACCAAAATTATTGCTATATAGGTTGTGGCTCAACACTGTAAGGACACATGAACTGAAAACTCTCTGGGTCGCTGTCTGTGAGGGAGTGTTGAAATTGTTCACTGAGAAAAAGGTAATAATTACATTTTATTTTATAAATAGCATCAGCGCTTTCATGTTAATGCTACTATTATTACTATCATTATTTTATTAATTGTATGGATTTTGTTTTATATATATTTATATATATAAATATATATATATATATATATATATATAAGGAACATAGTGATATGTGATGTTATTGTGTATGCATGTTGCTTATAGCATGCTGCAATGATATGCTTGATCTTACTAATTTGTTTAATTTAATATTTTATTAATTGTATGAATTTTGTCATATATGTGTGTTTATATATATATATATATATATATATATATATAAAAAAAACATTGTGGTGTGTGCTGTTATTGTGTATGCATGTTGATTATAGCATGTTGCAATGATATGCTTGGTCTTATGAATATCCTTACAAAGAATTAAGGTTCAAAAAGGGTTTTGATTACCTAAAGGATAAAAAAAAGGGGCAGACTAGATGGGCCAAGTGGTTCTTATCTGGCGTCAAATTCTATGTTTCTATGTTTCAAATTCTATGTCTTATTAATTTGTTTGCATGATGTTTCATACTTTTGATATGCATTATTCTGATCTATGCTCGGGGGGGTGTTGCTTATAGCATGCTTCAATGATGTTTGGTCTTACTATTTGTTTAAATGTTGTTGCAAATATTGCTTAAATGTTACATACTTTTGTAGTGCATGCTGTTCGTGTGTATGCATGTTGATTATATTTGATTATAGCATGTTGAAATGATATGTTTGGTCTTAATATTTTGTTTAAATGATGTTACATGGTTTTGGAATGCAAGTATGTATACTAAAAATTTATTCTGTTATATGTTGACACGTGTTTTGGATTTTTGTTCTGTTATATTTTGACTGTTGTACTGATTTTAATCCACAATATGGCAGCATTTGGAGCTGCTTCTATTTTGACGGTTGTTCTGGTTTTAATACACAAGATGGTAGCATTTTCAACTGCTTCTATTTTGACTTGTGATCTGGGTATAATACACAAGATGGCAGCACTTAACAACAATTGTGTTTTATAAGTGGTCATTTTAAATAGTGGCATGTGTTACATCTACTAAAGTATACATAAAATCCAATGACAATGTGTGAATAATTTTATGTATTGCAGAATTGTGCAGAACTGGCTAAAAAGTTTATTTGAGGCAACAATTTGATCATCATAATGCAGGTTTGTGTTTAATTGGTGTTTTATTAATGTTTTATCTGTTTAAAATCTGTAACTTACTTTAAAAATATGTATATAGCAGTATTTTAAAGTTATTTCAGTGAATAATGATTTCATCTCAGAGAGGTTTAAAAATGTATAAAACCATTAACCAGGACACATTAAAAAAAATAAAAATATTTTTTTATTTTTTTTAGAACCAAAAGAGTTGAGCAGACTCTGACAATAATACATTTCAGATTCTGATGAGCTAACTAGTTTTCAATACCAGCCTTTGAAGAGTGATTTAAAAGTATGAACAGCATTTTTATAGTGGATACAAGATTGACATTTATTATTAAAATTATAATTTCCCATATTTAACCAACCACAGGATCTGTAAATGGAGACAAGACAGAAACAAATTAACCAAATGGAGCTAATTACGGGTTCACTACGATATGCCGGCGGTCAGGCTCCCGGCGCCGGGAGCCCGACCACTGGCTTACCGACAGTGTGGCAAGCGCAAATGAGCCCCTTGTGGGCTCGCTGCGCTCGCTACGTGCACCACACTATTTTATTCTCCCTCCAGGGGGGTTGTGGACCCCCACGAGGGAGAATAAGTGTCAGTATTCCAGCTGTCAGGATCCCAGCGCAGGTCTACTGTGCGCCGGGATCCTGACAGCCAGCATACTGAAGACCACCCGCTAATTGCATGTTTGGTGCAGATATTTCAGCATACCAAAATGCATTTCCAACATCATTTCCAGTCTTATAGCAGCTGTAAGTACTGTAGTTAAACATATTGTCCGGAAAATGTTTTTATCTTTTTTTTAAAAGATAGTAATTATACTTGTTTGTGGTCAATAGATAATCCGACAAGTCCAAACAGATGTGGGACCATACAGAGTCTCTTATCGGATGTCTTAAATTTGACACCATCGCAAATCTACATGACAGAACAGTTGCAATAGTGTTTTATACAAGGTGCATTAATCAAACTATGCTATATGATCACTGGTCTAAAGCAATTATTTTTTTCCAGAGCGCATGATATAAATCATACTGATGAATAGCTAATTTATATCATTATTATTGTTACAGATGCCAATGTAGCAAGTTGTTATGAACAAGCTATTATGATGGAGACTCAGGCTGCAGTCCAATCAATCACCGGCGGTACTACACTGCCACAGACTACATGTATACACATGGATCCCCTTACGTCCAGTTAGATCAAGTTACATGGTGTGTTTGTTTTTTTACTTTTTCAGTACTTTTCATGACAGAAGCAAGCACAGATCTCACTGATCTGTGCATGCTTCTGCCAAACGTGCACAGTGTAATGAAACAGACATTACAATGTGTGAGTTTTCATTTGTGAAAACTTGAATACACTCGCATAATGTAATAGCCTCAAATTTAAAATCTTGCAGTCTATTACATTGGGCAAGTTTTGCAGCACACTCGCACCTTCTAATGTGAAGGTTTGCTTTTATCCCACACAACTAACTTGCATCACATTACATCCCGCCGATAGTGTAGCACCTAACAATATAACAAATACACAGTGGGACAATTTGAGATTTTAAATCACTTATTCCATTTCTTTTCACACATACTTGTACTTTCAGTATATCGATGCTTTAGTTTCTACATTTCAAAGAGTCACAATAAAGGTTCCTTTCTATTATTAGTGCGCCAAATACAACAATACTTTTATCTTCTCTCTCATGGTCATATCAGTTATTAACCACTTCTTAACTGTTTGTTATATTTTCAAAAATGTCCTCAAAATTGCTGCTTTTTAATTATGAAATGATGCAAATAATAGCTATTTAAACAACAATTAGTACAATATTATTACCAAATATGCATCTTTGTAAATAAAATTAAACTGAATAAGGCTGAAACAGTGTAATTTATATAATGTGATCACTTAAAAAAATCAGTTTAGATAGATAGATAGATATTTACTTACAGATGGAGCCATGCTAGTCATGGCTCCGTCTGTGACTAGGGGTGCGCCTATCACATATGAGGCAAACCCCTACAAACTCATAAAAGATTAGTTTAAAAGAGGCACACAAGAAGCAAAAATTGATGAGCATTTAAATTCAAAAAAACTTATGGAAAATATAGAACTAAAAGAAAAATCATCAGGAAAAAGATCACAAAAAAGGAACTATCAGTTCATTGATTCGTCAGATGAGGAAGATCAAGCAATAGATGATTTTTTTAGAAATGGTTTGGGTCACAGAGAAACTGCCAGATCCAATAAAAGATTCCCAGAAGAAGCAAAGAAACAATTATTCATCATAAAAAGAGGCAAGAGAGAAGCAACAAGGACAAAGAAGCAGCAGATAAAAGATATTGATCCGTCAAGCAATGAGAATAAAACCATTTTCAATTTGAGTGATCAAACATTAACATCAGAAGAAATATCAGTTCTGAAAAAGGTTTGAAATTTGCACCACATCCACCATCAGTAAATTTGATTTATTCATTGACTCAGAAATTTATTCGCAAATTATGCATTAAAAAATATTTTGCTTAGTGCCTAGTCACTAGACAGATTATAAACACAACTACTGAATACCAACATACAGACTTCAGACCTCCATCAAAATTTAATCCAACCCATATGAAAGGACCGCATATGGAAAGTTTCCAAAAACTAGTAGAAAAAGACATCGCTGAACTACCAGAAAAAATGAAAACAAGATTCAACTTTTCAATTAAAGAAAGATAAGGTTTAAAAAGTCTAAAAGATGACAAGAACCTAATAATCAAGCAAGCTGATAAAGGGGGAGGAATCATACTCTTGAGCAAAGTTCAGTATGAACAAGAACTAGAAAGGCTTTTACCAGAAAATGATTCCTATAAAAAATTAACAGCAGACCCTACAAAAACATTTGAACAACTATTAAATCAGGAATTGACAGAAGGTTTGGAACTTGGTATTATAAACAAAAAAGAATACGATTTCATCAATAAACAAAATCCAAAGATACCAATGATTCACTATCTTCCGAAACTACATAAAGATGCCAATAACCCTCCGGGAAGGCCAATAGTATCTTCAATTGGATCTTTAACATCAAATCTTTCAAAATACATAGACTGTTTCCTTCAACCTATGGTTGAATTACAGAGGAGTTTCCTGAAGGATACCATGAGCATGTTACAGCTTCTAGAAGGTGTTAAATGGAATGAGACCTATTTCCTCTGTACTAGTGACATTAATTCACTGTATACATGTATCAACCACGAAGATGGCATGGTTGCTACCAGACATTATCTTTCTACAAAATCAAACTTAAATAATAAACAAATCAATTTCATCCTTGGCAGCATCAACTTCATCCTAAGACACAATTACTTCTGGAACAATGGATAATTCTACTTGCAACAGCATGGGACAGCAATGGGAACATCAATTTCCCCCAGTTATGCAAATGTATTTGTCGCAAACTGGGAGGATGAAACCATATGGCAAAGCAATGTATACAAAGAACATATCATTAAGTGGCATTGTTATATCGATTACATTTTCTTTTTATGGGATGGAACAGATCAAAAATTGAAGGAATTTATACAATACACAAATTGCAATAACCTTGATTCGGAATTTACAACATCATACAGTAAAGAAATGTTAGTATTTCTTAATTTGGAAATCTTCATTGAAAATATCAATATTGAGACTAGGATACATTTCACAGAAGTCAATGGTAATAACATGGAGGCCAATTTAAGAGATTGCGACGCAACTGTTCAAAGGATGTATTATTCAATGAACAAAGCCAAGGTCTAAAAAACTAATTTGAATAGAAAACAACTAATTAAATACACACCAAGACAACCTGAAATAGTGGAATCAAGTTTGTGTTTCATTACCCAATACAACGGCAATTATAAAAAAAGTGGAATAAATCCTTCTTAAACATTGGCATGTTCTAGAATTAGATAAAGACTTAAAGAAACTTATTCCTACGAGATCGAAAGTCATCTATAAAAAAGGATGCACATTGAATCAAGATCTTACAAGAAGCTTCAGCCCACCTGAGACATTAAAAGTGAAAGAGAATAAAGGTTTTTATTTCTGTCTTAATTGTGTAGGTTGTAGAAACAAAGTGGGAACAACTAAACCTACAAAAGAATTTAAATTAAACCAAAGCATGAATATACCATAAAAGACAAATTAACATGGTCCTGCCCACATATTACTAAATACTGGTCTGAAGTCTTTGACTTCACCAATAAGGTCCTTAACACTCGCCTTACCCCGGACCCTACCTTGGCGTTATTTCATATTGTTCCCTCTTCTATTCCCCCCTACGTCTTAGGCCACATTCTAATTGCTACTCGCACTAACCTGGCCCAGCTCTGGAAACAACCTGTGCATCCCACTTTAATACCAGTTATCCACAAAACAAATCACCACTACCTTATGGAGACTGAATATATCCCCCACAACAACATTGCTTCCCCCTGGAAGAATTGGTCCCTGTGGCAGCAGTTTGTCACTGTTGGCGAGGGATCTCATCACTTTCACAACCTATCTTCAAATGATCACTCTTACTGTAATTTAATTGAACAACCGGATAGTGAGTAACGAGTCAGTATGTCTACTTCCTGAATTCCCTTCCCAAAATTATTATAGTTCTGCACCTCTCCCTTCTCAACTCAGGTTTTCACTAGGTTTTATATATGTACCTTCCCCCTCTCTTTTCCTCTTTAACAGCCCCTCCTTATTGTGCTATAAAATATGTAAACCTATGTGTTATTACTGTTACATCTCTGTGCTCCTCGCACCAAAAAATTATGATTTCTGCTACTGCATGTATACTTGCTGGGTGTACCATGTCCCTTTCCCCTTTGGATGTTTCTCTTGACTTCTATCTAGATTATGGACGTATATGCATTTTGAATTTACTGTATGCTCCCTGCCCCCCACCCTTCCCTCCTGCACCCCTCTATTTCTACCTCTTTGATATGCTGCGTGATGTACTGCTTATTCCCCTCTTTATTTTTGTACCCCATAAAACTGTTATCTTTTTTTCAATAAAAATTATTGTTGTTAAAAAAAAATAACATGTGAAAGTGAAGGAGTAGTTTATTTATTGGAATGTCCATGTGGCATCCAATACATGGTACAAACTAAAATAAAGCTGAAAATTTTAGTGGGAGAACATATAAACAACATTAAAAAAGGAATGACCACCCACAGTGTTACACAACATTTTTTGGAATGTCATCATAAGGGCAGAAATTTGTAGAGATACAAAAAGTAAATCAGGATTGGAGAGGAGGAAGTATTGTGGACTTTGAAAAAAAATGAAACATGCTGGATCTACGCTCTAAAAACCCTACACCAATGGGTATGAACGTTGATTTTGAATTGAACCCTTTCCTTTAATATATCATACACATAAGCACATTACTTACATTACTTTCTACAGTTTTATTTTTATTTTTTTTATTTTATTTAAAGTACAGATTTTCAAAAAGCTAAGTCTTTTATGACATGCAGTTCCCACTATTCTAAAGGACTTCCTGTTACTGGACATGCGTTTTTTTTTTTATTATATACATATAAAGTTTGATTTGAATATGACCCTTAAATAAGGATCAGGGAACATTATGCTTTCATCCTCGAAAAAGTAGCACTCAGCTACAAAACGCATTTTAGCCAGGAATGGACCCATCACAGGCATTGTCTCCACGAACTGAGTCTGCACCCATCAGCGGCGTCTGATATTACCAACAGCTGCTGATGCACTGAGAAGTCCCACCGTTAATGCATTCCGGCTCACTATGGCTTTCACGGCCGTTCCGACATCATTAGCTGCCGCCGCACCGCTAATTCATCCCTGCTCACCATGGCAGTACTTAAGATAGGGACGTGATGAGCCCAGACCAAGCCCCAGACACTGAGCTAACTGAAAACAGACCCGGAGGAACCGCGTGATTAGCAATAACAGGCAGAGTAAGTAGCAATAGCATACTTTTCTGTCAAATGAAAAGTGACAGGTAACCATGCCTTCTCGCCACCTACTCTCAGCCTACTCTCTGCCCAGACCCCACCCCCATCACCGCCCATAACACCCCCCCCCGACACTCCCTGTTTTACACCCATTTTTAATATAAATTGAATATAAATGTCATCATTTGATATCAGTTTTTTCATTAGTCATAGGCCGATCACAAAAGTATCTTGCAAGATGTTCGCATATTACATGTAAAAATGTAAGCATTTTACATTTTAGCAAGACCTGTTGTTTAAGATAAGAAATAGGCCACACGACCTCCCCAGTGCCTTTGTGCAAAATTAACACTTTGATATTACACATATTAAATAATATGTTGGTTTAGTCTTGGACAGCTTTGATAATCCGCGCCAGTATTCAGTGTGCTTAGTTATTATTTATACAGCTTAACTGTAAGACAGTTAATTATAAAGCACTTAATTACAAGACACAGCATTTTGTGTTTTAAAATGACTTTTTTTCTTCTTTTTAACAAGTCATTGGTGATGGGGGAGAGTGAGACTTGCTGTTTAAGATAAGAGCTAGGCTACACAACCTCCCTGCATTTGGTGTTAATAATATTATATGTAGAGATCATTAGGTCAGCTATTTGTAACTTGTCCATTTAAAACAAGTTTTTTTTTTTCTTATATTCACCAAATCAGCATTTTGTGTTTTAAAATGGCTTTTTTTTCCTTCTTTTTAACAAGTCACTAGTGCTGGGGGTATAGCAAGAACTGTTGTTTAAGATAAGAAATAGGCCACATGACCTCCCCAGTGCCTTTGTGCAAAATTAACACTTTGATATTACACATATTAAATAATATGTTGGTTTAGTCTTGGACAGCTTTGATAAACTGTGCCAGTATTCAGTGTGCTTAGTTATTATTTATACATCTTAGCTGTAAGACAGTTAATTATAAAGCACTTGATAAAAATAATACAAGATTAGAAGTACTTGACATTTTTTTTTACTCATAGGTTTGAAAAAAGCCACAGTATGTCACACAGCACTGCTATTCGAAAAAAATAGCACGGCATCTTGATAAAATTCTCTCTTGCAAATGTATTTTTATTTTTATGTTTAAAGCATATTACATTTTTTCTGACAGCCAAACGACTGCAGTACACAACATTTTTTGGGCAGCGTGCTGTTGCTAATAATAATAATATTCTGTTTTACACGGTGATACATGTAACATACTCCATTCGGTGTTAATAATATTATACGTAGAGATCAATTAGGTCAGATATTTGTAACTTGTCCATTTAAAATAAGGTGTTTTTTTCTTACATTCACCGAATCATTGTTGTGTGGATCATGTTTCTCTTACATAGTATCTGTTGTTGTAGATAAGCTATGCTACACACACCCTGATAGCATTTGTGTTAATAGAAAAGAAAAAAAAACTGTAATACATTTGATGCATTTATGGGCCTCTGGTGACATCTAGTCGTCTATATATAGTTGTACACTACTTGTTGAATGTATTATGTGTGTGAACCATATTATATATTTTTCTATTTTTTATTTATTTTTTAATATATACATGGTCAGGCAAGTCATATACACAGTTAATATATAATATATACATATATACATGTCCAGACATGTCTAGGCAAATAACTTATGTTTGTTAAATTCACAATGTGCAATATATTCACAAAAATATCACCATATCTTGTTTATATTTAATATGAAGAGCGTATAATTTCTAATAAGTTGATAAAATAAAAATAAAAACACTGCACAGCTGGGGAGAAGTTATGTTAATTTTATGAAAAATAGTTTAATTGTACAATGACATATGTGGGCTGTGGCATAGCACAGGGGTTACTGTGTCATTCTGTAGGGCAGCTGAGTCACCAAAATTATTGCTATATAGGTTGTGGCTCAACACTGTATGGACACATGAACTGAAAACTCTCTGGGTCGCTGTCTGTGAGGGAGTGTTGAAATTGTTCACTGAGAAAAAGGTAATAATTACATTTTATTTTATAAATAGCATCAGCGCTATCATGTTAATGCTACTATTATTACTATCATTATTTTATTAATTGTATGGATTTTGTTTTATATATATTTATATATATAAATATATATATATATATATATATATATATATAAATAAGGAACATAGTGATATGTGATGTTATTGTGTATGCATGTTGCTTATAGCATGCTGCAATGATATGCTTGATCTTACTAATTTGTTTAATTTAATATTTTATTAATTGTATGAATTTTGTCATATATGTGTGTTTATATATATATATATATATATATATAAAAAACATTGTGGTGTGTGCTGTTATTGTGTATGCATGTTGATTATAGCATGTTGCAATGATATGCTTGGTCTTATGAATATCCTTACAAAGAATTAAGGTTCAAAAAGGGTTTTGATTACCTAAAGGATAAAAAAAGGGGCAGACTAGATGGGCCAAGTGGTTCTTATCTGGCGTCAAATTCTATGTTTCTATGTTTCAAATTCTATGTCTTATTAATTTGTTTGCATGATGTTTCATACTTTAGATATGCATTATTCTGATCTATGCTCGGGGGGGTGTTGCTTATAGCATGCTTCAATGATGTTTGGTCTTACTATTTGTTTAAATGTTGTTGCAAATATTGCTTAAATGTTACATACTTTTGTAGTGCATGCTGTTCGTGTGTATGCATGTTGATTATATTTGATAATAGCATGTTGAAATTATATGTTTGGTCTTAATATTTTGTTTAAATGATGTTACATGGTTTTGGAATGCAAGTATGTATACTAAAAATTTATTCTGTTATATGTTGACACGTGTTTTGGATTTTTGTTCTGTTATATTTTGACTGTTGTACTGATTTTAATCCACAAGATGGCAGCATTTGGAGCTGCTTCTATTTTGACGGTTGTTCTGGTTTTAATACACAAGATGGTAGCATTTTCAACTGCTTCTATTTTGACTTGTGATCTGGGTATAATACACAAGATGGCAGCACTTAACAACAATTGTGTTTTATAAGTGGTCATTTTAAATAGTGGCATGTGTTACATCTACAAAAGTATACATAAAATCCAATGACAATGTGTGAATAATTTTATGTATTGCAGAATTGTGCAGAACTGGCTAAAAAGTTTATTTGAGGCAACAATTTGATCATCATACTGCAGGTTTGTGTTTAATTGGTGTTTTATTAATGTTTTATCTGTTTAAAATCTGTAACTTACTTTAAAAATATGTATATAGCAGTATTTTAAAGTTATTTCAGTGAATAATGATTTCAACTCAGAGAGGTTTATAAATGTATAAAACCATTAACCAGGACACATTAAAAAAAATAAAAATATTTTTTTATTTTTTTTAGAACCAAAAGAGTTGAGCAGACTCTGACAATAATACATTTCAGATTCTGATGAGCTAACTAGTTTTCAATACCAGCCTTTGAAGAGTGATTTAAAAGTATGAACAGCATTTTTATAGTGGATACAAGATTGACATTTATTATTAAAATTATAATTTCCCATATTTAACCAACCACAGGATCTGTAAATGGAGACAAGACAGAAACAAATTAACCAAATGGAGCTAATTACGGGTTCACTACGATATGCCGGCGGTCAGGCTCCCGGCGCCGGGAGCCCGACCACTGGCTTACCGACAGTGTGGCAAGCGCAAATGAGCCCCTTGTGGGCTCGCTGCGCTCGCTACGTGCACCACACTATTTTATTCTCCCTCCAGGGGGGTCGTGGACCCCCACGAGGGAGAATAAGTGTCAGTATTCCGGCTGTCAGGATCCCAGCGCAGGTCTACTGTGCGCCGGGATCCTGACAGCCGCCATACTGAAGACCACCCGCTAATTACATGTTTGGTGCAGATATTTCAGCATACCAAAATGCATTTCCAACATCATTTCCAGTCTTATAGCAGCTGTAAGTACTGTAGTTAAACATATTGTCCGGAAAATGTTTTTATCTTTTTTTTAAAAGATAGTAATTATACTTGTTTGTGGTCAATAGATAATCCGACAAGTCCAAACAGATGTGGGACCATACAGAGTCTCTTATCGGATGTCTTAAATTTGACACCATCGCAAATCTACATGACAGAACAGTTGCAATAGTGTTTTATACAAGGTGCATTAATCAAACTATGCTATATGATCACTGGTCTAAAGCAATTATTTTTTTCCAGAGCGCATGATATAAATAATACTGATGAATAGCTAATTTATATCATTATTATTGTTACAGATGCCAATGTAGCAAGTTGTTATGAACAAGCTATTATGATGGAGACTCAGGCTGCAGTCCAATCAATCACCGGCGGTACTACACTGCCACAGACTACATGTATACACATGGATCCCCTTACGTCCAGTTAGATCAAGTTACATGGTGTGTTTGTTTTTTTACTTTTTCAGTACTTTTCATGACAGAAGCAAGCACAGATCTCACTGATCTGTGCATGCTTCTGCCAAACGTGCACAGTGTAATGAAACAGACATTACAATGTGTGAGTTTTCATTTGTGAAAACTTGAATACACTCGCATAATGTAATAGCCTCAAATTTAAAATCTTGCAGTCTATTACATTGGGCAAGTTTTGCAGCACACTCGCACCTTCTAATGTGAAGGTTTGCTTTTATCCCACACAACTAACTTGCATCACATTACATCCCGCCGATAGTGTAGCACCTAACAATATAACAAATACACAGTGGGACAATTTGAGATTTTAAATCACTTATTCCATTTCTTTTCACACATACTTGTACTTTCAGTATATCGATGCTTTAGTTTCTACATTTCAAAGAGTCACAATAAAGGTTCCTTTCTATTATTAGTGCGCCAAATACAACAATACTTTTATCTTCTCTCTCATGGTCATATCAGTTATTAACCACTTCTTAACTGTTTGATATATTTTCAAAAATGTCCTCAAAATTGCTGCTTTTTAATTATGAAATGATGCAAATAATAGCTATTTAAACAACAATTAGTACAATATTATTACCAAATATGCATCTTTGTAAATAAAATTAAACTGAATAAGGCTGAAACAGTGTAATTTATATAATGTGATCACTTAAAAAAATCAGTTTAGATAGATAGATAGATATTTACTTACAGATGGAGCCATGCTAGTCATGGCTCCGTCTGTGACTAGGGGTGCGCCTATCACATATGAGGCAAACCCCTACAAACTCATAAAAGATTCGTTTAAAAGAGGCACACAAGAAGCAAAAATTGATGAGCATTTAAATTCAAAAAAACTTATGGAAAATATAGAACTAAAAGAAAAATCATCAGGAAAAAGATCACAAAAAAGGAACTATCAGTTCATTGATTCGTCAGATGAGGAAGATCAAGCAATAGATGATTTTTTTAGAAATGGTTTGGGTCACAGAGAAACTGCCAGATCCAATAAAAGATTCCCAGAAGAAGCAAAGAAACAATTATTCATCATAAAAAGAGGCAAGAGAGGAGCAACAAGGACAAAGAAGCAGCAGATAAAAGACATTGATCCGTCAAGCAATGAGAATAAAAACATTTTCAATTTGAGTGATCAAACATTAACATCAGAAGAAATATCAGTTCTGAAAAAGGTTTGAAATTTGCACCACATCCACCATCAGTAAATTTGATTTATTCATTGACACAGAAATTTATTCGCAAATTATGCATTAAAAATATTTTGCTTAGTGCCTAGTCACTAGACAGATTATAAATACAACTACTGAATACCAACATACAGACTTCAGACCTCCATCAAAATTTAATCCAACCCATATGAAAGGACCGCATATGGAAAGTTTCCAAAAACTAGTAGAAAAAGACATCGCTGAACTACCAGAGAAAATGAAAACAAGATTCAACTTTTCAATTAAAGAAAGATAAGGTTTAAAAAGTCTAAAAGATGACAAGAACCTAATAATCAAGCAAGCTGATAAAGGGGGAGGAATCGTACTCTTGAGCAAAGTTCAGTATGAACAAGAACTAGAAAGGCTTTTACCAGAAAATTATTCCTATAAAAAATTAACAGCAGACCCTACAAAAACATTTGAACAACTATTAAATCAGGAATTGACAGAAGGTTTGGAACTTGGTATTATAAACAAAAAAGAATACGATTTCATCAATATACAAAATCCAAAGATACCAATGATTCACTATCTTCCGAAACTACATAAAGATGCCAATAACCCTCCGGGAAGGCCAATAGTATCTTCAATTGGATCTTTAACATCAAATCTTTCAAAATACATAGACTGTTTCCTTCAACCTATGGTTGAATTACAGAGGAGTTTCCTGAAGGATACCATGAGCATGTTACAGCTTCTAGAAGGTGTTAAATGGAATGAGACCTATTTCCTCTGTACTAGTGACATTAATTCACTGTATACATGTATCAACCACGAAGATGGCATGGTTGCTACCAGACATTATCTTTCTACAAAATCAAACTTAAATAATAAACAAATCAATTTCATCCTTGGCAGCATCAACTTCATCCTAAGACACAATTACTTCTGGAACAATGGATAATTCTACTTACAACAGCATGGGACAGCAATGGGAACATCAATTTCCCCCAGTTATGCAAATGTATTTGTCGCAAACTGGGAGGATGAAACCATATGGCAAAGCAATGTATACAAAGAACATATCATTAAGTGGCATTGTTATATCGATTACATTTTCTTTTTATGGGATGGAACAGATCAAAAATTTAAGGAATTTATACAATACACAAATTGCAATAACCTTGATTCGGAATTTACAACATCATACAGTAAAGAAATGTTAGTATTTCTTAATTTGGAAATCTTCATTGAAAATATCAATATTGAGACTAGGATACATTTCACAGAAGTCAATGGTAATAACATGGAGGCCAATTTAAGAGATTGCGACGCAACTGTTCAAAGGATGTATTATTCAATGAACAAAGCCAAGGTCTAAAAAACTAATTTGAATAGAAAACAACTAATTAAATACACACCAAGACAGCCTGAAATAGTGGAATCAAGTTTGTGTTTCATTACCCAATACAACGGCAATTATAAAAAAAGTGGAAGAAATCCTTCTTAAACATTGGCATGTTCTAGAATTAGATGAAGACTTAAAGAAACTTATTCCTACGAGATCGAAAGTCATCTATAAAAAAGGATGCACATTGAATCAAGATCTTACAAGAAGCTTCAGCCCACCTGAGACATTAAAAGTGAAAGAGAATAAAGGTTTTTATTTCTGTCTTAATTGTGTAGGTTGTAGAAACAAAGTGGGAACAACTAAACCTACAAAAGAATTTAAATCAAACCAAAGCATGAATATACCATAAAAGACAAAATAACATGGTCCTGCCCACATATTACTAAATACTGGTCTGAAGTCTTTGACTTCACCAATAAGGTCCTTAACACTCGCCTTACCCCGGACCCTACCTTGGCGTTATTTCATATTGTTCCCTCTTCTATTCCCCCCTACGTCTTAGGCCACATTCTAATTGCTACTCGCACTAACCTGGCCCAGCTCTGGAAACAACCTGTGCATCCCACTTTAATACCAGTTATCCACAAAACAAATCACCACTACCTTATGGAGACTGAATATATCCCCCACAACAACATTGCTTCCCCCTGGAAGAATTGGTCCCTGTGGCAGCAGTTTGTCACTGTTGGCGAGGGATCTCATCACTTTCACAACCTATCTTCAAATGATCACTCTTTCTGTAATTTAATTGAACAACCGGATAGTGAGTAACGAGTCAGTATGTCTACTTCCTGAATTCCCTTCCCAAAATTATTATAGTTCTGCACCTCTCCCTTCTCAACTCAGGTTTTCACTAGGTTTTATATATGTACCTTCCCCCTCTCTTTTCCTCTTTAACAGCCCCTCCTTATTGTGCTATAAAATATGTAAACCTATGTGTTATTACTGTTACATCTCTGTGCTCCTCGCACCAAAAAATTATGATTTCTGCTACTGCATGTATACTTGCTGGGTGTACCATGTCCCTTTCCCCTTTGGATGTTTCTCTTGACTTCTATCTAGATTATGGACGTATATGCATTTTGAATTTACTGTATGCTCCCTGCCCCCCACCCTTCCCTCCTGCACCCCTCTATTTCTACCTCTTTGATATGCTGTATAATGTACTGCTTATTCCCCTCTTTATTTTTGTACCCCATAAAACTGTTATCTTTTTTTCAATAAAAATTATTGTTGTTAAAAAAAAATAACATGTGAAAGTGAAGGAGTAGTTTATTTATTGGAATGTCCATGTGGCATCCAATACATGGTACAAACTAAAATAAAGCTGAAAATTTTAGTGGGAGAACATATAAACAACATTAAAAAAGGAATGACCACCCACAGTGTTACACAACATTTTTTGGAATGTCATCATAAGGGCAGAAATTTGTAGAGATACAAAAAGTAAATCAGGATTGGAGAGGAGGAAGTATTGTGGACTCTGAAAAAAAATGAAACATGCTGGATCTACGCTCTAAAAACCCTACACCAATGGGTATGAACGTTGATTTTGAATTGAACCCTTTCCTTTAATATATCATACACATAAGCACATTACTTACATTACTTTCTACAGTTTTATTTTTATTTTTTTTATTTTATTTAAAGTACAGATTTTCAAAAAGCTAAGTCTTTTATGACATGCAGTTCCCACTATTCTAAAGGACTTCCTGTTACTGGACATGCGTTTTTTTTTTTTATTATATACATATAAAGTTTGATTTGAATATGACCCTTAAATAAGGATCAGGGAACATTAGGCTTTCATCCTCGAAAAAGTAGCACTCAGCTACAAAACGCATTTTAGCCAGGAATGGACCCATCACAGGCATTGTCTCCACGAACTGAGTCTGCACCCATCAGCGGCGTCTGATATTACCAACAGCTGCTGATGCACTGAGAAGTCCCACCGTTAATACATTCCGGCTCACTATGGCTTTCACGGCCGTTCCGACATCATTAGCCGCCGCCGCACCGCTAATTCATCCCTGCTCACCATGGCAGTACTTAAGATAGGGATGTGATGAGCCCATACCAAGCCCCAGACACTGAGCTAACTGAAAACAGACCCAGAGGAACCGCGTGATTAGCACTAACAGGCAGAGTAAGTAGCAATAGCATACTTTTCTGTCAAATGAAAAGTGACAGGTAACCATGCCTTCTCGACACCTACTCTCAGCCTACTCTCTGCCCAGACCCCACCCCCATCACCGCCCATAACACCCCCCCGACACTCCCTGTTTTACACCCATTTTTAATATAAATTGAATATAAATGTCATCATTTGATATCAGTTTTTTCATTAGTCATAGGCCGATCACAAAAGTATCTTGCAAGATGTGTTTTGTCAGATAAGACTCATAGGTTTGAAATAAAGCCACAGTATGTCACACAGTACTGCAATTCGAAAAAAATGGGTGAAAAAAAGCATATTACATTTTAGCAAGACCTGTTGTTTAAGATAAGAAATAGGCCACACGACCTCCCCAGTGCCTTTGTGCAAAATTAACACTTTGATATTACACATATTAAATAATATGTTGGTTTAGTCTTTGACAGCTTTGATAATCCGCGCCAGTATTCAGTGTGCTTAGTTATTATTTATACAGCTTAACTGTAAGACAGTTAATTATAAAGCACTTAATTACAAGACACAGCATTTTGTGTTTTAAAATGACTTTTTTTCTTCTTTTTAACAAGTCATTGGTGATGGGGGAGAGTGAGACTTGCTGTTTAAGATAAGAGCTAGGCTACACAACCTCCCTGCATTTGGTGTTAATAATATTATATGTAGAGATCATTAGGTCAGCTATTTGTAACTTGTCCATTTAAAACAAGTTTTTTTTTTCTTATATTCACCAAATCAGCATTTTGTGTTTTAAAATGGCTTTTTTTTCCTTCTTTTTAACAAGTCACTAGTGCTGGGGGTATAGCAAGAACTGTTGTTTAAGATAAGAAATAGGCCACATGACCTCCCCAGTGCCTTTGTGCAAAATTAACACTTTGATATTACACATATTAAATAATATGTTGGTTTAGTCTTGGACAGCTTTGATAAACTGTGCCAGTATTCAGTGTGCTTAGTTATTATTTATACATCTTAGCTGTAAGACAGTTAATTATAAAGCACTTGATAAAAATAATACAAGATTAGAAGTACTTGACATTTTTTTTACTCATAGGTTTGAAAAAAGCCACAGTATGTCACACAGCACTGCTATTCGAAAAAAATAGCACGGCATCTTGATAAAATTCTCTCTTGCAAATGTATTTTTATTTTTATGTTTAAAGCATATTACATTTTTTCTGACAGCCAAACGACTGCAGTACACAACATTTTTTGGGCAGCGTGCTGTTGCTAATAATAATAATATTCTGTTTTACACGGTGATACATGTAACATACTCCATTCGGTGTTAATAATATTATATGTAGAGATCAATTAGGTCAGATATTTGTAACTTGTCCATTTAAAATAAGGTGTTTTTTTCTTACATTCACCGAATCATTGTTGTGTGGATCATGTTTCTCTTACATAGTATCTGTTGTTGTAGATAAGCTATGCTACACACACCCTGATAGCATTTGTGTTAATAGAAAAGAAAAAAAAACTGTAATACATTTGATGCATTTATGGGCCTCTGGTGACATCTAGTCGTCTATATATAGTTGTACACTACTTGTTGAATGTATTATGTGTGTGAACCATATTATATATTTTTCTATTTTTTATTTATTTTTTAATATATACATGGTCAGGCAAGTCATATACACAGTTAATATATAATATATACATATATACATGTCCAGACATGTCTAGGCAAATAACTTATGTTTGTTAAATTCACAATGTGCAATATATTCACAAAAATATCACCATATCTTGTTTATATTTAATATGAAGAGCGTATAATTTCTAATAAGTTGATAAAATAAAAATAAAAACACTGCACAGCTGGGGAGAAGTTATGTTAATTTTATGAAAAATAGTTTAATTGTACAATGACATATGTGGGCTGTGGCATAGCACAGGGGTTACTGTGTCATTCTGTAGGGCAGCTGAGTCACCAAAATTATTGCTATATAGGTTGTGGCTCAACACTGTATGGACACATGAACTGAAAACTCTCTGGGTCGCTGTCTGTGAGGGAGTGTTGAAATTGTTCACTGAGAAAAAGGTAATAATTACATTTTATTTTATAAATAGCATCAGCGCTATCATGTTAATGCTACTATTATTACTATCATTATTTTATTAATTGTATGGATTTTGTTTTATATATATTTATATATATAAATATATATATATATATATAAATAAGGAACATAGTGATATGTGATGTTATTGTGTATGCATGTTGCTTATAGCATGCTGCAATGATATGCTTGATCTTACTAATTTGTTTAATTTAATATTTTATTAATTGTATGAATTTTGTCATATATGTGTGTTTATATATATATATATATATATATATATATATATAAAAAACATTGTGGTGTGTGCTGTTATTGTGTATGCATGTTGATTATAGCATGTTGCAATGATATGCTTGGTCTTATGAATATCCTTACAAAGAATTAAGGTTCAAAAAGGGTTTTGATTACCTAAAGGATAAAAAAAGGGGCAGACTAGATGGGCCAAGTGGTTCTTATCTGGCGTCAAATTCTATGTTTCTATGTTTCAAATTCTATGTCTTATTAATTTGTTTGCATGATGTTTCATACTTTTGATATGCATTATTCTGATCTATGCTCGGGGGGGTGTTGCTTATAGCATGCTTCAATGATGTTTGGTCTTACTATTTGTTTAAATGTTGTTGCAAATATTGCTTAAATGTTACATACTTTTGTAGTGCATGCTGTTCGTGTGTATGCATGTTGATTATATTTGATTATAGCATGTTGAAATGATATGTTTGGTCTTAATATTTTGTTTAAATGATGTTACATGGTTTTGGAATGCAAGTATGTATACTAAAAATTTATTCTGTTATATGTTGACACGTGTTTTGGATTTTTGTTCTGTTATATTTTGACTGTTGTACTGATTTTAATCCACAAGATGCAGCATTTGGAGCTGCTTCTATTTTGACGGTTGTTCTGGTTTTAATACACAAGATGGTAGCATTTTCAACTGCTTCTATTTTGACTTGTGATCTGTGTATAATACACAAGATGGCAGCACTTAACAACAATTGTGTTTTATAAGTGGTCATTTTAAATAGTGGCATGTGTTACATCTACAAAAGTATAGATAAAATCCAATGACAATGTGTGAATAATTTTATGTATTGCAGAATTGTGCAGAACTGGCTAAAAAGTTTATTTGAGGCAACAATTTGATCATCATAATGCAGGTTTGTGTTTAATTGGTGTTTTATTAATGTTTTATCTGTTTAAAATCTGTAACTTACTTTAAAAATATGTATATAGCAGTATTTTAAAGTTATTTCAGTGAATAATGATTTCAACTCAGAGAGGTTTAAAAATGTATAAAACCATTAACCAGGACACATTAAAAAAAATAAAAATATTTTTTTTATTTTTTTAGAACCAAAAGAGTTGAGCAGACTCTGACAATAATACATTTCAGATTCTGATGAGCTAACTAGTTTTCAATACCAGCCTTTGAAGAGTGATTTAAAAGTATGAACAGCATTTTTATAGTGGATACAAGATTGACATTTATTATTAAAATTATAATTTCCCATATTTAACCAACCACAGGATCTGTAAATGGAGACAAGACAGAAACAAATTAACCAAATGGAGCTAATTACGGGTTCACTACGATATGCCGGCGGTCAGGCTCCCGGCGCCGGGAGCACGACCACTGGCTTACCGACAGTGTGGCAAGCGCAAATGAGCCCCTTGTGGGCTCGCTGCGCTCGCTACGTGCACCACACTATTTTATTCTCCCTCCAGGGGGGTCGTGGACCCCCACGAGGGAGAATAAGTGTCAGTATTCCGGCTGTCAGGATCCCAGCACAGGTCTACTGTGCGCCGGGATCCTGACAGCCAGCATACTGAAGACCACCCGCTAATTACATGTTTGGTGCAGATATTTCAGCATACCAAAATGCATTTCCAACATCATTTCCAGTCTTATAGCAGCTGTAAGTACTGTAGTTAAACATATTGTCCGGAAAATGTTTTTATCTTTTTTTTAAAAGATAGTAATTATACTTGTTTGTGGTCAATAGATAATCCGACAAGTCCAAACAGATGTGGGACCATACAGAGTCTCTTATCGGATGTCTTAAATTTGACACCATCGCAAATCTACATGACAGAACAGTTGCAATAGTGTTTTATACAAGGTGCATTAATCAAACTATGCTATATGATCACTGGTCTAAAGCAATTATTTTTTTCCAGAGCGCATGATATAAATCATACTGATGAATAGCTAATTTATATCATTATTATTGTTACAGATGCCAATGTAGCAAGTTGTTATGAACAAGCTATTATGATGGAGACTCAGGCTGCAGTCCAATCAATCACCGGCGGTACTACACTGCCACAGACTACATGTATACACATGGATCCCCTTACGTCCAGTTAGATCAAGTTACATGGTGTGTTTGTTTTTTTACTTTTTCAGTACTTTTCATGACAGAAGCAAGCACAGATCTCACTGATCTGTGCATGCTTCTGCCAAACGTGCACAGTGTAATGAAACAGACATTACAATGTGTGAGTTTTCATTTGTGAAAACTTGAATACACTCGCATAATGTAATAGCCTCAAATTTAAAATCTTGCAGTCTATTACATTGGGCAAGTTTTGCAGCACACTCGCACCTTCTAATGTGAAGGTTTGCTTTTATCCCACACAACTAACTTGCATCACATTACATCCCGCCGATAGTGTAGCACCTAACAATATAACAAATACACAGTGGGACAATTTGAAATTTTAAATCACTTATTCCATTTCTTTTCACACATACTTGTACTTTCAGTATATCGATGCTTTAGTTTCTACATTTCAAAGAGTCACAATAAAGGTTCCTTTCTATTATTAGTGCGCCAAATACAACAATACTTTTATCTTCTCTCTCATGGTCATATCAGTTATTAACCACTTCTTAACTGTTTGATATATTTTCAAAAATGTCCTCAAAATTGCTGCTTTTTAATTATGAAATGATGCAAATAATAGCTATTTAAACAACAATTAGTACAATATTATTACCAAATATGCATCTTTGTAAATAAAATGACACTGAATAAGGCTGAAACAGTGTAATTTATATAATGTGATCACTTAAAAAAATCAGTTTAGATAGATAGTGTTACGATTCCTGTACTCCAGACTGGAGAAGATCTTATGGCAGGGATCTGAGTACAGGAACAATATACAGGTTGTGGGAGCTGGAGAGCCTAGTAACCCCTGGCGCCCTAACTCCGTTGTCTCGCCCGTGTTATCAGAAATCCCCTGCGAGACTATGGTTGCTTGAGCCCATGGCAGCCGCGTTCGAAGGGCGGATTATGTCTGCCCAACCCCGATGCCCCCGCAGGTCTTAATGGGAGACAAGGGGAAGTCTGAGACAGGGTGATAACAAGGGGCCCTCTGACTAAGCAACCAAGCCAGGGGTTACAAGCTAACTTAACTAAATCAAAAGGTATGTGCGGACTAGCCGCCAGGGAAAAGGACAACCAAAGATCCACTGATCCGACACTCCTATCCGGCACCGCTGGACACCAGAGTGGATCTTGTGGAAGCGGAATCCTCCGCAAAGCTCCAGAACGCAATATAAACAAAATAATAAATTATAGCGGACAAGCCGCAACACACGGCTGCGCCGCGACTCACGAACACCACCAGATGTTAACGGTGCTCGGTCAGACTCCAGGAACAGATGGTAACTTCCGAGTACTGGATCACTGAGAACAGGAACAAACGGATAGACCGGGACTGGGAACTCTCTCTGCAGCAGACACAGGCAAACAGGAAGCTATCACCGGCGTCTGTGAGAAGTCAAAAGGGAGCCTATAACTGTGAGCTCCCCAATCAGGAGCCAGACTGGTAATTACACTAAATGCCGTGCAGCTGCATGCTGCATGGCCAGCACACCCAGATTTGATTACAACAGACCCAGCAACGGGGAACGCGGCCCGAACGTGGCGTCCCCGTTGCTAAGGTCTCGAGCGGCTGCGTGCGCCCGGCGTCAGCGTTGCCAGGGAGCCAGCGGCTGTACGCGCCCGGTGTCCCTGGTTGCTAGGCGCCGGGCTGCACGGCCGCGCGGACCCCGGCGCCTAACAGTACCCCCCCCTTGAGGAGGGGTCAAGGAACCCCTAAATCCGGGTTTCCGAGGAAATTCCTGAAAAAATGCCCTTTTGAGTCTCGGGGCATGAAGGTCCTCATCAAGGACCCACGACCTTTCATCAGGACCATAACCTCTCCAATGCACCAAAAAATAGAGCCGACCCCGGGACAACTTGGAATCGAGAACCTTCTCAACCAAGAACTCCTGCTGACCCTGTACATTAACTGGTGATCTCCCCTGAGGTCTTTTACGAGGAAATCTGCTAGATGAAACATATGGTTTGAGCAAAGAGCAATGGAAGGTATTTCCGATCCGTAAAGTTTTTGGTAGCTGTAACCGGAAAGCAACTGGATTGACTTTCTTGATAATGAGAAATGGTCCAATAAATCTAGGACCCAATCTGGCTCAGGTTTGTCGAAGTTTGATATTGCGAGTCGACAGCCACACCCTGTCTCCTACTTTAAAAGTGCACGGCCGCCGGAGCCTGTCAGAAAATTTTTTTTCTCTGAAAGCTGCTTTTCTGAGAGCAATGTGCACTCTTTTCCAAATAAGTTTAAGATGAGAGGTCAGGGCCAGAGAGGAGACAGAGGAATGTTGGAAAAATGAATTAGCTCTGGGGTGGAAACCAAAAACTGCAAAAAATGGAGATACATTGGTGGAGGAATGACAGGCATTATTATAAGCAAACTCTGCCAATGGAAGAAACTCAGACCAGTCATTTTGGAGTTTGGCCGAGTACAAACGTAAATATTGTTTTAGGGATTGGTTCACTCGCTCAGTCTGTCCATTTGATTGTGGATGATACCCGGAGGTTAATGATAACTTCATTTTTAACGAAGCACAAAAAGACTTCCAAAATTGTGCAATGAATTGTGGACCCCTGTCAGAAACAATATCAGTGGGTAACCCATGGAGTCTGAAAACATGACGGAGGAACAAGACTGCCAATCCCTGAGCAGATGGCAATCGGGGAAGACCAATAAAATGAGCCATCTTACTAAAACGGTCCACTACCACCCATATGACTGTGCATCCAGCTGACAGAGGGAGATCCACCACAAAATCCATGGAGATATGCGACCATGGTCTAAGAGGAACATTCAATGGCATAAGTTGACCAATAGGCAAAGAACGGGGAACTTTATGCTGTGCACAGACCTGACACGAAAAAACAAACTCTTTAATGTCTTTAGAAAGACCAGGCCACCACACTGAGCGGGATACCAATTCCAAAGTTTTAGCGACTCCCAGATGCCCTGCAACTTTGCTATCATGAAATTCCTCCAAAACAGTTGCTCTCAAAAACTCAGGAACAAAAAGACGACCAGCAGGAGTATTTCCCGGAGCTTGATGTTGAAGCAGCTTCAATTGAGAAAAAACATCCTGTGTGAGACCTGCCTGAATGACTGAAGGCGGAAGTATGGGAGTAACAGGACTGTTGTCTTGAACGGGAAGAAAACTGCGTGAGAGGGCATCTGCCTTGGTATTCTTGGAACCAGGTCTGAAGGTGATAAAGAATTTGAAACGAGTAAAAAATAAAGCCCAACGAGCCTGTCGGGCATTCAGTCGCTTAGCTGATTCAATGTATTGAAGATTTTTGTGATCAGTCAAAACTGAAATGGTATGGGTCGCTCCTTCAAGCCAATGTCTCCACTCCTCAAAAGCCCATTTAATAGCCAGCAACTCCCGATTACCAACATCGTAGTTGGATTCAGCAGACGAGAATTTCCTGGACATAAAGGCACAAGGATGTAACTCAAGGGAATCAGGATCCTTCTGAGAAAGGATAGCCCCTACACCAACCTCCGAGGCATCTACCTCAACGATGAAAGGCAATTCTGGGTTGGGATGTCTAAGGACAGGGGCTGAGACAAAGGCTTGTTTCAAGGCCTGAAAAGATGCTTTAGCTTCACATGACCAATTGGTAGGATCTGCTCCCTTCTTAGTGAGTGCCACAATGGGAGCAACTAGGTCAGAAAAAGAGTGAATAAACCTTCTATAGTAGTTTGCAAACCCTAAAAAGCGCTGAATTGCTTTTAAGTTAGTGGGTTGCGCCCAACTCAGGATGGCTTGGAGCTTCTTAGGTTCCATTCGGAATCCCCGAGGGGAAATAATGTACCCTAAAAAGGATACCTCCGTGACGTGAAATTCACACTTCTCCGGTTTGGCATACAAGTGGTTTTCACGTAATTTCTTAAGCACCTGACGCACCTGGGTAACATGTTGTTCTGCAGAGTCAGAATATATCAAAATGTCGTCTAAATAGACCACGACGAATCTTCCCAGAAACTCACGGAGCACATCATTAATGAGATCCTGAAAGACTGCCGGAGCGTTAGATAGGCCAAATGGCATGACCAGATACTCATAGTGGCCTGATTGAGTGCTGAATGCCGTTTTCCACTCATCCCCTGACCTGATTCTAATGAGATTATATGCTCCTCTCAGGTCAATCTTAGAAAAAATAACAGCCGAACGTAGCTGATCAAAAAGGACAGAGATCAGCGGCAGGGGGTAAGTATTCTTTACTGAGATCTTATTCAAGGCTCGAAAGTCAATGCAGGGTCTGAGAGAACCATCCTTCTTCTCTACGAAGAAGAAACCTGCACTCAAAGGGGACTTAGATGGCCTGATAAACCCTTCCTCAAGACTTTCTTTCACATACTCATTCATGGCCACCGTTTCAGGACCAGACAATGCATATAACCTTCCTTTAGGCAACGTGGCACCAGGAATTAATTCAATGGTACAATCATAAGGCCTATGGGGAGGCAAAATATCAGCATTGCCCTTGGAAAACACATCCAAAAAATCCTGGTATTCTCCAGGAATATGTGCGGACCTGGCAGCAGCTACTCGGATAGGAAGTGTAATACATTCTTTATCACAGATGGTACCCCATTGTAGGATCTCCCCAGACTGCCAATCTATGATGGGATTATGAAAGGCCAGCCAAGGGTGACCCAGAACCACAGGAACTGCTGGACAATGGGTAAGAAAAAACTCAATCTTTTCAGAATGTAGAGCTCCCACCGAGAGCAAAACTGGAGGGGTACATAGAGAAATAACCCCATTGGATAAGGGACTCCCATCTAAACCATGCATGGTGATACACCTACCTAAGGTTAGCTGAGGAATACCTAAGGCCTTGGCCCATGTTAAGTCCATAAAGTTTCCTGCAGCTCCACTGTCCACAAAAGCAGAGACCGAGGAACAGAGGCTGTCATAAGAAACTTTAGCAGGAACCAACAGTGAATTATTTGAGGAGATGAGCTGTAGACCAAAGTGAACCCCCTCACTATTCACTTGGTCAGGAAGTTTCCCGACTTGATTGGGCAACTACGGGCAAAATGTCCCTTACCTCCGCAGTACAAACACAGACCAGAATTTTGCCTCCTGTTTCTTTCCTCCGGAGACAATTTGGAGAGACCAATCTGCATAGGCTCCTCCATGTCTACAGGAACGGAAGGAACACAGGGAAAAGAAACTACAGATGCCCCTTTTTCAGTCCTCCGCTCTCTGAGCCGACGATCTATTTTAATAGAGAGCTCCATGAGTTTATCAAGGGTCTCAGGAGCGGGATACTGAAGGAGGCTGTCTTTTATAGATTCAGATAAGCCGAGGCGAAACTGACTGCGCAGGGCAGGGTCATTCCAGCCACAGTCGTTCGACCAACGGCGAAACTCCGTACAATAATTCTCTGCAGGATTCCTACCCTGTCTTAGAGCACGCAACTGACTTTCTGCGGACGCCTCTCTATCAGGGTCGTCATACAATAGCCCTAACGATTTTAGAAAGGCGTCTACAGACGATAAGGCCGGATCGTCTGTCTTTAAACCAAAAGCCCAGGTCTGAGGATCCCCCTGAAGCAGAGAAATTATAATTCCAACCCGCTGAGCCTCCGTACCTGAGGAGACTGGTCTTAAACGAAAATACAGTTTACAAGACTCTTTAAAATTAAAAAACTGTTTTCTATCCCCAGAAAAACGGTCAGGCAGATGCATTTTTGGTTCAGGGATGACCCTCGGGGAAGTCCGTAAGAGATCTTCCTGTGAGCTCACCCGGAGGGACAGATCCTGAACCATCTGGGTAAGTTCCTGAATCTGACTAACTAGAAACTGGCCAGGATTTGGCCCAACACCGGTGGGATTCATGAGACCGACAAAATTCTCCCAACTGGATAAGTGAAAAAATTAACTCCTGTTGAAATTTTTTCTTTTGTGGGCCGGTGATAATGTTACGATTCCTGTACTCCAGACTGGAGAAGATCTTATGGCAGGGATCTGAGTACAGGAACAATATACAGGTTGTGGGAGCTGGAGAGCCTAGTAACCCCTGGCGCCCTAACTCCGTTGTCTCGCCCGTGTTATCAGAAATCCCCTGCGAGACTATGGTTGCTTGAGCCCATGGCAGCCGCGTTCGAAGGGCGGATTATGTCTGCCCAACCCCGATGCCCCCGCAGGTCTTAATGGGAGACAAGGGGAAGTCCGAGACAGGGTGATAACAAGGGGCCCTCTGACTAAGCAACCAAGCCAGGGGTTACAAGCTAACTTAACTAAATCAAAAGGTATGTGCGGACTAGCCGCCAGGGAAAAGGACAACCAAAGATCCACTGATCCGACACTCCTATCCGGCACCGCTGGACACCAGAGTGGATCTTGTGGAAGCGGAATCCTCCGCAAATCTCCAGAACGCAATATAAACAAAATAATAAATTATAGCGGACAAGCCGCAACACACGGCTGCGCCACGACTCACGAACACCACCAGATGTTAACGGTGCTCGGTCAGACTCCAGGAACAGATGGTAACTTCCGAGTACTGGATCACTGAGAACAGGAACAAACGGATAGACCGGGACTGGGAACTCTCTCTGCAGCAGACACAGGCAAACAGGAAGCTATCACCGGCGTCTGTGAGAAGTCAAAAGGGAGCCTATAACTGTGAGCTCCCCAATCAGGAGCCAGACTGGTAATTACACTAAATGCCGTGCAGCTGCATGCTGCACGGCCAGCACACCCAGATTTGATTACAACAGACCCAGCAACGGGGAACGCGGCCCGAACGTGGCGTCCCCGTTGCTAAGGTCTCGAGCGGCTGCGTGCGCCCGGCGTCAGCGTTGCCAGGGAGCCGGCGGCTGTACGCGCCCGGCGTCCCTGGTTGCTAGGCGCCGGGCCGCACGGCCGCGCGGACCCCGGCGCCTAACAGATAGATAGATATTTACTTACAGATGGAGCCATGCTAGTCATGGCTCCGTCTGTGACTAGGGGTGCGCCTATCACATATGAGGCAAACCCCTACAAACTCATAAAAGATTCGTTTAAAAGAGGCACACAAGAAGCAAAAATTGATGAGCATTTAAATTCAAAAAAACTTATGGAAAATATAGAACTAAAAGAAAAATCATCAGGAAAAAGATCACAAAAAAGGAACTATCAGTTCATTGATTCGTCAGATGAGGAAGATCAAGCAATAGATGATTTTTTTTAGAAATGGTTTGGGTCACAGAGAAACTGCCAGATCCAATAAAAGATTCCCAGAAGAAGCAAAGAAACAGTTATTCATCATAAAAAGAGGCAAGAGAGGAGCAACAAGGACAAAGAAGCAGCAGATAAAAGACATTGATCCATCAAGCAATGAGAATAAAACCATTTTCAATTTGAGTGATCAAACATTAACATCAGAAGAAATATCAGTTCTGAAAAAGGTTTGAAATTTGCACCACATCCACCATCAGTAAATTTGATTTATTCATTGACACAGAAATTTATTCGCAAATTATGCATTAAAAAATATTTTGCTTAGTGCCTAGTCACTAGACAGATTATAAATACAACTACTGAATACCAACATACAGACTTCAGACCTCCATCAAAATTTAATCCAACCCATATGAAAGGACCGCATATGGAAAGTTTCCAAAAACTAGTAGAAAAAGACATCGCTGAACTACCAGAAAAAATGAAAACAAGATTCAACTTTTCAATTAAAGAAAGATAAGGTTTAAAAAGTCTAAAAGATGACAAGAACCTAATAATCAAGCAAGCTGATAAAGGGGGAGGAATCGTACTCTTGAGCAAAGTTCAGTATAAACAAGAACTAGAAAGGCTTTTACCAGAAAATTATTTCTATAAAAAATTAACAGCAGACCCTACAAAAACATTTGAACAACTATTAAATCAGGAATTGACAGAAGGTTTGGAACTTGGTATTATAAACAAAAAAGAATACGATTTCATCAATATACAAAATCCAAAGATACCAATGATTTACTATCTTCCGAAACTACATAAAGATGCCAATAACCCTCCGGGAAGGCCAATAGTATCTTCAATTGGATCTTTAACATCAAATCTTTCAAAATACATAGACTGTTTCCTTCAACCTATGGTTGAATTACAGAGGAGTTTCCTGAAGGATACCATGAGCATGTTACAGCTTCTAGAAGGTGTTAAATGGAATGAGACCTATTTCCTCTGTACTAGTGACATTAATTCACTGTATACATGTATCAACCACGAAGATGGCATGGTTGCTACCAGACATTATCTTTCTACAAAATCAAACTTAAATAATAAACAAATCAATTTCATCCTTGGCAGCATCAACTTCATCCTAAGACACAATTACTTCTGGAACAATGGATAATTCTACTTGCAACAGCATGGGACAGCAATGGGAACATCAATTTCCCCCAGTTATGCAAATGTATTTGTCGCAAACTGGGAGGATGAAACCATATGGCAAAGCAATGTATACAAAGAACATATCATTAAGTGGCATTGTTATATCGATTACATTTTCTTTTTATGGGATGGAACAGATCAAAAATTGAAGGAATTTATACAATACACAAATTGCAATAACCTTGATTCGGAATTTACAACATCATACAGTAAAGAAATGTTAGTATTTCTTAATTTGGAAATCTTCATTGAAAATATCAATATTGAGACTAGGATACATTTCACAGTAGTGAATGGTAATAACATGGAGGCCAATTTAAGAGATTGCGACGCAACTGTTCAAAGGATGTATTATTCAATGAACAAAGCCAAGGTCTAAAAAACTAATTTGAATAGAAAACAACTAATTAAATACACACCAAGACAACCTGAAATAGTGGAATCAAGTTTGTGTTTCATTACCCAATACAACGGCAATTCTAAAAAAAGTGGAAGAAATCCTTCTTAAACATTGGCATGTTCTAGAATTAGATGAAGACTTAAAGAAACTTATTCCTACGAGATCGAAAGTCATCTATAAAAAAGGATGCACATTGAATCAAGATCTTACAAGAAGCTTCAGCCCACCTGAGACATTAAAAGTGAAAGAGAATAAAGGTTTTTATTTCTGTCTTAATTGTGTAGGTTGTAGAAACAAAGTGGGAACAACTAAACCTACAAAAGAATTTAAATCAAACCAAAGCATGAATATACCATAAAAGACAAAATAACATGGTCCTGCCCACATATTACTAAATACTGGTCTGAAGTCTTTGACTTCACCAATAAGGTCCTTAACACTCGCCTTACCCCGGACCCTACCTTGGCGTTATTTCATATTGTTCCCTCTTCTATTCCCCCCTACGTCTTAGGCCACATTCTAATTGCTACTCGCACTAACCTGGCCCAGCTCTGGAAACAACCTGTGCATCCCACTTTAATACCAGTTATCCACAAAACAAATCACCACTACCTTATGGAGACTGAATATATCCCCCACAACAACATTGCTTCCCCCTGGAAGAATTGGTCCCTGTGGCAGCAGTTTGTCACTGTTGGCGAGGGATCTCATCACTTTCACAACCTATCTTCAAATGATCACTCTTTCTGTAATTTAATTGAACAACCGGATAGTGAGTAACGAGTCAGTATGTCTACTTCCTGAATTCCCTTCCCAAAATTATTATAGTTCTGCACCTCTCCCTTCTCAACTCAGGTTTTCACTAGGTTTTATATATGTACCTTCCCCCTCTCTTTTCCTCTTTAACAGCCCCTCCTTATTGTGCTATAAAATATGTAAACCTATGTGTTATTACTGTTACATCTCTGTGCTCCTCGCACCAAAAAATTATGATTTCTGCTACTGCATGTATACTTGCTGGGTGTACCATGTCCCTTTCCCCTTTGGATGTTTCTCTTGACTTCTATCTAGATTATGGACGTATATGCATTTTGAATTTACTGTATGCTCCCTGCCCCCCACCCTTCCCTCCTGCACCCCTCTATTTCTACCTCTTTGATATGCTGTATGATGTACTGCTTATTCCCCTCTTTATTTTTGTACCCCATAAAACTGTTATCTTTTTTTCAATAAAAATTATTGTTGTTAAAAAAAAATAACATGTGAAAGTGAAGGAGTAGTTTATTTATTGGAATGTCCATGTGGCATCCAATACATGGTACAAACTAAAATAAAGCTGAAAATTTTAGTGGGAGAACATATAAACAACATTAAAAAAGGAATGACCACCCACAGTGTTACACAACATTTTTTGGAATGTCATCATAAGGGCAGAAATTTGTAGAGATACAAAAAGTAAATCAGGATTGGAGAGGAGGAAGTATTGTGGACTCTGAAAAAAAATGAAACATGCTGGATCTACGCTCTAAAAACCCTACACCAATGGGTATGAACGTTGATTTTGAATTGAACCCTTTCCTTTAATATATCATACACATAAGCACATTACTTACATTACTTTCTACAGTTTTATTTTTATTTTTTTTATTTTATTTAAAGTACAGATTTTCAAAAAGCTAAGTCTTTTATGACATGCAGTTCCCACTATTCTAAAGGACTTCCTGTTACTGGACATGCGTTTTTTTTTTTTTATTATATACATATAAAGTTTGATTTGAATATGACCCTTAAATAAGGATCAGGGAACATTAGGCTTTCATCCTCGAAAAAGTAGCACTCAGCTACAAAACGCATTTTAGCCAGGAATGGACCCATCACAGGCATTGTCTCCACGAACTGAGTCTGCACCCATCAGCGGCATCTGATATTACCAACAGCTGCTGATGCACTGAGAAGTCCCACCGTTAATGCATTCCGGCTCACTATGGCTTTCACGGCCGTTCCGACATCATTAGCCGCCGCCGCACCGCTAATTCATCCCTGCTCACCATGGCAGTACTTAAGATAGGGACGTGATGAGCCCAGACCAAGCCCCAGACACTGAGCTAACTGAAAACAGACCCGGAGGAACCGCGTGATTAGCACTAACAGGCAGAGTAAGTAGCAATAGCATACTTTTCTGTCAAATGAAAAGTGACAGGTAACCATGCCTTCTCGCCACCTACTCTCAGCCTACTCTCTGCCCAGACCCCACCCCCATCACCGCCCATAACACCCCCCCCGACACTCCCTGTTTTACACCCATTTTTAATATAAATTGAATATAAATGTCATCATTTGATATCAGTTTTTTCATTAGTCATAGGCCGATCACAAAAGTATCTTGCAAGATGTGTTTTGTCAGATAAGACTCATAGGTTTGAAATAAAGCCACAGTATGTCACACAGTACTGCAATTCGAAAAAAATGGGTGAAAAAAAGCATATTACATTTTAGCAAGACCTGTTGTTTAAGATAAGAAATAGGCCACACGACCTCCCCAGTGCCTTTGTGCAAAATTAACACTTTGATATTACACATATTAAATAATATGTTGGTTTAGTCTTGGACAGCTTTGATAATCCGCGCCAGTATTCAGTGTGCTTAGTTATTATTTATACAGCTTAACTGTAAGACAGTTAATTATAAAGCACTTAATTACAAGACACAGCATTTTGTGTTTTAAAATGACTTTTTTTCTTCATTTTAACAAGTCATTGGTGATGGGGGAGAGTGAGACTTGCTGTTTAAGATAAGAGCTAGGCTACACAACCTCCCTGCATTTGGTGTTAATAATATTATATGTAGAGATCATTAGGTCAGCTATTTGTAACTTGTCCATTTAAAACAAGTTTTTTTTTTCTTATATTCACCAAATCAGCATTTTGTGTTTTAAAATGGCTTTTTTTTCCTTCTTTTTAACAAGTCGATGCTTTAGTTTCTACATTTCAAAGAGTCACAATAAAGGTTCCTTTCTATTATTAGTGCGCCAAATACAACAATACTTTTATCTTCTCTCTCATGGTCATATCAGTTATTAACCACTTCTTAACTGTTTGATATATTTTCAAAAATGTCCTCAAAATTGCTGCTTTTTAATTATGAAATGATGCAAATAATAGCTATTTAAACAACAATTAGTACAATATTATTACCAAATATGCATCTTTGTAAATAAAATGACACTGAATAAGGCTGAAACAGTGTAATTTATATAATGTGATCACTTAAAAAAATCAGTTTAGATAGATAGATAGATAGATATTTACTTACAGATGGAGCCATGCTAGTCATGGCTCCGTCTGTGACTAGGGGTGCGCCTATCACATATGAGGCAAACCCCTACAAACTCATAAAAGATTCGTTTAAAAGAGGCACACAAGAAGCAAAAATTGATGAGCATTTAAATTCAAAAAAACTTATGGAAAATATAGAACTAAAAGAAAAATCATCAGGAAAAAGATCACAAAAAAGGAACTATCAGTTCATTGATTCGTCAGATGAGGAAGATCAAGCAATAGATGATTTTTTTAGAAATGGTTTGGGTCACAGAGAAACTGCCAGATCCAATAAAAGATTCCCAGAAGAAGCAAAGAAACAATTATTCATCATAAAAAGAGGCAAGAGAGGAGCAACAAGGACAAAGAAGCAGCAGATAAAAGACATTGATCCGTCAAGCAATGAGAATAAAACCATTTTCAATTTGAGTGATCAAACATTAACATCAGAAGAAATATCAGTTCTGAAAAAGGTTTGAAATTTGCACCACATCCACCATCAGTAAATTTGATTTATTCATTGACACAGAAATTTATTCGCAAATTATGCATTAAAAAATATTTTGCTTAGTGCCTAGTCACTAGACAGATTATAAATACAACTACTGAATACCAACATACAGACTTCAGACCTCCATCAAAATTTAATCCAACCCATATGAAAGGACCGCATATGGAAAGTTTCCAAAAACTAGTAGAAAAAGACATCGCTGAACTACCAGAAAAAATGAAAACAAGATTCAACTTTTCAATTAAAGAAAGATAAGGTTTAAAAAGTCTAAAAGATGACAAGAACCTAATAATCAAGCAAGCTGATAAAGGGGGAGGAATCGTACTCTTGAGCAAAGTTCAGTATGAACAAGAACTAGAAAGGCTTTTACCAGAAAATTATTTCTATAAAAAATTAACAGCAGACCCTACAAAAACATTTGAACAACTATTAAATCAGGAATTGACAGAAGGTTTGGAACTTGGTATTATAAACAAAAAAGAATACGATTTCATCAATATACAAAATCCAAAGATACCAATGATTTACTATCTTCCGAAACTACATAAAGATGCCAATAACCCTCCGGGAAGGCCAATAGTATCTTCAATTGGATCTTTAACATCAAATCTTTCAAAATACATAGACTGTTTCCTTCAACCTATGGTTGAATTACAGAGGAGTTTCCTGAAGGATACCATGAGCATGTTACAGCTTCTAGAAGGTGTTAAATGGAATGAGACCTATTTCCTCTGTACTAGTGACATTAATTCACTGTATACATGTATCAACCACGAAGATGGCATGGTTGCTACCAGACATTATCTTTCTACAAAATCAAACTTAAATAATAAACAAATCAATTTCATCCTTGGCAGCATCAACTTCATCCTAAGACACAATTACTTCTGGAACAATGGATAATTCTACTTGCAACAGCATGGGACAGCAATGGGAACATCAATTTCCCCCAGTTATGCAAATGTATTTGTCGCAAACTGGGAGGATGAAACCATATGGCAAAGCAATGTATACAAAGAACATATCATTAAGTGGCATTGTTATATCGATTACATTTTCTTTTTATGGGATGGAACAGATCAAAAATTGAAGGAATTTATACAATACACAAATTGCAATAACCTTGATTCGGAATTTACAACATCATACAGTAAAGAAATGTTAGTATTTCTTAATTTGGAAATCTTCATTGAAAATATCAATATTGAGACTAGGATACATTTCACAGAAGTGAATGGTAATAACATGGAGGCCAATTTAAGAGATTGCGACGCAACTGTTCAAAGGATGTATTATTCAATGAACAAAGCCAAGGTCTAAAAAACTAATTTGAATAGAAAACAACTAATTAAATACACACCAAGACAACCTGAAATAGTGGAATCAAGTTTGTGTTTCATTACCCAATACAACGGCAATTATAAAAAAAGTGGAAGAAATCCTTCTTAAACATTGGCATGTTCTAGAATTAGATGAAGACTTAAAGAAACTTATTCCTACGAGATCGAAAGTCATCTATAAAAAAGGATGCACATTGAATCAAGATCTTACAAGAAGCTTCAGCCCACCTGAGACATTAAAAGTGAAAGAGAATAAAGGTTTTTATTTCTGTCTTAATTGTGTAGGTTGTAGAAACAAAGTGGGAACAACTAAACCTACAAAAGAATTTAAATCAAACCAAAGCATGAATATACCATAAAAGACAAAATAACATGGTCCTGCCCACATATTACTAAATACTGGTCTGAAGTCTTTGACTTCACCAATAAGGTCCTTAACACTCGCCTTACCCCGGACCCTACCTTGGCGTTATTTCATATTGTTCCCTCTTCTATTCCCCCCTACGTCTTAGGCCACATTCTAATTGCTACTCGCACTAACCTGGCCTAGCTCTGGAAACAACCTGTGCATCCCACTTTAATACCAGTTATCCACAAAACAAATCACCACTACCTTATGGAGACTGAATATATCCCCCACAACAACATTGCTTCCCCCTGGAAGAATTGGTCCCTGTGGCAGCAGTTTGTCACTGTTGGCGAGGGATCTCATCACTTTCACAACCTATCTTCAAATGATCACTCTTTCTGTAATTTAATTGAACAACCGGATAGTGAGTAACGAGTCAGTATGTCTACTTCCTGAATTCCCTTCCCAAAATTATTATAGTTCTGCACCTCTCCCTTCTCAACTCAGGTTTTCACTAGGTTTTATATATGTACCTTCCCCCTCTCTTTTCCTCTTTAACAGCCCCTCCTTATTGTGCTATAAAATATGTAAACCTATGTGTTATTACTGTTACATCTCTGTGCTCCTCGCACCAAAAAATTATGATTTCTGCTACTGCATGTATACTTGCTGGGTGTACCATGTCCCTTTCCCCTTTGGATGTTTCTCTTGACTTCTATCTAGATTATGGACGTATATGCATTTTGAATTTACTGTATGCTCCCTGCCCCCCACCCTTCCCTCCTGCACCCCTCTATTTCTACCTCTTTGATATGCTGTATGATGTACTGCTTATTCCCCTCTTTATTTTTGTACCCCATAAAACTGTTATCTTTTTTTCAATAAAAATTATTGTTGTTAAAAAAAAATAACATGTGAAAGTGAAGGAGTAGTTTATTTATTGGAATGTCCATGTGGCATCCAATACATGGTACAAACTAAAATAAAGCTGAAAATTTTAGTGGGAGAACATATAAACAACATTAAAAAAGGAATGACCACCCACAGTGTTACACAACATTTTTTGGAATGTCATCATAAGGGCAGAAATTTGTAGAGATACAAAAAGTAAATCAGGATTGGAGAGGAGGAAGTATTGTGGACTCTGAAAAAAAATGAAACATGCTGGATCTACGCTCTAAAAACCCTACACCAATGGGTATGAACGTTGATTTTGAATTGAACCCTTTCCTTTAATATATCATACACATAAGCACATTACTTACATTACTTTCTACAGTTTTATTTTTATTTTTTTTATTTTATTTAAAGTACAGATTTTCAAAAAGCTAAGTCTTTTATGACATGCAGTTCCCACTATTCTAAAGGACTTCCTGTTACTGGACATGCATTTTTTTTTTTTTATTATATACATATAAAGTTTGATTTGAATATGACCCTTAAATAAGGATCAGGGAACATTAGGCTTTCATCCTCGAAAAAGTAGCACTCAGCTACAAAACGCATTTTAGCCAGGAATGGACCCATCACAGGCATTGTCTCCACGAACTGAGTCTGCACCCATCAGCGGCGTCTGATATTACCAACAGCTGCTGATGCACTGAGAAGTCCCACCGTTAATGCATTCCGGCTCACTATGGCTTTCACGGCCGTTCCGACATCATTAGCCGCCGCCGCACCGCTAATTCATCCCTGCTCACCATGGCAGTACTTAAGATAGGGACGTGATGAGCCCAGACCAAGCCCCAGACACTGAGCTAACTGAAAACAGACCCGGAGGAACCGCGTGATTAGCACTAACAGGCAGAGTAAGTAGCAATAGCATACTTTTCTGTCAAATGAAAAGTGACAGGTAACCATGCCTTCTCGCCACCTACTCTCAGCCTACTCTCTGCCCAGACCCCACCCCCATCACCGCCCATAACACCCCCCCCGACACTCCCTGTTTTACACCCATTTTTAATATAAATTGAATATAAATGTCATCATTTGATATCAGTTTTTTCATTAGTCATAGGCCGATCACAAAAGTATCTTGCAAGATGTGTTTTGTCAGATAAGACTCATAGGTTTGAAATAAAGCCACAGTATGTCACACAGTACTGCAATTCGAAAAAAATGGGTGAAAAAAAGCATATTACATTTTAGCAAGACCTGTTGTTTAAGATAAGAAATAGGCCACACGACCTCCCCAGTGCCTTTGTGCAAAATTAACACTTTGATATTACACATATTAAATAATATGTTGGTTTAGTCTTGGACAGCTTTGATAATCCGCGCCAGTATTCAGTGTGCTTAGTTATTATTTATACAGCTTAACTGTAAGACAGTTAATTATAAAGCACTTAATTACAAGACACAGCATTTTGTGTTTTAAAATGACTTTTTTTCTTCATTTTAACAAGTCATTGGTGATGGGGGAGAGTGAGACTTGCTGTTTAAGATAAGAGCTAGGCTACACAACCTCCCTGCATTTGGTGTTAATAATATTATATGTAGAGATCATTAGGTCAGCTATTTGTAACTTGTCCATTTAAAACAAGTTTTTTTTTTCTTATATTCACCAAATCAGCATTTTGTGTTTTAAAATGGCTTTTTTTTCCTTCTTTTTAACAAGTCGATGCTTTAGTTTCTACATTTCAAAGAGTCACAATAAAGGTTCCTTTCTATTATTAGTGCGCCAAATACAACAATACTTTTATCTTCTCTCTCATGGTCATATCAGTTATTAACCACTTCTTAACTGTTTGATATATTTTCAAAAATGTCCTCAAAATTGCTGCTTTTTAATTATGAAATGATGCAAATAATAGCTATTTAAACAACAATTAGTACAATATTATTACCAAATATGCATCTTTGTAAATAAAATGACACTGAATAAGGCTGAAACAGTGTAATTTATATAATGTGATCACTTAAAAAAATCAGTTTAGATAGATAGATAGATAGATATTTACTTACAGATGGAGCCATGCTAGTCATGGCTCCGTCTGTGACTAGGGGTGCACCTATCACATATGAGGCAAACCCCTACAAACTCATAAAAGATTCGTTTAAAAGAGGCACACAAGAAGCAAAAATTGATGAGCATTTAAATTCAAAAAAACTTATGGAAAATATAGAACTAAAAGAAAAATCATCAGGAAAAAGATCACAAAAAAGGAACTATCAGTTCATTGATTCGTCAGATGAGGAAGATCAAGCAATAGATGATTTTTTTAGAAATGGTTTGGGTCACAGAGAAACTGCCAGATCCAATAAAAGATTCCCAGAAGAAGCAAAGAAACAATTATTCATCATAAAAAGAGGCAAGAGAGGAGCAACAAGGACAAAGAAGCAGCAGATAAAAGACATTGATCCGTCAAGCAATGAGAATAAAACCATTTTCAATTTGAGTGATCAAACATTAACATCAGAAGAAATATCAGTTCTGAAAAAGGTTTGAAATTTGCACCACATCCACCATCAGTAAATTTGATTTATTCATTGACACAGAAATTTATTCGCAAATTATGCATTAAAAAATATTTTGCTTAGTGCCTAGTCACTAGACAGATTATAAATACAACTACTGAATACCAACATACAGACTTCAGACCTCCATCAAAATTTAATCCAACCCATATGAAAGGACCGCATATGGAAAGTTTCCAAAAACTAGTAGAAAAAGACATCGCTGAACTACCAGAAAAAATGAAAACAAGATTCAACTTTTCAATTAAAGAAAGATAAGGTTTAAAAAGTCTAAAAGATGACAAGAACCTAATAATCAAGCAAGCTGATAAAGGGGGAGGAATCGTACTCTTGAGCAAAGTTCAGTATGAACAAGAACTAGAAAGGCTTTTACCAGAAAATTATTCCTATAAAAAATTAACAGCAGACCCTACAAAAACATTTGAACAACTATTAAATCAGGAATTGACAGAAGGTTTGGAACTTGGTATTGTAAACAAAAAAGAATACGATTTCATCAATATACAAAATCCAAAGATACCAATGATTTACTATCTTCCGAAACTACATAAAGATGCCAATAACCCTCCGGGAAGGCCAATAGTATCTTCAATTGGATCTTTAACATCAAATCTTTCAAAACACATAGACTGTTTCCTTCAACCTATGGTTGAATTACAGAGGAGTTTCCTGAAGGATACCATGAGCATGTTACAGCTTCTAGAAGGTGTTAAAGGAATGAGACCTATTTCCTCTGTACTAGTGACATTAATTCACTGTATACATGTATCAACCACGAAGATGGCATGGTTGCTACCAGACATTATCTTTCTACAAAATCAAACTTAAATAATAAACAAATCAATTTCATCCTTGGCAGCATCAACTTCATCCTAAGACACAATTACTTCTGGAACAATGGATAATTCTACTTGCAACAGCATGGGACAGCAATGGGAACATCAATTTCCCCCAGTTATGCAAATGTATTTGTCGCAAACTGGGAGGATGAAACCATATGGCAAAGCAATGTATACAAAGAACATATCATTAAGTGGCATTGTTATATCGATTACATTTTCTTTTTATGGGATGGAACAGATCAAAAATTGAAGGAATTTATACAATACACAAATTGCAATAACCTTGATTCGGAATTTACAACATCATACAGTAAAGAAATGTTAGTATTTCTTAATTTGGAAATCTTCATTGAAAATATCAATATTGAGACTAGGATACATTTCACAGAAGTCAATGGTAATAACATGGAGGCCAATTTAAGAGATTGCGACGCAACTGTTCAAAGGATGTATTATTCAATGAACAAAGCCAAGGTCTAAAAAACTAATTTGAATAGAAAACAACTAATTAAATACACACCAAGACAACCTGAAATAGTGGAATCAAGTTTGTGTTTCATTACCCAATACAACGGCAATTATAAAAAAAAGTGGAAGAAATCCTTCTTAAACATTGGCATGTTCTAGAATTAGATGAAGACTTAAAGAAACTTATTCCTACGAGATCGAAAGTCATCTATAAAAAAGGATGCACATTGAATCAAGATCTTACAAGAAGCTTCAGCCCACCTGAGACATTAAAAGTGAAAGAGAATAAAGGTTTTTATTTCTGTCTTAATTGTGTAGGTTGTAGAAACAAAGTGGGAACAACTAAACCTACAAAAGAATTTAAATCAAACCAAAGCATGAATATACCATAAAAGACAAAATAACATGGTCCTGCCCACATATTACTAAATACTGGTCTGAAGTCTTTGACTTCACCAATAAGGTCCTTAACACTCGCCTTACCCCGGACCCTACCTTGGCGTTATTTCATATTGTTCCCTCTTCTATTCCCCCCTACGTCTTAGGCCACATTCTAATTGCTACTCGCACTAACCTGGCCCAGCTCTGGAAACAACCTGTGCATCCCACTTTAATACCAGTTATCCACAAAACAAATCACCACTACCTTATGGAGACTGAATATATCCCCCACAACAACATTGCTTCCCCCTGGAAGAATTGGTCCCTGTGGCAGCAGTTTGTCACTGTTGGCGAGGGATCTCATCACTTTCACAACCTATCTTCAAATGATCACTCTTACTGTAATTTAATTGAACAACCGGATAGTGAGTAACGAGTCAGTATGTCTACTTCCTGAATTCCCTTCCCAAAATTATTATAGTTCTGCACCTCTCCCTTCTCAACTCAGGTTTTCACTAGGTTTTATATATGTACCTTCCCCCTCTCTTTTCCTCTTTAACAGCCCCTCCTTATTGTGCTATAAAATATGTAAACCTATGTGTTATTACTGTTACATCTCTGTGCTCCTCGCACCAAAAAATTATGATTTCTGCTACTGCATGTATACTTGCTGGGTGTACCATGTCCCTTTCCCCTTTGGATGTTTCTCTTGACTTCTATCTAGATTATGGACGTATATGCATTTTGAATTTACTGTATGCTCCCTGCCCCCCACCCTTCCCTCCTGCACCCCTCTATTTCTACCTCTTTGATATGCTGTATGATGTACTGCTTATTCCCCTCTTTATTTTTGTACCCCATAAAACTGTTATCTTTTTTTCAATAAAAATTATTGTTGTTAAAAAAAAATAACATGTGAAAGTGAAGGAGTAGTTTATTTATTGGAATGTCCATGTGGCATCCAATACATGGTACAAACTAAAATAAAGCTGAAAATTTTAGTGGGAGAACATATAAACAACATTAAAAAAGGAATGACCACCCACAGTGTTACACAACATTTTTTGGAATGTCATCATAAGGGCAGAAATTTGTAGAGATACAAAAAGTAAATCAGGATTGGAGAGGAGGAAGTATTGTGGACTCTGAAAAAAAATGAAACATGCTGGATCTACAATCTAAAAACCCTACACCAATGGGTATGAACGTTGATTTTGAATTGAACCCTTTCCTTTAATATATCATACACATAAGCACATTACTTACATTACTTTCTACAGTTTTATTTTTATTTTTTTTATTTTATTTAAAGTACAGATTTTCAAAAAGCTAAGTCTTTTATGACATGCAGTTCCCACTATTCTAAAGGACTTCCTGTTACTGGACATGCGTTTTTTTTTTTATTATATACATATAAAGTTTGATTTGAATATGACCCTTAAATAAGGATCAGGGAACATTAGGCTTTCATCCTCGAAAAAGTAGCACTCAGCTACAAAACGCATTTTAGCCAGGAATGGACCCATCACAGGCATTGTCTCCACGAACTGAGTCTGCACCCATCAGCGGTGTCTGATATTACCAACAGCTGCTGATGCACTGAGAAGTCCCACCGTTAATGCATTCCGGCTCACTATGGCTTTCACGGCCATTCCGACATCATTAGCCGCCGCCGCACCGCTAATTCATCCCTGCTCACCATGGCAGTACTTAAGATAGGGACGTGATGAGCCCAGACCAAGCCCCAGACACTGAGCTAACTGAAAACAGACCCGGAGGAACCGCGTGATTAGCACTAACAGGCAGAGTAAGTAGCAATAGCATACTTTTCTGTCAAATGAAAAGTGACAGGTAACCATGCCTTCTCGCCACCTACTCTCAGCCTACTCTCTGCACAGACCCCACCCCCATCACCGCCCATAACACCCCCCCCCCGACACTCCCTGTTTTACACCCATTTTTAATATAAATTGAATATAAATGTCATCATTTGATATCAGTTTTTTCATTAGTCATAGGCCGATCACAAAAGTATCTTGCAAGATGTGTTTTGTCAGATAAGACTCATAGGTTTGAAATAAAGCCACAGTATGTCACACAGTACTGCAATTCGAAAAAAATGGGTGAAAAAAAGCATATTACATTTTAGCAAGACCTGTTGTTTAAGATAAGAAATAGGCCACACGACCTCCCCAGTGCCTTTGTGCAAAATTAACACTTTGATATTACACATATTAAATAATATGTTGGTTTAGTCTTGGACAGCTTTGATAATCCGCGCCAGTATTCAGTGTGCTTAGTTATTATTTATACAGCTTAACTGTAAGACAGTTAATTATAAAGCACTTAATTACAAGACACAGCATTTTGTGTTTTAAAATGACTTTTTTTCTTCTTTTTAACAAGTCATTGGTGATGGGGGAGAGTGAGACTTGCTGTTTAAGATAAGAGCTAGGCTACACAACCTCCCTGCATTTGGTGTTAATAATATTATATGTAGAGATCATTAGGTCAGCTATTTGTAACTTGTCCATTTAAAACAAGTTTTTTTTTCTTATATTCACCAAATCAGCATTTTGTGTTTTAAAATGGCTTTTTTTTCCTTCTTTTTAACAAGTCACTAGTGCTGGGGGTATAGCAAGAACTGTTGTTTAAGATAAGAAATAGGCCACATGACCTCCCCAGTGCCTTTGTGCAAAATTAACACTTTGATATTACACATATTAAATAATATGTTGGTTTAGTCTTGGACAGCTTTGATAAACTGTGCCACTATTCAGTGTGCTTAGTTATTATTTATACATCTTAGCTGTAAGACAGTTAATTATAAAGCACTTGATAAAAATAATACAAGATTAGAAGTACTTGACATTTTTTTTACTCATAGGTTTGAAAAAAGCCACAGTATGTCACACAGCACTGCTATTCGAAAAAAATAGCACGGCATCTTGATAAAATTCTCTCTTGCAAATGTATTTTTATTTTTATGTTTAAAGCATATTACATTTTTTCTGACAGCCAAACGACTGCAGTACACAACATTTTTTGGGCAGCGTGCTGTTGCTAATAATAATAATATTCTGTTTTACACGGTGATACATGTAACATACTCCATTCGGTGTTAATAATATTATATGTAGAGATCAATTAGGTCAGATATTTGTAACTTGTCCATTTAAAATAAGGTGTTTTTTTCTTACATTCACCGAATCATTGTTGTGTGGATCATGTTTCTCTTACATAGTATCTGTTGTTGTAGATAAGCTATGCTACACACACCCTGATAGCATTTGTGTTAATAGAAAATAAAAAAAAACTGTAATACATTTGATGCATTTATGGGCCTCTGGTGACATCTAGTCGTCTATATATAGTTGTACACTACTTGTTGAATGTATTATGTGTGTGAACCATATTATATATTTTTCTATTTTTTATTTATTTTTTAATATATACATGGTCAGGCAAGTCATATACACAGTTAATATATAATATATACATATATACATGTCCAGACATGTCTAGGCAAATAACTTATGTTTGTTAAATTCACAATGTGCAATATATTCACAAAAATATCACCATATCTTGTTTATATTTAATATTAAGAGCGTATAATTTCTAATAAGTTGATAAAATAAAAATAAAAACACTGCACAGCTGGGGAGAAGTTATGTTAATTTTATGAAAAATAGTTTAATTGTACAATGACATATGTGGGCTGTGGCATAGCACAGGGGTTACTGTGTCATTCTGTAGGGCAGCTGAGTCACCAAAATTATTGCTATATAGGTTGTGGCTCAACACTGTATGGACACATGAACTGAAAACTCTCTGGGTCGCTGTCTGTGAGGGAGTGTTGAAATTGTTCACTGAGAAAAAGGTAATAATTACATTTTATTTTATAAATAGCATCAGCGCTATCATGTTAATGCTACTATTATTACTATCATTATTTTATTAATTGTATGGATTTTGTTTTATATATATTTATATATATAAATACATATATATATATATATATAAATAAGGAACATAGTGATATGTGATGTTATTGTGTATGCATGTTGCTTATAGCATGCTGCAATGATATGCTTGATCTTACTAATTTGTTTAATTTAATATTTTATTAATTGTATGAATTTTGTCATATATGTGTGTTTATATATATATATATATATATATATAAAACATTGTGGTGTGTGCTGTTATTGTGTATGCATGTTGATTATAGCATGTTGCAATGATATGCTTGATCTTATGAATATCCTTACAAAGAATTAAGGTTCAAAAAGGGTTTTGATTACCTAAAGGATAAAAAAAGGGGCAGACTAGATGGGCCAAGTGGTTCTTATCTGGCGTCAAATTCTATGTTTCTATGTTTCAAATTCTATGTCTTATTAATTTGTTTGCATGATGTTTCATACTTTTGATATGCATTATTCTGATCTATGCTCGGGGGGGGTGTTGCTTATAGCATGCTTCAATGATGTTTGGTCTTACTATTTGTTTAAATGTTGTTGCAAATATTGCTTAAATGTTACATACTTTTGTAGTGCATGCTGTTCGTGTGTATGCATGTTGATTATATTTGATTATAGCATGTTGAAATGATATGTTTGGTCTTAATATTTTGTTTAAATGATGTTACATGGTTTTGGAATGCAAGTATGTATACTAAAAATTTATTCTGTTATATGTTGACACATGTTTTGGATTTTTGTTCTGTTATATTTTGACTGTTGTACTGATTTTAATCCACAAGATGCAGCATTTGGAGCTGCTTCTATTTTGACGGTTGTTCTGGTTTTAATACACAAGATGGTAGCATTTTCAACTGCTTCTATTTTGACTTGTGATCTGGGTATAATACACAAGATGGCAGCACTTAACAACAATTGTGTTTTATAAGTGGTCATTTTAAATAGTGGCATGTGTTACATCTACAAAAGTATAGATAAAATCCAATGACAATGTGTGAATAATTTTATGTATTGCAGAATTGTGCAGAACTGGCTAAAAAGTTTATTTGAGGCAACAATTTGATCATCATAATGCAGGTTTGTGTTTAATTGGTGTTTTATTAATGTTTTATCTGTTTAAAATCTGTAACTTACTTTAAAAATATGTATATAGCAGTATTTTAAAGTTATTTCAGTGAATAATGATTTCAACTCAGAGAGGTTTAAAAATGTATAAAACCATTAACCAGGACACATTAAAAAAAATAAAAATATTTTTTTATTTTTTTTAGAACCAAAAGAGTTGAGCAGACTCTGACAATAATACATTTCAGATTCTGATGAGCTAACTAGTTTTCAATACCAGCCTTTGAAGAGTGATTTAAAAGTATGAACAGCATTTTTATAGTGGATACAAGATTGACATTTATTATTAAAATTATAATTTCCCATATTTAACCAACCACAGGATCTGTAAATGGAGACAAGACAGAAACAAATTAACCAAATGGAGCTAATTACGGGTTCACTACGATATGCCGGCGGTCAGGCTCCCGGCGCCGGGAGCCCGACCACTGGCTTACCGACAGTGTGGCAAGCGCAAATGAGCCCCTTGTGGGCTCGCTGCGCTCGCTACGTGCACCACACTATTTTATTCTCCCTCCAGGGGGGTCGTGGACCCCCACGAGGGAGAATAAGTGTCAGTATTCCGGCTGTCAGGATCCTAGCGCAGGTCTACTGTGCGCCGGGATCCCGACAGCTGGCATACTGAAGACCACCCGCTAATTACATGTTTGGTGCAGATATTTCAGCATACCAAAATGCATTTCCAACATCATTTCCAGTCTGATAGCAGCTGTAAGTACTGTAGTTAAACATATTGTCCGGAAAATGTTTTTATCTTTTTTTTTAAAAGATAGTAATTATACTTGTTTGTGGTCAATAGATAATCCGACAAGTCCAAACAGATGTGGGACCATACAGAGTCTCTTATTGGATGTCTTAAATTTGACACCATCGCAAATCTACATGACAGAACAGTTGCAATAGTGTTTTATACAAGGTGCATTAATCAAACTATGCTATATGATCACTGGTCTAAAGCAATTATTTTTTTCCAGAGCGCATGATATAAATCATACTGATGAATAGCTAATTTATATCATTATTATTGTTACAGATGCCAATGTAGCAAGTTGTTATGAACAAGCTATTATGACGGAGACTCAGGCTGCAGTCCAATCAATCACCGGCGGTACTACACTGCCACAGACTATCGACGATGACGTAGCCAATTTTCGTTGCTCAACACCACTGAACTACAGCCTAAAAGATGCTGAACCATTGATTATGAATTATGCATATTGTAATTCCAAGCCAAACAAACAAAAGAGAGGTATGCCACGCACAACACAGTGGGGTCGTGATCTAAATACTAAGCAGTATGGCAAAAGTCTGAAAAGAAAACTTCCCTATTCAGATGACATTCCAGCTAAGCGGCAACGCCTCTCAGTGATACATGATGACAACAGTGCTGAAATGCACAGTACACATAGCCTTAGTGACTATGCAATCCAGGACATTATCACAATTCCAGACACACCGGAAAATGAACATGCTGCCGGTACTAGTATTAATATTATAGTACCTGCAAAGAAATCTTGTAGAGTCTCAAGAAAAAAAAGTAATAATAACAAGTTTAGGCCAATGACACAAACTGAGATTATAAAATATCTGACACACAGGCTAGCCATATAACTATAACAGATACTCAGCAAGAAACCCTTTATACATACAGTATACAAAATAATTCAGAACCACTGAACAACCGGGGTTTTGCGGGGTCTGCATAACCTGGTTCTGCAGTATCAGAAGACGCTGTTCTAGAGACAGACGTTGTTGCATCACCTGACATTGTTATGCCGGTTGCTGCAACAATGTCTAATGTAGTGAACATTCAACAAAATACAAACAAAGTAGCAGAAATACAATACTATGCTTTGATGGGTAGACTATGGAAAGATGTCATGTTCATGGAGCAGATAACAAAATCCATATCTAGACTCATGAAGATGCTTAGCAGTTAAAGGCCATCACAGGTTTTTGAAAAATGTATTACTCCGTATATTGATGCCACAGCAAAAATTAGAAAACACTCAGACAAAACATGGTCATTTGTAAAGGAAAATATACATTACTTTGCTGAAGAACCGAAATGACTAGAACTGGTAGGCCGAAGTATGAAACATGTATTTCCAATCTGTAAACAGGCAAATCAAATAAAAAATGCTGTAATGTGAAAATTGTCATATAAAGATTCATACAGGCTATCAAAAGTAAAACAATCAATAGCTATGTAATTTAAATTCAGAAAACGTGATTTTCTGAGACAGCAGTTAAGCAACATGGCTACTGACTGAAATTATGACCTACTGCTGGGCTCCGTGATAGGTATAGAGCATAAGCCAACACAGACAGATCATATTACGCCAAACCAACTGCCAACACTTCCAGATATTATTGCACCATCATCTTCACCAGTACAAGGCATTATTGATCACGTCGACTCACCTGTACATGGTGCTGCACATAGGGCTGAGTCACCCAGTAATTACGAGGAAATGCACCCTGTTTTTTTAGAACCTATTGATAGCTTTGAATGTCAACACCCAAATTTCAGAGCAATATAATTCCATCATCATTATCATTTTGTCAATTTGAACAGGGTTACATCTTTTGTTCAGGGTATTCGGTCTGTACATGATGCTATTCATGCTATGCTTGATAACTTCCTGGTTGGCGTAGATCCTAATGACCGTGTCCAGTTAAGGTTGGAGGGTGGAGGTTTACATAATTCAATTTATTCACATAGGAAGCCGCACGAGACACTAGATGCCATTAGTTTCTTGAATCAAATAACGAACACGCTTCCAAGTAATGCTGAATTCTTAATATCAGAGGGATTAAGATTTGTGATCAGTGTTCTTAAGAACAGAATAGTAGGTGCGTTAACAGGGCGGAGCATGAGTCATAAACCATAAACATAAACATAAACCATAGACATAAACATAAACCTTATTATTGAAAAACGATCGCTTTTGTTGTATGATTTTAACAACATTGGTAACAATCTGTGTCTGGCCGCTAGTGTCTGCAAACTACTGGACAAAGATAACGCCAATGATTTTGTGATACATAAAAGAGCTCAAGACCTTCATGATGCTTTGAATCTTCCATATGACAAAGCAATTGGATTTAGCGATGTGGCGCTATTTGAAAAACAATTATTAGTAACAATTAAAATAATGTATTACAGTAATGGAGATTGGCATTACTTTTGCACAGATAGTCCGTACAAACAGAAAATAATTTTCATATTATGGCACAATAATCACTTCTACGGCATTCTAGACATTAAAACTTTTGTAGGGGCCCGATTCTTTTGCACATTTTGTCACACAGCGTACCATCTCAAAAATAACCACGAATGCCTATTCTTTTGTAAGTCGTGCCTCAGACAGGATTGTGTTGATTCTGTTATGTCTGCACTAAGGTGCTGGGTGTGTAGGGTATTTTGCCGGTCAACTGAATGTTTAGAGACACACAAGTCTCTAGCATTGTCTCACAAGATATCTTGTCTTGAACGATTGTATTGTGATCAGAGTGCGAAGTACACCACACCATCCCATTACTGCCAGGGTATGAAATGTCCTATATGCAAGGTATATATTGATGGTTTTGTGGATCATTTATTTTATATACAATGCATCAAACCTGAGAAACTTACAAAGAAATACAAATTTTATGATTTTGAGTGCATAAAAAAAAAAAAACAGGTGTTCACATACCAAATTACTGTTATGCTCTAACACTAATGGATGAGGAATCCTGGGAGTTTAGGGCCTTCCCTGCATTGATGATTTTGTAAAAACATTCATGAGACCGAAATTTGCGGATTAAACATTCATAGCCCATAATGTAGGGCATTATGATGCGTACTTTGTAATGCGGCAGTTAATTAAGAAGTAAATTAAGATCAATGTGCTGGCGCAAGGTCGTAAACTATTGTGCATAATGGCAACCGAATTAAAAATAACATTTATAGACTCTTTAAATTTTTTGTCCGTGCGTCTCAGTCGATTACCAAAAGCGATGGGTTTTGATGAAGTCAAAGGTAATTTTCCACATTTATTTAACACATCCGCTAACAAAATTACATAGGGATGATGACATCAGTAGAATATTTTGGTGTGCAGTATATGATGGCTGATGAGAAAACAGATTTTACATATTGGTATGAAAAAAGCAACCACAACCCCTTTAACTTTCAGGTTGAACATGCCCGCTACTGTAAGGCGGATGTCAAAATTTTACAAAAAGCGTGTATATTTTTCAGAAATGCTGTTATAGCTATGACAGAACAAGAAATTGTAATCACTAAGAAGAAGGGTGACATCATTGTTAAGAATCATGTTGATCCCTTTCAACTTACAACTTTAACGTCGGTTTGCATGACCATGTACCAATGCAAGTTTTTAAAGGAAAATACTCTGGCACTTGTACCGGGCGATAACTACCACAAAACTCAGAAGCGTTACTCAACACTAGAGATGTGCACCGGAAATTTTTCGGGTTTTGTGTTTTGGTTTTGGGTTCGGTTCCGCGGCCGTGTTTTGGGTTCGAACGCGTTTTGGCAAAACCTCACCGAATTTTTTTTGTCGGATTCGGGTGTGTTTTGGATTCGGGTGTTTTTTTCAAAAAACCCTAAAAAACTGCTTAAATCATAGAATTTGGGGGTCATTTTGATCCCAAAGTATTATTAACCTCAATAACCATAATTTCCACTCATTTTCAGTCTATTCTGAACACCTCACACCTCACAATATTATTTTTAGTCTTAAAATTTGCACCGAGGTCGCTGGATGGCTAAGCTAAGCGACCCAAGTGGCCGACACAAACACCTGGCCCATCTAGGAGTGGCACTGCAGTGTCATGCAGGATGGCCCTTCCAAAAAACACTCCCCAAACAGCACATGACGCAAAGAAGAAAAAAAAGAGGCGCAATGAGGTAGCTGTGTGACTAAGCTCAGCGACCCAAGTGGCCGACACAAACACCTGGCCCATCTAGGAGTGGCACTGCAGTGTCACGCAGGATGGCCCTTCCAAAAAATACTCCCCAAATAGCACATGACGCAAAGAAGAAAAAAAAGAGGCGCAATGAGGTAGCTGTGTGAGTAAGCTAAGCGACCCTAGTGGCCGACACAAACACCTGGCCCATCTAGGAGTGGCACTGCAGTGTCACGCAGGATGGCCCTTCCAAAAAACACTCCCCAAACAGCACATGACGCAAAGAAAAATTAAAGAAAAAAGAGGTGCAAGATGGAATTGTCCTTGGGCCCTCCCACCCACCCATATGTTGTATAAACAGGACATGCACACTTTAACCAACCCATCATTTCAGTGACAGGGTCTGCCACACGACTGTGACTGAAATGACGGGTTGGTTTGGACCCCCACCAAAAAAGAAGCAATTAATCTCTCCTTGCACAAACTGGCTCTACAGAGGCAAGATGTCCACCTCATCATCATCCTCCGATTCATCACCGTGTACATCCCCCTCCTCACAGATTATCAATTCGTCCCCACTGGAATCCACCATCTCAGCTCCCTGTGTACTTTGTGGAGGCAATTGCTGCTGGTCAATGTCTCCACGGAGGAATTGATTATAATTCATTTTAATGAACATCATCTTCTCCACATTTTCTGGAAGTAACCTCGTACGCCGATTGCTGACAAGGTGAGCGGTGGCACTAAACACTCTTTCGGAGTACACACTTGTGGGAGGGCAACTTAGGTAGAATAAAGCCAGTTTCTGCAAGGGCCTCCAAATTGCCTCTTTTTCCTGCCAGTATACGTACGGACTGTCTGACGTGCCTACTTGGATGCGGTCACTCATATAATCCTCCACCATTCTTTCAATGGAGAGAGAATCATATGCAGTGCCAGTAGACGACATGTCCGTAATCGTTGGCAGGTCCTTCAGTCCGGAGCAGATGTCAGCATCAGCAGTCGCTCCAGACTGCCCTGCATCACCGCCAGCGGGTGGGCTCGGAATTCTGAGCCTTTTCCTCGCACCCCCAATTGCGGGAGAATGTGAAGGAGGAGCTGTTGACCGATCAAGTTCCACTTGACTTGATAATTTTCCCACCAGCAGGTCTTTGAACCCCTGCAGACTTGTGTCTGCCGGAAAGAGAGATACAACGTAGGCTTTAAATCTAGGATCGAGCACGGTGGCCAAAATGTAGTGCTCTGATTTCAACAGATTGACCACCCGTGAATCCTGATTAAGCGAATGAAGGGCTCCATCCACAAGTCCCACATGCCTAGCGGAATCGCTATGTCTTAGCTCCTCCTTCAATGTCTCCAGCTTCTTCTGCAAAAGCCTGATGAGGGGAATGACCTGACTCAGGCTGGCAGTGTCTGAACTGACTTCACGTGTGGCAAGTTCAAAAGGTTGCAGAACCTTTCACAACGTTGAAATCATTCTCCACTGCGCTTGAGACAGGTGCATTCCACCTCCTTTGCCTATATCGTGGCCAGATGTATAGGCTTGAATGGCCTTTTGCTGCTCCTCCATCCTCTGAAGCATATAGAGGGTTGAATTCCACCTCGTTACCACTTCTTGCTTCAGATGATGGCAGGGCAGGTTTAGGCGTTTTTGGTGTTGCTCCAGTCTTCTGTACGTGGTGCCTGTACGCCGAAAGTGTCCCGCAATTCTTCTGGCCACCGACAGCATCTCTTGCACGCCCCTCTCGTTTTTTAAATAATTCTGCACCACCAAATTCATGGTATGTGCAAAACATGGGACGTGCTGGAATTTGCCCAGATATAATGCACGCACAATATTGCTGGCATTGTCCGATGCCACAAATCCACAGGAGAGTCCAATTGGGGTAAGCCATTCTGCGATGATCTTCCTCAGTTGCCGTAAGAGGTTTTCAGCTGTGTGCGTATTCTGGAAAGCGGTGATACAAAGCGTAGCCTGCCTAGGAAAGGGTTGGCGTTTGAGAGATGCTGCTACTGGTGCCGCCGCTGCTGTTCTTGCGGCGGGAGTCAATACATCTACCCAGTGGGCTGTCACAGTCATATAGTCCTGAGTCTGCCCTGCTCCACTTGTCCACATGTCCGTGGTTAAGTGGACATTGGGTACAACTGCATTTTTTAGGACACTGGTGAGTCTTTTTCTGAGGTCTGTGTACATTTTCGGTATCGCCTGCCTAGAGAAATGGAACCTAGATGGTATTTGGTACCTGGGACACAGTACCTCAATCAAGTCTATAGTTGGCTCTGAAGTAAAGATGGATACCGGAACCACGTTTCTCACCGCCCAGGATGCCAAGGCCTCAGTTATCCGCTTTGCAGCAGGATGACTGCTGTGATATTGCATCTTCCTCGCAAAGGACTGTTGGACAGTCAATTGCTTGGTGGAAGTAGTAAAAGTGGTCTTACGACTTCCCCTCTGGGATGACCATCGATTCCCAGCAGCAACAACAGCAGCGCCAGCAGCAGTAGGCGTTACACTCACGGATGCATCGGAGGAATCCCAGGCAGGAGAGGACTCGTCAGAATTGCCAGTGACATGGCCTGCAGGACTATTGGCATTCCTGGGGAAGGAGGAAATTGACACTGAGGGAGTTGGTGGGGTGGTTTGCGTGAGCTTGGTTACAAGAGGAAGGGATTTACTGGTCAGTGGACTGCTTCCGCTGTCGCCCAAAGTTTTTGAACCTGTCACTGACTTATGATGAATGCGCTGCAGGTGACGTATAAGGGAGGATGTTCCGAGGTGGTTAACGTCCTTACCCCTACTTATTACAGCTTGACAAAGGCAACACACGGCTTGACACCTGTTGTCCGCATTTTTGTTGAAATACTTCCACACCGAAGAGCTGATTTTTTTGGTATTTTGACCAGGCATGTCAATGGCCATATTCCTTCCACGGACAACAGGTGTCTCCCCGGGTGCCTGACTTAAACAAACCACCTCACCATCAGAATCCTCCTGGTCAATTTCCTCCCCAGCGCCAGCAACACCCATATCCTCCTCATCCTGGTGTACTTCAACACTGACATCTTCAATCTGACTATCAGGAACTGGACTGCGGGTGCTCCTTCCAGCACTTGCAGGGGGCGTGCAAATGGTGGAAGGCGCATGCTCTTCCCGTCCAGTGTTGGGAAGGTCAGGCATTGCAACCGACACAATTGGACTCTCCTTGTGGATTTGTGATTTCGAAGAACGCACAGTTCTTTGCTGTGCTTTTGCCAGCTTAAGTCTTTTCATTTTTCTAGCGAGAGGCTGAGTGCTTCCATCCTCATGTGAAGCTGAACCACTAGCCATGAACATAGGCCAGGGCCTCAACCGTTCCTTGCCACTCCGTGTGGTAAATGGCATATTGGCAAGTTTACGCTTCTCCTCCGACGATTTTAATTTAGATTTTTGAGTCCTTTTTTTACTGATATTTTGTGTTTTGGATTTTACATGCTCTGTACTATGACATTGGGCATCGGCCTTGGCAGACGACGTTGATGGAATTTCATCGTCTCGGCCATGACTAGTGGCAGCAGCTTCAGCACGAGGTGGAAGTGGATCTTGATCTTTCCCTATTTTTGGAACCTCAACATTTTTGTTCTCCATATTTTAATAGGCACAACTAAAAGGCACCTCAGGTAAACAATGGAGATGGATGGATACTAGTTTACTTATGGATGACGAGTGACTGACAACACAGAGGTAGCTACAGCCGTGGACTACCGTACTGCGTCTGCTAGTATAGAGATGATAATTAATGATATAAAAAAAATATATATATAACTACTGTAGGTATATATAATATAATGACGGACCTGGTGGACACTGTCAGCAGACTGCTAAACTACTAGTATGAAGAAGGTAGAAAAAAAACCCCCACCACAGGTAGGTAGGTATACAATTATGGACGAGTGACGACACAGAGGTGGGTACAGCCGTGGCCTATTGTACTGCGTCTGCTAGTATAGATAATATACTAAATATATTACTACTGTAGGTATATAATATAATGATGGACCTGGTGGACAATGTCAGCAGACTCCTAAACTACTAGTATGAAGAAGATAGAAAATAAAACCCCACCACAGGTAGGTAGGTATACAATTATGGACGAGCACTGATGACACAGAGATAGCCACAGCCGTGGACTACCGTACTGCGTCTGCTAGTATAGATAATATACTAAATATATTACTACTGTAGGATTATAATGACGGACCTGGTGGACACTGTCAGCAGACTCCTAAACTAGTAGTATGAAGAAGATAGAAAAAAAACCCCCACCACAGGTAGGTAGGTATACAATTATGGACGAGCACTGACGACACAGAGATAGCCACAGCCGTGGACTACCGTACTGCGTCTGCTAATATAGAGATGAAACATAACTTTTATTTATCCATTAAAATATGAAAATATAACAAACATAACATAAAGAACTACACACTGATCTAAAAACTATTATTATTACAACACAACTATACCTATGTGTTGATTACCAAGCAATTTAGTTTATTATTAATAAATCAATACCCTCTGTAGGTATGCCACTACCATATAATTTGTTGTGAACATCAGAAATTGTGGCTGCACCCAGGATTATTGTGATAAAAGTTTGTTCCGCACTGTACCTAAAATTAGGTTAAATTTAGGGAATTATCATCTCAGCATACACAGGCAATCTAACTCTGCTACCGGTATTACATGGCGAGTTCTACACATTCATTGTCTAACTCTGGTTAATAATTTAACTGAAAAGTAATGACAATTAAAGGAAAAACCTGGACCCAATTTGCCAGAATTGTTAAAACAATTACAGGTTGAGTATCCCTTATCCAAAATGCTTGGGACCAGAGGTATTTTGGATATGGGATTTTTCCGTATTTTGGAATAATTGTATACCATAATGAGATATCATGGCAATGGGACCTAAATCTAAGCACAGAATGCATTTATGTTTTATATACACCTTATACACACAGCCTGAAGGTAATTTTAGCCAATATTTTTTATAACTTTGTGCATTAAACAAAGTGTGTCTACATTCACACAATTCATTTGTTTCATATACACCTTATATACACAGTCTGAAGGTAATTTAATACAATATTTTTAATAACTGTGTGTATTAAACAAAGTTCGTGTACATTGAGCCATCAAAAAACAAAAGTTTCACTATCTCACTCTCACTCAAAAAAGTCCGTATTTCGGAATATTCCGTATTTCGGATATTTGGATATGGGATACTCAACCTGTACAACTAAACACTGTGTACCTTTATATTATTCCTTTTCCGTAAATACAATGAGTAAGGATTAGGAGGAAAGATCAGCAACTCATAACCAGTTACTTCTGCTGTCTATCCGTCATGAGTTAGGACAAGATTGTCGACACAGCGGCCGGTAGATGAGAGAGCAGCGGTCTGAGTTTTTAGCTGATTGGAAGAAAGACAGAAGCCGTACTGCTTTCCCCGTTAGGATGCTCACAGTGTCCTGATATCAAAAGACATTGCAGTACATTATGCCATGATTCAGGAATGAGTGTTGACCGAAAGAGTAATAGATCACAGTAATTGCTAATTAGTGTACCATTAATTGGGTCTATTGATTAGCATAATTTGCATAAACAATTCTTTTTCCTGGTAGTATAGAAAATTCATAGAACATTACACCATAACAGGTCAGCATAAGATAAAGTCCTTGGTACACATGTCTGCACACTTCATCAATCTCTAAAAAAGAGCTGCTAAATCACAGTAAATTGTTTAAACTGTTTTAATCGAAACCAATTAGTGTGAATCACACCATATTAAAGCTAGGTTCCTGTTTGTAATCTTGTTACAGTGTTTATATGATGATAAATACAATTGTATCGAATCTAAGTAACAAGGTTTTAAACAATTACAAAAAGTTGTTTGTAAGAACTGGTGTTTGTAAGAACTGGTGCAATCCCGCCGCAAAGACCTATCACGGCAATCCCGCTGCAAAGACCTGTCTAACCACTGGCTCAATCAATACCCTCCGCTCCACCCGGGACCGCTCGTCCTAGATGCATACACGGTAAACATTTCGGCCAGCTCTCATCCACGATTACGGTGCAGCGTCCCTGCAATGTCTCCTGATATCAGGGAGCTGCAACCGCTCTAACGTGGACAGCAGTACGGCCACCTTCACTTCTTTTCTTACAGACGATACCTGATCTGCCCCTATACACTCGTTCACCGTCCGCTGTATTGGTCCTGAGACCCTAATTCATGAAGGGAAAACGGCTGTACGGAGTGGTCAGGTCTGCTGTAATTATTGTCTATTCTCCCTCGCTAACACCAGTTCTTACAAACAACTTTTTGTAATTGTTTAAAACCTTGTTACTTAGATTCGATACAATTGTATTTATCATCATATAAACACTGTAACAAGATTACAAACAGGAACCTAGCTTTAATATGGTGTGATTCACACTAATTGGTTTCGATTAAAACAGTTTAAACAATTTACTGTGATTTAGCAGCTCTTTTTTAGAGATTGATGAAGTGTGCAGACATGTGTACCAAGGACTTTATCTTATGCTGACCTGTTATGGTGTAATGTTCTATGAATTTTCTATACTACCAGGAAAAAGAATTGTTTATGCAAATTATGCTAATCAATAGACCCAATTAATGGTACACTAATTAGCAATTACTGTGATCTATTACTCTTTCGGTCAACACTCATTCCTGAATCATGGCATAATGTACTGCAATGTCTTTTGATATCAGGACACTGTGAGCATCCTAACGGGGAAAGCAGTACGGCTTCTGTCTTTCTTCCAATCAGCTAAAAACTCAGACCGCTGCTCTCTCATCTACCGGCCGCTGTGTCGACAATCTTGTCCTAACTCATGACGGATAGACAGCAGAAGTAACTGGTTATGAGTTGCTGATCTTTCCTCCTAATCCTTACTCATTGTATTTACGGAAAAGGAATAATATAAAGGTACACAGTGTTTAATTGTAATTGTTTTAACAATTCTGGCAAATTGGGTCCAGGTTTTTCCTTTAATTGTCATTACTTTTCAGTTAAATTATTAACCAGAGTTAGACAATGAATGTGTAGAACTCGCCATGTAATACCGGTAGCAGAGTTAGATTGCCTGTGTATGCTGGGATGATAATTCCCTAAATTTAACCTAATTTTAGGTACAGTGCGGAACAAACTTTTATCACAATAATCCTGGGTGCAGCCACAATTTGTGATGTTCACAACAAATTATATGGTAGTGGCATACCTACAGAGGGTATTGATTTATTAATAATAAACTAAATTGCTTGGTAATCAACACATAGGTATAGTTGTGTTGTAATAATAATAGTTTTTAGATCAGTGTGTAGTTCTTTATGTTATGTTTGTTATATTTTCATATTTTAATGGATAAATAAAAGTTATGTTTTATGACGACTAGGACATTAATAACCCTGTCTTGGATTTCTAAGAGTGCCCCCAAAATAGAGTCTTCTTTTCTTTCTATTTCCACTTTGACTTTCTGACTCTGGGGAGCAACACCAACCTCTGCCTGTGACGGATTTCCACAGCAAATATAGGTATCTGGTTTGTAGACCCTTCTTATATATTCTTTAACTATATTTATAGTAAGAAAGGGTTCTTTTCTTGTTGCGGATCTTCTCAACTGTCTGTTTCTAATTGTCACAACTGAGGGCCTGAGCTGACGGGAGGCAGCCTCAGTTGTAGGGGCTGAGATGTACCGGAACCTGGGAGGTTGTATCAGACCCCTGGACATGTAAGTAACATGAATAATAACTGCCCGAAGGCGTGACCACGACAACTTGGATAAAAGTCAATGATGTTTATTATGACAACTCCGCAACACAGCAGCAGTAAAAGAAACCGTAAAAGTCAGCAAAGAATAAATACAGTTCCTGGGTACTACAGGATGGCAGGAGCCACAGGGCACTGGTAGTGTGAGATAGTTCTTATGATCTTCTAGATGGAAAGTCCTTACCAGGCCCGACTGTAGCAATGGAGATAACCCAGGATTGTGCCAGCTGGTGTTCCAGGAAAAGCTGGGTTGCTGAAGATAAAACAGCTGCTGTGGATACTGGCTGGAACCAGACTGTTGTTAGCACGGAGTGGATACTGGCTGGAACCAGTTAAATAATAAATGAACTTGGGAGCGATGAAATATGAACTGAAATGTAGAACTTGAGAGCGGAGAAATAATAATACCGGTGGAGAGTGGTAAAGTGTAGAAAGGACACCGGCCCTTTAAGGGAAGCAGTACTCTGCTGGAAGCTGAGCTGGAAGCAGGTAATGTTGTAGCTGGAAACAGATGAATCCACAATGGATTGGAGAGTCAGGCTACACCGCAGGTGGAATGCTGGTGCGGGTCTCTATGGTGGAAGTCTTAAAACAGGAGCTGGAACCTGGAAGACAATCACAGGAGAGAGACAAACAGGAACTAGGTTTGACAACCAAAGCACTGACGCCTTCCTTGCTCAGGCACAGTGTATTTATACCTGCAGCAAGGAAGGGATTGGCTAGGCAATTATGCAGATTATCAATACTGAGAACAGATTGGTGGAAATGATCAGCTGACAGAATCCAAGATGGCTGCGCCCATGCAGACACTTGGAGGGAAGTTTGGTTTGTAATCCATGTGGTAATGAAAACAGTAATGGCGGCGCCGGCCACCGGAGACAGGAGGCGCCAGACTGACAGATGCACATCCAACCACGCGGACACAGCGGAGACCGCGGCTGACGTAATCGCCACTCAGACACTCTGCATGCAGAAGAGCAGGGACGGCGGCGGAGGCCGCGGGAGACGCCATGCCAGGTGTAATATGGTGTTTACTGTGACAGCGTCCCAGAGTGACAGGAGAGGATACAGGAATGTACACATCAGGATAACAGATGGGATCCGGTCCTGGAGCGCTGAGCCAGCCTTAGGAGGCATCTGATGGGTAAGAAATGGCGTCCAGATATCCGGATCGTGACAGCACCCCCCCCTTTAGGAGTGGCCCCAGGACACTTCTTTGGCTTTTGAGGAAACTTGGAATGGAATCTCCGGACCAAGGCAGGAGCATGGACATCAGAAGCATTGGTCCATGAACGTTCCTCAGGACCATAACCCTTCCAGTCAATAAGATATTGTAGTTGACCGTAACGGTGACGTGAGTCCAAGATCTTGGCCACTTCATACTCAACGCCTCGTTGAGTTTGGACTTTCGGAGTTGGAGGAAGTGAGGAATGAAACCGATTCAAGATCAGCGGTTTCAACAGGGAAACATGGAATGTCCAGGGTATTTTTAAGAAGGGAGGCAACTGGAGTCTGTAAGCAACAGGATTGATGACTTGTTCAATCTTGAAAGGACCGATATAGCGAGGTGCAAACTTCATACTGGGAACTCTTAACCTCAAATTCTTCGTGGATAACCATACCCGATCACCCACCTTGAGAGCAGGAACTGCTCGACGCTTCTTATCCGCAAACTTCTTGACCCTGAACGATGCCTTGAGCAGAGCTGATCGTACGCTCTTCCAGATATTGGCAAACTGATGCAAGGTGATATCCACTGCGGGAACAGAAGTTGCTGGAAGCGGTTGGAACTCAGGGACTTTAGGGTGGAATCCAAAGTTAGTGAAGAATGGTGTTGAAGCAGATGAAGAATGATACTGGTTGTTATGACAGAACTCGGCCCAGGGAAGTAATTGAACCCAGTCATCTTGAGAGGAGGACACATAGATGCGGAGGAAGGCCTCCAAGTCCTGATTCACCCTCTCGGTTTGACCATTGGTCTGAGGATGGTAAGCCGTGGAAAACTTTAGCTTGACTTGGAGGACTTGACATAAACTTCGCCAGAATTTGGCTGTGAATTGAACTCCTCGATCTGAGATAATTTCTTCAGGAAGACCGTGGAGTCGGAAGATCTCTTGTATGAATACTTGAGCCAACTTGGAAGCTGACGGAAGACCGGTGAGAGGAATGAAGTGTGCCATCTTGGTGAACCGGTCAACTACCACCCATATGGTATTGAACTTGTTGCACATGGGTAAGTCTGTAATGAAATCCATCGACAAGTGGGTCCATGGTCGACGGGGAATGGATAGTGGAACCAGTTGCCCCGCAGGCGACTGGCGGGATACTTTATGTTGGGCACACTTTGGGCAAGATGCAATAAACTCCAAGACGTCCTTTTTCAGAGTTGGCCACCAATAGGACCTAGAGATAAACTCCAGGGTTTTTTGGATACCTGTATGTCCGGCAAAACGGGAAGCATGGGCCCAATGCATGAGCTTCTTCCTTAGCATCGGCTTCACAAAACTTTTCCCTGATGGGGGCGTAGAGTCCATCCCTACCGTGAAGAATGCCAACGGATTTATAATAGGATGCTTGTCTGAAGACTCTGACTCATTTTCTTGCTCCCATGAGCGGGAAAGGGCATCGGCCTTGCGATTCTGAGAGCCCGGACAGAACTGGAGTTTAAAGTCGAACCTGGAAAAGAAAAGTGCCCATCTGGCCTGACGGGGGTTGAGACATTGTGCGCCCTTCAGGTATAAAAGGTTCTTGTGGTCTGTAAGTATGGTGATTGAATGAGAAGCTCCCTCCAACAGATACCTCCACTCTTCTAGAGCGAGCTTGATGGCTAGCAACTCCTGGTCGCCAATGGCATAGTTGCGCTCAGCTGGGGAGAACTTCCGGGAGAAGAAACTGCAAGGGTGTAAATGGCCATCTTTAGCCCTCTGAGATAACACCGCTCCTACTCCAACGGAGGAGGCATCCACCTCTAAGATGAAAGGAGAGTCGATGTCAGGCTGTTTCAGAACAGGCGCAGAGATGAACCTTTGTTTTAAAAGATGAAATGCTTGCATGGCTTCTTCAGACCACTTGGACGGGTTAGCACCCTTCTTAGTGAAAGCAGTAATAGGCGCCACAATGGTGGAAAAGTCTCGTATAAACTTTCGGTAATAGTTGGCGAACCCTAAGAACCTCTGGACCCCTTTGAGGGTTAAGGGTACCGGCCAATTTTGGATTGCTTGTAGTTTCTCAGGATCCATCTCTAGTCCGGAACCGGACACAATGTACCCTAGAAACGGAATGGACTTGACTTCAAAGACGCATTTTTCTAATTTGCAATAGAGATGATTGACACGGAGACGGGACAGAACCTCTTTAACCCAAAAACGATGTTCCTCTAAATCGTTGGCAAAAATGAGAATATCGTCTAGATAGACCACTACATGACGGTATAGAATGTCTCTGAAGATCTCATTGACAAAATGCTGGAAGACAGCTGGAGCATTGCTCAATCCGAAGGGCATGACGAGGTACTCATAATGTCCGTCACGGGTGTTAAAGGCGGTCTTCCACTCGTCACCCTCACGGATCCGGATGAGATTGTATGCACCTCGCAAGTCCAGCTTTGTAAAGATGGTAGCTCCGCTAACTCTGTCAAAGAGCTCAGTAATCAGGGGTAAAGGATAACGGTTCTTGATGGTAATGTCGTTCAAACCTCTGTAGTCGATGCACGGCCGCAGACCACCATCTTTCTTTTTTACAAAAAAGAAGCCTGCGCCGGCTGGAGAAGAAGAAGGTCGAATGAACCCCTTTGCTAGGTTCTCTTTAATATATTCCTCCATAGAATGCGTCTCAGGCAGAGACAACGGATAAGTTCGGCCTCGAGGTGGAACCTTCCCTGGAACGAGATCAATCGGACAGTCCCATTCTCTATGAGGAGGAAGGATATCAGCAGAAGCTTTACTGAACACATCCGTGAAATCTTGATATGAAGGAGGTGGAACATCAGACGACCTGGGGGAGGAAGAACAGACAGGCAATACTTTAAACAAACATGTCTCAGCACAGGAGGAACCCCATGCCAGGATTTGCGTAGTCGTCCAATCAATTGTAGGATTGTGAAGACGGAGCCATGGAAGGCCCAGGACCACAGGATGTGTGGCTCTTGGAATCACTAAAAAAGAAATAAGTTCGGAATGAAGAACTCCCACTCTCAGACGAACTGGTAGAGTCCTTAAAGAAATAACTGCATCAAAAATTTTGCTGCCATCCACGGCAGTTAAAGAAATGGACGAAGGGAGTCTCTCGGTGGGTAGGGACCACCGTTTAACATAGGCTTCGGTAATAAAGTTCCCAGCTGCTCCGGAATCAAGGAGGGCAATGACGTTCCGATAACGTTGAGCAACTTGAAGCGAGACTGGGAGATTACAATCTTGAGGAGATGGAGAGGAGATCATTACTCCTAGCCGGCCCTCTCCTTGGCGAGCTAGGATTTGGAGTTTCCCGGACGTTTGGGACAGGCATTAATGGTGTGAGACGGAGCAGCACAATAGAGACAGAGAAACTCGGAGAGACGTCTTCGGCGCTCAGCGGGAGTTAAACGGGAACGGCCAAGTTGCATGGGCTCATCTTTAGATGGTGACAGTTGACGAGGAGGAGGAGCAGAAGATTTTGGAGCAGATGATCTTCCACGCTCAGTTGCTCTCTCTCTGAAACGTAAATCAACTTTCGTGCAGAGTGAGATTAGCTCATCTAACTTAGAAGGTAAGTCTCTGGTAGCTAACTCATCTTTAATACGCTCAGATAAGCCATGCCAGAATGCAGCATACAGGGCCTCGTCGTTCCATGCCAGTTCGGATGCCAGGATCTGGAACTGTATCAGATATTGTCCTACAGTACGTGACCCCTGGCGTAAACGGAGAATCTCGGATGAAGCTGAGGTTACCCGGCCTGGCTCGTCGAAGATGCACCTGAATGTTGACACGAAGGCAGTGTAGGAAGATAGCAGGGTGTCGGACCTCTCCCATAATGGTGATGCCCAATCAAGGGCTGAGCCACTGAGAAGAGAAATAATGTAGGCAATTTTTGTACGGTCACTGGGAAAATTGCCAGGTTGTAGCTCAAACTGAATCTCACACTGGTTGAGAAATCCCCTGCAGAATCTTGGAGATCCGTCAAATTTTGCTGGCATTGGAAGATGAAGACGTGGAGCAGAAATGGGTAAGGTGGGTGGGGTTATAGCTGGAGTCACTGTGGTTGACGCACCAGACGCGCCTGATCCACGGAGAGTTGTCTGAATCCCATCCAGCCGAGTAGAGAGATCCTGGAGACAGCGGATGATGTGGCCCTGTGCAGCCTCCTGATGTTCTAGTCGGGCTGCCAGTTCTTGCATTGGCCTGGCCGCTTGATCCTGGTCTCCGGCTGGATTCATTAGGTCAGTGCTTACTGTCACAACTGAGGGCCTGAGCTGACGGGAGGCAGCCTCAGTTGTAGGGGCTGAGATGTACCGGAACCTGGGAGGTTGTATCAGACCCCTGGGCATGTAAGTAACATGAATAATAACTGCCCGAAGGCGTGACCACGACAACTTGGATAAAAGTCAATGATGTTTATTATGACAACTCCGCAACACAGCAGCAGTAAAAGAAAACGTAAAAGTCAGCAAAGAATAAATACAGTTCCTGGGTACTACAGGATGGCAGGAGCCACAGGGCACTGGTAGTGTGAGATAGTTCTTATGATCTTCTAGATGGAAAGTCCTTACCAGGCCCGACTGTAGCAATGGAGATAACCCAGGATTGTGCCAGCTGGTGTTCCAGGAAAAGCTGGGTTGCTGAAGATAAAACAGCTGCTGTGGATACTGGCTGGAACCAGACTGTTGTTAGCACGGAGTGGATACTGGCTGGAACCAGTTAAATAATAAATGAACTTGGGAGCGATGAAATATGAACTGAAATGTAGAACTTGAGAGCGGAGAAATAATAATACCGGTGGAGAGTGGTAAAGTGTAGAAAGGACACCGGCCCTTTAAGGGAAGCTGTACTCTGCTGGAAGCTGAGCTGGAAGCAGGTAATGTTGTAGCTGGAAACAGATGAATCCACAATGGATTGGAGAGTCAGGCTACACCGCAGGTGGAATGCTGGTGCGGGTCTCTATGGTGGAAGTCTTGAGACAGGAGCTGGAACCTGGAAGACAATCACAGGAGAGAGACAAACAGGAACTAGGTTTGACAACCAAAGCACTGACGCCTTCCTTGCTCAGGCACAGTGTATTTATACCTGCAGCAAGGAAGGGATTGGCTAGGCAATTATGCAGATTATCAATACTGAGAACAGATTGGTGGAAATGATCAGCTGACAGAATCCAAGATGGCTGCGCCCATGCAGACACTTGGAGGGAAGTTTGGTTTGTAATCCATGTGGTAATGAAAACAGTAATGGCGGCGCCGGCCACCGGAGACAGGAGGCGCCAGACTGACAGATGCACATCCAACCACGCGGACACAGCGGAGGGCGCGGCTGACGTAATCGCCACTCAGACACTCTGCATGCAGAAGAGCAGGGACGGCGGCGGAGGCCGCGGGAGACGCCATGCCAGGTGTAATATGGTGTTTACTGTGACAGCGTCCCAGAGTGACAGGAGAGGATACAGGAATGTACACATCAGGATAACAGATGGGATCCGGTCCTGGAGCGCTGAGCCAGCCTTAGGAGGCATCTGATGGGTAAGAAATGGTGTCCAGATACCCGGATCGTGACACTAATATAGAGATGATAAAGATGATAGAGATGAAAAAAAAAATATAACACTACTGTAGGTAAATATTTATATAATATAATGACGGACCTGCTGGACACTGTCAGGAGAATGCGTTTATACTATAGAATAAAAAAAAAACACCACAGGAGTGTTTAACTTTTTCAGGCAGACAATATGCTGGTGGTCACTGGCAGCAAAAGTGTGCACTGTACTCCTGCTATTACTGCACCCCAGTCTCCCCCACAATTCAGCTGTGTGAGCAGTGAGCGCTCAGCACAGTCAGATATACATAGATGATATATCATGCAGCACACTGAGGCTGAGCACAGATATGGTATGTGACTGTGTATCGTTTTTTTTCAGGCAGAGAACGGATTATAAATAAAACTGGTGGTCACTATCAGCAAAACTCTGCACTGTACTGAGTACTCCTAATGCTCCCCAAAATTAGTAAATCAAGTGTCTCTCTAATCTATTCTAAACGGAGAGGTCGCCAGCCACGTCCTCTCCCTATCAATCTCAATGCACGTGTGAAAATGGCGGAGACGCGCGGCTCCTTATATAGAATCCGAGTCTCGCGAGAATCCGACAGCGGGATGATGACGTTCGGGCGCGCTCGGGTTAACCGAGCAAGGCGGGAGGATCCGAGTCTGCTCGGATCCGTGCAAAAAAGGCTGAAGTTCGGGCGGGTTCGGATTCCAAGGAACCGAACCCGCTCATCTCTACTCAACACCCGCCATACATTGGTTGATGTACATAGAACACAAAGAAGGTATAAACATAAGGTATGCTTTCCAAGGTGGTGAAAGGAAAGTTGTAAACTCACCTGGATGGTTATGCCGTGATTAATGGCGTACCCATGGCATTTGAATTTCATGGTTGTTTTTATCACGGTTGTGGTGCGTGTTACAATGCCAGTGTGAGATAGTGCACCTGCTACTTTTTCCCTCTGTACACTTTGATGAAAACAAACTGACTAAAACAACCTGTGGTCAAATGCAACACAAGACACATGTGAGAATGAACTTTCTTAAAAAAAATTGGGAATGTGAATGGAAAAAAATGTTAGAGTCTGATGCAAGTCTACAGGATTTTCTAAGTGGTAAAGACTTACCAGATCTCTTGGATCCTCATGCAGCACTTTACAGCGGTCGTACAAATGCCATAAATCTGTATCACAAAACACAAGAAGACGAGCAGATGCACTATGATTTTACCAGTCTGTACCCATTTGTCAACCAAACCAAAACTTATCCAATACAGCATCCGAAAATCATATATCATGAATTTGAGGATATTACAACAGATTTCGGTATTGCCAAAGTAAAAGTGTACCCGCCCAGGGGCCTTTTCTTTTCGGTTCTACCTGTTAAAATGCATGGTAAACTGATGTTTCCTTTATGTCGCACATGCGCCGATTCTGGTCAGACAGAGGCTTGTGGCCATAATAAGGACAGCAGAGCAATCACAGGTATGTGGTCTACTCCTGAATTAAAACTGGCTGTAGACAAGGGGTAAAAAGTGTGTCAAATCTATGAGGTGTGGCATTTTGATGAACGATCTGACGATTTGTTTTCAGATAACATTAAAATACATCTCAGGGATAAACAAGAGGCTTCTGGTTATCCTGAATGGTGTACAGACTTTGAGAAACGCCAAGCGTATATAGATGCCTATCAAAAAAATGAAGGTGTGTCTTTAAGACCCGATCACATAGAAATCAATCCTGCAAAAAGACAAATTTCAAAATTGTTTTTAAACTCCTTGTGGGGAAACTTTGGTCAACGTAGTAAGCTTTTTGAATATGCATTTTTACCACACTAGGATGTGTCTGCTTTAGACTTCATAGATGATGATACAGTTATGGTGAATTGGAAATATGCCAAAGACCATTACACCAAGCCATCAAGTTATAATATCTTCATTGCCGTAATGACAACAGCATATGCTCGTATTGAATTGTACAATCTATTGTATAGATTACAAGGGCGTTGTCTTTACCATGATACAGATTCTGTGATTTTTGTCAGCAGGCCCGGAGGTTGGAATCCACCATTTGGTGATTATCTAAGTGCGCTGACTAGCAAACTGCCGACGGGGACACATATATCTGAGTTTGTCTCATCAGGCACCAAATCATACGGCTATCGCCAAAACAATGGAAAGACCTGTTTAAAAGTTAAAGGTATAACGCTCAATGTTGATAATGCGCAACATGTTAACTTTGACAGTCTGAAAGATCTGGTCTTAGATTATCCTTTAAACCCTGACGGTGAAGATCAGAAAAAAATTGTGATCCATCAACCCGGTAAGTCCGGTTTAAAAAGTACTGGCAGATTGAGACACGCATGCTGCTGAAAACGCAAAAGTGCATTTGCACTAAACGGAAACTTACAGATAACTTCACAACACTTCCATTTGGGTATTAAGATGGTCATCCGGTTGCCACACCCCTTCTCATGTATTTTAGCAGGCCCCTTCTATTCAGGGAAATGTTATTTTGTGAAAATGCTGCTGCAAAATGCTACTACACACCTGTCACACGTGCCTGATAATATTGTTTGGTTTTATGGCTGTTGGCAGTCTATGTATGATCAGCTACTATGTGATTTCCCAGGTATTCGTTTTTTTAGAGGGGTTACCTGATACTTTTAATAATGACCAACTTTTTCCCCCTGATAGGATTAATTTAGCGGTTGTTGATGATCTGATGGAATCGGCTAGTAATATTTCTGAGATTGAGAAAGCTTTCACAAAGTATGTACACCATATAAATCTCAGTATCATGTACCTTGTACAAAATGTATTCTGTCAAGGTAAAAAGAGCAGGATGATACATTTAAACACAAAATATATGGTGCTGTTAAAAAAAAAAAACCCGGGATAAATTGCAGGTGTCGACACTGGCTAGACAAATGTATCCGAACAATAGTTATTTCTTTCTAGATGCTTTTGAAAATACAACTGCTAAACCTTATGGCTATTTACTAGTTGATTTAAGAACAAATACGCTAGATGAGTACCGTTTATGAAGCGGTTTATTCCCACCTGATGATCCGGCTGCTTATGTCATTAAAAAGCGCTGCTCTAAAAAGCTATAATTGAAAAACTTTTAGTCATTCATCATAGGACTATCAACGGTGAACATGTCAGCCCGGCTACACCGTAATTGGCGCTTTTAAAGACGCTAATAAAGGTGAAACCTACCCAAAGAAATGCTATTTTATCTAATGCTTCAAACGATTTGGTGACAGTCATTTGTGAGATAGCCCTTAACACGTTTAATGGTAAAATACCATTGTCACAACGACAGTTGAAGTACCTTAAAAAGAAGCGTGCCCTTATAAAATAGCTTTGCAATAAGAAATACACCATTGTTAAAAAGTCGCGTTTAGTGAAGCAATCGGGTGGATTTATTGGTTCGCTGTATGATTTTGCTATTCCGTTAATAACCGGCCTTCTGAATAATCGCTGATGGAATATACTGAGAAAATGTTTGTGGTGCCTCAACATCAGATAGATCATTTACACAACAAACCGAGAAGCGATGATATACGTAAAACAGCCACTCAAGATCTAGATGCAGAAATCGTCAACATACAACAGTATAACAATTTATCAGAATATGAAAAGGCAAAACGATATACAGCTGCACTGCAGAGATATATGGTTTTGAGTAAACAGTCTGATAAAGAAATGTCAACTTTAAGTCTTTTATCACCCGGTCCAAAGGCTGCTTATGAGTCAATTAACGCTGCACAATCAGCTGATACTGATGATGTTTATAATGAAATTTTGAGCTGTGTTAATGCACGGTATAAGAAAAACTGTGAAATATTATTGAGTAAAATGACATGTTCTAAACACATCACAAGCTGGAATATTAAAGGCAAATTTCTGTATAAATGTCAAGCTGTACCAGGATCCAACATGCTGGATTTAATAATAAGCATTACACAAAACCATAGCGTGTCGAGTCATAATACACCAAATGGTTGGCATGAATTTATGTGTGCTATGTCTGAATTAAATATACCATCCACTGTAGATGATAATTTCACAAATAGACTACAACTAGACCGTTTAAAAGCAGAGACACACGCCGCATCTGATGGCACTGCCACAGAACCAGCACCGCACCAAACCCTTAAAAAAAGATGTATAAATATTTTGAATTCCCCGGCCTAACAACACCGCATGGCTACTTACTACCTAGGAAAAGAGCTGTAGGTCTGTTTCAGGAACCACAGTGGTTATCTCTATAGTGTATAACTATTTTTTCTCTGACGTCCTAGTGGATGCTGGGAACTCCGTAAGGACCATGGGGAAAAGCGGCTCCGCAGGAGACTGGGCACAAAAGTAAAGCTTTAGGACTACCTGGTGTGCACTGGCTCCTCCCCCTATGACCCTCCTCCAAGCCTCAGTTAGATTTTTGTGCCCGGCCGAGAAGGGTGCACACTAGGGGCTCTCCTGAGCTTCTTAGTGAAAGTTTAGTTTTAGGTTTTTTATTTTCAGTGAGACCTGCTGGCAACAGGCTCACTGCATCGAGGGACTAAGGGGAGAAGAAGCGAACTCACCTGCGTGCAGAGTGGATTGGGCTTCTTAGGCTACTGGACACCATTAGCTCCAGAGGGACCGAACACAGGCCCAGCCTCGGAGCTCGGTCCTCTGAGCCGCGCCGCCGGCCCCCTTACAGAGCCAGAAGCAAGAAGAGGTCCGGAAAATCGGCGGCAGAAGACATCCTGTCTTCACCAAGGTAGCGCACAGCACTGCAGCTGTGCGCCATTGCTCCTCAGCACACTTCACACTTCGGTCACTGAGCGTGCAGGGCGCTAGGGGGGGCGCCCTGAGCAGCAATACAAACACCTTGGCTGGCGAAAATACATCACATATAGCCCCCAGGGCTATATGAATGAATTTTAACCCCTGCCAGATTCCACAGAAAAACTGGAGAAAAGGCCGCCAAGAAGGGGGCGGAGCCTATCTCCTCAGCACACTGGCGCCATTTTCTCTCACAGCTCCGTTGGAGGGAAGCTCCCTGGCTCTCCCCTGCAGTTACTACACTACAGAAAGGGGTTAAAAAAGAGAGGGGGGCACTAATTAGGCGCAGTATAAAAATACAGCAGCTATAATGGGAAAAACACTTATATAAGGTTATCCCTGTATATATATATAGCGCTCTGGTGTGTGCTGGCATACTCTCCCTCTGTCTCCCCAAAGGGCTAGTGGGGTCCTGTCCTCTATCAGAGCATTCCCTGTGTGTGTGCTGTGTGTCGGTACGTTGTGTCGACATGTATGAGGAGGAAAATGAGGTGGAGGCGGAGCAATTGCCTGTAACAGAGATGTCACCCCCTAGGGAGTCGACATCTGAGTGGATGAGCTTATGGAAGGAATTATGTGAGTCAGCTCTTTACAAAAGATTGATGACATGAGACAGCCGGCGACTCAGCCTGTGCCTGTCCAGGGGTCTCAAAAGCCATCAGGGGCTCTAAAACGCCCGTTACCGCAGATGGCAGATACAGACGCCGACACGGATACTGACTCCAGTGTCGACGATTAAGAGACGAATGTGACTTCCAGTAGGGCCACACGTTACATGATTGAGGCTATGGAAAATGTTTTTACACATTTCTGATAATACCAGTACCACTAAAAAGGGTATTATGTTGGGTGAGAAAAAACTGCCTGTAGTTTTTCCTGCATCTGAGGAATTAAATGAAGTGTGTGATGATGCATGGGTTTCCCCCGATAAAAACTGTTAATTCCTAAAAAGTTATTAGCATCATACCCCTTCCCGCCAGAGGATAGGGCACGTTGGGAAACACCCCCTAGGGTGAATAAAGTGCTCACACGCTTGTCTAAACAGGTGGCACTACCGTCCCCGGATACGGCCGCCCTTAAGGAACCTGCTGACAGAAAGCAGTAAAATATCCTAAAATGTATATACACTCACACGGGTGTGATACTGCGACCAGCAATCGCCTCAGCCTGGATATGCAGTGCTGGGGTGGCTTGGTCGGATTCCCTGACTGACAATATTGATACCCTAGATAGGGACAGTATATTACTGACTATAGAGCATTTAAAAGATGCATTTTTATATATGCGTGATGCACAGAGGGATATTTGCCGACTGGCATCAAGAGTAAGTGCGCTGTCCATTTCTGCCAGAAGAGGGTTATGGACAAGACAGTGGTCAGGTGATGCTGATTCCAAAAGGCATATGGAAGTATCGCCTTATAAAAGGGAGGAGTTATTTGGGGTAGGTCTAACAGACCTGGTGGCCACGGCAACGGCTGGAAAATCCACATTTTTACCCCAGGTAGCCTCTCAACATAAGAAGACGCCGTATTATCAGGCGCAGTCCTTTGGGCCCCATAAGGGCAAGCGGGCAAAAGGCTCCTCATTTCTGCCCTGTAGCAGAGGGAGAGAAAAAAGGCTGCAGCAAACAGCCAGTTCCCAGGAACAGAAGCCCTCTCCCGTTTTTTGCCAAGTCCTCAGCATGACGCTGGGGCTTTACAAGCGGACTCAGGCACGGTGGGGGCCCGTCTCAAAAATTTCAGCGTGCAGTGGGCTCACTCACAGGGGACCCCTGGATCCTTCAGGTGGTATCTTAGGGGTACAAATTGGAATTCGAGACGTCTCCCCTTCGCCGTTTTCCTAAAGTCTGCTTTACCGACATCTCCCTCCGACAGGGAGGCGGTATGGGAAGCCATTCACAAGCTGTATTCCCAGCAGGTGATAATCAAGGTAGCCCTCCTACAACAGGGAAAGGGGTATTATTCCACGCTGTTTGTGGTACCGAAGCCGGACGGCTCGGTGAGACCTAATTTAAATCTGAAATCCTTGAACACTTACATACAAAGGTTCAAATTCAAGATGGAGTCACTCAGAGCGGTGATGGCAAACCTGGAAGAAGGGGATTATATGGTGTCTCTGGACATCAAGGATGCTTATCTCCATGTCCCAATTTACCCTTCTCACCAAGGGTACCTCAGGTTTGTGGTACAGAACTGTCACTATCAGTTTCAGACGCTGCCGTTTGGTTTGTCCACGGCACCCCGGGTCTTTACCAAAGTAATGGCCGAAATGATGATACTCCTTCGAAGGAAGGGAGTTTTTAATTATCCCTTACTTGGATGATCTCCGGATAAGGGCAATATCCAGGGAACGGTTGGTAGTCGGGGTAGCACTATCTCAAGTAGTGTTGCGGCAGCACGGTTGGATTCTTAATATTCCAAAATCGCAGCTGATCCCGACGACACGTCTTCTATTCCTAAGGATGATCCTGGACACAGTCCAGAAAAAGGTGTTTCTCCAGGAGGAGAAAGCCAGGGAGTTATCCGAACTAGTCAGAAACCTCCTAAAACCAGGCCAAGTGTCAGTGCAGCAGTGCACAAGGGTCCTGGGAAAATGTTGGCTTCCTACGAAGCAATTCCATTCGGCAGATTCCACGCAAGAACTTTCCGGTGGGACCTGCTGGAAAAGTGGTCCGGATCGCATCTTCAGAAGCATCAGCGGATAACCCTGTCACCAAAGACAAGGGTGTCTCTCCTGTGGTGGTTGCAGAGTGCTCATCTTCTAGAGGGCGCAGATTCAGCATTCAGGACTGGGTCCTGGTGACCACGGATGCCAGCCTGCGAGGCTGGGGAGCAGTCACACAGGGAAGAAATTTCCAGGGCTTGTGGTCAAGCCTGGAGACATCACTTCACATAAATATCTTGGAGCTAAGGGCCATTTACAATGCCCTAAGACCTCTACTTCAAGGTCAGCCGGTGCTGATCCAGTCGGACAACATCACGGCAGTCGCCCACGTAGAGAAGCTGCAAGGATTTTTCGCTGGGCGGAAAATCATGTGATAGCATTGTCAGCAGTGTTCATTCCGGGAGTGGACAACTGGGAAACAGACTTCCTCAGCAGAAGTCTTCCACATGATTGTAAACCGTTGGGAAAAACCAAAGGTGGACATGATGGCGTCCCGCCTAAACAAAAAATTGGACAGGTATTGCGCCTGGTCAAGGGACCCTCAGGCAATAGCTGTGGACGCTCTGGTAACACCGTGGGTGTACCAGTCAGTGTATGGGTTCCCTCCTCTTCCTCTCTTACCAAAAGTATTGAGAATTATAAGACGGAGGGGAGTAAGAACTATACTCGTGGCTCCGGATTGGCCAAGAAGGACTTGGTACCCGGATCTTCAAGAGATGCTCACGGAGGACCCGTGGCCTCTACCTCTAAGAAGGGACCTGCTCCATCAAGGACCCTATCTATTCCAAGACTTACCGCGGCTGCGTTTGACGGCAGGGCGGTTGAACGCCGTATCCTGAAGGAAAAAGGCATTCCGGATGAAGTCATCCCTACCCTGATCAAAGCCAGGAAGGATGTAACCACAAAGCATTATCACCGCATTAGGCGAAAATATGTTGCGTGGTGCGAGGCCAGTAAGGCCCCGATGGAGGAATTTCAACTAGGTCGATTCCTGCATTTCCTGCAAACAGGAGTGTCTATGGGCCTAAAATTGGGGTCCATTAAGGTTCAAATTTCAGCCCTGTCAATTTTCTTCCAGAAATAACTAGCTTCAGTTCCTGAAGTTCAGACGTTTGTAAAAGGGGTACTGCATATACAGCCTCCTTTTGTGCCTCCAGTGGCACCTTGGGATCTAGTTTTGGGGTTCCTAAAGTCACAATGGTTTGAACCACTTGAATCTGTGGAGTTAAAATATCTCACATGGAAAGTGGTCATGCTGTTGGCCCTGGCCTAGGCCAGGCGCGTGTCAGAATTGGCGGCTTTATCCTGTAAAAGCCCTTATCTGATCTTCCATTCAGACAGGGCGGAATTGAGGACTCGTCCTCATTTTCTCCCTAAGGTGGTTTCAGCGTTTCATCTGGACCAACCTATTGTGGTACCTGCGGCTACTAGTGACTTGGAGGACTCCAAGTTGTTGGACATAGTCAGGGCCCTGAAAATATATGTTTCCAGGACGGCTGGAGTCAGAAAATCTGACTCGCTGTTTATCCTGTATGCAGCCAACAAGCTGGGTGCTCCTGCTTCTAAGCAGACTATTGCTCGTTGGATTTGTAATACAATTCAGCTTGCACATTCTGTGGCAGGCCTGCCACAGCCAAAATCTGTAAAAGCCCATTCCACAAGGAAGGTGGGCTCATCTTGGGCGGCTGCCCGAGGGGTCTCGGCTTTACAACTTTGCCGAGCAGCTATTTGGTCAGGGGCAAATACTTTTGCTAAATTCTACAAATTTGATACCCTGGCTGAGGAGGACCTGGAGTTCTCTCATTCGGTGCTGCAGAGTCATCCGCACTCTCCCGCCCGTTTGGGAGCTTTGGTATAATCCCCATGGTCCTTACGGAGTTCCCAGCATCCACTAGGACGTCAGAGAAAATAAGAATTTACTTACCGATAATTCTATTTCTCGTAGTCCGTAGTGGATGCTGGGCGCCCATCCCAAGTGCGGATTGTCTGCAATACTTGTACATAGTTATTGTTAACTAAATCGGGTTATTGTTGTTGTGAGCCATCTATCCAGAGGCTCCTCTGTTATCATGCTGTTAACTGGGTTCAGATCACAGGTTGTACGGTGTGATTGGTGTGGCTGGTATGAGTCTTACCCGGGATTCATAAATCCTTCCTTATTGTGTACGCTCGTCCGGGCACAGTATCCTAACTGAGGCTTGGAGGAGGGTCATAGGGGGAGGAGCCAGTGCACACCAGGTAGTCCTAAAGCTTTACTTTTGTGCCCAGTCTCCTGCGGAGCCACTATTCCCCATGGTCCTTACGGAGTTCCCAGCATCCACTACGGACTACGAGAAATAGAATTATCGGTAAGTAAATTCTTATTATATTGATTTTGTTTTAATGTACTTTAGAATTTGTGATTATTTTGTACCATGATATTTGTTTTGTAATAATAGTACATTGTGTTAACTCATATTTTAAAATGTAAAGAAATGTTTTGTAATAATAATGCCACAGTTATCTATCTCTAAATACAGTTTTTATGATCCAATAAAAATATGTATATGATTTAGAAAAAAAAACCTGTTTTGTTCTTTGAGTCTATCAGTGAATTTAAAAGAAACCTGCAATCACACAACATAAAGTTTAAAACAATGCTCTTTATTTATTTTAAAATCAATATTATTATACAGTATTGTACATAAAATGCGTCAAACACAACGGTTATTACAAGTTACACAGTTCTGTATATATTTATCCGTATAATGACTCAAACAATGACTTCTTGGCATACGCTTTACAAAGTTTGAAACTAAACAATCATTACGTTTTGTATCATTACTAAACTTGGTCAAGAAATCCTAATATTTGTAGTTTTTACACATAAAAAATATAAAGTAGATACAATATTGACCACACACATCGCTTGAAAAATCTTGCAACTGATGTTTTTGGTGGCGAATACTTTTTGAATTAAAATGTAAAAAATGGATTATATTCTTTGGGAAAATGGAACTGTCTGGGGAGAGCCAATAAGAATAAAAAAAAAAACAAATGCCATACTCATTAAAATAAACAGTCAACCAGTATTCACTAGGTTGTTAGCTAGTATGAGTGTTGATTACAAATGCGCCAGGGTATTGTGTCAGTTTACCGGCCGGTAACATGTCACATGGATAGGTTCCTTTAAAAACATGTTGAGTGCTTGGCATCGCGTACAGAATGCAATTTATCTGTAATGTGTTCATTTTTGAACAGTGTAATGGCAATGTTAAAATATGCGAAAAAAATAAAAAAAATATTTAATTTATAGATAATCATACAACACATCGCGCCTTTGATTAATCTCAATGATCTCAAATAAAGCATATATTATTACATTGACTGTCCGGTCCAACGCTTCTGCAAAGCGGAATTCTGCACGTAAATTGCCTGTTCTTATTAACGATAGATGTTCCACACACTCCTGTTCAGGTGACAGATCAAAAGCGAAAAGCGTATAACCATTGAGGTACTTTGTTGACTACAACCGCAGCTATGACTGTTTTTGGCACTTGACCTAAAAACAAATTTTCTAAATTAAACACTATACTGCCTGTAGGAACACTGTAGATTTTCATCCCTACACGATCAATCGCGTATTTTGCGTTGCTTTGCAAAGCCTGTGCATGTCCGATCCGAACGGCCGGCGAGACCTGAACTCTTTTCACAAACAGAGAACCTGCGACAATCTGTATTTTAAAGGCATCTGCCTCCGCTGACATTAAGCAGAATGTGTCTTTGTTTCTGGTAAGTTTTATCTTCAAATCAACAGCATTTAAGATTAGTTTATGTTGATGAAAAAGGTCGCAGTGCAGAGGCCCCAGTAATTCAAATGTGCGACTCTGCGCTGTTGCTCTTGCGCGTTTTATAAAGCCTATATTTGCCCCGTCTAGAAACCCGGAGTTATGTTCTCCAGCCACATCTTTGTAAAATAAGCCTGTTGTGTGCTTTGTGGATAAAGCATCAGAGCTGTAATTCAATATGGTCTCAATATATGCTCGATAGGCGTAAAGATTGTTGGATTGAGATATGAGCCGGTCGTCTAAAGAAACATTCACCTGACTGAACAAAGTCGCTATGGGATAATTAATAAGGGCTACCCGTGCCCCTTGGTGTATCGGATTGTTGTCGGTTCATACGATCTTACACGTCACATACAGCAGAGTGTTGTTCAGATCGTAGTAGTGTTCACCACTGGCCGCTATATAAAATTTTAGCAGCCCTGTCTCAGATAACGCTGCTAAAGGTTGAACTTCGACGTATAGACTTTTCTCCATGCTAGTTTGCGTTGGTGGTATGTCAAAAAGATCCAGCTCTGATTTTGTGCATTCAATGGACTCATTGTGTATGAAAGACAAGGTTAAAAAATAGCACCAACCCTTCGCGTCGATTTCCTTTTCTTATTTAAGTTTCGATATCTCCGGTCTTTGTTTAAAAGGGGCATACACTAAGGCGGAAGTGCTGTCGACTGCTTCCGTTTTCTTTTAGCCATACCTTTTCTTGTATATATTAAACCAGAACCATCTTGTTTTGCTTAATTTGTTGCATGTAATTTACTCATTGCGGCTGCTGCGGCTTGTCTTATGACGTATTTTGCAATATTACGTGCTGCGCTTTTCACATGTGGTTTAGCCAATTCTAGGCCTCTTCGGAAAAGAGGCACTGCTTTTCTGAACAGGCTACGAAAAATGTTACCTAAACCACAGCCATACATGTACGCACTGCCATGAAATCTGGGTAAACCATTGCTGTCTTGCGCTTTATAATATTGTGCATCCAATGCCAGATCACCATAGTTTTTAACAACAACCATTCTGTCAATTTAATAAAAATCGGTTTTGTACTGTCTAAAGTGTAGTTTTTATGATCGCTTTCCCAAACTTAAATGAAATGTTCTTGTTCTGATCATTCTTTATCTCTATGGTTATTGTGTCAAAATGTGCTTTGCAAAAAAAAGGCACGTAGTCGTATCGAATTGTGACCATCTCATTGTTACGGACCTTAATTTCAACTGTGCACAAAAGTGGTTTATAACTGTTTCCGACTCTCTGGTGCTCGATAATGTCTGTGTACACATACAACATATATTGACCCCTTTAATGTCGGCACATACACTGCTCAAAAAAATAAAGGGAACACTAAAATAATACATCCTAGATCTGAATGAATGAAATATTCTTAATAAATACTTTGTTCTTTACATAGTTGAATGTGCTGACAACAAAATCACACAAAAATGATCAATAGAAATCAAATTTATTAACCCATGGAGGTCTGGATTTGGAGTCACCCTCAAAATTAAAGTGGAAAAACACACTACAGGCTGATCCAACTTTGATGTAATGTCCTTAAAACAAGTCAAAATAGTGTGTGTGGCCTCCACGTGTCTGTATGACCTCCCTGCAATGCCTGAGCATGCTCCTGATGAGGTGGTGGATGGTCTCCTGAGGGATCTCCTCCCAGACCTGGACTAAAGCATCCGCCAACTCCTGGACAGTCTGTGGTGCAACGTGGCGTTGCTGGATGGAGCGAGACATGATGTCCCAGATATGCTCAATTGGATTCAGGTCTGGGGAACGGGTGGGCCAGTCCATAGCATCAATGCCTTCATCTTGCAGGAATTGCTGACACACTCCAGCCACATAAGGTCTAGCATTGTCTTGCATTAGGAGGAACCCAGGGCCAACTGCACCAGCATATGGTCTCACAAGGGGTCTGAGGATCTCATCACGTTACCTAATGGCAGTCAGGCTACCTCTGGCGAGCACATGGAGGGCTGTGCGGCCCCACAAAAAATTGCCACCCCACACCATTACTGACCACTGCCAAACCGGTTATGCTAGAGGATGTTGCAGGCAGCAGAACGTTCTCCTTGGCGTCTCCAGTCTCTGTCATGTCTGTCACATGTGCTCAGTGAGAACCTGCTTTCATCTGCGAAGAGCACAGGGTGCCAGTGGCGAATTTGCCAATCTTGGTGTTCTCTGGCAAATGCGAAACGTCCTGCACGGTGTTGGGCTGTAAGCAAAACCCCCACCTGTGGACGTCGGGCCCTCATACCACCCTCATGGAGTCTGTTTCTGATAGTTTGAGTAGACATATGCACATTTGTGGCTTGCTGGAGGTCATTTTGTAGGGCTCTGGCAGTGCTCCTCCTGTTCCTCCTTGCACAAAGGCGGAGGTAGCGGTCCTGCTGCTGGGTTGTTGCACTCCTACGGTCTCCTCATGTCTCCTGATGTACTGGCCTCTCCTGGTAGCACCTCCATGCTGTGGACACTATGCTGACAGACACAGCAAACCTTCTTGCCACAGCTCGCATTGATGTGCTATCCTGGATGAGCTGCACTACCTGAGCCACTGAGGGAGGTAATACCGGCACGTGGAGGCAACACACACTACTGAGCCTCATTTTGACTTGTTTTAAGGACATTACATCAAAGTTGGATCAGCCTGTAGTGTGTTTTTCCACTTTAATTTTAAGTCCAGACCTCCATGGGTTAATAAATTTGATTTCCATTGATCATTTTTGTGTGATTTTGTTGTCAGCACATTCAACTATGTAAAGAACAAAGTATTTAATAAGAATATTTCATTCATTCAGATCTAAGATGTGTTATTTTAGTGTTCCCTTTATTTTTTTGAGCAGTGTAGTTTAGAAATCTTAGTTTTAGGCTGTAAACCCAGTATCCGTGTCAGTTTAGAACCAGCGTGGATTTGATACAACTGCTTACTGTCACATGTTACAACACATTCAAATGGCTCATACATTAGTCTTAATCCAACATCCAGTTTCTGTTGCTCAATTTCCGCTTTGATTACATTCAGTAGAGCATCGATTGTTCAATAAAAACCAGGTTAAATGCACAAACTCATGACCCTCGCCACTGGATGATCCGCTGTGCAACACCATGATATTTGCAGTTTACAATCTTGTAAATCCAATGTATTCCAAGTATGCAGGTATTGTATTTCTATAAGAGTGACTTCCCACTCACTGGTTAAGTCTATTGCCTTTGACAGTTTTGTTGTGTAGTCAGAAACAGTATTTGGTGGAAATGTTTTCATGGTATTACTAAGCAAAGTTATGTATAACGATTTGTCATCCATTACTCGTCATGTTTTGACCCAACTGTTAAATTTAGTGGGATACCCGCGCCACTTGAATAATGCGTATTTCCGGCCACTGACCATTTTATGTTTTAAAATCTTTTCCACTTTATAAATTCTATTATAGTTTTTTGGCACAATTTGAATCTCTTCAGGGTAAAAACTACCAGTGATATCTTAGCCGAAGAGGTCCATCAGCGGTTTAAGACCTTTAGTATTCAAGCCACGTATTACAAATATCTCCTCAGAAAAATTCTGTTCATATCCTTTCTGAAATATATCCTTATATTTGGAAATACATACATGATCACCAACATATCGGAGATTTCTTAGTTCTAAAGTATTCACCGTATGTCATCTTGAAAATTCTCAGAGTATGAAGGCGTGACTTCACACGGCGTACACTTAATTGTTCTATGGTACGTGTTATTATAACTGTATATGACATTTTGTAAAACATCTATATATCTGTAAGTATTCTGAGCTGTGAAATAGCTCCACATAGGTGTTTTTAAAGTCCTATTGAAATGTCATATAACAGCTGCTTTCACATCATTATTGGTCACAAAATGCTGTATACCGTATCTTTCTAATAATTTTTTTAGGATCTTGTTTAGAAACTCTTTACCACGGTCAGTTTGCAATTTCTTTGGCATGCAGTTCTGCTGGAATATTTTTTCAAAAGCATTAGAAACTGTTGTAGCATTCTTGGTTTTTAGACTAACGGCCCATGCTCTCTTACTGAAAATATCGATAATGGTTTATATGTATTTAAAACTATCATTGTACTTTGTGAGGTCTTTGAGCGAGACCAGATCTCATTTCCATTGCTGATTTATATCCGATACGCAAATCATGTTCCTTTTATAGGTTTTTCGCGCCGGCTTATGCAACGTATAGGCATCTTGATCTTGAAGTAATTTTTAAATTTTTGATCTTTTAAACTGCCCTATATTAACCTTATAATATTTATCAATGCCGCAATAACTTCCAGGATTTAACACTGTGTTGTACCTTTTTTTCATTCATTTTTTTCGAATAGCAGTACTGCGTGACATACTGTGGCTTTTCTTCAAACCTATGAGTCTTATCTGACAAAACACATGTCTTGTAAGAGACTTTTGTGATCGCCCTATGACTAATGAAAAAACTGATATAAAATTATATCAAATTATGACATTTATATACAATGTATATTAAAAATGGGCGTAAAACAGGGAGTGTCGGGGGGGTGTTATGGGTGGTGATGGGGCAGGGTCTGGGTGGAGAGTAGGTGGAGAGTAGGCAGAGAGTAGACGTGGTCACCTGTCACTTTTTGTTTGACAGAAAAGTGTGCTATTACTACTACAGTAAAAGCGTCCGAAAGATCACAGGGAGCAGAAACCGCATGTAACACCCCTGGGCTGGACAGCAGATGGCACACCAGCCCTATGCAACGAGCCCCTAGAAGCAGGTAGCACAATCCAGGAAAAAGGGAAGGCAGGATAATCATCCCCAAGTGACTGCTGGGCAGAAAAGAGAGAGTACACAAGGGCAGCGGGGGCCACAGCAGACAAGCCCACAAGGGAAGGTAGCAGGCCAGTGACGCCATCATCATAACATGCCAGGCCACTAACACCAGCCAGTGCCGTGGCTGTAACAGCTAAAGGGTAGGAAATGGGACCTCCTATGATCAAAACCCCTGCATAGGAGCCTACATGCCCTATGCCAGTGGAGACCCCAGCACCTGGCCCACCACTCATTGTGCCACCCAGGCCTGCCGCAGGAGCCACCAGGGGAGAATGCGCATCTGCCACCAGATCACCATCCATGGCTCACACGGCCATGAGGCCATGCCCACTGCCAGTCAGAGCAGATGGGGGAGGAGAGCGGATGCTGACTGAGGACCGCCGCCTTGACCTTGAGGTAACGGCGGGTAAGGAGATAGGGGTGGCAACCCCTCCTATAGCTCACAGCATTGAGCGGGTGAGCCGCATCAGCAAGATGGCAGGGGGGGGCATACCTGCGGGGATGGGGTATGATGGAGAAAACAAGGAGGGAGAAAAGGAATAAAAGCAGGGGACACTTCAGCAAGGGGGACAATAAATAAAATACAGTCACTATAAAGTGGAAATACAGGTTAGGGTCGTAACTACAGTAGGTGTGTGCACTGAGGGCGCACCATCTGGCATCACACCACCCCCCCCTTCTATGGCCACTATATTTCTGCTTACTGTCGCCGCCTATCTCTGGCCTCCTGCCGCCACCTATCTCCGCCACCACTGCTGCTGCAAGGTACTCGGGAATGCAGCCGCCTGTTCCCAGTACATGTCAGGCCCATGTACCCCCACATACGCTGGCCAGCGCCCTGCTGCATTGCCCTGATATCTCTCACCTAGGTAGCTGGGCAGCGCTGTAGCTTCTACCCCACCTGCATGCTGGGAGCCCCACAATGCCCTGTGCTGCGCTGCAAAGTGTGCAGCATACGGTGAGAAGGAGAAGAGGAGAGTCTTTCATATTCTCTCTCTCTCTCTTTCTTTACTCTTCTCTCTCTCTCCCTCCCTCCTGCCTAATGTGTAAAATTGGGTACTCTGCCTTATGTGTTAAAAGAGGGACTTATTTGTAAAAAAAGGGACTCTGCCTGCCTAATGTGTAAAAAAGCAGGACTCTGCCTAGTTAATGGGTAAAAAGGGGGACTCTGTTGATCTAGTTAGTAAAAAAGGGGGACTGTGCCAGGCTAATGTGTAAAAAATGGGGATTCTGCTGCTGTAAAGTGTAAAAAAGTGGGACTCTGCCTACCTAATGGGTAAAAAGGGGAACTCAGCCTGCCTTATGTGTAAAAAATGGGGACCCTGCTGCCTAATGTGTAATAAAAGGGGGACTCTGCTCCTGTAATGTGTAAAAAAGGGGGACTGTGCCTTCCTAATGTGTAAAAAAAGGGGGTCTCTGCTGTTTGTTATGTGTGAAGAAGCAGGATTTTGCCTGCCTAATTGGTAAAAAGGGGGACTCAGCCTGCCTAATGTGTTAAAAGAGGGTCCCTGCCTGCCTTATATGTAAAAAAAGGGGAACAGTGCTGCTGTAATGTGTAAAAAAGAGGGACTGTGTCTGCCTAATGTGTAAAAAAGGGAGGCTGTGCCTGCCTTATGTGTAAAAAAGGGACTCTGCTGCTGTAATGTGTAAAAAAGGGGTACTCTGCCTGCCTAATGGGTAAAAAGGGGGACTCAGCCTGCCTTATGTGTAAAAAGAGGGACTCTGACTGCCTAATGTGTAAAAAAAGGGGGCCTATGCTGCTGTAATGTATAAAAAAGGGGAACTATGCTGCTCTAATGTGTAAAAAAGAGGTACTCTGTGTGCCAAATGGGTAAAAAAGGGGACACTGCCTGCCTAATGTGTAAAAAGGGGACTCTATCTGCTGTAATGTGTAAAAGGGAGCTCTGCCTGATGTAATGTGTAAAAAGGAGCGCTGCCTGATGTAATGTGTAAAAGGGTGCATTGTGACCACACCCCTACCCCATGAAGCCACGCTCCTATATTTTTGGTGCACTGGCCCTATTTTGTATAGGGGGGGTTGGTGCTGATAATGTTTCTTGCACACAGCGCTAAAATGTCTAGTTACGGCACTGATACAGGGAATTGAAGACACAGTAATAAACAATACAGCAGGGTGCTCAGCCTTCCAAATGGCAAAGAGAAAGATGGCCCCCAGGACCTGCCTATAAGTGCTGTATTATACACTCCTCCTACAATCTCCCTAATAGGCAGACAAGAGCACCTGACCCAAACTGACATCACTAAGCTAACACTGCCCTGTCTTTTTAACCCATTAGTCACTAAAAACCAGGGCGCTTATGTGGCTTCAGGCTTAGGCCTGCTTAATCACTGTGGATCTATATTAAAATATCTGCACTCAGCCAAATTGCAAGAGACACATTTAATATTTATTAGCAGAGCATATATCTCATCTATTCAAACAAGACATATGGTGTCAGAGGAGATGGGGTTCTGCCAAAAATGAACATGGTAAACAGGCCTGACATCAGGGGGGTGCGGCGGACACAGATTTCCCAGGCCCTGCCTCTCTAACAGAGAGTAGAGGGTCCAGGCTACTCATGCCGCTGTCTTCCCGCTGCTATGCTCCTCCCACTTTTCATAACCGAGTTCTGGCACAGGAAGGGGAGAGGACACTGTAAGCTTCCATTGTAAATGTCCCTCCAAAAATGGCCACTGCCTCAGAGTATCTTTAATAACTGTCTCCTCTGAGGCGGCAGACATTTTGACACAGACTTTTCAATAGAAGTTTGCAGCGTACTCTGCCCCTCATTTGATAGTGCCAGATCTCATCATGAAAAGGAGGCGGGGCTACACAAAATGTAGGGGGCAGAGTTACACAGGATTAGGCTGCTACCACGTCTGCTACAGCTTTGGCCAGCATGTGATAGGTAAGTTTAGGGAGAGTGAGTAGGATAGAGAAAGTGTGTGTGTGTGTGTGTGTGTGTGTGTGTATGTGTGTGTGTGTATGTGTATATATATATATATTTATTATGTATATATATATATATATATATATATATATATTATTATTTCATGATTTTTTATATATTTTTTCTTTTTCTTTTATTTTGGGAGGGGTGGGGGGGGGGGGTGGGCGCCTGCCTATTTTGTGAGTCCCGTGCCCCAGAATTTCTGAATGCAGCCCTGGTGGTAAATGCCACCTTTATCCACTGTTTTTGGAATTGCGGTAAAATCAAATATTTTTGGAACAAACTGATCAAATATATTTACGGGATATAGTTAATATCCTGGCAGTCAGAATACTGACGCTGGGATCCCGACCGCCAAGAGTGCTGACAGCTATGCCAAGGCTATTCACACTCATTGGTGCCCACGACATACATAGAGTGGGAATAGAACCTGTGGTGACCACAGCGAGCCACCGAGCCGTCGGCATGGTGAGTGCAGTGAGCTTGCAAGGTGCTTTCTAGTGCTCACCCCGCTGCTGGCAATCTGGCACTGGGATTGCATACCATATGCATAATAACCGCCTGTTCTCATTACATTTGGTTGCACACCCTATTACATGCATTACATTTTATACAAATGGATAGAAAAGCCTGCCCCTACTGTCCTGGCAGTGGAAAACACGCTACTTCATATTTTGTATCTTGAGAGACAAGCTACCCTCTCTGATGTGGAGAAAGGGATATGGCCATTAGGTCAACACCACATAGGTCGACAGTCATTAGGTCGACCACTATATGTCAACATGCATTAGGTCGACAGGGTTACTAGATCAACATGGTCATTATGTCAACATGTACTAGGTCGACAGGTGAAAAGGTCGACATGAGTTTTTCAACAACAAAAAAATATTTTTTATTTTTTTCATACTTTACAATCCACGTGCACTACAACTGGGAACAAAAATCTGTGCCGAGTGCAGTGGTAGCGAAGCAAGGGATATTGCCTGAAGCATGGCAAGCAAGGCGAGCCATGCGAGGGGACGTGGTGCACTAATTGGGGTTCCCAGTCACTTTATGAAGAAAACAACACCAAATAAAGTAAAAAAATCTCAGTTTGACCTTTTGCCCTGTCGACCTCATACATGTCGACCTAATGACCATGTCGACCTAGTGACCCTGTTGACATAATGCATGTTGACCTATGGTGGTCGACCTAATGTCTGTCGACTTAAGTTGTGTCGACCCAACAACCCATACTCGTGGAGAAAGGGGTGGTTAGATTTCACAGGAAATGGGTTATGTTTATTGCTCAACTTGTAACGCTACTCAAAATACGATATGCAATATATTCAAAACAACAACCTGGTTTCTTATGCGAAGAATTGAAACAGAGGTCTGATGTGTTTTCCTAATCAGTGTGTGACACACAGAATTTTTCTTTGCTATAAGTAAGTAAAGATGTATCCGGAGTACTCTTTGTTACTGTGTCTTGTGCATTATACCCCTTTTATGGTTTCCCTTATGTGTCCCCCCCCCCCCCTTTTTCTCTCTTTTTTCCCTTTCATTTCTTTAATACTTTCTTTATTCATTTTTCTATCTAAAATGAATGTTGTTTATTCTGTATATGTTTAATAGCAAATGTTGACAGTATGTTTTTGTATTGATGGTATAGATACAGATATAATCATCAAGATTCTAGTGAGGTCACTTTTCAAGTCGAATATTCTGTACTATTTGAATGAGCATCTGTACATCTTTACATTTTTGCTATTTTTGTAATTTTTATATATTTGCTGTGTTTTTTGTATCAACAAATAAATGACATAGAAATTCTTAATAAAATTGTTTAAAAAAATAGAAACACCATGCAAAAATGTAAATAGATATTATAATTAGATAAGGGCAAGACATTCGTAGCTTTAGAGTATAAAGCTATAATGGTAGACTCAAAACGGCAGCCATATAAATAATCATAATAACATCATATCATAAAACAATTAGCATATCAAAAGATTGAAAAAACCCTTAATGAGGTAATAGAAGATTACAAAGCAGAAAAGCTGGTGAGTTGAGACATAGGTCTTTAGATTCTTCTTGATGCCGTTCCTTGAATGTACACATCAGTATCAAAGGGAGAAGAAACATCTTTGAAGCCTTCCTCTTTAAGTAAATGTAGCCTGACTGGATACAATAACACACATTTTTTACCACCTTTCACAAGCTGGCTAAATATAGAGGAAAATTTCTTACTGGCCCTATTGACCGCAACGGAGTAGTCCTGGAACGGGTGGATCTAGTATCCTGCCCGTGATCATATCCTCAGAGCAGGAGCAGAACTTGGCCGTTCATATATCAGCCAGAACCAGAAGTCCTGGTATATTTATTTTTAGTTGCATCTCAGACTTAGTGGTCAATATGAGTCACACACTATGACCGTTTATTTTGCCATAGTTGCATCTTGGTATAATTGCTAATGACAGTAAAAGTCCTAACACTGGTGTACAAACGTGCTTCAGCAACATACTTGTAACACTCCCATAAAACTCTCATTAGATAGAACATCTATGCAGGGGAGTTGGGGTACTTGTGGGCTCCATAGCAACATTTTGCAGGGGCCCCGCTCCAAATGCATTTTGAGAGACACCTATCTGCAACAGTTATTATGTTATATCCCTTAGTACTAGCCCTATCTAATTTTATGAACCATCATAGATCCCTAGTTTACATGTCACATTGTACTGCTGCTAGTACACATTAAGCCATACAGTATCCCCAATTCACATTATGACATACAGTGTCCACAGTTCATATGCCACATTACATACTGTACTAGAGATTATTCAGATGTGGTTGGAGGTGCGACATAATATGCAAAGTACAGATTATTCGTAATTTGCACATGCTCAGGATCCATTCTACTCGTGTGCATATGGGTCCCGTGATGAAGGTAGCAGGATGGCAGCTGGCGGTCAGTGAATGACAATTTGCTGCCACCTGGGGGGTAGGGAGGGGACAACAAGGGCCGATGTTTATGAAAATTGAGGCATGTTGCCACTGCTTAGGGGGAGGGAAGATGTCAGGGATCTCTATCGTAGGATGGACATTCCCTGGTATCTGCGATAAGCAGCTTGCACAGCAACATGGGTGCCACAATCCTCTTGATACTGACTGAGTGATTAGATGACTGCATCCTAGGATGCAGGTTAGATCATTATGGCAGCAGTAGGCATCTGCTTGTAATAGATGATTCTTGCAGAAAAACCAAGCAGAGATATCATTGCTGCTTCAAGGAAGCAACAGTGATCACATCTCCAACCACATTTCAATCAAGCCCACTGGGCCATGTTAGAGTGCTCTCGAGTTCATATTATGCCACGTTACAGTGCCCCAGTTCATATTATGCCACCATAAAGTGCATTGGTTCATATTATATCACATTAAAGTGTCATCCACATTTCAATGAACAGATCAGACTATAACACATTGCAGTGCCCTCCAGTTCAAATGATGCCATGTTACAGTTCATCCTTGGCATTGTAACATCCACTACTCAATCCTCTAACTGAAAATGTAATGTCACACAATTCAGCTGGGCAATGGATCAGACCAAGTTGCTTAGCAGGCCAATCTGGGAAATTGGTATGCAACTTTATAACCTGGGCACAGGCCCCCAATTCATCTAGGCCTCATTTGAATAGTCAACTTCCTGACATTGCCCATTCACCACCCAGTAATACCTAATACATTTACATGCGTTTGTCAAAAATTGAAAACAAACACAGGGCCTAATTCAGACTTGATCGCAGCAGCAAATTTGTTCTCTAATGGGCAAAACCATATGCACTGCAGGGGGGGGCAGATGTAACATGTGCAGAGAGAGTTAGATTTGGGTGGGTTATATTGTTTCTGTGCAGGGTAAATACTGTGTGCTTTATTTTCATACTGCAATTTAGATTTCAGGTTGAACACACCCAACCCAAATCTAACTCTCTCTGCACATGTTACATCTGCCCCACCTGCAGTGCACATAGTTTTGCACATTAGAGAACAAATTTGCTGCTGCAATCAGGTCTGAATTAGGCCCACAATCAGAAAGCATACACAAAGCGATTTAGATGTACTGTATGTGCAGTGGATACTGTGCCGGACCCAGCATGCAATTTAATATCAGTCCCTTATTGCTCTTTGTGAGCTGTGATAAATATCACTGCCTCATAGTCTGTACAGTCACTCACTGCTGTTCTCTTTTGGACTACCCAGTGATCAATAATAAACCCTTCATCAGTGAGAACTTTTCTTGCAAAGTTCTCATCATACTTAAACACATATATCTTGTCCTGTCCAATCATCACATAAGTTACATTTAAAACTCCCATCAATATCAGGTATCCTTCAGGTTTTAGTAGCTTCACGAATTTCCTAAAATTCTTTATATAATCATCTTGGTCTTTGCTGATGAACTCCAATATCCATCCACTGATGACACAGTCTGCTGGTGGGAGCACCTCTGGGTCTGTCAGATTCTCATTGTCAATGTGACATTTTACGATCTTTGTTATTGCTGTCTTCAATGTCATGTCTTTGTCCTGACACTGGTCACTGAAATATACAAACACAATAAGGTGCATTTGGATCTAGGACTAGCAATGCCACCATATTAGAAGTAAGATATAGCTTTATAGGACAGGATTTTTAATGGAGATTCAATGGGTGGGAAGGTAAAATTTAGGGAGACATTATTTGTTTTCTGGAAAGGTTCCTCTAAGGTGGTAGAGATTGGGCATTATTCTATACTTTCAATCAGACACACCTTTAATCTTTTCAGGTGCATTTTATATGGCAGTGATGGCGAACAGGTGGCTATTGGATATCTCTATACGGAACACTCAGATCCTTCCAGCTTTATTCCATTGCACAGACTTATTCTCTGCTTAAAACCCAGCTTGAATCAATTATAAAGCAGAGCATAAAACTGAACATGATCAGAGCATAATTTTTTTCATTGCTTAACCTCTTTCATACACAGCATGTGGGTCTCAGAGCATTTAGGGCACTTTTGTGCTAATGGAAGAATTAAATTGCATGTACAATTTATATTTGGCAAGTGGTCAGGGCTGGTGCAAGGTTTCCTAAAAGTCCAATACACTCCATCATTCTATTTACATAATTTCACACTTACGTGTTTACCAAAGACTATGTTAACAAAAGGGGGGTGGTTTGCCATCCATTTATCAATTCACCCACACAACACCCATTTACACATTTGTCAACACTGTCAGGACCCATTAACCTCCCATACCCAATATGCATTAATCAATTGCCATATCAATCTGCAACAAGCTGTCTGCTATCCATGACCTCTTCATCTCTCACTTTCTTAACCTTCTCTGAAACCTGGCTCTCCTCCCCTGACTCCTCCTCCCCTGCTGCCCTTTCCTATGGGTGCTTCTCCTTCACCCATTCTGTCAGACCTGACAGCCACCACGGTGGTGGAGTGGGCATCCTCTTCTCCCCAATCTGCACCTTTTGTGTCATCCCACCTGAACCCTCCCTCATTTCTTCATACTTGAGGTCTACTGTATCTGCCTCTTTCACCCCATCCACCTCCATGTGGCTGTCATCTACCCACCCCCTGGCTTCTCCTCACCATTCTTTCACAACTTTACTGCCTGGCTTCCCCACTTCCTTTCCTCTGATCTCCCCTCTATTATCCACAGTAACTGTTACATCCCTATTGACATCATTATACAGCATCCACTAATCTGAACTCTCTTTCTCCTTTGGTTTATCTCAATGGACCTCTACCCCAGCTCACAGTTTTGGCCACTCCCTTGACCTTGTCTTCACTCATTATTCTAATCTATCTGTCTTCTCCAACTCTCCCTTCCCCCTCTTTGACTATCATCTACTCTTTTACTCTCTCATATCCTTCTCTCCTCTCCATGCCCAGACTCACCATCACCAGATGCAATATTGGTATCTGTCTCTTAACCCCACTGTTCAATCCTCCCTTGCTACTCTATATCCTCCTTTATCCACCATGGCCTGTCCCTACCAGGCAGCCTCCTTCTATAACTCCACTAACTCCTCCACACTCAGTTTTGTTGCCCCCATCCACCCTTCCCTTCCTCCCTCACTGCCACTCACTTTGCCTCCTTCTCCTCCAAAATGTAAGCAGTCTGTCATGAAATCTCCTTCTGTCTCCCATCATAAGCACCTCTTCCCCCACCATCCTCTCTCCAGCCATCCTACCTTGTGTTCCTTCCACCCCACCACAGACACGGAAGTCCTCTCCTTCATCTTATTCTATCCCCCCTCAATCTGCCCCCTGGACCCCTTCCTTTCCCACCTACTCCGCTCTCTCCCACCCACTGGTAGCTCTCACCTTGCTCAAAAGCAAAAAGATATGCCTCCACATCATCTGCAAAGGTCATTTTCTGCAAACAATTTGGCCCAGAGACCCCATGTCCCTGCCTTTCTTGAACCAGCTCCTTTACAAAAGCTCAGTATTTATTTTCTGCCTTGTACTCTGTGACCTGCAGCATCTGGGCTTGTTGCACCTGCTACATAGCAACCATATTCACCAAAGCCCTGACAATTTCTTATATACTGGTGTCTGCATGTGGGAAAGTGAAGCATTGCTACCCTCAGTATAAATTATCAGTTTTGCTTGTGAAACAGGTTTGTCACCTGCATCAACTGGCTCCTGTCACTGTGTAGGAGCCAGCAATGTAGCCACAGCAGTCTCCAAGGGTCAGTCCACATCTTACCGACCCTTGGAGCATACCTCCCAACATGACCCTCTCCAGGAGGGACACAATGCTCTGCTCCTGGACTTTTCTCTTAATTTATGATTGTCAGCACATGTTTTGATCAGGTTAATGGATAACAGAGGTGTTTCACTACAGGTTCTGGCAATCATAAATTAAGAGGAAAGTCCAGAAGCAGAGCATTCTGTCCCTCCTGGAGAGGGTCATGTTGGGAGGTATGCCTTGGAGTGACAAAAATTGTAGTTTGGGATGCAAAGTCACCTAAATAATCATAATTATATAAAATCGCTGGACACTCTGAGTGTATTGTGATTCATAACTTGCCACTGTGAAGAGAAACAGTTGCTTATTTAGTTGATTCTCATACGTGTAAATACTGTCTGGTATTCAAAAGCTAGGATTTACTTCTGTGTAATCAAATACACCTGATAATTGAACAGAGCAGAGCACACATATTGAGGTCTAAATAAGCACTGCACTGCTGAAAGGAAAAAAAAGGTTTTCTGTGTTCTGTTTAACCACTGCATTGCTGAAAAAAACCCAGTGGTTTTGGTGTGCAGTACTAAAAACTAGAGATGTGAGGCAGACAGTTTTCGGGTTTTGTGTTTTGGTTTTGGATCTGGATGTCCACTCGTGTTTTGGATCTGGATTGGTTTTGCCAAAACCATCCTGTCGGGTTTTGGTCTTGGATATGGATGTTTTTTGAAAACAAACAAACATAAAAACAGCTAAATTCACAGAATGTGGGGTTAATTTTGATCCCATGGTATTATTTACATCATTAACATTCATTTCCACTCATTTACAGTCTATTCTGAACACCACACACCTCAAAATATTGTTTTTAGGCCAAAAGGTTGCACCGAGGTCTCTGGAGGACTAAGCTAAGCTACACAAGTGGGCGGCACAAACACCTGGCCCATCTAGGAGTGGCACTGCAGTGGCAGACAGGATGGCATTTTTAAAAACTAGGTCCCAAAGAGCACATATTGCAAAGAAAAAAAAGAGGTGTAAGATGGAATTGTCCTTGGGCCCTTCCACCCACCCTTATGTTGTATAAACTAGAGATGTGCGACGGGCACTTTTTGTGTTTTGGATCTGGATCTGGATCCTCGCTCGTGTTTTGGATCTGGATTGGTCTTGCCAAAACCACCCTTTCAGGTTTTGTTTTTGGATCTGGATGATTTTTTGGGGAAAAAACACAAAAACAGCTAAAATCACAGAATTTGGGGGTAATTTTGACCCTACGGTATTATTAACTTCAATAATATTCATTTCCACTCATTTCCAGTCTATTCTTAACACCTCACAATATTGCTTTTAGGCCAAAAGGTTGCACCGAGGTAGCTGGATGACTAAGCTAAGCGAACCAAGTGGGCGGCACAAACACCTGGCCCATCTAGGAGTGGCACTGCAGTGGCAGACAGGATGGCAATTTTAAAAACTAGGCCCCATAAAGCACATAATGTAAAGGAAGAAAAGAGATGCACTGAGGTCACTGGGTGACCAAATTTAGCAACACAATTGTGCGGCACAAACACCTGGCCCATCTAGGTGTAGCACTGCAGTGTCAGACAGGATAGCGCTTTTAAAAACCCTTTTGTTGTATAAATAGGACATGCACACTTTAACAAACCAATCATTTCAGCGATAGGGTCTGTCACAGGACTGTAGCTGAAATTAATGGTTTGTTTGGGCCCCCACCAAAAAAGAAGCAATTCATCTCTCCTTGCACAACCTGGCTCTACAGAGGCAAGATGTCGTCCTCATACTCATCCTCTGATTCCTCACCCCTTTCAGTTGTACATACTCCTCACAGATTATTAATTCGTCCCCACTGGAATCCATCATCACAGGTCCCTGGGTACTTTCTGGAGGCAGTTGTTGGTAAATGTTTTCCTGGAGGAATTTATAATTAATTTTGATGAACATCATCATCTCCATATTTTTTGGAAATAACCTCCTACGCCGATCACTGACAAGGTGACCGGCTGCACTAAACACTCTTTCAGAGTACACACTGGAGGGGGGCAACTTAGGGAAAATAGAGCCAGTTTATGCAAGGGCCTCCAACTTGCCTCTTTTTCCTGCCAGTATACACACAGACTGTCTGACATGACTACTTGGATGCTGTCACCCATATAATCCTCCACCATTCTTTCAATGGTGACAGCATCATATGCAGTGACAGTAGACAGTGACTGCAGACTGCAGACTGCAGTACTGCAGTGACAGTAGACATGTCAGTAATCGTTGGTAGGTCCTTCAGTCCGGACCAGATGTCAGCACTTGCTCATGACTGCCCTGCATCACCGCCAGCGGGTGGGCTCAGAAATGTTATCCTTTTCCTCGCAGCCCCAGTTGCGGGAGAAAATTAAGGAGAAACTGTTGACCGGTCACGTTCCGCTTGAGTTGACAATTGTCTCACCAGCAGGTCTTTGAACCTCTGCAGACTTGTGTCTGCTGGAAAGAGAGATACAACGTAGGCTTTAAACCTAGGATCGAGTATGGTGGCCAAAATGTAGTGCTCTGATTTCAACACATTGACCACCCTTGAATCCTGGAAAAACGAATGAAGGGTTCCATCCAAAAGTCTCACATACTTAGCGGAATCACTCCATCTTATCTCCTCCTTCAATTTCTCCAGCTGTTTCTGCAAAGCTTGATGAGGGGAATGACCTGACTCAAGCTGGCAATGTCTGAACTGACTTCACGTGTGGCAAGTTTGATGGGTTGGAGAACCTTGCACAAGACGAAAATCTTTCTCCACTGTGCTTGAGTCAGGTGCATTCCCCCTCCTTTGCCTATGTTTTAGGTGGATGTATAGGCTTGAATGGCCTTTTGCTGCTACTCCATCCTCTGAAGCATATGGAATGTTAAATTCCACCTAGTTACCACCTCTTGCTTAAGGTGATGGCAGGCCAGGTTCAGGAGTGTTTGCTGGCACTACAGTCTTCGGCACGCAGTGGCTGAATGTCGAAAGTGGCCTGTAATTTTTCAAGCCATCAACAGCATCTCCTGCAGGGCCCTGTCATTTTTCAAAAAATTCTGCACCATCAAATTAATTGTACGTGCAAAACATGGGACATGCTGGAATTTGCCCTGATGTAATGCATGCACAATATTGGTGGCATTGTCTGATATCACAAATCCCCAGGATAGTGTAAGTGGTGAAAGCCATTGTGCGATGATGTATCAAAGTTTCCGTAAGAGGTTGTCAGCAGTGTGCCTCTTACGGAAGCCGGTGATACACAGTGTAGCCTGCCTAGGAACGAGCTGGCATTTGTGAGATGCGGCCACTGGTGCCGCTGCTGTTGTTGCTGCGGGAGGCAATACATCTGCTCCGTGGGCTGTCACAGTCATGTAGTCCTTAGTTTGCCCTGCTCCACTTGTCCATGGTTAAGTGGATACTAGGTATAACTTCATTTTTCAGAACACTGAGGACACTGTTCTTAATGTACGTGTACAGTCCGGGAATCACTTTCCTTGTGAAGTGGAATCTAGATGGGATTTGGTACTGGGGACACACTACCTCCATCGATTGTCGAAATCCCACTGCACCAATGGTGGATACCAGATGCATGTCTAACACCAACATAGCTGTCAAGGACTCAGTTATCTGCTTTGCAACAGAATGACTGTTGTCATATTTACTTTTCATTGCAAAGGACTGTAGGACAGTCAATTGCTTAGTTGAAGTAGTACAAGTGGTCTTCCGACTTCCCCTCTGAAATGATGATCGACCCCCAGCAGCAACAAAAGCAGCGGCAGCAGCAGTAGTAGGCATACCACTCAAAGATCCTCCAGGGGAATCCCGGTTGGTAGAGGACTCGTCAGTCATGCCAGTGACATGGCCTGCAGGACTACTGACGTTCCTGACTGAGGAGGAAATTGACATTGAGGGAGTTGGTGATGTGGCTTGCAGGAGCTTGGGTACAAGAGGAAGAAGGGATTTAGGTGTCAGTGGACTGCTTATGCTCTTAACCAAAGTTTCTGAACTTGACAATGAATTCTGAATGCGCTGCAGGTGATGTATGAGGGAAAATGTTCCTAGGTGGTTAACGTCCATACCCCTACTTATTATGGATTGACAAAAGCAACACATGGCTTGACACCTGTTGTCCAGATTTGTGGAGAAATAATTCCACACTGTAGAGGTGGCTTTTTGGGTATTTTGCCAAGGCATGACAATGGGCTTATTCATCCCACGGACAACAACTGTCTCCCCCTGCCTTATATAAACAAACCACATCACCATCAGAATACTCCTCGTCAACTTCCTCCTCAGCGCCAGCAACACCCATATCCTTATCCTAGTGTACTTCAACAAGGACATCTTCAATTTGAATATCAGAAACTGGACTGTGGGTGTTCCTTCCAGCACTTGCAGAGGTTGTGCAAATGGTGGAAGGAGCCAACTCTTCCCATTCAGTGTTGGGAAGGTCAGGCATCACAACCACTGACACACTTGGACTCTCCTTTTCAGATTTGTGATACCATTTTAGAACGCACAGTTCTTTGCTGTGTTTTCGCCAGCTTAATGCTTATAATTTTTCTAGCGGGAGGATGAGGGCTTTCATTGTCATGTGAAGCTGAACCACTAGTCATGAACATAGGCCAGGGCCTTACCTGTTCCTTGCCACTCCATGTCGTAAATGGCATATTGGCAAGTTTATGTTTCTCTTCAGACCATTTAAATTTATTTTTTGGGGTCATTTTACTGAACTTTGGCTTTTTGGATTTTACATGCCCTCTACTATGACACTGGGCCTCTGCCTTGGCAAACAACGTTGATGGCATTTCATCTCCTATGTCATGACTAGTGGAAGAAGCTTCAGCACTAGGAGGAAGTGGTTTTTGCTCTTTTCCTATTTTATACTCCAAATTTTTGTTCTCCATTATTTTTCTGGAGTTATATAACACAAAATTCGGCACAGGAGAGCATATCCCTACACAACACAGGGCAAACCCTGTAAAAATTATTTGGATTAAATATTAATAACCCCTTTATTTGGAGAATATATTATACAGCAAAGGACAGCACCACTGGACTTATATAGCAGTATCACTGGACTTATATAGCAGTATCACTGGACTTATACTGCAGTACCAATGGACTTATACGGCAGTACCACTGGACTGGACTTATCCAGCAGTACCACTGGACTTATCCGGCAGTACCACTAGACTTATACCGCAGTACCACTGGACTTATACGGCAGTACCAATGGACTTATACGGCAGTACCAATGGACTTATACGGCAGTACCACTGGACTTGTACAGCAGTACTAATGGACTTATACGGCAGTACCACTGGACTTATTCAGCAGTATCACTGGACTTTTACGGCAGTACCAATGGATTTAGACTTATACGCAGTGTCACTGGACTTATACGGCAGTATCACTGGACTTATACAGCACTACCACTGGACTTATATGGCAGCACAGGGACACCACCACTGGACAGATGCAGGACAACACAGCACCACTACAATGGATTGGATTTATACAGCAGCACTGGTTTTTAGGAAATATAAGCAGACAAAAAATAATGAAGACAAAGAGATATATCTTGTTAGACAGAAAGAGACTAAGAAGGTAATCAGATGTACAAAGGCATAAGCTGAGGAGAAAATGGCCCAGTCAGTGGGTAAAGGAGGCAAAACTTTTTTTTAGGTGTATAAGCGAAAGGAGAAAAACAAGAGGTGGAATAATAAAACTAAATACAGAGACTGGGATTCTTGTTGAGGGAGACAATGTAATAGCAGTTCATGTTAATAATTATTTTTGCTCAGTATTTACTACTGAAAGAGAGGGGAAGGGGCCACAGTTAAGTTGCAGGGATATTCAGGAAATTGAAACAAGTACATTTACAGAGGAGAAGGTCCTAAAAAACTCTCAAAGCTGAAAGTGGGCAAATCTATGATGCCAGATGGGATACATCCAAGGATACTAAAAGAACTTAAAGAGGTACTGGTAGAACCATTGACAGAAATATTCAACCAGTCATTAGCTACAGGAGTTATTCTAGAGGACTGAAAAAGAGCGAACGTAGTCCCACTGCACAAAAGTGGAAGCAAGGAAGAGGCAAACAACTACAGACCAGTGAGTCTTACATCAGTAGTAGGGAAATTGATGGAAACACTCTAAAAAGAAAGAGTTGTAGACTATCTCAAATCCAGAAATGTACAAAATCCCAAAGAGCATGGATTCACTGGGGGGGGAGATCATGTCAAACAAATCTTATTGACTTTTTTGACTATGTGACTAAAGTGATGGATAAAAGTGAAGCTGTGGATATAGCTTATCTAGACTTTAGTAAGGGTTTTGACACTGTTCTACATCGCAGACTGCTAAATAAACTTGAAAGCTTGGGATTGTATACTAGGATTATGAAATTGATAAGATCTTGATTGCAGGATAGAAAACAGACACTTGTGGTAAATGGAGTGCATTCACAGGAGGGAAATGTTACCAGTGGAGTACTCCAGGGTTCTGTACTTGGACCAGTGCTTTTTAATATCTTTATTGGTGACATTGCAAATGGCATTAAAGGGAAAGTATGCCTTTTTGAAGATGACACAAAGGTATGCAACAGGGTAGACATACCAGGTGGGGTAAAACAAATGATTGAGGATTTAGGTAAACTAGAGGAATGGTCAAGACTGTGGCAATTACAGTTTAATGCCAAAAAAATGCAAAATCATGCACTTGGGTCTCAGAAATCTAAAGGCTAAATATAGTATTAATGGCACTATACTGGGAACTACTGAGGAGGAAAGGGATTTACAGTAGGAGTCAATATTTCAGGTGACTTAAAGGTAGGTAAACAATGTAACAAAGCAATGAGGAAGGCTAGTCAGATGCTTTGCTGCATTGGGAGAGGAATCAGCAGCAGAAAGAAATAAGTAATAATGCCACTGTATAGGTCATTGGTACGGTCTCAGCTAGAATACTGTGTTAAGTTCTGGAGGCCTTATCTTCAAAAGGATAGTAATACATTAGAGACTGTACAAAGAAGGGCAACTAAAATGGTACATGGCTTACATCACAAAAACACACCCAGAAAGACTGAGAAATCTCTATATGTGTAGTTTGGAGCAGAGAAGGGAAAGGGGGGACACGACAGAAACTTTCAAATATATCAATGGTTTTAACAAAGTCCAGGAGGGAAACATTCTCCAAATGAAGAAAAGCAATAGGACACGAGGACATGCACTGAGACTGGAGGAGGGGTGGGGTGGGGGGGTTCAGGGGAAATTTGAGGAAAAATTACTTCACATAAAGGGTAGTGGACAAGTGGAATAGACTCCCATCATAGTTGGTAGAGGCTAAGACAGTAGAGCAATTTAAACATGCATGGTATAGACATATCCTTACAAAGAAATAAGGATCAAATAAGGTTTGAGATAAAAATATGGTAAAAAAAAGGGGTAAACTAAATGGGCCAAGTGGTTCTTATCTGCCATCAAATTCTATGTTTCTATATGGCAGCAGAGGACACCACCACTGTTACTGGACTGATGCAGCACAGGGACACCACCACTGGACTGATGCAGAACAACACAACACCACTGAAATGGACTGGACTTATACAGCAGCACTGGACATATGGCAGCAGAGTACACCACCGCTGTGACTGGACTGATGTAGCACAAGACAGCACTGGAATGACACATAAGACAGAGCAGGTCACCACACCACTTTCTCGCACAGGCAGACACTGAGGAGAGAGACACGTCCTCTCGCTACACTCTCCGGGACTGTAGTGAAAATGGCGGCGACGCGCGGCTCCTTATATGGAATCCAAAGCCCGTGAGAATCCGACAGCAGGATGATGACGTTTTGCCTCTTTCTGGTTTCCGAGTCAGGCGGGAAAACCCAAGACAGGCTCGGATCCTGGCTCGTGACATGAAGTTCTGTAGGGTTCGGTTCTCAGGGAACTGAACCCGCTCATCTCTACTCTTAAGGTTTAGAGGCGTGCTCTATGTGCTTAGAGATTTACTGCACATGAAGAGTCAGTTCTCAGAACTTCTTATGCCACAGAGCCAGAGGACTCTTGAGAATAGTTTTTTTGTGTTGCTTTATGTTTTAGACATATTCTTTAAGGTACCACCCAAATAGTATTTATGAGATTATTGGATACAAAAATAAATAAGAAAACAGACATTTAATTGAATTTCTGTGCTGATTATATTTTTTCCTCATATACTGGTCCCACTACTGCAGAATGCTGTATTCCATCTGTAACAGTAGATATCAGCCCTTTAATCAATCTGACTTCATAATATGCTCATTCATTGGTCACAAGAGCTCATTAAGGATCAGCCAACAGAATGGTTTCCCATGCTGCAGCCAGACTCATGCCCGGTGGGTAATGTGCTACAAGGTTTTCTTTGATAATTTTATGTCTATACTCCACGAAGAGCAAGTTCATGTCCCTCACTAAGAGTATTTTTATTTGTTTTTTACCTATTGGCAAGATTTGGGCAAGTTAATTTAATAAAGAATTAAACATTAGGGGTTTAGTAATATTGTCTAAGTCTGCTGAACTACATGTACTACCAGCAGGCCATAGCATGCAGCGCACAATAGAGAGATTTTTGTCAACCCAGGCTAAATGAGGCCCAGTGAGAACTCACTGCTTTATTTCTTCCTCGGGGTCCATAGTCTCCACAGGGTAACCTTGGGGTATGATCTGGTGGAGACCAGAACTGGCACCAAACAATAAAGCTTTGTGAGGTTCCCAGGATGCAGTGGGCTCCTATAGCTTCATACCCTGCCCCCATACTTAGGTACATCAATTGTTTCTGGGGCAACCATGGAGCTGGTCACACTGAACAAAGGCAACACACTGCAGCCAAAGCGTTCATATATTTTCTTTACATGTTCATTTTTTTCACTTTTTCACTGACCAATCAGTATCTGGCAGTTCAACAGGGAGCCAGTGCTGATACTCCGACACCCCCACCGGGCCGCAACACCCCAACTGGGGCACTCTGTACTTCAACCAGGTCACTGGTGTACAGGTAAGGCAGGTTACCTCTCATGGGAACTGCGTATTGCGCAGTCTGTTTACTGCTGAACTGGGGAGAGGGTCAGTAGCACTGAGGTGTTTCCAGACCATTAATTGTTCTTGAAGCCACACTAGACCACCAGGGCTGTAATGTATACTGGCTCTGGGGACAAAGACAGGCCCGGAGTACCAGTGGTTACATTCAGCAGAGAGTAGGCCAGAGCTTCCCCTGCATCCCCTCTCCCAGACCAGGGCGCCATTCCACAGCAGTATTCCCACCCTGGGCTACTCCTCCCTCATCCTCCTCCACAGAGAGATAATGGGCAGCCATCATTAGAGCTCTGTAGGTCTCCAGGAGTAGTGGGCAGAATATCCATGTATACCTCTATCACATAGCAGTTTATACAAGCGCTGCATCCTACCAAGCCTGTTACACAGAGCAGTGTAGTTGATATCAGTGCCCATTGCAATTAAATTGTTTATTGTGCATTGTATGTGACTTATGCTAGTACTGCTGCATGCTTTCAATCTTTCTCTGTCTGATATTGCTGTCCATATTTCTCTCTAACTAACCCTTTAAAAATGGTGTGCTTTGGGTTACATTTGCCACACGGTACTGTATATTGGGGGTCATTCCGAGTTGTTCACTCGCTGTCTATTTCTGCAGCGCAACCATCAGGTTAAAAATGGCAAAACTGCGCATGTGAACACGGTGTAATGCGCATGGACCTCGTACAGGTACAAAGAGCATCGTTGCTGTGCAACGGTACTAGCAAAGAATCCATTCGCACAGCCAATCGCAAGGAGATTGACAGAGAAAGGGCATCTATGGGTGTCAACTGACCATTTTCTGGGAGTGGTAGGGAAAACACAGGCGTGTGTAAGTGTTTGCAGGATGGGTGTCTCATGTCAATTCCGGGACCAAAAATACTGAAGTGATTGCAAGCGCTGAGTAAGTTAAGACCTACTCAGAAACTGCACAAAGTGTTTTTGCTGAGCTCCGATGCAAAGGCATTTGCATACTTGCATGCGAAAGAAAATACACTCCCCCGTGGGTGGCGACTATGCACTGCTGCTAAAAGTAGCTAGCAAGCGATCAACTCAGAATGGCCCCCATTGTAATTGGTGTGCGCACTTTGATACATATTATCCCTGTTACATGATGCGCATTGCCACAATTGTGTGTGTACACAGTAATTCTGTTATAGAAAAAAGAATTGAAGAATTTTCCCATGCGCAGAAGCAGCCTGTCAGTCATACACTTCTAGAGGTATCCTTCACCCCTCACCAGTAGTGCAAACAAACAGAGAGAATGAAGGAACAACTTAACCAGCGCTTCTTCCTTAATCCAGTTGGTCACTTATTCTCATATACCGTCTCCATAAATGGTATATACAACAAAAATAGAAAGAGAATATATAGTGTAACACAGTTTTAATGGACATAAATTAACAAAAAAATGAGATAAAAATGTTCTAAACTAGAACACAAAGTGCAGTGCAAGGCATATATCTTTCTCAACAAAGGTAGGCTTTCCAGTCATCTTAAAGAATGGGTGGCTACCAGATTTGGTGGAACTGTGGATTAAACAGTTCAATATTTGCTCATAAAGGTAATGGTGGGTATCCTGGGAATACCCCGCAAAAACTGTCAGAACTGCTGGTATCAAGAAAACCTCCTGTTTCATAAAGACCGGATTGCCTCCTCAACCAACGAATTTCTTCCCCAAACTGGGGTCTTTTTCAATGTGTGAATATGCCTCAGGTAAACTCCTTCCTCTATTTAAATAAACAGTGTCCAATGATGTCTCTCCATGCACAGCTGAACCAATATATAAAAAATCCTACAAGTCCCATTGGCTAGCCAATAAATAAACATTGGCACATTGGCTTTGCATGACCATCTCACAGGCTTAAACACAGACTGATCTGCCTTTTCTGAGTACAGTATCTGCTCATTCTGCTCACTTTGTGGGTTCTTCGTGGGCAGCACATCACAGAGCAACTGCTGTACAATTATGCAAGGCTGCTATGTGGTCTTCTGCCCACATGTTTCTTAGGTTCTATGCCTTTGATACTTTTGGCTCTCAGGATGCAACCTTTGGCCGCCAAGTCCTCCTTTCAGCAATCCTCCCTCCCTATAACAACTGATTTGGGGTATCCCAAGGTTACCCTGTGGAGACCATGGACCCTGAAGAAGAAAATAAAGAGTTATGGTAAAACTTACCTTTGTTAACTATTTTTCTTTTGAGGTCCATGGGATCCACAGGGCGCCAACCCTGATGCACCACGCTTCAATGGATTGCCTTTACGGTTACCTGTTAACTTCTCTTCTCTATGAGAGTGTGATTTCTGTGTGTACCATACTTTCTTCTCTACTTTCCCCAGCTCCTGCTTTAGGCTTGTTAACTAAAACTGATGTGCCTGATCATGGGGACATGGTATGAAGGCAGAGGAGTCTATTGCATCCTGGGAGCCTCGCAAAGCTTTATTGTTCTGTGCTAGTCCTGGTCTCCACCAGATCAAACCCAAAGGTTACCCTGTGGAGACCATAGACCTCGAAGAAAAAGAGTTAATGAAGGTAAGTTTTACCGTAACTCTTTCATTTTTTGGTGTGTAGAGCGTTTGGAATAGTTTACTGTGAAATAAGACTAGGTTTACTATTAGATTGAGTGATGTCTGGGCAGATACGTTACCTATTTCCTTCTAGGCATTTAATAAATGCCATCATGTGAGACCAATCAAATGCTCCTGTATGTGTGTTAATCCATTTGTTCAGCTCCATGATACATTGCTCCGAGCACTTCAGCACAAGGATCTGTTTGAAATATCCACTGGCTGTATAGAGATGATGAATGAGGGATCCAGTACTGATGTCAATCAAAAGGTCTCCCTTAATGTGACCTGCAGGAAAAGATCCCATTGATTACAAACTGCATTATATTACGTATATTCTATTTTATGTGGGATGTTATCCCGGCAGTCATAATCTCGACGGTCATAATCCTGACGGATCCAGGTAGTTAGTTGGTGTTACAGTCCGGCACTATGGGGATGGTTAGGGTTAGTCTGCAGTGGTGAGCGAGGTTATGGTTAGGTTGTGGAAAGGGAATGTTAGGGTTAGACGGTGGGAGGGTTCGGTTAGGGATAGGAGGTTTAAAATACTTAATGGGATCCATTGGGATTTTGACCATTGGGATGCCGCTGTCGGCATCCTGAATGTTGTATTTTAACTCCTGAGATTTCATACCAAACCATTCTATGCATCATTCTTTAATGTCATGTTACATATACTGTAAGCAACAGCCTCACCACACACCTGTTGCTCCTTCAGTGTAATGTATGAGGAATGTAAGTAGTTATTTGATCAGCATTATCGGTATCTGGAGCCACCTTTCTTGCCTAAACACAGGCATTTACAGGGGATCAGGTTAGGATCTGGGTGGCCAGGATCCTGGCTGTCAAAATCCTTACGCCGAAACCCCGACACTTAATGGAATGCCGGTGCTGAAATCCCAACAGAGATCACAATCCTGGTGCCGGTATCCCAACACCCAAGATCCCGATTGATACACTGCTGTGCCGCTGTAGAGGTAAGCTGCTGTGGGGATAGGTTTACGCTGCGAGGGGAGGGTTATGCTGCGGGGAGGGGGGTTCAGGGTTAGGCACCCTAAGGGAGGGTTAGGGATAGACTGTGGGGTGTAGGGTTAGGTTTAGGCTGCAGGGAGGTGGGGTTAGGGTTATGAACCACCAGGGAGGGATAGGGTTATGCTGAGGGGAGGGGGGTTCAGGGTTAGGCACCCCCGGGGAGGGTTAGGGTTAGACTGTGGGTGGAGTATTAGGTTTAGGCTGCAGGGAGGTGGGGTTAGGGTTATTCACCACCAGGGAGGATTAGGCTTATGCTGCGGGTAGGGGGGTTCAGGGTTAGGCACCCCCGGGGAGGGTTAGGGTTAGACTGTGGGTGGAGTATTAGGTTTAGGCTGCAGGGAGGTGGGGTTAGGGTTATTCACCACCAGGGAGGATTAGGCTTATGCTGCGGGTAGGGGGGTTCAGGGTTAGGCACCCCCGGGGAGGGTTAGGGTTAGACTGTGGGTGGAGTATTAGGTTTAGGCTGCAGGGAGGTGGGGTTAGGGTTATGCACCACTAGGGAGGGCTAGGTTTAGGCTGCAAACAGGTAGGGTTAGGTGTCCATTGGGGGAAGGTAAGTTTATTTCATTTCCCCTGTCGGGATTTTAATAATCAGGATGCCACAGTTGGTATTCGGACCACTGGCATCCCGTCCATCTGGAATTTCATTCCAACCCATTTACAGACCTCAGAAGTGCTATAATGTAAACTCTTAGAAGACATGTACACTTTCTGTAGATATCAATAATGCTCACAATTCTTGTGATTAAATGAAATCACTATTGGAATTTTCAGTCTTTGTACATATAGACGCATGGCTGTACACAGGGCCGGCGCTACCCACTCAGCAAAGGGATGCAAAGCAGGTAGGCGCCTGGCTGGAGAGGCGCTCTCCCTGCTTTGCATCTCTGCTGCTGCACCGCTCTGTCCCATCTGCTGCCGGCTGCTGTGCTATGCCTGTCACTGTATGACAGGCAGCAGCGCCAGCAACTTGAAGCCTCCCCCTACCCCCCTCCTCTAGTGACAGTAATCGCTGAAAAGGGGGCGGAGCTACACGGGGGATGGGACGGAGTCACACAGACAAAGGGGCGGAGCCACACTGGACCGCCAGGCTGCGTGTGTTGGTGAAGTTCAGCCCAGGATCACCACTGCAGCTGCTTTGATGGGAAGGTGGGGTTGCAGTTTGATGGTGGGGGGAGACGGGGGTTGCTGGTGGGTAGTGGGTAAGAAGGTAGAGGGTACCTGCTGCCGTGTCCTGTAGGCTTAAGTAGAGTCTTCACTTCAGCTGTCCGGCAAGTGACTCCACCCCTGCTCTCTCCCATTGGCTGTTCTGGATAACACATGCACAGAAGTGCATGTCACTGACTCCTGCTTGCCCTGCACAATGCATGCTGGTCTGTCTCTGATAGGGACTGTCACTGCCCCAGTACAGGAGGTGTGACCAGCAGCATCTGAGGATCCTAGTAAGTGACAGATCTCCACATCTGCCCCCAGCCACACATGTCCCACTTCTGTAGCAGTCACCTACTGTCTGTCTCTGCATTTGTTTCCCCCTTTATCACCAGGTGTGTGTGTGTGTGTGTGTGTGTGTGTCTCTATCTGCCCTAACAATGTGTACTACTGTCCCTACCCAAGTGTGACTGTGTGTGTCCCCCTCCTGTGTGACTGTGTCCTCCCCCCTCCTGTGTGACTGTGTCCTCCCCCCTCCTTTGTGACTGTGTGTCCCCGACTCCTGTGTGACTGTGTCCCACCCACTCCTGTGTGACACTGTGTCCCCCATTCCTGTGTGACTATGGCCCCCCTCCTGGGTGACTGTCACCCATTCCTGCATGACTGTGTCCCCCCCACTCCTGCGTGACTGTGTCCCCCCTCCTGTGTGTATTAGAGATGAGCGGGTTCGGTTTCTCTGAATCCGAACCCGCCAGAACTTCATGTTTTTTTTCACGGGTCCGAGCGACTCGGATCTTCCCGCCTTGCTCGGTTAACCCGAGCGCGCCCGAACGTCATCATGACGCTGTCGGATTCTCGCGAGGCTCGGATTCTATCGCGAGACTCGGATTCTATATAAGGAGCCGCGCGTCGCCGCCATTTTCACACGTGCATTGAGATTGATAGGGAGAGGACGTGGCTGGCGTCCTCTCCGTTTAGAATTAGAATAGATTAGAGAGACACTTGATTTACTAATTTTGGGGAGCATTAGGAGTACTCAGTAGTGTACAGTGCAGAGTTTTGCTGATAGTGACCAGTGACCACCACTTTTATTTATAATCCGTTCTCTGCCTGAAAAAAGCGATACACAGCACACAGTGACTCAGTCACATACCATATCTGTGTGCACTGCTCAGGCTCAGGCCAGTGTGCTGCATCATCTATTATCTATATATAATATTATATATATCTGTCTGACTGCTCAGCTCACACAGCTTCTAATTGTGGGGGAGACTGGGGAGCACTACTGCAGTGCCAGTTATAGGTTATAGCAGGAGCCAGGAGTACATAATATATTATATAGTGAGTGACCACCAGACACACAGTGCAGTTTATTTAATATATCCGTTCTCTGCCTGAAAAAAGCGATACACACAGTGACTCAGTCACATACCATATCTGTGTGCACTGCTCAGGCTCAGGCCAGTGTGCTGCATCATCTATATATATTATATATCTGTCTGACTGCTCAGCTCACACAGCTTATAATTGTGGGGGAGACTGGGGAGCACTACTGCAGTGCCAGTTATAGGTTATAGCAGGAGCCAGGAGTACATAATATTATATTAAAATTAAACAGTGCACACTTTTGCTGCAGGAGTGCCACTGCCAGTGTGACTAGTGACCAGTGACCTGACCACCAGTATATAATATTAGTAGTATACTATCTCTTTATCAACCAGTCTATATTAGCAGCAGACACAGTACAGTGCGGTAGTTCACGGCTGTGGCTACCTCTGTGTCGGCACTCGGCAGCCCGTCCATAATTGTATATACCACCTAACCGTGTTTTTTTTTTCTTTCTTTATACATACATACTAGTTACGAGTATACTATCTCTTTATCAACCAGTCTATATATTAGCAGCAGACACAGTACAGTGCGGTAGTTCACGGCTGTGGCTACCTCTGTGTCGGCACTCGGCAGCCCGTCCATAATTGTATATACCACCTAACCGTGGTTTTTTTTTCTTTCTTTATACATACATACTAGTTACGAGTATACTATCTCTTTATCAACCAGTCTATATATTAGCAGCAGACACAGTACAGTGCGGTAGTTCACGGCTGTGGCTACCTCTGTGTCGGCACTCGGCAGCCCGTCCATAATTGTATATACCACCTAACCGTGGTTTTTTTTTCTTTCTTTATACATACATACTAGTTACGAGTATACTATCTCTTTATCAACCAGTCTATATTAGCAGCAGACACAGTACAGTGCGGTAGTTCACGGCTGTGGCTACCTCTGTGTCGGCACTCGGCAGCCCGTCCATAATTGTATATACCACCTAACCGTGGTTTTTTTTTCTTTCTTTATACATACATACTAGTTACGAGTATACTATCTCTTTATCAACCAGTCTATATATTAGCAGCAGACACAGTACAGTGCGGTAGTTCACGGCTGTGGCTACCTCTGTGTCGGCACTCGGCAGCCCGTCCATAATTGTATATACCACCTAACCGTGGTTTTTTTTTCTTTCTTTATACATACATACTAGTTACGAGTATACTATCTCTTTATCAACCAGTCTATATATTAGCAGCAGACACAGTACAGTGCGGTAGTTCACGGCTGTGGCTACCTCTGTGTCGGCACTCGGCAGCCCGTCCATAATTGTATATACCACCTAACCGTGGTTTTTTTTTCTTTCTTTATACATACATACTAGTTACGAGTATACTATCTCTTTATCAACCAGTCTATAAGCAGCAGACACAGTACAGTGCGGTAGTTCACGGCTGTGGCTACCTCTGTGTCGGCACTCGGCAGCCCGTCCATAATTGTATATACCACCTAACCGAGGTTTTTTTTTCTTTCTTTATACATACATACTAGTTACGAGTATACTATCTCTTTATCAACCAGTCTATATATTAGCAGCAGACACAGTACAGTGCGGTAGTTCACGGCTGTGGCTACCTCTGTGTCGGCACTCGGCAGCCCGTCCATAATTGTATACTAGTATCCAATCCATCCATCTCCATTGTTTACCTGAGGTGCCTTTTAGTTGTGCCTATTAAAATATGGAGAACAAAAATGTTGAGGTTCCAAAATTAGGGAAAGATCAAGATCCACTTCCACCTCGTGCTGAAGCTGCTGCCACTAGTCATGGCCGAGACGATGAAATGCCAGCAACGTCGTCTGCCAAGGCCGATGCCCAATGGCATAGTACAGAGCATGTCAAAACCAAAACACCAAATATCAGTAAAAAAAGGACTCCAAAACCTAAAATAAAATTGTCGGAGGAGAAGCGTAAACTTGCCAATATGCCATTTACCACACGGAGTGGCAAGGAACGGCTGAGGCCCTGGCCTATGTTCATGGCTAGTGGTTCAGCTTCACATGAGGATGGAAGCACTCAGCCTCTCGCTAGAAAACTGAAAAGACTCAAGCTGGCAAAAGCACCGCAAAGAACTGTGCGTTCTTTGAAATCCCAAATCCACAAGGAGAGTCCAATTGTGTCGGTTGCGATGCCTGACCTTCCCAACACTGGACGTGAAGAGCATGCGCCTTCCACCATTTGCACGCCCCCTGCAAGTGCTGGAAGGAGCACCCGCAGTCCAGTTCCTGATAGTCAGATTGAAGATGTCAGTGTTGAAGTACACCAGGATGAGGAGGATATGGGTGTTGCTGGCGCTGGGGAGGAAATTGACCAGGAGGATTCTGATGGTGAGGTGGTTTGTTTAAGTCAGGCACCCGGGGAGACACCTGTTGTCCGTGGGAGGAATATGGCCGTTGACATGCCAGGTGAAAATACCAAAAAAATCAGCTCTTCGGTGTGGAGGTATTTCACCAGAAATGCGGACAACAGGTGTCAAGCCGTGTGTTCCCTTTGTCAAGCTGTAATAAGTAGGGGTAAGGACGTTAACCACCTCGGAACATCCTCCCTTATACGTCACCTGCAGCGCATTCATAATAAGTCAGTGACAAGTTCAAAAACTTTGGGTGACAGCGGAAGCAGTCCACTGACCAGTAAATCCCTTCCTCTTGTAACCAAGCTCACGCAAACCACCCCACCAACTCCCTCAGTGTCAATTTCCTCCTTCCCCAGGAATGCCAATAGTCCTGCAGGCCATGTCACTGGCAAGTCTGACGAGTCCTCTCCTGCCTGGGATTCCTCCGATGCATCCTTGCGTGTAACGCCTACTGCTGCTGGCGCTGCTGTTGTTGCCGCTGGGAGTCGATGGTCATCCCAGAGGGGAAGTCGTAAACCCACTTGTACTACTTCCAGTAAGCAATTGACTGTTCAACAGTCCTTTGCGAGGAAGATGAAATATCACAGCAGTCATCCTACTGCAAAGCGGATAACTGAGTCCTTGACAACTATGTTGGTGTTAGACGTGCGTCCGGTATCCGCCGTTAGTTCACAGGGAACTAGACAATTTATTGAGGCAGTGTGCCCCCGTTACCAAATACCATCTAGGTTCCACTTCTCTAGGCAGGCGATACCGAGAATGTACACGGACGTCAGAAAAAGACTCACCAGTGTCCTAAAAAATGCAGTTGTACCCAATGTCCACTTAACCACGGACATGTGGACAAGTGGAGCAGGGCAGGGTCAGGACTATATGACTGTGACAGCCCACTGGGTAGATGTATGGACTCCCGCCGCAAGAACAGCAGCGGCGGCACCAGTAGCAGCATCTCGCAAACGCCAACTCTTTCCTAGGCAGGCTACGCTTTGTATCACCGCTTTCCAGAATACGCACACAGCTGAAAACCTCTTACGGCAACTGAGGAAGATCATCGCGGAATGGCTTACCCCAATTGGACTCTCCAGTGGATTTGTGGCATCGGACAACGCCAGCAATATTGTGTGTGCATTAAATATGGGCAAATTCCAGCACGTCCCATGTTTTGCACATACCTTGAATTTGGTGGTGCAGAATTTTTTAAAAAACGACAGGGGCGTGCAAGAGATGCTGTCGGTGGCCAGAAAAATTGCGGGACACTTTCGGCGTACAGGCACCACGTACAGAAGACTGGAGCACCACCAAAAACTACTGAACCTGCCCTGCCATCATCTGAAGCAAGAAGTGGTAACGAGGTGGAATTCAACCCTCTATATGCTTCAGAGGTTGGAGGAGCAGCAAAAGGCCATTCAAGCCTATACAATTGAGCACGATATAGTAGGTGGAATGCACCTGTCTCAAGTGCAGTGGAGAATGATTTCAACGTTGTGCAAGGTTCTGATGCCCTTTGAACTTGCCACACGTGAAGTCAGTTCAGACACTGCCAGCCTGAGTCAGGTCATTCCCCTCATCAGGCTTTTGCAGAAGAAGCTGGAGGCATTGAAGAAGGAGCTAAAAGGGAGCGATTCCGCTAGGCATGTGGGACTTGTGGATGCAGCCCTTAATTCGCTTAACAAGGATTCACGGGTGGTCAATCTGTTGAAATCAGAGCACTACATTTTGGCCACCGTGCTCGATCCTAGATTTAAAGCCTACCTTGGATCTCTCTTTCCGGCAGACACAGGTCTGCTGGGGTTGAAAGACCTGCTGGTGACAAAATTGTCAAGTCAAGCGGAACGCGACCTGTCAACATCTCCTCCTTCACATTCTCCCGCAACTGGGGGTGCGAGGAAAAGGCTCAGAATTCCGAGCCCACCCGCTGGCGGTGATGCAGGGCAGTCTGGAGCGACTGCTGATGCTGACATCTGGTCCGGACTGAAGGACCTGACAACGATTACGGACATGTCGTCTACTGTCACTGCATATGATTCTCTCAACATTGATAGAATGGTGGAGGATTATATGAGTGACCGCATCCAAGTAGGCACGTCACACAGTCCGTACTTATACTGGCAGGAAAAAGAGGCAATTTGGAGGCCCTTGCACAAACTGGCTTTATTCTACCTAAGTTGCCCTCCCACAAGTGTGTACTCCGAAAGAGTGTTTAGTGCCGCCGCTCACCTTGTCAGCAATCGGCGTACGAGGTTACATCCAGAAAATGTGGAGAAGATGATGTTCATTAAAATGAATTATAATCAATTCCTCCGCGGAGACATTGACCAGCAGCAATTGCCTCCACAAAGTACACAGGGAGCTGAGATGGTGGATTCCAGTGGGGACGAATTGATAATCTGTGAGGAGGGGGATGTACACGGTGATATATCGGAGGGTGAAGATGAGGTGGACATCTTGCCTCTGTAGAGCCAGTTTGTGCAAGGAGAGATTAATTGCTTCTTTTTTGGGGGGGGGTCCAAACCAACCCGTCATATCAGTCACAGTCGTGTGGCAGACCCTGTCACTGAAATGATGGGTTGGTTAAAGTGTGCATGTCCTGTTTTGTTTATACAACATAAGGGTGGGTGGGAGGGCCCAAGGACAATTCCATCTTGCACCTCTTTTTTCTTTTCTTTTTCTTTGCATCATGTGCTGATTGGGGAGGGTTTTTTTGGAAGGGACATCCTGCGTGACACTGCAGTGCCACTCCTAGATGGGCCCGGTGTTTGTGTCGGCCACTAGGGTCGCTAATCTTACTCACACAGTCAGCTACCTCATTGCGCCTCTTTTTTTCTTTGCGTCATGTGCTGTTTGGGGAGGGTTTTTTGGAAGGGACATCCTGCGTGACACTGCAGTGCCACTCCTAGATGGGCCCGGTGTTTGTGTCGGCCACTAGGGTCGCTAATCTTACTCACACAGCTACCTCATTGCGCCTCTTTTTTTCTTTGCGTCATGTGCTGTTTGGGGAGGGTTTTTTGGAAGGGACATCCTGCGTGACACTGCAGTGCCACTCCTAGATGGGCCCGGTGTTTGTGTCGGCCACTAGGGTTGCTAATCTTACTCACACAGCTACCTCATTGCGCCTCTTTTTTTCTTTGCGTCATGTGCTGTTTGGGGAGGGTTTTTTGGAAGGGACATCCTGCGTGACACTGCAGTGCCACTCCTAGATGGGCCCGGTGTTTGTGTCGGCCACTAGGGTCGCTAATCTTACTCACACAGCTACCTCATTGCGCCTCTTTTTTTCTTTGCGTCATGTGCTGTTTGGGGAGGGTTTTTTGGAAGGGACATCCTGCGTGACACTGCAGTGCCACTCCTAGATGGGCCCGGTGTTTGTGTCGGCCACTAGGGTCGCTTATCTTACTCACACAGCGACCTCGGTGCAAATTTTAGGACTAAAAATAATATTGTGAGGTGTGAGGTATTCAGAATAGACTGAAAATGAGTGTAAATTATGGTTTTTGAGGTTAATAATACTTTGGGATCAAAATGACCCCCAAATTCTATGATTTAAGCTGTTTTTTAGTGTTTTTGGAAAAAAACACCCGAATCCAAAACACACCCGAATCCGACAAAAAAAATTCGGTGAGGTTTTGCCAAAACGCGTTCGAACCCAAAACACGGCCGCGGAACCGAACCCAAAACCAAAACACAAAACCCGAAAAATTTCAGGCGCTCATCTCTAGTGTGTATGTGTGCCCCCTGCAGCATGTCCATGTACCCAACACTTGTGTGCATGACCATCTCCCCTCCTGTGTGTGTGTGTCAGTTGTGTGTGTCTCCTATAGTGTGTGTGTTAATTGTGCCTTCTGCACCTTCTGACTTGCATATATAAGAAAGAACAGGGGACACAAGTTAAATATTTAAAGGAGGGGGAAGGGTCACAAGTTAAATATATAAAGGCAGCACGGATGGTGTAATGGTTAGCATTACCGCCTCACAGCACTGAGGTCATGGGTTCGATTCCCACCATGGCCCTAACTGTGTGGAGTTTGTATATTCTCCCCGTACTTGCGTGGGTTTCCTCCGGGTACTCCGGTTTCCTCCCACAATCCCAAAAATATACTGGCAGGTTAATTGGCTCCCAACAAAATTAACCCTAGATTGAATGTGTCTGTGTGTACATGTGGTAGGGAATATAGATTGTAAGCTCCACTGGGGCAGGGACTGATGTGAATGGGTAAATATTCTCTGTAAAGCGCTGCGGAATATGTGTGCGCTCTATAAATAACTGGTAATAAATAAATAATAAAGGGTGCAGGGGCGCAATGTGAATAAGAATGTGCTACTGTGTGGTGAAATGGGGGTACTATTACATGGCCATGCCCCTTCTGTGCGACACACAACAAAGGTGCGCGCTGTCCCTTTGTAAAATATGGGAGGGCGCAAATTTAGAGTTTTGCAGGGGGGCGCCGAACACCCTAGCACCGGCCCTGGCTGTACACCAGGGGAGGGTTTGTAGCGCAATCTAGAGAAAGTTACACAAGCAAGACCAGCAAATGACACAGGCATGGATGCTGCAGGATTCAACAGAAAATCAGGCCCTTGGTGATCTTTTATTCAATACATACATACCTTACCCACTGGGTATACTTACCCAGCATGTATGATCTCTTGTGCGTAACACCTACTGTCAGTGGTGCAAGTAGAAAAAATGTCTTACAGGTACTGTGTGTGCACGCCATAGGCGCGCACCCCATAAAATGGGTGTGGCCAATTGCCACATGGGGTGTGGCCAATGCAAATGGGGGCGTGATACACATATAACCCCAATAGTGCCAGGAACAGGTTGCCCCAAAATGCCAGATATACATTGCCCCCCAGTGCCAGATATACATTGCCTCACTGTGCCAGATACACAAATGCCCCCACAGTGCTAGATATACATTGCCTCACAGTGCCAGATACACATTGCCCCACAGTGTCAGATACACAAATACCCCCAGAGTGCCAGATACACATTGCCTCACTGTGCCAGATACACAAATGCCCCCACTGTGTCAGATATACATTGCTCCACAGTGCCAGATATGCCCCCAGTGCCAGATACAGAAATGCCCCCAGTGCCAGGTATACATGTCACCCCAGTGCCAGATATGCTCCCAGTGCCAGGTATACATGCCCCCCCACACTGCTCACCGCTGCTGCAGTCGTGTGTGTGTGTGAAGGGAGGAGAGTGCAGCGTGTGCCTCTCCTTCCCCTAAGTCTCTGGTGGGTGCGGGTGTCTTAGTTCAATTCAGCGCCGATCTGTGAGCCAATCAAGGCTCGCTGTCCAGCAGCCTTGGCTGCCGGTCCGCAACCTCTGATTGGCTCACGGGCGGCGCTGAATTGAACGAAGACACTGAGAGGCAGGAGAGGCGCAGGCTGCGCTCTTCTCCCCTTACATCAGTGGCGGTGAACAACAGAGGGAGGGAGGGAAGTAGAGGCGAGGAGCGTCACCCCGTCAGCTAAATTCTTGTGGGTATGCCATACCCACCCGTACCCACACACTTGCACTGCTGCCTGCTGTACACAGGGGGTAATTCAGAGTTGATCGCAGCAGAAAATTTGTTAGCAGTTTGGCAAAACCATGGGGGTAATTCCAAGTTGATCGCAGCAGGAAATTTTTTAGCAGTTGGGCAAAACCATGTGCACTGCAGGGGAGGCACACAGGGGTGTATCTACCTATTGGCCAGGATGGCACTCGCCAGGGGTGCCAGGCAAGGAGGGGGCGCCGCCTGGAGTGCCACCTGCGGCCAAAGGGTAGAAAAGCAGTACTGTCAAACTGCACTGGAGTGGTGCCAGTATCCGGCAGCACTGCACTTGTAATCAGACTCAAAATAAACTACACCTCCCAGCAGCCCTTGTTTCTGGGAGCTCCCAGCAGCAAGGGCTGCTGGGAACTGTAGTTTATTTTGAGTCTGATTACAAGTGCGGTGCTGCTCGACACTAGTCTGATCACTAGTGCAGTACGGAGCTGAAGGACACCGGCGCCACGCCGGCAGTAACAGACTCTCACCAGGTACACAGCAATTGTTATATAGCACAGTGCTATAGATCTATTTGTTGCTGAAGATAATAAAATAGTGTCAGTGTTTGGGAGAAGGGACTGTAGTACCTGGAAAACTACACGATTTTTATGCATGTTAGATGTAAGTCAGTAGTAAGTAAGCGAAAACTTTAACTTGTTGAGTGTAATAAAGAAAATACATATCTTACCTATTTCAAGGCCAGTTCAAGGAAATGTATATCAGTTAATTGTATAATTGATCATTTTATCTTGGAAGAGATGGCACCCTGATGTTTTTTCTAACAGGAAGCACTTCTACCCTCCAACTAATGGTGTTTGGTTAATGGCTGGGTCCATTTGAGGCTCATCTCACTGCAGCTCATTAGCATTTCATTCGGGATGCAGTCAAGATGTCGGTGTTTGGCATCCCAGCGGTCGGAAAGCTGACGCCAGCATCCTGAAACTGCTCGGAATGCTGTTGCTGGCATCCCAACATAGATAGCGATGCAGAATGCCAAAATCCGGATCGAGTTGGTGCCAAAGTTTCCACTGGCAAGCCAAGTGGGAGGGTTAGGGTTAGCTGCAAGGGTGGGAGGGAGAGGGTTAGGCTTCAGGGAGGGAGATTAGGAAGGGTGGGTTAGGGTTAGGCACCACTGAAGAGGCTCTTGGGGGGGGCAGGTTAAGGTTAGGCTGTGGGAAAGGTGGGTAAGGGTTAGGGGGAGGGACGGTGTAACGTGAATACGAGACACTACTGTGCGGTGTAATGTGAATGAGGGACACTACTGTGTGGCATAATTTGAATTGGAAGTACTATTGTGTCCACACCCTTCCCCCACAAGACCATGCCCCATTTCCAATACTCACACCTTATTCCAAATGTGTGTAGAGGGGGGGGGGGGGGCGCCAGCCCCTTACTTTGCCAGGGGCACTCGGACCCCTAGATACACCCCTAGAGGCAGATATAACATGTGCAGAGAGAGTTAGATTTGGGTGTGGTGTGTTCAATCTGCAATATAATTTGCAGTGTAAAAATAAAGCAGCCAGTATTTACCCTGCACAGAAACAAAATAACCCACCCAAATCTAAATCTCTCTACACATGTTATATCTGCCTCCCCTGCAGTGCACATGGTTTTGCCCAATTGCTAACAAAATTCCTGCTGCGATCAACTTGGAATTACCCCCCATGTGCACGGCTGGGGAGGCAGATATAACATGTGCAGAGAGAGTTAGATTTGGGTGGGTTATTTTGCTTCTGTGCAGGCTAAATAATGGCTGCTTTATTTTTACATTGCAATTTAGATTTCACTTTGAACACACCACACCCAAATCTAACTCTCTCTGCATGTTATATCTTCCCCACCTGCAGTGCACATGGGGGGTCATTCCGAGTTGTTCGCACTAAAGCTGCTTTTAGCAGCTTTACACACGCTAAGCCGCCGCCTACTGGGAGTGAATCTTAGCTTCTTAAAATTGCGAACGAAAGATACTCTAAATTGCGACCACACACCTCTTAGCAGTTTCTGAGTAGCTCCAGACTTACTCGGCATCTGCGATCAGTTCAGTGCTTGTCGTTCCTGGTTTGACGTCACAAACACACCCAGCGTTCGCCCAGACACTCCTCCGTTTCTCCAGCCACTCCCGCGTTTTTCCCAGAAACGGTAGCGTTTTTTCGCACACACCCATAAAACGGCCTGTTTCCGCCCAGAAACACCCACTTCCTGTCAATCACACTCCGATCACCAGAACGAAGAAAAAACCTTGTAATGCCGTGAGTGAAATTCCTAACTGCATAGCAAATTTACTTGGCGCAGTCGCACTGCGGACATTGCGCATGCGCATTAGCGACTAATCGCTCCGTTGCGAGAAAAAAATACAGAGCGAACAACTCGGAATGCCCCCATGGTTTTGCCCAACTGCTAACAAATTTGTTGCTACGATCAACTCTGAATTAGGCCCACAGACTCTTTAGACACTTGTACTTTATTGACCCCCTACTAAGCAGAGCCATAGGAGCAGGGGCAGTTTAAGAGAGGAAGTGTGTAGTACTCACTCTTCCAGGGGTGATGGGGAGTACCAGAAAAATTGGGAGTATCCCGCAACTTGCAGGAGAGAAGGTAAGTATGGCACAATGTTACAAAATAGTGCAGAGGGAGCAGGTAGATTAATGCTGGGCACACCCTGTGGGCACACCCAATAGGCGGGATGCATCAAAGAGGATTTTGTGGTCAAACCTCTGAAAAAGCTAGTTTTGGAGGTTTAGCCACTTACCACATATGCACCAAGCTCTGGAATGTGATATATTCCGAAGACTGGACCCAGTGGGCAGCGGCATCTTTAGATGGTATTACCCAATAGAAGCCTATGGCCTTCTATTCACCTTTCCCTCTGAGAAGGTCCACAGCACACCCAACAGTGCGTGCGTCAGCCGACGCAGTGCCGTAACTAGGCATTTTAGCGCTGTGTGCAAGAAACGGTATTGGCGTCCCCCCCACCACCACCTTATGTAAAATATGGGCAGGGGTGCGCAAAAAATAGGGGCGTGGCTTCATGGGGAAAGGGTGTGGCCACAAAATAATACCAATTCATACTACGCACAGTAGTCTCCATTATTCAAATTACACCGCACAGTAGCGACACTACACCAGGTAGAGCCCCTTTTACACATTACGGCAGTCAGCATCCCCTTTTTACACATTACGGCAGAAAGTCCCCCTTTTTACACATTACGGCAGACAGCATCCCCCTTTTTACACATTACGGCAGTCAGCATCCCTTTTTTACACATTACGGCAGACAGCATCCCCTTTTTACACATTACGGCAGACAGCATCCCCCTTTTTATACATTACGGCAGATCGTGTCCCCCTTTTTACACATTACGAAAGACAGCATCCCCCTTTTTATACATTATGGCAGACAGCGTCCCTTTTTACACATTACGGAAGACAGCGTCCCCCTTTTTACACATTACGGCAGACAGCGTCCCCGTTATTACACATTATGGCAGATGGCGTCCCCCTTCTTACACATTATGGCAGACAGCGTCCCCCTTCTTACACATTACGGCAAACAGCGTCCCCCTTTTTACACATTACGGCAGACGGCATCCCCCTTCTTACACAGTACAGCAGACGGCGTACCTTTTTACACATTACGGCAGATGGCGTCCCCCTTCTTACACATTACGGCAGACAGCGCCCCCCTTCTTACACATTACGGTAGATGGCGTACCCCTTCTTACACATTACAGCAGACTGCGTACCCCTTCTTACACATTACGGCAGACAGCATCCCCTTTTTACACATTATGGCAGACAGCATTGATAGAGAGAGAGACAGACAGACAGACACTTACCATCTCTCCCCGCTGTCCTCTGTGACACTGGCTGGTGCTGCTGTGCTGTGCTGGGGCGGGCTGCGGCTGGGCAATGGAGCTGAGTGGCAGCTGGGCATGTTGGCGGGTCCTCCCTGCTCCCATGCTCCGTAGTATGGAGTATGGGAGTGGGGAGGCCCCGCCAACATACACCACGCACAAGCCGCCTCAGCTCCGCTGTTCGGAGTCCATACAGTGGACCCGAGGCAGCTTGCTGTGCTGGGGCGGGCTGCGGCTGGGCAATGGAGCTGTATGGAGCTCTGATGCTCCGTACAGTGTTAAACAGGGCCGTGACTGTGTGCTCCCCAGGGCTCTGTGCTGTGTGCGAGGCACCTCTCGCACACACCTAGTTACGGCCCTGAGTCGACGCCTATGCAGATAGGACTCTAGTGTCAAAATTTCTGGTAGTCCTTCTATAACAAAAGACAGCTCTTATCGGGAGAGCTGTCCTTTGGGATTTTCTTCAAGCATATGGCATTAGTAAATGCTTTTATGTTTGCAAAAAGTGGTGGGATGCATCGCATGCGAAATGCAATGCTTGATGCATCCCATCCCATGTCTCTAGGCACTGCACAAGCTGTAAAAGGGTACCATCGGGGAAGCAGTCACCAGCACCTGCCGCGCAGCTCTTGTTACAGCTCTGCTACTAATGTAAGCAGAGTCTATGGGGCTATTGCAGGGTGAGCACTGTACATGCTGAGGAAGTTACCGGACACAAATATGCAATTGCAGAATCAGACACACGATTCCCAGGAAGAGGTTAGCATACTGCTACTCAGGATCCCGGCTGTCACAATACCAATCGCGGTGATACTGTATGTTGCTGTTGGAATCCCAGCGGCAGAGGCTTATCTCCCTCTGCGGGTGTCCATGACACCCATAGAGGGAGAATATACTAGCACTCGTCCCACTGCTGGCATACTGGTGCCCGGCATCCCAGTCACCGGTAATTAGTATGTATTCCCGATGCACTCATCAACCCTGGCAGCTGAAGAGGTAGAACCTGGGTGTATGGAGTGTGGTTACATAAGATGAGCACAGTAGCGCATGGTCATGCAAACGCAAGATCATACTATCCAATTTCCAACATCTACAGTACATGGCAGATGCAAATACAGTACAGTATGATGTGGGCAGTGACATGACCATCAATTATCATTGGATGACTGCTGAATCACCGACACAGCTGACAACACTGCTGACAATATTGTTGTCTGTTATGTTTCTGTGTTTGTAGCCCCATAATTGTCCTGGCAGGAATTTTGCAGACTTCTTTCAGTCAGGTACTCAGTTGCAGGGCCAGTGCTAGGGTGTTTGGCACCCCCTGCAAACTATAAATTTGCACCCTCACATACTTTACAAAAGGACAGCACGCGCCTTTGGAGCACACCAAAAAAGGGGTGTGGTCTTACAAGGAAGGGGCATGGCCACCCAATAGTATACCCATTTAAAATTAAGCCACACAGCACAACCTTATTCACATAACACCGCATGAAGTAGTGCTTCTTATACACATAATGCCTCCTGTAGTAGCGCCACTTACACAAAATTCCCCCGGTAGTGGTGCCGTTTACACAAAATGTCCCCTGTAGTAGTGCCGCTTACACAAAATGCCTCCTGGATTAGTGGCGCTTACACAAAATGAGGGGTGCCGCTTACACAAAACTAACCCTAACTCTAATACGAAGGGTTAGAGTTAATACTAAACAGTAGTGTCACTTACACAACCCCCCCTGTAGTAGTGCCGCTTACAAAAAATCCCCCTGTAGTAGTCCCGCTTACACACATTATGCCCACAGTCACACATACACACACGTAGATACACACATACACACACATACATACATACACACACATACAGATACATATATGCACACACACACACACACACACACACACACACACACACACACACACACACACACACACACACACTCTTTCTCAAGCTCAATCACTCTCTTTACATCTTCTTACCAAAGGAAGTCTGGCTGGCCTGAGCATTCCATCCTCCTGTTCTTCCTCATCATGATCAGCCTGGTCCCGTGTAGCTTCGCCCCTTAGTTCCGTGTAGCTCTACCCTCTTTTCGGGACTACCTGCACAGTACACACTGCCCACTGTCACACAGCCAGGGAGGGGAAGAGGACACTAAGAGGGACATGTACTAAGCAGTGATAAAAGTGGAGAAGTGAGCCAGTGGAGAAGTTACGTAAATGCTGATTGGTTGCCATGGGTAACATTTGTAAGTTGCATACTATACAGTTTTACGGAGTAACTGATTGGTTGCCATGGGAAATTTCTCCACTTGCTTACTTCTCCACATTTATCACTGCTTAGTACATGTCCCCCTTAAAGCTGCCAGCGCTACTGCTTGTCAGTGTGACAGGCGCAGCAGCCGGCGAAAGCAGGGATGCAAAGCAGGGACAGCGCCTCTCAAGCCTGGCGCCTCCCTACACTGCATCCCTTCGCTGAGCGGGTGGCGCCGGGCCTGCTCAGGTGAGTACCACAGACATTCCTATCACATGTTTCCGCAACCTGACCCTAACCCTCACCCCCTGCAGCCTAACCCTCCCTGTTGGTGACTAAACCTAACCCTCCCAGTCCTGCAGCCTAACCCTAACCATTCTTGGTGGTGCCTAACCTTATACCTCCCTTCCTACAGCCTGACCCTAACCCTTTCCCCTGCTGCCTAACTCAAACCCTCCACAGTGATGCCTAACCTTATCCCTCCCTTCCCACAGCCTGAACCTAACCCTCCCCATTGGTGCCTAAACTTAACCCTCACACTCGCACAGCTGAACCCTCCCCAGTGGTGCCTAACCTTATCCCTACCTTCCCACAGCCTAAACCTAACCCTCCCCAGGGGCGTGGTATGCTTGACCGGCGGTCAGAAGACCGGCAGTAAGCATACCATTGCTAGGATCCCGGCAGCGAAATCCCGTCAGGGGGGAGTGAGTGCAGCAAGCCCCTTGCGGGCTCGCTGCACTTGCAACGCTGCGGGCTTGTGGTGACCTGCGGTTGCCACGGATTCTATTCCCACACTTTGTTTTTCGTGGACACCCATGAGTGAGAATAGTCCCTGTTGGTCAGCATGCTGACCGTCGAGATTGTGAGAGAGTGGGATGTTTGGGGAGGTTATGTGACCATCCGTCTCCTGACCGCCGGTCACATGACTATATCCCCTCCCCAGTGGTGCCTAAACTTAACCCTCTCCCCCCCACAGTATAACCTTCTCAGTGGTGCCTATCCTTATCCCACCCTTCCCACAACCTAAACCTACCCCCCAACACACACACACACACACACACACACACACACACAGCCTAACACGAAGCAGCCTGGCATACTTATGTGTGGGATGCCGGAAGTCGGGTTTCCGTTGCTGTCATTGTAATCGAGGTTGGGACCAAGTCGTCGATATTTTGAGCAGTGTCAAGATTCCGCCATCAGTATTCTGACTGCTGGCATCCTAAACACTGGGTTCATGACTGGACCCCGTTGGTTAGGATTAGTGGTTTTGTTATGATGGAGACGGGGCTCTAATGGTCTATAGCCTCACTTACCAGCAGTGTGCTAGAGATAATGATGTGCCAACCCCACCTATTTTCTCTACTGGTACTGTCTGAGGCCATTTATGTGCCCAATGCTTCCCTGTTAGGAGTATTCTTCAATCCACAATATAATTATCTGTCAGTGACAGATAGAATGATGTAATGCATATTCCTAGCACTCAATGGCAATCAGTAAGTATTGTACACAGTCATGTTCCGTCATCAAACACAGACTCATAGGGGGATGCAGTTAAAATGACGGCTGTTGGAATCCTGGCATTCAGGAGACCGACACTGGAAACCTGACATTCGGTGACATACCGACATACAAAATCCTGACCACAACCCAGTATACCAACTTGGTTGGTAGGTCCATGCCACCAACCGAGTGGGACTAGAACCTGCGGAGACCCTGCTAGGGGACTCATTGCCTCACTGCCGGGATTTCGGCAGATGGGATGCTGCTGTCGGTATAGTGATAGCCAGCATCCGTCTGCTGATAAATCATACCGAACCAATTATAGGCATTACATTTAGTAAATGAACAAAGTAATTCTTCGCTTTAACAAATGCATCTAAAAAAAATAATATATAATCTTAGATCCATCATAAAGTATCATTATTACAATATATTAATATAGTCAGAACATTTTCTGCATCGCTGTACAGAGAATATATTTGTCATACATATCAGTCTCTGCACCATTGGGTAACATATGGACAGATGTACTAAGCCTTGGAGAGAGATAAAGTAGAGATAGATAAAGTAGCAACCAATCATTTCCTGTCATTTTTTGGACTAAGACTTGGAAAGTGATAAAGGGGAGAGAGATAAAGTAACAGCCAATCAGCTCCTAAATGCTGTGCTACAGGCTGTGTTTGAAAAATGACAGTAAGGAGCTGATTGTTTTGTATTTCATCTCTCTCTACTTTTTCACTCTACAAGGCTTAGTACATCTCCCCATAGCTTGTAACATGGCAGTTAGGAGCTGATTGGCTGACACTTTATCTCCCTCCACTTTACCTCTCTCCACAGCTTAATACAACTCCCTCATGATCTACAATTCCCTAACACACAATCATGTACATGCAATCACTCACACTAGGGTAAGCTGGTCTATATAGTATAAATACTGTCAGTATAGTATCACACCTCCCAACTGTCCGGATTTTCTTGGGACAGACCCATTTTTGGGGTCTGTCCCACTATACCTCCCGCGAGCCACACTGTACCATGGTGGGGGGTTTGGCAGTTGGGAGGCCCCCTATCACTCGCTGCTCTGCTCAGTTCAGAGCAGAGCAGCGGTGAATAGACACTGTGCGCATGCGCAAAGCGTCTAGTCCAATGAGCCAGGGGCACTGGGGGCATGGTCAGCAGCTCACAGAGCACTGGCCGTGCCCCCACTGTGATGAAAATGGAAGGCCACGCACCCTTTTTGGCACCGCGCAGCTTTGCCGCTCATAGGGACCCGGATTCAAGCCTACAGATGTTGGGAGGTATTTAGTATACATACCTTCACTGAAAGCACGGTGTAAATTTTCCATTGGAAATTTCATTGAATCATCTCCAAAGACCATTTCTTGTTTGTTAGAAAAATATGTTTCCAGATGGTCTCTAGAATCAAAGCCGTGTACAGGATAGAATTTATGTGAGCTGGAATCCATCTTGTATTCCTGTATCACAGACTGTCTGATGCTCACGTCTTCCCTCTTATATATGACTTGCTCAGGATATCTGTGTACAGTATATTCACCAGGACCCAGTTATGTATATTCATCAGTAACCAGGATATCAGTGTTATCACATGATGGTTTCATGTGATAATATAAATACTGATTGTTTCATGAGAAGTCATGGGAATGCAGCTGAAAGTGTGACCATCTCCTAAAAAAAGAAGAAATTACATAATATTAATTTTAAATACATTTAAATATTGTCAAATATTTGAGTACATTAAAATATTTCTACAGCAAACACACATACAAATATTGGCCCTCATTCAGCTTAAGTAGCAGTTTTGCTAAAAATGTAAAACTGCTACTGCTTACAATCATGTGCTGGGGCCACCCAGCACAGAGCAAGACCAATGTCAAAAAAGACTGGATACTTGACTTGCAAGGTTCTGTAGAGAGAGATTCTGAACTAATTGAGAACCTAGCTGACTTGGACTTGCTTTTAGTAGAGGGAAACTCCACTTGTATTAGAGTGAGATCCCTAGAGCCCTCAAGAGGTGTTTCACCATTAGCAACCCCTCACTGTTCCATTGTTGTGCACACCGGTACTTAGGGGGACCCATGGACTTAATTCATCCAGCAGTGGAAGCTCACCCAATAGACCAGAGATCCCAGATTAGACAGGATAAAAGACTGAGGTGAGAAGATACGGCGGTGTCTTAGTGACAGGAACACAATATTAATGGGACCATGGTACTACTGGGTCCAACATAATCCTCCCATACCAGAGGTTGCAGAGAGGTGGAGAATGCTGATGGGACAACAGTCGTCCGTCAGATATATCAGAGCAGAAGTTGCTTGTATATACAGGATATCAGCAGACTGGACTGATATACTGGATTGGTCGTAGCTTGGCCTTGTAGAATGCTAGCACCAGACCAGATACACTGGATTGACGATGGGCTTGTCTTTGCGGAATATTAACAGACAGACCAGAATTAGAGAATTAACTGAAGCTTGGCCTAGCTTGATGTTAGCTAACAGACCAGTTCCACAGGTTTGGCTTAAAAGTGTGACTTGTAGGATATTAATTGACAGACCAGGTTTACAGGATTAGCTGGAGTGTGGACTTGCAGGGCATAAACTGACTGACAAGGTTTTTAGAACTAGCTGGAGTGTGGACTTTCAGGATATGAACTGACAGACCAGGTTTGCAGGTTCGGCTGATGTGCGGACTTGTAGGATATTAGCTGAGCAGTGTCGGAGAGATATAATGGAGCAGAGCAAATCCGGAGGTTCGCTAGAACAGAACCCCTCCAAATTATACATTCTGTGCAGCTGGAGCACTGCACGTCCCTCCAGCTGGCCAACAACTCCCCACATCCCTGTTGTCTGGGAGACCATCAATGAAGCTGCTGGGAGGAAGTGCTGTGATGTCCCGGACACTTAGCCACAGCTGGGACTAGCGCTGAGCCGCCGGAGTGGCTCATGACAGCCGCCCAGCATGTTAATCCCTGCCCAGAGATGCAATCGCAATTCAATGCATGTTAAAGGTACAGTCTGTAAGACCTTGTCTGAGCAGCTTGATGTTCCTGTGATTCCGGTTGCAAATATTAAGAAGTTTAAAGTCTCTGGACGCAGCCACAAGAGAATAATCAACTCCACCTTAAATAGAAGGAAAGTAATAATGGTAAAAAAGGAAAAGTTCCAAAGAGATGCAGTATGAGCTGATCTCTAAGGCCAAGGTATATTAGTCTCTGACCGCACCATTCTAAACTTTTTGAGTGACAGCAAAACACAACACAATATAAAAAAATTCAAATAGGAATTCTCTAAAATGCACAATGACACAAAGCTTCTGAGTGTTACGTGTGCTGTCTGCAGCTCTGTTCTGTCCGTTTAATTGCAGCTCTATTCTGTCTGCTTAATTGCTGTAGCTGCACACCTGTTGGGAAATGCCTTGTTACTTTACTCCAGCATGTGGTTTCTTGTTAAAGTCAGGAACATGGTGGATATGCAGCAGCACAGTTGCATTGAGTTAGTAATTAAAGGGGGCTTGTCTGTACTGAACCCTGTCATTGGTTAGTGCTCCCTTTATATTCCCAGTCTGCCCATTATTCCATGCTGGTCATAGAATTGGGTTGCCGCGTGGGCCTTTGGGCCTCAGTATCAAGTCCCAGTCCTGCTGGTACACTGCTTCTTAGCTATAGTCCTGCAGAATCCTTTGTTTGTCCCTGCAATCAGTCCATTGTTTATGTCCCTGTTTTATGTGGTTATGTGAATGCATTGTATGGTTCTTGTGAGAGACTGTTTCACATAAATATACCAAAGAAAGGTAGACAAGAACTCTCCTAAAGTGGGGCACTCAAAATGTGTTAAAATGCGTGTGCAACAACATAGGATCAGAGGAGAAACAAAATGATAAGACTTAACTTTTATTAAAGATCAAAGATTAAAATTGCTTGGAGATTATCCTCTCCATCTAAAAAGGCGAAATATAAACACAATACATACAATACAACATGTAACAGATTAAAAGGTACAGGTAATTCATAAACTCCAAAGGGCCTCAGCCCTATCAATAAAGGAGAATCAATCTATGAATGAGACTCAAATAACAGTAAGTCAAGACCTTATGGCGTGTTTCGTGGTTCTGCTGCCTCGTATGTGCTATAGCACCACGTATATAATGCTATAGCACATACGAGGCAGCAGAACCACGAAACACGCCATAAGGTCTTGACTTACTGTTATTTGAGTCTCATTCATAGATTGATTCTCCTTTATTGATAGGGCTGAGGCCCTTTGGAGTTTATGAATTACCTGTACCTTTTAATCTGTTACATGTTGTATTGTATGTATTGTGTTTATATTTCGCCTTTTTAGATGAAGAGAGGATAATCTCCAAGCAATTTTAATCTTTGATCTTTAATAAAAGTTAAGTCTTATCATTTTTGTTTCTCCTCTGATCCTATGTTGTTGCACACGCATTATAACACTTTTTGAGTGCCCCACTTTAGGAGAGTTCTTGTCTACCTTTCTTTGGTTTATTTATGTGAAACAGTTTAACCTAACTCTCAGGGAGCACCCCCTTGTCTTTAAAATACAATAGCACGAAAGTGCTTGATTTATGAAACTGGGGTATAAGTGTCACTGATTCAGTGATTGTCCTTTGATCTCCATTCACTCTGTTTGGGTTTGTCTTTAGGTCTGTGCAGACAACATCTCTCTTTCTTTCTTTCTTGTGAGAGGCTGTCAGTTCCATTCCACTACAGAGTCTCTCTCTCGCTCTCTCGCTCTCGTTCTCTCTCTCTCATTGCCAGGAGTAATATCCACTGGCCTGGAGCATTCTGTGTTTGTTTGTATGTCTGTTCTACTTTCCCCCTCTGTATTCAATTGTTATACACTTCTGCGGTTGCCAATAGTAACTACTGTGGGTTTGGAGCATTACTTGCCATTTATGTGCCAGTTGATATGTGTATGTTCCAGTCCTGATCCCACTGTGTGTTACTCCTGCTATTCACCAGTACCTGCCAGTCCAGCTTGATCTAGTCCTTGTCTAGTGTGTGTCCGTCTGTCCAGCTTTAACCCACTCCGTGCCAGGTGGTTGTCAACCCCAGCATATTTCCTTGTACTTGCCCAGCCTCCAATAGTTTCCATGTCCACCTTAAGACCTGGGGGCATCTGAGTACCAGGTGGACTTAATCCACCTGGGAAAGGCGGCTGCTAAAGGTGAAGCTTTAATACGCAGGAGACTGGAGGAAAGCTGGGCTTGCGCAACACTCCATCCATATACATTCCCTGGATCATTTTTATCAACACTTAGTCCTGATATACTGTACTCCCCAGGTCATAACCATGGGAGAATGTGCTTTTCACAGATGAGCCTAAGCTGGAGCTATTTAGCATGTCCCATTAGCTCCGTGTTCACAGATGAAAATGGTGCTGTAAAAGAAGAGAACACCATACTTACTGTTACACATGGAGGAAGATGGTTAGGTTTTGGGTCTGCTTTGCTATGTCTGGTATGTGAATGTCTTGAAACTGCACAGGGTACAATGAAATATCAATGTAACATGAAAGCTCTGTCTTAGTTGCACATCATGGGTTCTCCAACAGGATAATGACCCAAAACACACAGCTAAAAACACAGACGAATGGGTAAGAAGAGAACATTAGACTGCTCTGAGGTGACCTCTGAGTCCTGATTTGAATCCTATCCAACATCTATTGAAAGAGCTGAAACATTCAGCCTGGAGGAAGCACCCATCACACCTGAGAACACTGGAGCAGATTTCTCAGGAAGAGTGGCCAAACTACCTGCTGACAGGTCCAGAGGTCTCACAGAGAGATACAGAGATCACCTGATTGCAGGTATTGCCTCTACAAGTTGTACAATACTATATTAGTTTATGGGTCCAATCATGTTTGCCCATGCCATCCTTATTTATTTGTTTTTCATTGGTTTAATTTGCTTAATTATTTAAAATATTCTAATATAAAGTCTGATTTCTATTAAAAAGGGAATAACACTGTTGGATGCCAATTCCTTTTCACTTGCAAGTTACTTTTGTGAAAAACATGGGTCCTTTTCTTCTCTTGTCATGGAAGTTGTGACTGAATGCAGGGACATATAGGCCCTACACACTGGCCGATTTTCTGAAAGATATGAACGATCTCGTTCATAAATGAACGAGAACTCGTTCATATCTTTCAGTGTGGAGACTCCAGCGATGAACGATGCGCGGCCCCGCGCTCGTTCATCGCTGGTCTCCCGTCGGCTGTGCATGCAGGCCAATATGGACGATCTCGTCCATATTTGCCTGCACTTCAATGCAGCCGCGTGATGGGGGGAGTGAAGAAACTTCACTCCCCCCGTCACTGCCCCCCCGCCGCCGGGTCGCTCGTCGGCCGTTTCGGCCGTCGGGCACCTCGGCGGCGCATCGTCAAATGTGTAGGGCCCTTTAGAGTGCATACACACTATGCAATATTGCATACGATCTGGCTGATATTGGCCAGTTCATTGCAATATTGTACAGTGTGTACACATGATACAGGATGCGATACGTACTCACGCGGGTCGTTTCCTGCATGGCATGTCAGACCTGCATGCTGCCTGTGATTGCACACTTCCAGGCAAGAATGGGTTAAGGTGTAGAGATAAGCTCTTGTTTTGTGCGATGAGGTTAGAGCAGGCATTACCAACCGCGGTCCTCGAGGCACACCAACAGTGCAGGTTTTAGTGATATCCAGGCTTCAGCAAAGATGGTTAAATCAAAATAACTGAGGTACTAATTAAGTCACCTGTGTCCAAGCCTGGATATCACTAAAACCAGGACTTTTAGTGTGCCTTGAGGACCGAGGTTGGGAAACACTGGGTTAGAGAGAAGGGATGGGGGTGGGTTTAAGGGTCATCTCAGAAGTGACTGGGAGCAGCCATCTTTGGAAGATTCTCCTGTTTCTCCTTGTTTTCTTACTTTCCTGATCTATTTAATGTTTTCTTACTAGGTAGTTTATTTTCTGTCATAATCCTGTCCCAGTTGCTTTTGCTATACCTCTCTTCCCTCTAGCTCTCTGCCTGTTCATCTTAACTGTCTCTTTTCTCTTTCTACAATGCTTTGTCCCCAGCGCAGTGCTGCAGTTCCTGCTCATTACCTGGAGCAAGGGAATATACAGATGGAGCCACGCTCATCTTGTCTTCTCTACTGTGCCTAGGTGCACCATGGTTTATTAGCATAAGCCTTTCATCTATTGTCCTTAGCTGCAATACAATACAGAGGGAACAATACAGCAGGGGATTAAGTCATTACAGCAAGGAATTAAATCCAACTGCCCTGTCTCAGTTAATCCTATTAAAGGCAAAATGAGGATGGCTCCATCTGTAGATTCATCCCATTGGCTGCTAGGGTGCACCTACGAGCGGGGGGCCTAGTGCATGACCCATTCGTGTGAAGGGCGCCTGTCTGCCGGGAGCTCTCCTGCTCAGTCTGTCTGTGGCTATGGATGAGGCAGGTCTGGGATCAGGCACAAGGGGGAAGGGGGGGTCTGGAGCCCAGCAGATAGCTTAATGGCTAGCCACCACTGCAGGTGGTGCAGGTCTCACCCCTCACTCAACTTGCGAGCATTATGGTGACTCCAGCTCTGAGTCCTGGCTGGGCTTGGGGGACTCGGGGACAGAGCTGGGGCCATCCAGACGGGGAGACATGCATATGAGCGTTGCAGGGGACTGCTTACTGATGGGGGCTCATTCTACCACATGGCTTGCTGCTTTGATTGTGGGTGGGGAGCTGGGTGACCGAGCTTGCTGCTGAGGCTGGGTCCGTAATGCTGGGGGGGGGGAGCGAGGCTCACTCATGTATGCAGGTTGTGGCTGGGATTTTACCTGCAGCCACCGCTGGCACCGGGATTCTGTCTCTCACCCTCTCAGCGGTAGGGATACCAGCTGTCTTCCCCTAGGAAAGGTGAGTCGTCTTCACGATGTACTCATATTGCAGCAGATGCAGTTGCTCTTAGGGCTTATTAATTTAGCATGTCGAGTTATTCCCATGGGGCATATTTTTAGCCGCAAATTGGAGTAGGCTACATCTCGTGTGCAGAAACCAGAGCCGTCCGTAACCAATATGATGCCCTAGGCAAGATTTTGGCTGGTGCCCCCTAGCACCACCACTAGTTACGCCTCTGACCCTGCTCCTCTTTCCCAGCACCATCACCCCTCACCCGTAGCAGTCCTCATTTTGGTGTTCCTACCCCCTATATTTTAAATCGGAACATTGCACATTTGGCGCACAATCTAAAAAGGGGTGTGTTCTTGCTGGGAAGGGGCATGGCCACACAATAGTACCCCCAATTCAAATTACGCCACACAGTACTGCAACTATATTTACACACACAATGCCCCTTACACATATTCTGAACACTACTGCACAACCAACCCACTCGCACACATCACTCACATGGCCACTAAAACTGTGACCTCTGCTTAGATACAGATGTGTCCTCATACATCTTGCCTCAATATGCCATGCAGCAGGAGATGCCTGGCGTGAGTCAGCTGGCAGCTCTGATAACGTAGGGCTCCTTTTTTGTTTAATTTGTCTTATTTGTATTACTACGTGGCTAGAATGCACAAGCAGCTTCTGCTGATTACAATGATATGCGGCATGCGGCATGCCTATATTCTGTGTGCGACTGTGACTGTATCTGCATATGAAATGCTACGTTACAGTGATTTCCAGGAATACACTGTAATGTAGCATTTCGTATGCAGATACAGCCGCAATCACACCCAGAATATAGGCATGCCACATATCATTTTAATCAGCAGAAGCTGCTTGTGCCCCTAGGCATACCAAATGCCCTAGGCATTTGCCTAGTTTCCCTATGCCTAATGCTGACTCTGGCAGAAACCACAACATTTTATTTGTCAGCTGAGCTTTTGCTGGACCTCAGGCTTTTGATGGAATTTGTTTCTGCATTTAACGGAACATGAATTGGGTTCTTCAGTTGTTTATGGATGCAGCAGGCTTGTTTGGTGGGATGTGGTTGGCATACCCTCCAACTGTACCTTTTTTGCAGGCACAGTACCTTTTTTTATGGTCTGTACTGATTTTTCACTCTCCAATCTCCTATTGAAAGTATAGGAAAGGGGGCGTAACCACTCACCCTTTACCAGTGGCCACGCCCCTTTTCTTAATTTGTACCGATTTTTGTGTAAAATGTTGGTGGGTATGGGTTAGGTTAGCCTATGAAGTTGGAATGTAGGGGTGGGGTTTCAGGGTCATCTCAGAAGTAGCTTGGAGCAGCCCTCTCAGGAAGATTCTCCTGCTAGAAGTTACCCACCCTCCCTCCCTCCATTTTTTTCTTATTTTTTTTTTGTGTTGTGGTGTTGGCATCATTGTGGTGGGAAAGAATGGTTGAAGTCCCCATTCTGTCATGTGAGCTTGAGGTGCTCTCCCCTCCAGTACATTTCTCAGGCTTAGGGTCCTCGGCACCACCAGGCTAGTTTGCCTTAAGTTATGTCATTGGGGTGGGAGGTGAATACCATGAGGCCCCACTGTAACTGCACTCTTGTACAACTGCACACCCACACCCAACAACTGCACCTCACCCTGCTTCTTGTAACTGCTCCTCCTTTGTGGAAATGCTGTTCCCGGCTGAGAGCTCCCAGGAACTGTACCCAGCACCATGCCAAGAACTGGGGACCACTGCCATAGGCAGAAACAGTAAGGCACAGTCTCATAGTGCAGGTGTGCTGGCGAGACCATCTATGCCTCTGTCTCATCCCTGTCATTGGATCCCAGCAGTGGCGGCCACCCGTATTCTTCTACTGGTACAGCAGCTTCCATCATTAGCTGATGAGTGTGGTGTGTGAGCTCCCTGTAGTGCCAGGTACAAGAAGCAGCAGTGGCCGGTGGAGAGGGACACAAATGAGGACTGTGTGTAGTGCCAGGTAGGAGTGAAGGTGTCTGTGTCCAAAATATAATAATATACTGTTTGCACTTTAGCGGCCAAGTATCTTGGGGGTCTGTATGTCTATCGTCCAAGAGAACCATAAAGCCTCATCAATAAGAACCCAATTCACTTAGTGGTATGGTCTCTGTACTTCTATGTGCCATACTGTGTATAAGGGGTAATACTATGCGATGTAATGTGAATTAATGACACTATTGTGCTGTTCCTTTGGAAATAAGGATTCACTACTGTGTGGTATAATTTGAATTGGGGTTACTATTGTGGCCACACCCCTTCCCTGCAAGACAAACTCCTCCCCCTGTATTTTTTAGGCACTTTCTGTCCCTATTTAACATATGGGGAGAGGCATCAACACTTTCTTGCACAGGACCCAAAAATGTCAAGTTTCAGCTCCGATTATAAATTATAACTATTATAATAAGCACTATGTTATTCTAAAGCTCAATTATGGAGATTTGTACTAAGCATCGCTAAAGATTCTTAAACAAGAGAGGACTTACAAATCATATTAATCATGACCTTATCCCAGTATTTACTAATCCTCCTACAATCCAACATGTAGTGATAAAAAGAAGCTTGTGAACCTTTATATTTCAAACAATTACTGACACCCCTGGTATAATGTGTTTCATCTGACTCTGGGAAATATATACCCTATAGAGGGTTACTGTAAATCGACAAAGATTGATTGCTACTTTGTAATGTTTTTTTCTGTATGTTTAAGAAGGGAAGTAGATAATGTAATTTGAGGTATATCATCTGCTCATTTATGTTCCCAAGCAGGCCAAAATTTCTCAGGGTAGATGGCAACAAGTCTGTATATATAATCAGTATATTGTTTTATAAAATAGGATACCACATAATTTAAGAAGTAATTATAGTTTATCAGGAGCATCTGGGACAATCACAGGCAAAGGAGCAGACTGAATTAAGTGTAAATACATGAATAATTCTTTATGTGAAATATTATACTGTGTACTGAGTGTCTCAAAAGAATATAAATTGCCCCTTGGATTCTACACATCTTCGATAGCAATTATCCTGTTTGACCTCCACTTATGAAACAAATTAATATCCAACCCCGGGGAAAATGATAGGTAACCCATAATGTAGAATATTTGGAGAGTGTGGCATCCACCAAGTTTGCAATTTATTTGAAGCCAAGCAAGGTATGTATCTTTAAACAAGCCATTATTTAGAGCGATAGATGATACTTCAGACTGTGGGATATGTAGAAGAGCAGCCAATGTGTAAGAAGAAACTAGATCTTATAGCTCAGGTATTATGCATGAAGTTGGACAAGTGAGATAATCTACAATACATCTAAAAAAAAACACTGTATCGGTAAATACAGAGATAGTCGGGATACGAAGTCCACCTTCCTTCTCGCCCAAAACAGTTTAGCCCTAGCAATGCAAAGTTTCTTTTCTGCCTAAAAAAATGAGAAAAAAACTTGTGATATTTTGGGAATCAGAACGTGAGATTTTGATTGTGACCATCTGGATGAGAAATACCAATTTAGGAAAAATGACTGACTTTAATAATGTCACTCTCCCCATCAGTGATGAAGATAGAAAATGCCATGCAAAAATGTAAACAGATGTTATAATTAGATCAGGGCAAGACATTCATAGCTTTACAGTATAGAGCACTAATGGTAGACTTAAAACTGCAGACATATAAATAACCATAATAACATCATAAAATAATTCACATATCAAAAGATTGAATAAAGCCTTAATGAATTATAGGAGATTGTAAAACAGAAGAGCTGGGGAGTTGAGGAATAGGTCACTTGATTCTTCTTGATGCCGTTCCTTGAATGTATACCTCAGCATCGATGTGTGAGGTCAAATCTTTGAAGCCATCCTCTTCAAATACACGGCCTGACTGGATACAGTAGCACAAATACTGTATTTACCATCTTTGACACGTTGGCTACATATTGAGGAAAATTCCTTCCTGACCTTAGTGACCTTAGTGGAGTAGTCCTAGAATAGATAGATCTTGGGATATATTTACTAAATGTCAATTTTTGTTGATGGTCAATTATTGATTTATTTTGTGTTTAAGGGTCTAAATAACACATTTACTAACAGATGATTTTTTACATTGTTTACGTGTTTTTTTTTTTTTTTTTTTTCAAATACCACATTTGTTAATGTGGTATTTCTGTGCACGTTCAATGAACATGGGCCTAATTCAGACAAGGTTGCTGTTGTGCGATTACCCATGACGGGTGATTATCGAATGACTGGACGTGCGTATGGACCACAATGCTTAGGCGCAAGGCCAAACTGTGAAAGAATGGTACAAAAATTTTGATTGCTAGGCGTACGCAAGTTGATTGACAGGAAGTGGACGTCTGGGGGTGGTAATTGACCATTTTCTGGGATTGTCAGTAAAAATGCAGGCATTCCCAAGCACTTTCTGGGAGGTTGTGTGATGTCCGCTCCAGCCCCGGTCAGCCTGTTTGTATCGCACTGTAGGAGTAAGTCCTGGGCTATGCACAGACTGGAAAAATCATTACATGGTGAGTGAGTTGTGAATGGATTTGCAGATATCCGCTGTCTGGCGAAGTTTTCACACTGCGTACGCATGTATTTGGACACTTTTTACTCTCTATGGGAAGCGGCTATCTGATTGCAGACCTCTGCAAAAATACAGAGGAGCAATCAGGTCTGAATTATGCCCCATGTCTGAACAGCCTGCAGATACTCCCAGTAAGTCTGGGCAGGGTTTGATGAATGAAATGACGTACTGTGAAGCTGGCTCTTTAAGAGATTCAGAGAGCCCAACTAGATGCAAGTTGCTCTAGATCTATTCTCCAGATCATCTAATTTCTTATAAATTCCATGCTGCTTCTTCTGTAATAGAGTAGTTTGGTTGTTTCAGCTCTTGAATATCCTGAAAGCCTCCCCCAAGTGGAACTCTGCAACCTGAACCCTCTGTGTTACCTGTGAGTGGTGTTCTTTCATATCATGTAATGCCTGATTCAAAGTGTCAGCCTAATCACCATCAGCATATCTTGATAGAAAGCTATCTGTATAGGTGATTGTCTATACTGTATATATAGAGAAAGTCCTGATTGTGCTGGACCTGCAGGTTTATCCCTTGGGAATGGTTATTAATTTCGAGGGGACTGACGCAAATTAAAGTTTATAATATGAAGCACATCTGATCCTGTTTGGACTGTTGCAATGTTTTTTCTCACTGTGAGCAATTACTTTTCAGTGTAACTATCTTTCCTCTTTCCTGGTCTAAGTAACAAACTATATTTTGAATTTTTTTGTAGCATTCTGTTAAAACCCTGTAAAGCTTCCGACCTTAGGGTGTCTGTCGGCTTTAAGTCTCCATAGTAATTGACTAAGGACCTGATTCAGGTTGGATCGCTAGCAAAAATTACTAAAATGCTGCGGGCGCATGCACAGCACCTGCATTTTCTGTGGGCGTCTGCAGAAACTGCGAACACCTCTGCCTGTCAATAAGGCATAGGCGTCTGCAGGGAGGGGGGTGCAGCAACGCTCCATTTCCTAGATGGAGCATCGTGGGGGCAGAGTCGATTAAATGGGGGCAGCATTAATAAAATAGGAGCGTGGCTTTGGTGTGATCACGGCGGCTGCATGACGTCACATGCAGCCGCCGCAATCAGAAAAATGGTGGTGGGGCTCCTGCAGGCACAGGAGGTAACCCTTATTTCTGTGATCAAGCAGAAATTGCGGTGCGATTGCATTTTCTGCTTGATTGGGGGGGGGGGGGAGAGCGGTGGTCAGCATGCTGGGCGGCCTTGCCCTGTGATGGGTGGCCCCCAGCATACGTTCACAAGGATTGCAAATTCTGCTACTTAGCAAAATTTGCAATCCAACCTGAATCAGTCTCTATATTCCCCACTATGTTTGGAGGGTGAGAGGTTAATTAATGCTGCAGCTTTTTTGATGTGGTGTGCTCTAACGATGGGTTGCGCAGTGTTACTTACTACAGGCCTCCGCAGTGTACCGTTCAGCCATTTGGTTGCACTGGCTGCTTCTTTACTGTACTTCTCCCTATACTGCTCAGTACCACTCGTCTTTAGAGGAGTAAAGACCCACCCTTAGAGGGGCATGAAGTCTTGTCACCACACACTGCCCCAGTTGGCAACCTCCAGAACAGGGGCCTCTGGGAGCTACCGAACTGCTGAAGGAAACTGACACTGCTTGCGCTGCCTCTGGTCACTGAGAACAGCTACTCTGCACAGGTTAGATGAGCAGTGTTCCCACCATCTCTCCTCAAAGATGGCTGCTCAATGACACCAACTGTCATACCAGCCAGCATGAGCCAGCCTCTCTCTGGTGCCTCTAACGGCCACACTAGCCAGCATGAGCCAGACACTCCCTGGAGCTGCATGTGACCTCTAACTATCACTCTAGCCAGCATGAGCCAGCCTCTCTCTTTAGCCACATGTAACATCCAACTGTCACTCTAGCCAGCACGAGCCAGACTCTAATTGGAGCTGCATGTGACATCTGTGTAGTCAGTGTGCGGATGAGAGTTCCATTCACCATGCACTATCTCTGTAGTTATAGTCCCACTCTCACAAATGATGCTCTGGCTCCATTAAATGTATATAAAGGCAGTATTCTAAATAAACAGGAAATGTTCTCACTAGGAGTAGGTATCACATTGGTTGGAGGTGCCACATCATATGCAAACTACTGATTATCTGTACTTTGCACATGCACAGGATCCATTCTGCTCATGCACAAATGGAGCCTGCAATGAAGGTCGCAGGATGGCAGCAGACTATCAGTGATTGACAGTCTGCTGCCATCTCAGTGGTGGGTAGGGTTGGGTGACAGCAATATTTCTAAAAATGTAGGCCAGGGACCTCCAGCACAAGCTGGACATTTCCTGACCTCTGCAATTGGCAGCTTGCACAGTAACATGGGTGCAGCAAGCTGCCTGATGATGAGTGAGTAATTAGATGGCTGAGTCTTAGAATGCAGGTCAGATCACTACTGCAGCAGGAGGCATCTGCCTCCTGCTGCATTACTAAAGAGCGATACCACATCTGAATCATGTGCACTGTGCCATATTATAGTGCCCTCTACTACAAACAGTCACAGTTCAGGCTGGGCAATGGATCAGACCCAATTGCTTAGCAGACAAATCTAGGAAATTGGTATGGAAATTTATAACCTGTGTCCAGGCTCCCTACACCTCTAGGCCCCATTGAATATCCACCTCCCTGACATTAACCATTCACCACCCAGGAATACCCAATATATTTTCAGTATACTTCTACGTGCGTGTGTCAAAAATTGCTACTTCGACTCTAAACGAGCACTATCGGGATGCATGCAAGGTGCAATTTAGAAGCATATGCAGTAAAAATAAAACACTCCACTGCACCCGACACAGCATGCAACTCAGAATCAGGCCCTTATCACTCTCTGTGAGCTATGACAAATATAATTGCATCATAGTCAATAAAGTCACTCACTGTTGTTCTTTTGTGGACTGCACAGTGATCAATAACAAACCCTTCATCAGAGAGAACTTTTCTTGCAAAGTTCTCATCATATTTGAACACGTGTACTTTGTCCTGCCCAACCATCGCATAAGTTGTATTTAAAAGCCCCATCAATATCAGGTATCCTTCAGGTTTTAGCAGCTTCACAAATTTTCTGAGATTCCTTATATAATCATCTTGGTCTTTGCTGATGAACTCCAACAAAGCTACACTGATGACACAGTCTGCTGGTGGGAGCACCTCCGGGTCTGTCAGATTCTCTTTGTCAATGTCACATTTCATGATGCTTGTTATTGCCGTCTTCAACGTTATGTCTTTGTCCTGGCACTGGTCACTGAAATATACAAACACAATAAGGTTCATTTGGATCTAGGACTAACTATGCCATTTTATGAGAAATAAAACATAGTTTTATATGGATAATTCAAAAGTTGGGAATTTTTCATTCAGGGAGGCTTTAATTGTTTTATTGAAGGGTTCCTCAAAGGCCATAGAGATTGGGCATTATTTTATTCTGTACTTTCAATCAGATACCTTTTTAATCTTTCAGGTGCATTTTATATGGCAGTGGTGGGCACAGGTGCCCATTGGGTACCTCTTTCTGGACCACTCATCTCCTTACAGCTTTATTCCATTGCCTTACACGCAGCTAGAATCCATTATAATACATAATAAGAGAGAACATGAACAGAGCATCAGATTTCTTTATCGCTTAACCTCTTTCATACAGTACATGTGGGTCTCAGAGCATTTGGGGCACTTTTGCGGTAGTGGGATAATTTAATGGTTTGTTTAGAAGGTGATGATACATTGCAGCTTTGAAGGAAATAGTAGAGGGGGACAGCATGTAGCCTGGTTTGAAATATTGGTGTGGAAGAGATGGGGAATGTAGGATGGATAGGAATGGAGGAGAGGGGTTTGTAGAGGTGTGAGAGTAGAATAATGTTAACAGTCTGATGTTAATGAGACTTACAGGATATGAATGAGGAGTCACAATGATCTGTTAGGTTGATCCCAAAGTTAGCTACCTTCAGTATACCCTCCGGATTGGTATACTCCCACTTTAATTTGGGGGACCTCACTTAGGGTAGGGTTTCAGGAAGTTCTTTAGGAACTCCTTTTGGTATAAAATGCATAATCCCAAAATTTATGCTCCCCCTATAGATATTAATTGGGAGGAAGGTCTACAGTTGGTTAATCCATATTAATTCATATGCATGTGTTCATAATAGTCATTCAGAAATTGTCTTATTGTAATCTTTTGTTAGTCAATAGGATTCATAGGCCTTTCTATAATGGATGCAATGTGTGCTGTACTCAAGAGCCTCTGGGTCCAGGAGGGGCCCACACCACACACACTGCACCCATTTTTATACCCATTTTTATTTCTTACCTTCCCGGAGTCCAGGGTCAAATGCTGCAGTTGCGGTGAAAATCACCAAAATGGCCACCGCGTATGCGCATTACTGATTTTGGTCTCCAGAACATTGCAGGCGCAATTTTCCAGAGAACTGTGCATGCGCAGTAGACTCCGGCACAGAACCACAGTCTACAGCAATGTACAGAGAGGGCCCACATGGAGGTGCACACTGGTCCCCTCCTCTGTTAAAATGTCCCTGATAGGATGGTATGTTGTATCACACTTTTGTGGCGTCTCGCTGGTGTTATACACTTACCAGTTCCTAGAGCATGCTGTTATCCCCTTGTCGCCTGTGTGCAGTGCACGTCTTATTTGGTGAGACATTAGTCACTGCGCCCTCTCCTTTATCCCGTTGGTTGTCAGTTCTAACAACCATCTCATTGTACTATTGTTCCTGAGTATTTAAACATGGACACCAGAGTGTTTGCCTTCCGCAGCCCGGACTTTCTGGTTCCTGGTCACGTGGGTGGCCAGCGATCTTGCGGTGCATGGGATTTCCCCTTCCGTAGAGTGTGTGGAGATGGCGAGTCTGTTATTGGATGAGATAACGCACAGCCAGGAAGCATTGTGCTACAATGGTGTGGACTCCAATGCATTTTGGCTCTGTGGCCTTTGTCAAGGATGTTCAAATAGTGAAGTGCCGTGTTTGATAAAGCTTAAAGTGGGGCAGAGGGGCAGAAGATCCACCCTTCTTTCTCCTGATTGGATGAGTTGGTAACTGTAATCTCTCAATCAAGAGTGATAATAAAGCGTGATACTATACATCTATGTGTTGAACTTTTATTTTGTTTTTTTTGTTTGTCAGTTGACAGATATGTCAGAGGAGGATCATATGTGATCTTGGGTATGCCAGTGGGAATAAGAATGATATGAGAATGGAAACATTTTGTTTGCTGATTTCAGTAGACATATATGGGGTGTGGGAATTTTGTAGTGATGTTATAATGAGGTTCAGAGAGGAAAAGCAAAAAGGAAGCAAAAAAGGAAGTACCATCTAAAATGGTTTACTGTTGTAAAACTTTTTTTCACGTAATGGTGGTGTGCTGTTTAGATGGTTTACTGTTGTTGGAAAATTATTTGTTATAAATGGCGGTGTTGCCAGAAAAAGAGTTTGTTATATGAGATAGTGGTGTATAACTTACAATATTTAGGTGTGTATCTTATTGGGTGTGATTGGTCAGTGGTGCTAAATTTAATGAATTGTTCTTTGTATAGATCGATTAATGTTGCTCATAATAAATATTGGTTATTTGTATATAGTTGGCTGGATTACTCGATTGGCCATTATATTACTCATAATAGGTGTAGATTGATTCAGTTGTGCTGATTGCCAGCATCAAAATATGCTCATGGATGTTTTTCATGATGTAATGTAATAAAAAACATCTGACTGAGTGGGTAAAGTCTGTGTTGTGTCCTTGGGGTGTTAGTGTTTTGAGGGTATAGATCCATTTTAACTCTTCCTTGTTTATTTTCTTTAGATAGTCTACTCTCCTCTAGTTTTGTGGTATCTGCCTGATTGCTACAAATGACAGTGAGGATGGGTCCTGTTGGTGCATTTCCTTATAGTGCAGGCAAGTGCTATGTTGTTCGTAACCTATTCTGATGTTTCTAAAATGCTCTGTGATCCTGATTTTTAGTGGTCATATTGTCCTCCCTACATATTGTGTACTGCAGGGGCATGAGCTCACGTATGTCACACCTTTTGTGTGACATGTGAGTTCCTGTTTGATGTTAAAACTTTGTCCTGTGGAGTGTGAAGTAATGTCTGAGAGTATTATTCTATATGTTACTTTGGTAGTCGTACAGCCTTTACAACCTCCATGGTGGTGAAATCCTTGTGCTTTCTTAGTGTTATCTATTGTGGCTGGGATGTTTCTTGTTGGTGGTATGTCATTCCTTACTAGTTGTGTCTTCAAATCTGGTGCTTTCTTGTAAACTATTTTTGGTTTGGGGGGGTAATATTCCTGACAAGGTATAACCCTGCAGTAATACAGATGGAGCCACGCTTCATCACCCCTATTGCGTCCCCGACCGCCCATGACGGACAGACACTCTCTGAATGGGAGCGTCTCTTTGCTCTCCCATCGTAACTAGGTGGATGGATCACCTAGTCATGGTAGGAGTGCTCGCTTGCAATGGAGACACCTCAGATGATCATGGCTCCATCAATATGTGCCAGTGTTTGTTGACTATTTGTTTGATCTGCCTATGGAATTGTTATATTGGGTCACAAAGTATATTTCATTATTTTGAGCGCATTTGGTGTCAGGTTTCTTTTTGTATGTGAGTAGTTGGCCTCTATCTGTTTTAAATTTTTCAAACACTTGATCTATAGTGTGAGTATCATATTTCTTCTCTTTACATTTTTGTTTCAAACCCTCTCCTTGTTGTTGATCGTCTTCTAGTGTGGTGCAGTTGCGCCTGATTCTAGAAAATTAACTGAGAGATGCTATTCAGCCATTTAGGGTGGTGGCTGCTGGTGGATAGGATGCAACTATTCATGTCTACCTACTTGTGAAAAGTTCTAGTTGTGATTTTATTGTCCTTTATTGGTATGTCAAGATCGAGGAACTCCACTCTCTCTTTGCTATATTTGGTGATGACTTTTAGGGTTGAATCAATGGAATTCATGTATGTAATGAAATTCTGTAGTTCTTGTTTTTTCCTCTTCCAAATGAAGAAGATATTGTCAATGTACCTTTTCCATAGGGCCAGATTCGTTCCTAAGCCAAATGTGGTCTTCCTCCCACTTACTCATATACAGGTTGGCATAGCTTGGAGCCAAGCTGGTCCCCATGGCTGTGTCTGTTTGTTGTATATAGTATTGGTTGTCGAACCAGGTGCAGTTGTGTTCAAGTATGAATTGTATCACAGTTAAGATAAATAGTGTCTGTGCTGGCTGTATTGTCTCATCTTGTTCTAAGAAGTTTATGGCACTCTCTATTCCCCTTTGTGTGTTTGACTGTGTGCAAGGAGATGACTTTGCTCATCACCAACCACATGTATCTCTCTCAATCTGTTTTTTAGGGCCTGTAACAAATGTGTTGTGTCCCTTAGGTAAGACTTCTGTGAACTGATGTGTTCCTAAAGGTAATATACCATAGAAAAAGAATTACTGTGGTTTATCAATTTATTGGTCGTTATAATCACAATATCTTACCACCTGTGCTTAAGGTTTTCCTTTTTCCTCTCCCTGACCCTACCCTTTCCTCACATATATAAAAGTGTTCCTAAAGGTATTGGTCAATATATCTGGATAAGTTGGAGGTTAGTGAATCAGTCCCAGAGATGATTGACCTTCCTCTTCGGTTCTGTACAGATGGAGCCTCGCTCATTGAGCACGGCTACATCATAGGCGGGGGCAAGCGGCGTTCCTAGGCTCACCTGCACCTTAGCCTGCTGCCGAGCATACACAGACGCTACCATTCAAGGTGAATGGGGTGCGTGCACATCTACAGCGCACACGCGTTCCATTCGTTCCCAGCGGTGTGCCCGGCGGGGCATACTTAGTCTCAGACAGAGCCACGATTAGCATGGCTCTATCTGTATGTTTTTGTGGACCTTCAGGAGATAATAGAATACGGGTATGACAGAGTGTAGAGGATTAAGGTAGTCATAATACTTTTTATTGAGGATTCCTAATGATAGACCTTGTTACAGGAGTGTTAGCAGCTCATCTTTGTACTGTGTGGTGGGATCTCCTTTCATTGCTATGTATGTATAACTATCTCCCAGGGGTCTTTTTGATTCAGAAATGTATTTTTCTTTGTCTAATATGACTATATCCCCACCCTTATCATTCAGTTTTACTTGTGATGTTTCTATTTTCTCTTCATTCCAATAATGCCTCTCTCTCTCTGATTATGATGATTAGTGTGTTTGGTCTCCATGTTCTCTATATCCCTGGTTACTAAGTGTTTGAAATTGTTGATATGTCCTTTTGCATTGAGGGGGTAGAAAGAAGATGGGGGTTTCATTTCCGTGTGTTTGAAATTGTCTGTTTGTTGTTTGAGCAAGAATTGTATTTTGTTATTTGAAAGATTGTATTTCCAGATATGTTTCAAACTTGTTGAGCGTGTGTGTAGGGGCAAATTGAAACCACTTCTAGAGTACTGCTATATGTGTGTCTTTTAGTTCGGTGGTAATGAGGTGGAAGATGCCATTGTGTTGTTGTATTTCTCCTGTGGTGAGACTGGTTTTCTTTTTTTTGCCCTCCCCAGCAACCTCTTCTTGTTCTACTAGTTTTCTTTTCTTTTGTTTGATTGTGTTTTGATGGGTTGAGTTTGGCAGGATATTATTCCTACCTCTAACTCTAAAAAATGTAAATCCCATGTGTTTGTCATATGTTTCTGTACTTTGTTTGGGCTGATACTGCCTCTTTCTGTCATTGACTCTGTCCCTGTATTTGTGTGTGTGTTTTCAATTTGATTGCCTCTCATGGATGTCACATAGCCTTTTTCTAGTAACTGTCTTCCTGTATCTTCAAATTCTAGTATATCTATACTGTGTATTGAAAATGATGAACACGGTTCTATCATGCATGATTCATCAGTTGTATCTGATCCTGTGTCTGAATCTACTCTAGTGGGGCCGGTTTCCTTTGTGTTTTCATATATTGTTGCTATGTGAGGGTTTTACTGGATGTTTGTATTTAGTAATGGTGGTGGGTGTGGTGTTGAGTTTAATAATGTTTCTACTTGCTTCTCTGGTTTTGTGTTTCTTAATAGTGGTGTTGATTTTATTTGAGGGCCTTTGTGATTTTATACCCTATCTGTCTCTAAGGAATTTTGTTTTCTTTCTTTCTATGATTTTATCTTCTCCCTTCTTCAGTCTTTGTGGCAAACACTGTCCTTGGTTTAGGGTTGCACCTGTCCTGTTGAATTGTGAAAATTCAACAAGACAAATTCCCATTGACTGTGGAATGAAAAGTTGAGGAGTGTGTGCATGTGATGGTGGATTTGTAATAAGGAAAAAAGAGCAGTAGATAGTGTAGAGGGAAAAGAAGAGAATGGAGAATTGAGGTATATGTAGCGGTACCTATGGATGTTGGGTACTTCGGTTTATATAGATAGTGCTGCACTTTGTCTCACAGTTGTTAGTGTGTGGATATTGGTGCAGCTGTATCTGGGGTTGTCCATATGCCCCCAGGTTGTAGTTTTAACTATGTTTTCCTCTTTTAAGGGTGTGCAACAGGCAGCCAATATATAATGCCCGTAATAAGAAGTAACTAGAACGCAGAATCCTTTCAAAAATGGCTGCCAGGCTTTCCCACACTTTTTAAAGACTGACCGTCCATGTGATCTCCTCTAAACTGGCCTCCGTAGCAACACTGAATGGAGGAAATGGGAATTGACATAACCTGAAGTGTGGCTGCATTCCACCTGCACTCCACAGGATCCCAAACCCAGAAGTTACCCTCTAGACTCCACACATGCATAGTTTAACAATTCGGACACCGGCAGAGAGGCAGAAGTAGCGACCTCCGCAACCAGGACACAAAGTCTATTATCAACTTCTGTTACTTTTTATGGTATGTGTATTTATTTTGAACAGCTCCTCCAGGAGTTTTACTTACTAGTGGTCTCCTTTATCTATCTAACATTGTGTCAACTTATTTTTTAATGTCCATAATACACATGTTTTACAAACAGGAAGTGAGGTCATCAATCACTTCCTAATTAAGGTAGGTATAAGAGCCCTGTCCCACTCCTATATTACCCCTTGATGAAGTCCAGAGGACAAAACGCATTGGGCATTTTCTGATTATAGCTCACTTTGAAAGATAAGCATCTACTACCTAATTTCATTTGTTTTTTATATTTATTTTATGCATTGTTTCGGTTTCTAGTATGTATTTTATTGAAATTTAACAAGTCAAGTGCATATTCATAAAGAAAAGGTGGCAGATCTACCTCAAACAATGAGACATTGGATCACATACAATTTAGGACATAAAATGTGTAGAGGCTACCCTCCTATAAGTCACAAAAATGAACATTAATGAGAATTGTACTAACAAAGAGATTTTGGGTTTTGTTATTTTTAAAGAGAAACATAGACAATGTAAGTAACTCTAGCTAGGGACAAATCCATAAAACAATTTGATTAATATAGAATTTGGCACTGAGCAGACACCTGTTTACATATATACATACATACATACATACATGGCTAAATGTTAAAAGTAATAAAACAAATAATAGCATACCAGAGTCCAAGGGTCGGCAAACCATCCATAGGGTATCCATCCATCAAGTAATAGGTATGGGAATGAGGGAAAAGGTAAAAGTGTTCGTAAAGAGATAGGGTTGTTGTTATCTAGAAGTTGATAAGAGTACCAAGTAGTGGATTCAATGCAGCTCTGGATCACTAGTTTGGTTTGGGAGTGCAGGGTCTGTATATATTTATCTCAGTATTGAAGGAGAGCAGGGTTAAAGCCTCCTTGTATAAAGATTCCTCCAAACAATCCATAGTAAATAGGATATGAAGCCTAAAAGTTGCCAAAGCAACAGTAGGTGCCAAATCATAGATCCACTGCTGCAGCACAGCCTTCCTGCCCACCACTGATTAAAGAACGAGTTTCTTGTCAGTCTAGGTAATTTCAGGTTGATCAGCCAAATAGCTGAAAAGTGCTCAACATACTATGCATCGGAATGGTATACCTAGAGTCATGGTGACATAATGGCATATATCATTCCAGAACTGCTGATCATGATGACAGCCCCAGAAGCAATGTAGAATGTCTGCTTCATCATGTAAACATTTTGTGCATCCCATCCCCTCAGAGATACCCAACAAACAGTGTTTTTAAGGTGAAAAGTGTGTCCTTTGAAAAAATGTATAGGTAATCTCCTGATATGAACTAGGTGGAATAAGTTTTAAGGTTAGTTGGAAGGTTTTTAAATGGATCTTAGGGGAGAGATAAACAATCTGAGATGTCCATTTTGTAGTCTAGAAAGAACAGATTGTAAATAATGAAACGCTTGAAGATAAGTGAACCTGTGTTGGGCCTGAAGTCCATTTTTTTTCCATGGCTTTATCAAAGTAATCTGGGTATTTCAGTAATTTAATTAGTCACATAGCGTTAGAATACCAGAGGAGTGCCAGGCCATAAAGAGCGTCAAGCCTGTGCCATTCTGAAAGTCTAAATTACAAACCAAAGTCAAGGATAAAGAGTAGTAATGTTAAAGGTACAAGGATCTCCCAGATTCTTTCCAGGCCTGTACAGTCAAGGTTAAAAGTAATTATTGTATATAGAAGATCTTGGGGTATAGGGATTCGCATGCAGTAACTAATTAAGAAAGGAAGGGGCACATAGTTTAGATTCTAGTGCTAAATCCTTGTAGAGATTAGTATCACTGAGCCAATCCATGGCAAAGGTTATATTGTTTGATATTAGGCAGATTGACTCTTTCCCCATGTACCATTTGTGACATATTTTTTTAAGTTCTGTCATTTTCTGTTCCAAATTAATACAGAAACAGTAGCATTAAGGGAGGAAAGTTCCGATTTATACCCCTTTTCCACTAGCTTTTTTAAACACGGGTAAATGCGCGGGGGCGTGCATTTACCTGTGTTTTTCCCTAGTGGAAACGGGTCCCCCGGCAAATTCCCGGATCAAGTGATCCGGGAATCCTACCCTGGTAGCTAGCCGGGTTGAACACGTGTTCAACCCGGCTAGCTGTCTAGTGTGAACGGGAGCCGTGTCGAGGCGACACGGCTCCCGTTCACAGTGCATAGGGAGGGCAGCGCTGGGAGATCATGTGACCTCCCAGCGCCGCCCCTGCCGCGTCACTAGCGGGTCACCAACCCGGCAATTGCAGGGTTGGTGAGCACTGTCTGCAGGGGGCTGTAGCACGGGTCGCAGCCATGTCAGGCAACATGGCTGCGACTCGTGCTACGCTAGTGGAAAAGGGGTATTAGTATCCAGAAGAGGAGTCATCTGTAAAACATATAAAAGTTTTGGGATTCTGGACATTTTATTAAATTACAATGCCCAACAAGTTAAGTGGCACAGAGGGGTCCTCCGTTTTCTTGGCTGACTGAGGAGTTAGTCGCGATCAGACATATGCAGCGTGCCTGGGCACAAGGAGGTGTGCTTAGTCGAAGGGAGGCGCACAGAGCATTTAACGTTACCTTTGAGTGTAATACCTAAGATCATCCACCAGATGTCGCTTTTTAAAATCACCAATGCGCATGCGTGTGATCTCCATTAAAATACAATACTGAACTACAGCGTAAGAACTACTTACTAGTGTGTCTCATTACGCTACATTATGCTACAGTATTTCATACAGTATATAACAGTATATACAGTACAGATGCAAACAGTACAGCATATACAGATGCAAACAAACGTGTTACAGATACAGTATGGTCTATTGATGTTAGGCATATGTGAGTGTCCAAATCCCATAGTATTAAGTATAATAGGGAGGAGCTTTTATTCCTCCCTATGTTCATGGATGCCAAATCACTGTGTGTATAGTTTATACAGACACAAATAAACATGTTAAAACACTTATGTATGCATACGTAACTTATGTGTGAAAGGAATGATGTAGCTCATTGACTTTACAGTATGTACAGTGCACTAAATGAGTATCCGACTCCCCTAACGGAATAAACGAACACCAATGGGAAGGAATCGCTCTTTGTAGTACTTTTACACATGAACCTGTGAATCTTCCACGCAGTGTCGTGGGCTAGCGAAGAAGCCTGCCATGCTGAGAGTCCCGGGTTTGATTCCCAAAGTGACAATCCTTTTTTTTTTTTTTTTGTGTTCCCTTGACATTCACTTTATTATTATTATTATTATATTTTTCTGTGTAATCCATTGTAAAACATTCAATGGAAGGGTGCACACAGGTTTCACACAAATCGGGGTAAATTTGTGTATTTTAGATAGCAACTCATTCGCTATCTAAAATACACAGCGGTAATGAGCACCTGTAAACAAACTATGGACGGCGATTTGGCATCCAGGAACTTAGGGAGGAGCATTTATCAATCTCCATTGTAATCTTTCTAAGTATAACAGAGAGAGATAAAAGCTCCCCTTAAGTTCCTGGATGCCAAATCGCCGTCCTTAGTATCTCTGTACAGTATGTTCTATTAGTGTACTAATTATCACAAACAGCTTGTACAGTGGCAAGTTTAATCTTTCTAAGTATAATGGAGAGAGAGAAAAGCTCCTCCCTAAGTTCCTGGATGCCAAATCACCGTCCTTAGTATCTCTGTACAGTATTTTCTAGTAGAGTACTAATTAGCACGAACAGCTAATTAGAGATACTGAGGACTGTGGTTTGGCATCCAGGAACTTAAGGAGGAGCTTTTATCTCTCTCCGTTATACATAGAAAAATTAATCTTGCTGCTGTACATTACAAGCTGTTCGTGCTAATTAGTACACTAATAGAACATACTGTACAGAGATACTAAGGATGGTGATTTGGCATCCAGGAACTTAGGGAGGAGCATTTATGTCTCTCTCCATTGTAATCTTTCTAAGTATAACGGAGAGAGATAAATGCTCCTCCCTAAAATCCTGGATGCCAAATCACCGTCCTTTCTTTCTCTGTACAGTATGCTCTATTAGTGTACTAATTAGCACGAACAGCTTGTAACGTACAGCGGCAAGTTTAATCTTTCCATGTATAATGGAGAGAGATAAAAAGAGCTCCTCCCTAAGTTCCTGGATGCCAAATCACCATCCTTTGTATCTCTGTACAGTATTTTCTATTAGAGTACTAATTAGCATGAACAGCTAATTAGTACCCTAATAGAACATAATGTACAGAGATGCACAGTATGTTCTATTACGGTTCTAATTAGCTGTTTGTGCTATTTTATCAGTAGATTTTTCCATATCTAAACTAATGCGGATATTGTCTTTGGCCTGATAGGCAAGTATATGTTATTGAAGCAATAGCCTCACAAATTCCCTGTACAGACTATCTGTTCTTGATGAAGCCAAGTTGTGCAGGCAAGATCAAATGGGACAGACATAGTTGTAGATGATGGGCCATTAATTTAATGAGGATTTAGAAGTCCTGATTAAGAATGGAGATAGGGCAGTAAGAACCCACTGGGAATGGGTCTTTGCTCAGCTTCGCTAGCACAATAATTTTGGCCTTGTTAAATCTAATTGGGGTTTTCCCTGAGGTAAGAATGTGATTATAAAGCTTCATCAAGGTGGGGTTCAGCTCACTACTAAGCATCTTGTAGAATTCCATTCCAAAGCCATCAGGGCCAGGGCTTTTTCAATTCGATAATGACTTAATAGTGTCAATTTCCTCGATATCAGTGATAGGGTCATCAAGAAGATCCATCTCTTCCTTTGAGAGTTCTGGTAGGCAAGCCTCTTCTAAAGAGGAAGAACCCACAACCTTATCATCAGAACCAGCAGTGTATAAGGATTTATTGAAATGCATAAATTCTACACAGATAGTAGTCTGAATAGAAATTATGGAACCTGAGCTATTGATAGCAGCCACCCATGTCCTAGTCTGAGGTCCCTTAACAAGATTCACCAAAAGTCTTCTTGTCTCCCAACCTATGATACTCATGTCTTTGATAATTGTATTTAGTATAGACATGTTCCAAGAAAGGTAATATAAATGCTTTTTGCAGAAATGTATGCTTCCTTGTGGGTGGGGATGTTATGGCATTTATAAGTTTGGTAAGCTAGAGTGAGTGCATTACTCAGTTCTTACAGTTGAGAGGATTTTTTTTCCATTTCAAGTGGACATATGACATGATATAGTCACTAAGGACAGCTTTAGAGGCTCCCCAAAAAAAGGCTTCCCTAGAATAAGAGAGTTCATGTCTTGTTCTAGATTGTCAGTGACATAGTTATGCCATGTCTGCTTAAGGGGTAAAAGAAAATCTTTGCTATGTCTGAGATATGCAGGGAAGCATCAACTTCTAGAAAAGCATTGTGGTAAAGTTAAATGGCTGTTCATAAGCATAGATGCACGGTCAGAGATAATAATATTTTTAATGGAAGTGTAAGTAAGTTTGAGAAAGAGGCATCTGGACACAAACAGATAATCAATAAGAGAGTGGGTAGAGGGTGGGTGTGAATAAAAGGAATAGTCTTTTTGTAACAGGTGATGTATACACCAAGGGTCTATGAGATCTAGTTGAGAACAGAAGGAAAGGAGAAGATCAATGTAAAGGCCACTTTTATGGGTACTCACCACAGACCTGTCTATGGATGGATAGATAACCATATTGAAGTCTCCACCTAGTATGAGGTATGAACCACCCCAAGACATAATTTTCTACAATAATACTGCAAATAAATTTTGTTAGTAGTGTTGAGAAATTATAAATGGAGGAATGTATAATCGGTATCATCAATATTCACATCAAGCAGGATGAACCGCCCTTCCGGTTCTAAAAAAAAATCATTGAATAGTATATAGCAGATTTCCATGGAACACTATAGAAACACCTCTAGTTGTGTTCCATTACGGGATGTAAATACAATTGCCTGTCCAAGGAGCTTTAAAAGAATTTCTAGGGTTATTGGTATTTCCTGAAAAAACATGACATACAGGGAACATACAGCTACGATGTGAGATCACCTTTTTATGTTTTACAGTACTATTGAGTCCCTCCACATTCCAAGAGACTATGTTAAAGGAAAGAAATGGAGTATCCCCCGTAGCCGATTGCTGAGGAGAATGGTCCATAATATAAACCTATGCTGTGGACAGAATCAATGACAAGAAACATTTTACGTTAAAACATGGCCTCTCTTTATCCCAGTGAGCAAGGAGAGAGTAACCTATAATAGAGTGCAGCCCAGAACCCAGTATGGAAGATAAAACACAAGCAAATGGTTGTACAGGTAACAAAAATAACAAAGAAAAAGTACAAAGATAACATAGTGCATGTACAGTATGCATAGTATGCTTAATGTAATCACAGTGTGGCCCACATTTATATACATAAAGGCAAATGGCATTAAGACATTGAAAGTCAAGTATCAGAATGAGAATATTGAGCTGCGGTTGGATCTACAAAAAAGTGTGGCTTCACATCATCAAAAAACCCATAGACAAGATGGGTATAACAGGGAAAACTTTACCTTGTTATTAAAAAATTGCTTACAGATTAGAGCAGACTTTCTAAGTTCAGTAGCAACATGGACATGGATGCCAAAAAGGTGTTCTTCTGATCAGGTCCAACTCTTTGCTCTTTTGATAGCTAATGGTATCCCTTTTATATCCCAGGTAGTTGTTCTGGAAACCAGTTTAGGTGGACATCAAGCAGTTCATGGACCTTTATCAACTCCTGGATGCCCAACACCTGTAGGTTTTTTTTTCTCCTACTGTGATTTTCTAAATCATCGAGTTTATCAGTAAGACTGGCAATGTCTTTGCGCTGGTCCATTTCACAAAAAGAGGACACTTTTAGTAATAAATTACATTTCTTCAATATGCATTTCCTTCATCCCACAAATTAGGTCATAGATGGAGCAACATTAATAATAAATATAATGTTGGTATCTACATTATTATGTAGAGAGAACATTCTGTAAAGTTAACATAATTCTAAAGAAGAAAATGTTGACAAGGGATGAAATTTATTGTTTGATTTTTCCACAAAGTATCACTAGGGTTGTGTTACTATTAGTATATGGTGGTTGGTTCACGCATGTGTTCACGTACAATAGCAATCAGTGTCTGAAGCTGAATAATGAGGCGAACATCACTATAACTAACTTTTAATGTTAGTTACAAAACAATGTCTTCCTTTGCTGTGTAAGATGTGCAATTTTTAGATACTTTATGGTAAATGTTGATTCTGGACATCTAACCAATACCTCAATGCCCATTGCCATTAACTAAAACAGCTTATCGTATAAATGGTACCTAATGGTACATGGGTATTTAAGGTAAGTCCATATCATACGCTAAATAAATGTTATCTAATACTTTGTCCTCTTTTAGAAACCTTCTAGTGATAAAGCACAATGAGTGTGAAAATTCCACGGGCACCAGAAAATTGTAGTTCATTTTTTTATTATGAAATTCTGACATTTTAAAATACCTGTATACAAAAGCTGAAGCATTGGTAAGATGATGATCATTTGAAAGTAAGGGATGGGGACCCCTTTGGAAATTTCATTGTGCTTTCATATTTTTTGTTGCAAAGACAGAGCAAGTAATAGACAGAGGACCTCATGCATGAAACATATGCTTTTGTTGCATTTAACAGATGCTGTGTGTATAAGGTATTGGCGCTGTGATGTGAGCTGCATGTGTTTCTCACTAATCAGATCCTAGGATTACACTGCTCTGCTGTAGACTGTGTGTTTGGGTCCATGCTGCAGTATCAGTGTGACAATTAGTTGAGGGGCTTAAAAGGAATGAGTCATCACCCAGTACGTCTTGACAAATATATAGTAGGGTAATATTTTAGGTTCAAGTTAAGATCATGGAACCCCTGGATTAAAGTAAATTGCTTCAGATTATTAGATTTGTTCTGAACATTAAAGGTTGTCAGGGTAAAAAGGTAAATAGGACAATGGTCGACACAAAAATGATTGACAGAAAATAATCAACTTTTGGTTTTTTGGGGGGCCAATTGTTGTATAATGCATACTATGTGACCACCATCCATACAAATGCACTCCCTTGCAGCCTTCCTTTTCTTGCCATGCTTTGGGCGCAATACTGCATCTTCTTGCAGGCTCACTTCGTTTGTCACATGTCCGGCTCTGAGGCTCACTTGGTGGCTCGTTCCACTTTGCTCACCACAGATTACCATTCCCATGATAATGTTGGAGGCACCTTGAAGAGGACAGTCTGGAAATGTGTTTTACAGGACAAAGCTGTAGTGTCAAATTACAATGAATTTTTTGAGTTTGCCAGCCAATCCACAATAATCCCACTGTATTCTTGTTGATTCTACTCTGAGACAACAAATCATACAGTATATAACAATCAAGAAGCAATGTTTGCCAACCTCCTGGATGCAATATGAGGAAACTGGAGATAACGTGGAGTTATTATGGGTTGAGATTTCAAGTGGGGGGAAAGACGCAGAAAAGCCACAAATAGAGACATGCTACAAACCACCAGATATTAGTGTGAGTGATGAATTACAACTTTTGCGGCAAATTGAAAAAGATGCAGGATTGGGGGAGGTGCTAATCACTCGGGATTTTAATTACCAAGACATAAATTGGAACACCAAATCCGGAAACATAGCTAGGAGTGACAGATTCTTAAACATGCTAAGAGAGCACTTCTTGTCTCAAGTTATCGAGTAACCAACTAGATTTAGAACTATACTGGACCTAGTATTAATGAATAATTTGGAGATTGTATCCAACACTAAATAAGAGGAGACCTTGGTTAAGAGCAATCATAATATTGTCACATTCGTTATTAGTTTTCATAAACAACACTACAAGGATCCAACTAAGACTTTTATCTTTAGAAAATCGAATTTCAACATGCTGAAATGAGCATTAAAGGACATTTTATTGGGAAATTTTGTTTCATGCTTAGAATACGGCTGAAATGTGGGATGCTTTTAAATTTTGCTCGATAAGTACACTAATATGTTAATTCCCAAGGGCAGCAAATTCAGGAGTATTAAATTCAAACCAATGTGGCTAAACAAGAAGGCTAAGGAACAAATAGATAAAATGAGGCATGCTTTCAAAGCATATAAATACAATGGGAAGGCAGGGTCATTCCAATACTACAAGGAATGTAACAAAAAATGCAACAAAGAAATCAGAGCAGCTAAAATAGAAAACTAAAAACACATCACCAAGGTGAATAAAATAAAACTAAAAAGTTTTGTAAGTATGTGGTGAAAGGCTAAAAAGTAGAATATAGGACCATTAAAGGATTATTCAGGTGTCTTGACTAATGATGACAAAGATAAATCACATTTATTAAACTTTTTTTTCATCAGTTTTCACTAGAGAGGACCTGTTGGTGGGAGAAGTGCACAGCGTAAGCTACAATAACATCCCTTTGCTATGTACTTGGTTAAATGAGGAATGAATCCAGGAGAGACTAAGTAAAATTAAGATAAACAAATATTCTGGTCCAGATTGACTTCACCCAAGGGTTCTCATGGAGCTCAATTCAGAACTAGCAAGGCCTTTATTTTTTGATTTTCTATTATTCAATTACATCAGGAATGATACTAAAGGACTGGAATATTGCAGAGGTAGTCCCAATATTTAATAAGGGATTTAAAACTCATCCTGGTAACTATAGACTGGTGACATCTATAGTGGGGAAAATACTGTAAATTATAATAAGGGATAGCATACAAATTAAGATAACTTGGTTTAGAAAACACTATCTGTACTTGGGTAAGTAAATAGCTGTATAATCGTGAACAGCGAGTGGTGGTTAATGGGATGTTTTCTGACTGGGCCACAGCATTCAGCGGAAAATTGCAAGGGTCTGTACTCAGGCCACTACTGTTTAACATATTTATTAATGACCTAGTAGTGGGTTTGGAAAGCACAGTGTCAATTTTTGCAGATGATACTAAACTGTGTAGAGTAATTCAGACAAGGATGTTGAGACTCTACAGAATGATTTATTTAAACAGGAGGTTTGGGCAAACAAATGGAGAATGAGGTTCAATATAGAAAAATTTAAAGTTATGCACTTTGGGTATAAGAACAATTGGGCAGTCTGTAGATTAAAAGGGGAAAATGTAAGGGAAAAGGTAGTTGAAATCATTGGAATGGCCACACCTTTAATATTGTGTATAGTTCTGGGCACCACATTATAAAAAATATATCTTGAAACTTGAAAAAGTTCAGAGGCAAGCCACCAAACTGATCAAAGGGTTAGAGGTCCTGGACCATGAGGAAAAGCTTACTAGGTTAGATCTGTTTACACTCAAAAAGAGGTGGCTGAGAAGGGTCATTATGAATATTTACAAATATATTAAGAGACAATACAAGAATCTGTCAGGCAATTTGTTTATCAAAAAGTCTCTACACAGGACATGTGGGCACCGACTGAGGTTAGAGGAGAGAAAATTTCATAAACAGAAGAAAAGGGTTATTTACAGTAAGGACAGTAACATTTTGGAATTCTCTGCCAGAGAGGGTAGTAATGGTCAACTCAGTCAATAAGTTTAAAAATGGTTAAGATAAATTCCTAGCTGATAGAAATATCCAAGGATACAACATTAATAGAAAGTGAATTTTAGAAAAAGCATGAAATTTAGTTGTTATTTAAACTTAATAACATAACTTCATCTGGGCATTATAGTAGTAAGAGAACACTTTTCTGTCAAACGAAAAGTGACAGGTGACCATGCCTAGTCCCCACCAATCTCTGCCCACATCCCGCCTCCAACATGTCCACAATGCCGCCCATAACACACACCCCGGCACTCCCGGTTTTACGCCCATTTTTAATATAAATTGAATATAAATTGCATAAGTTGATATAATTTGATATCAATTTTTTCATTAGTCATAGGGCGATCACAAAAGTCTCTTACAAGACGTGTTTTGTCAGATAAGACACATAGGTTTGAAAAAAAGCCACAGTATGTCACGCAGCACTGCTATTCAGAAAAATAGCACGCCATTTTGATAAAATTCTCTCTTGCAAAATTTTTTTTTTTTTTTTTTTTTTTATTTAAAGCATATTACATTTTCTCTGACAGCCAAGCAGCTGCAGTACACAGTATTTTTGTTCAGCATGTTGTGTTTTAAAATGACTTTTTTTTTAACAAGTCATTGGTAATGGGGTTGAGTGAGACCTGTTGTTTAAGATAAGAGCTAGTCGGAATCACCTCCCCAGTGACTTTGTGCAAAATTAATACTTAGATATTTACACATATTAAATAATTTGACACAGTCTTGGCTGGCTTTGATAATAAGCTCCAGTATTTAGTGTGCTTAGTTGTTGTTTATGCATCTTAGCTGTAATATATTTACTTATAAAACACTTGATAAAAATAATAAAAGATTGTGTTCTTGAAAAAAAATATTTCTGCACAGCTCATTGCATCTGCATCTTCTTTTTCATGAATTTTAAAGTACACAGTACGGCATTTTGATAAAATTCTCTCTTGCAAGCTTTTTATTTTATTTAAAGCGTATTACTTTTTCTCTAACAGCCAAGCAGCTGCATTACACAGTATTTATTGGTCAACATTTTGTGTTTTAAAATGACTTTTTTTTCTTTTTAACAAGTCATTGGTGATGGGGGAGATCAAGACCTGTTGTTTAAGATAAGAGCTAGGAGAAATCACCTCCCCAGTGCCTTTGTGAAAAATTAATACTTAGATATTTACACATATTAAATAATATTATGACATGCTTGGCTGGCTTTGATAATCAGCTCCAGTATTCAGTGTGCTTAGTTGTTATTTATGCATCTTAGCTGTAATCTATTTACTTATAAAACACTTGATAAAAATTTATAATTTTTCGTCAATGTGATGTTGTTAATAATAATAATAATAATAATAATAATAATATTCGGTTTTACACGGTGATAAATGCAACATGCGGCATTTGCATTTGGTGTTAATAATATTATATGTAGAAATCAATTGGGTCAGCTATTTGTAACTTGGCGGTATAAAATAAGTTGGTTATTTTTCTAACATTCACCAAATCATTGTTGGGTGGATAGTGTTTCTCTCACATAGAAGTTGATGTTGTAGATAAGATAGGCTACACAAACCCCCCCGCCAGCATTTGTGTTAATAGATAAGAAAGAAAAAACTATAATACATTTTAATGCATTTATGGCAGGCATGTCCAAACTGTGGCCCTCCAGTTGTTGTGAAACTACATATCCCAGCATGCCCTGACAGTTTTGCTGTCAGAGAATGCTAAACTGTGTCAGGGCATGCTGGAATGTGTAGTTTTTCAATAGCTGGAGGGCCGCAGTTTGGACATGCCTGATTTATGGGCTTGTGGTGCCATCTAGTGGTCTATATATAGTTGTTCACTACTTGTTGAATATATTATGTGTGTGAACCAGAGTATATATTTTTTATATCTATTTTTAATTATTTTTTTAATATATGCATGGTCAGGCATGTCATATACTCAGTTAATAAATAATATATACATATATACATGTCCAGACATGTCTAGGCAAATAACTTATGTTTGTTAAATTCACAATTTGCATTATATTCACACACAAAAATTATCGCCATAGCTTGTTTATATTTAACATTTAGAGCATATCATTTCTAATAAGTTGATAAAAAATAAAAAATAAAAAGACTGCACAGCTGGGGAGATGTTATGTTAATTTTAAGAAAAATAGTTTAATTGTACAATGACAAATGTGGGCTGTGGCATAGCACAGGGCTTGCTGTGTCATTCCATATGGCAGCTGAGTCATCAAAATTATTGCTATATAGGTTGTGGCTCAACACTGTTTGGACATATAAACTACAAACTCTCTGGGTCGCTGTCTGTGAAGGGTGCTGAAATTGCTAGCTGAGAAAATGGTAATTCTGACATTTCATTTTATAAATAGCATCAGCACTATCATTTGAATTCTACTATTATTACTATCATTATATTATTATTTGTATGGATTTTGCTTTTTATATATATATATATATATATATAATAAAAAATAGTGGTGTGTGATGTTAGTGTGTATGCATGTTGATTATAGCATGTTGCAATGATATGCTTGGTCTTATTAATTTGTTTACATGTTGCTTCATACTTTTGAATTTCATTATTCTGATCTTTGCTTGGGTGTGCTGCTTATAGCATGCTGGAATGATATGCTTGATCTTACTATTTTGTTTAAATGTTATTACATACTTTTGCATATATATTTACTATTTTGTTTAAATGTTACATAATTTTGTAGTGTGTTATGTTAGTGTGCATGCATGTTGATTATAGCATGTTTTAATGACATGTTTGGTCTTACTATTTTGTTTAAATGATGTTACCTACTTTTGCATATATATTTACTATATTGTTTAAATGTTACATACTTTTGTAGTGTGTGCTGTTCGTGTGTATGCATGTTGATTATAGCATGTTGCAATTATATGTTTGGTCTTACTATTTTGTTTAAATGTTACATGCTTTTGGAATGCAAGTGTGTATAATAAAAATGTATTGTTCTGTTATATGTTGATTCGTGTTTTGTATTTTTGTTCTGTTATATTTTGATTGTTGTTCTGGTTTTAATCCAAAAGATGGCAGCATCTGGATCTGCTTCTATTTTGACTATTGTTCTAATTTTAATCCACAAGATGATAGCATTTTCATCTGCTTCTATTTTGACTTGAGTTCTGGGTATAAGCCACAAGATGGCAGCATTTTCATTTGGTTTTTGGTTCTATTTTGACTTGTGCTCTGGCAGTAATTATTACATGATGCCTTATAGGTGTGATGTGCACATTTTTATTGAACATTATATGTTTAATTTTTAATCATTATTTTCTATTTTATTTTTTATGTCTTATACATTGTTCCAAAATTTTATAGACTTTTTTTTCCCCATCTAAATACTACTTAACAACTGGTTATGAAGAAATGTGTTTTATATGTGTTCATTTTAAATAATGGCATGTGTTACATCTAAAAAAGTATAGATAGAATCCAATGACAATGTGTGAATAATTTTATGTATTGCAGAATTGTGTAGAACTGGCTAAAAAAGTTTATTTGAGGCAACAATTTTATCTTCATAATGCAGGTTTGTGTTAAATTGGTGTTTTATTAATGTTTTATCTGTTTAAAATCTGTAAATTACTGCTATATACATGTTTTTTAAAGTATTTTAAAGTTATTTCAGTGAATAATGATTTCAACGGAGAGAGGTTTAAAAATGTATAAAAACATTAACCAGGACACATATTTTTTTTTTTATAACCAAAAGAGATGCGCAGACTGTGACAATAACGCAGCCTACATTTCAGATTAATATGAGCTGCCTAGTTTTCAATACCAGCCTTTGAATAGTGAGTTCAAAGTATAAATAGCATTTTTATAGTGGATACAAGATTTACATTTATTATTAAAATTATAATTTCTCATATTTAACCAACCGCAGGATCTGTAAATGAAGACAAGACAGAAACAAATTACCCGAATGGAGCTAATTACATGTTTGTTGCAGATATTTCAAAATACCAAAATGCATTTCCAACATACGGGTACCAGTCTCAGAGCAGCTGTAAGTACTGCAGTTAAACATAATGTCCAGAAAAATGTTTTTATCTTTTTTTAAAAGATAGTAATTATTCTTGTTTGTGGTCAATAGATAATCCGACAAGTCCAAACAGATGTGGGACCATACAGAGTCTCTTATCGGATGTCTTAAATTTGATGCTATTGCAAATCTACACGGCAGAACAGTCACAACCATGTCTTATACAAGGTACGTTAATAAAATGATGTTATATGATCGCTTGTCTAAAGCAATTAGTTTTTTCCAGAGCGCAAGATATAAATCATACTGTTGAATAGCTAATTTATATCATTATTATTGTTACAGATGTCAATGTAGATGGTTGTTATGAACATGCTATAATGACAGAGACTCAGGCTGCAGTCCGATCAATCACCGGCGGGACTACACCACCACAGACTATCGATGATGATGTAGCCAATTTTTGCTGCTCAACACCACTGAACGCACATCACCGCCTAAAAGATGCTGAACCATTGATTATGAATTATGCATATTGTAATTCCAAACCAAACAAACAAAAGAGGTATGCCATGCACAACACGGTGGGGTCATGATCTAAATACTAAGCAGAATGTTAAATGTCTGAAAAGAAAACTCCCCTATTCAGTTGACATTCCAGCTAAGCGGCAGCCCCTGTCTTTGATACATGAAGACAACATTGCTGAAATACACAGTACACATAACCTAAGTGACAGTACAAGCCATGACATTATCACAATTCCAGACATGCAGCAAAATGAACATGCTGGCGGTACTAGTGTTAATATTACAGTACCTGCAAAGATATCTTGGAGAATCTCAAGAAAAAAAACTAATTATAACAAGGTTATGCCGATGAGACGAACTGATATTATAATAATATCTGACACAAAGGCTAGCCATATATCTATAACAGATACACAGCAAGAAACCCTTTATACACATAGTATACAAAATAATTCAGAATCACTGAACAACCGGGGTTATGCCGGGTCTGCAGAGCTTGGTTCTGCAATAACAGAAGAAGACAGCCGATGTTGTTGCAGCAACTGACATTGTTATGCCTGTTGCTGCAACAACATCTGATGTAGCGAACAGACAGCAAAACTCAGACAAAGTAGCAGAAATACAGTACTATGCTTTGATGGGTAGACTTTGGAAAGATGTCACGTTCATGGAGCAGATAACAAAATAAATGTCTGCACTCATAAAGATGCTTAGTGGTAAAAGGCCATCACATGTTTTTGAAAAATGTATTACTCCGTAAATTGATGCCACAGCTAACATTAGAGAACACTCAGACAAAAGATGGGCATTTGTAAAGGAAAATATACATCACTTTGCTGAAGAACTGAAATGACTAGAAATGCTGTGCCAGGGTATGAAACGTGTATTTCCATTCTGTAAACAAGCAAATCAAATAAAAAATGCTGTAATGTGGAAATTGTCATGTAAAGATTCATACAGGTTATCAAAAGTAAAACGATCAATAGCTATGTTATTTAAATTCAGAAAACGTGATTTTCTGAGACAGCAGTTAAGCAACATTGCTAGTGACTGAAATGATGGCCTAGTGTTGGGGTCAGTGATAGGTATAGAGCATGAGCCAACACAAACAGATCATATCATACCAAATCAAGCGCCAACAGTTCCAGATAATATTACATCAGCCCACATGCCAACAGTGCCAGATAATATCGCACCAGCATCTTCACCAGTACAGCACGGCATTATTGATCATGCCAACTCACCCATACATGGTGCTGCACATAGGGCTGAGTCACCCCCGGTAATAACGAGGATCCACACCCTGTTTTTTTAGAACCCATTGATAGCTTTGAACATTAACCCCCAAATTTCAGAGTGATAGAATTCCATCATCATTATCGTTTTGTCAATTTGAACAGGGTTACATCTTTTGCTGAGGGCATTCGGTCTGTACACAAGGCTATTCAGGCCATGCTTGATAGCTTCCTGATTGGTGTCTGACCCCGACAAGCTTTTTGAATACGCATTTTTACCGCACAATGATGTGTCTGTTTTAGACTTTATAGATGATGATGATACAGTTATGGTGGATTGGAAATATGCTAAAGACCATTACTCCTTGCCTTAAATATTAATATTTTCTTTGCCGCTATGACAATGGTATATGCCTGTATTGAATTGTACACTCTATCGGATACATTACAAGAACGTTGTCTTTACCATGATAGAGACTCTGATTTTTGTCAGCAGGCCCAAAGATTGGAATCTGCCATTGGGTGATTATCTAGGAGTGCTGACTAGCGAATTGCCAACGGGGACACACATAACCGAGTTTGTCTCATCAGGCCCCAAATCATATGGCTATCACCTAAACAATGGAAAGACTAGTTTAAAAGTTAAAGGTATAATGCACAATGTTGATAATGCGCAACACGTTAACTTTGACCGTCTGAAAGACCTGGTCTTAGATTATCCTTTAAACCCTGATGGTGAAGATCAGAAAAAAATTGTGATCTGCCAACCCGGTATAGTTTGTTTAAAAAGTACTGTCAAATTGAGACGTGCACGCTGCAGAAAATGCAAAAGTGCATTTATACTAAATGGAAACTTACAGATAACTTCACAACACTTCCGTTTGGGTATTAAGATGGACATCCGGTTGCAACACCCCTTCTTATGTATTTTAGCACGCCCCTCCAATTCAGGGAAAAGTTATTTTTTGAAAATGCTGCTGCAAAATGCCACAACACACCTGTAGCACGTGCCTGATAATATTGTTTGGTTTTTTGGCTGTTGGCAGTCTATGTATGACCAGCTGCTACGCGATTTCCCAGGTATGCGTTTTATAGAGGGGCTGCCTGAGACTTTTAGTGATGACCAACTTTTTCCCCCTGATAGGATTAATTAAGCGGTTGTTGAAGATCTGATGGAATCGGCTAGTAGTAATTCTGAGATTGAGAAAGCGTTCACAAAGTATGTACATCATAGAAATCTCAGTATCATGTACCTTGTACAAAATGTATTTAACCAAGGTAAAAAGAGCAGGACGATATATTTAAGCACAAAATATATGGTACTGTTCAAAAACCCACAGGAATAATTGCAGGTGTCAACACTGGCTAGACAAATGTATCCGAACAATAGTCATTTCTTTTTAGATGGTTTTGAAAATGCAACGGCTAGACCTTATGGCTACTTACTGGTTGATTTAAGAACAAATATGCTAGATGAGTACCGTTTACGAAGCGGTTTATTCCCACCTGATGAGCCGGTCGCTTATGTCATTAAAAAGTGCTCTTCTAAAAAGCTATAATTGTACAAATTTTAGTCATTTATCATTGGCCTATCAACTGTGAACATGTCAGCCCGGTTACATCATAATGGGGTGCTTTTAAAGACGCTAATAAAGGCGAAACCGACCCAAAGAAATGCTATTTTATCCAATGCTTCAAATGATTTGGTGACAGCCATTTGTGAAATAGCCCTCAACACGCTTAAAGGTAAAATACCATTGTCACAACGACAGTTGAAGTACCATAAAAAGAAGTGTGCCCTTATAAAATCGCTTTGTAATAAGAAATACGCTATTGGTAAAAAGAAGCGCTTGGTGAAGCAATCCAGTGGATATATTGGTTCGCTGCTTGGTTTTGCTATTCCGTTAATAACAGTACTTCTGACTATTTGCTGATAGAATATGCTGAAAAAATTTATCTGGTGCCTCAACAGCAGATAGATCATTTACACAACAAACCGAGCAGCAATGACATATGTAAAACAGCCACACAAGGTCTAGATGCAGAGATTGTCAACAAACTACAGAATAACAATTTATCAGAAAATGAAAAGGCAAAACGATACACATTGCATTACAGAGATATCAGGTGTTGAGTAAACAGTCTGATAGAGAAATGTCAACTTTAACTCTTTTATTGCGCGGTACAAATGCTGCTGATGAGTCAATTAACGATGCACAAGCGGATGATGCTGCTGATGTTTATAATGAAAAATTGTGCGGTGTTAATGCACGGTATAAGAAAAACTGTGAAATATAATTGAGTAAAATGACATGTTCTAAACACATTACAAGCTGTAATACTGAAGGCGAATTTCTGTATAAAGGTCATGCTGTACTAGGATCCAACATGCTGGATTTAATAAGAAGCATTACGCAAAACCATAGCGTGTCGAGTCGTAATGCACCAAATGGTTGGCATGAACTTATGCGTGCTGTCTGAATTAAATATACCATCCACTGTAGTTGTTAATGTCGCAAATAGACTACAACTAGACTGTTTAAAAGCAGAGATACACGCCAGATCTGATGGCACTGTCACAGAACCAGCACCACTACAAACCCTTAAAAAAGACATATACAGGTTTTTAATTCCCCCGGCCTAACAACACCACATGGCTAGTTACTACCTAGGAAAAGAGCTTTAGGTCTGTTTCAGGAATCACAGTGGTTAACTCTATAGCATATAACTATTTTATATTGATTTATTTATTTATTTATATATTAGAATTTGTGTGAATATTTTGTTCCATAATGTTTGTATTGTAGTAATACTAAATTGTGTAAACGCATAGTTGATATTTGTTTTGTAATAATAGTACATGGGCCCTTATTCCGAGTTGATCGCTAGCTGCATTCGTTCACAGTGCAGCAATTAGGTAAAAACGCGGCACTTATGCATATGGGGCACAGTGCGCATGCGCGACGTACTTTCACAAAAGCCGATGCAGTTTCACACAAGGTCTAGCAACGCGGTGGCTTAGCGTTTGCACTGCTGCTAAAAGCAGCAAGCGAGCGATCAACTTGGAATGAGGGCCATTATGTTAACTCATATTTAAAAATGTAAAGAAATGGAACTGTCTGGGGAGAGGCCATAAGAATAAAAAAAATAACAAATGCCATACTCATTAAAATAAACAGCCAACCAGTGTTCACTAGGTTGTTCGCTAGTATTAGTATTGATTACAAATGTGCAAGGGTATTGTGTCAGTTTACAGTCCGGTAACATGTCACATGGATAGGTTCCTTTAAAAACATGTCGCATGTTTGGCATTGCATACAGAATGCGATTTATCTGTAATGTGTTCATTTTTGAACAGTGTAATGGCGGTTGTAAAAATATGCGAAAAACATAAAAATAAATGATTTCATTTATAGATAATCATACAACACATCTCGCCTTTGATTAATCTTAATGATATAATCAAATAAAGCGTATATTATTACATAGACTGTCCGGTCGAACGCTTCTGAAAAGCGGAATTCTGCACGTAAATTGCCTGTTATTAACAATAGGTGTTCCACACATTCCTGTTCAGGTGACAGATCGAAAGCGAAAAGCATGTAACCGTTGAGGTACTCTTCACAGTCAATCAGTATACCAGAATCTGATTTCTGCTTATTTGTAATCTGTATGAGCGACATGTACTCACGCACCGCATTACCATGTCCAAAGTCTGGTTGAAACGGCTTGGCCAGGTACGGGTAGCCGTCCAGGTAGAGAGATGCAAAATTTACGTTTTAATGTTTAAAACGTAATGAGTTCTGATCATAGGTTCCTGTTCCTGTCTACAAACACAGCTATGACTGTTTTTGGCACTTGACCTAAAAACACATTTTCTAAATTAAACACTCTACTGCCTGAAGTTTTTCACCCCTACACGATCAATCACGTATTTTGCATTGCCATTTAGCAAGGCCTGTGCATGTCCAATCCGAATGGCCGGCGAGACCTGAACTCTTTTCACAAACAGCGAAGCTGAGACGATCTGTATTTTAAAAACGTCTGCCTCCACTGACATTAAGCAGAATGTGTCTTTGTTTCTGGTAAGTTTTATTTTTAAATCAACAGCATTTAAGATTAGTTTATGTTGATGAAAAAGGTCACAGTGCAGAGGCCCCAGTAATTCAAATGTGCGACTCTGCACCGTTGCTCTTGCGCGTTTTATAAAGCCGGTATTTTCCCCATCCTGAGCCCTGGAGTTATGTTCTCCAGCCACATCTTTGTAAAATAAGCCTGTTGTGTGCTTTGTGGATAAAGCATCAGAGCTGTAATTCAATATGGTCTCAATGTATGCTCGATAGGCGTAAAGATTGTTGGATTGAGATATGAGCCGGTCGCCAAAAGAAACATCCACCTGACTGAACAAAGTCGCTATGGGATAATTAATAAGGTCTACCCGTGCCCCTTGGGGTATCGGATTGTTGTCGGTACGTACGATCTTACACGTCACATACAGCAGAGTGTTGTTCAGCTCGTAGTAGTGTTCACCACTGGCCGCTATATAAAATTCCAGCGGTGCTGTCTCTGATATCGCTGCTAAAGGTTGAACTTCGACGTATAGACTTTTCTCCAAGCTAGTTTGCATTGGTGGTACATCAAAAAGATCCAGCTCTGATTTTGCGCATTCAACGGACTCATTGGGGTTAATTTACTAATATGGGAGTTCTATTTAAGATGGGTTGTTGCCTATAGCAACCAATCAGATTATACTTCTCATTTATATAGCATTTTCTAGAAGTTAATACCTGGAATTTGATTGGTTGCTATGGGCAACATACCATCTTAAATAGAACTCCCATCTTAGTTAATTAACCCCCTTGTGTATGAAAGACATGGTTAAAAAATATCACCAACCCTTTGCTCAATTTTCTTTTCTTATTTAAGTTTTGACGTCTCCGTTTTTTGTTTAAAAGGGGCATACACCAAGGCGGAAGTGTTGTCGACCGCTTCCATTTTCTTTTAGCCAAACCTTTTCTTGTATATATTAAACCAGAACCATCTTGTTTTGCTGGATTCGTTGCGTGTAATTTATTCATTGCGGCCACTGTGGCTTGTCCGATGACGTCTTTTGCGATATTACATGCTGCACTTTTCACGTGTGGTTTAGCCAATTCTAGTCCTCTCCGGAAAAGAGGCACTGCTGTTCTGAACAGGCTACGAAAAATACCACTTAAACCACAGCCATACATGTATGCACTGCCGTGAAATCCCGGTAAACCATTACTGGCTTGTGCTTTATAATATTGCGCGTACAATACCGGATCACAATAGTTTTTAATGACAATCATTCTGTCAATTTAATAAAAAATCAGTTTTGCACCGTCAAGTGTAGTTTCTTGATCGCTTTCCCAAGCTTAAATGAAATAATCTTGTTCTGATCATTCTTTATCTCTATGGTTATCATGTCAAAATGCACTTTGCACAAAGGCACATAGTCGGGCTTCTCATATCGAATTGTGACTATCTCATTGTTACGGCCCTTAATTTTAACTGAGCACAACAGTGGTACATAACTGTCCTTGACTCTCTGGTGTTCGATAATGTCTGTGTGCACATACAACGTATATTGACCCCCTTTGATGTCGGCACATGGTTTAAAAATCTTAGTTTTAGGCTGTAAACCCAGTATCCGTGTCAGGTTAGAACCAGCGTGGATTTGATACAACTGCTTACTGTCACATGTTACAACACGTTCAAATGGATCATACATTAGTCTTAATCCAACATCCAGTTTCTGTTGCTCAATTTCAGCGTTGATTACGTTCAGTAGTGCATCGATTGTTTCATAAAAACCAGGTTTTATGCACAAACTCATGACCCTCGCCACTGGCTGATCCGCTGTGCCACCCCATGATATTTGCAGTATACAATCTTGTAAATCCAATGTATTCCAAGTATGCGTGTATTGTATTTCTGTAAGAGCGACTTCCAGTGCTGCAAGTGGGCGGGTATGGGCGGGTACGGCATACCCTTAAGAGTTTAGCCGTGGGTACGCCGTACCCACTCCGCCGGGCCGCCACTCACAGCATTGATGTGCGCAGTGCTCACCAGTTGCTGTGGCCAGCCGGGTACTGCTACTGCCGCTGCTGCTCCTCCCCTTCCCAGTGTGCAGGGAGCGTGATTGTGATGTCATCACTCTCCCGCAGCAGTGGGCGCAGAGTGGGGATGGCTGCTGAGGCTGCTTGAGCCGCGCACGTTAGGAGGAGGCGGAGCAGTGAGGCAATGTATGTCTAGCACTGTGGGGGCAATGTATATCTAGCACTGTGGGGGCAATGCATATCTGGCACAGTGGGGCATTGTAAATCTGGCACAGTGGGGCATTGTAAATCCGGCACTGTGGGGGCATTTTCTATCTAGCACTGTGGGGGAAATGTATATCTGGCACTGTGGGGCAATGTATATCTGGCACTGTGGGGCAACGTGTATCTGGCACTATTGGGGTCATACGTGTATCTGCCCCTCCTCCCATATGTGTATCACGCCCCCATTTTCATTGGCCACGCCCTATGTGACATTTGGCCACACCCATTTTTGCACGCGCGCCGAAGGCGCGCGCACACAGTACCCGTAAGACATTTTTTCTACTTGCACCACTGGCGACTTCCCACTCACCGGTTAAGTCTATCACCTTTGACAGTTTTGTTGTGTAGTTAGAAACCCTATTTAGCGGAAATGTTTCTGCAGAGGCATTACTCGGCAAGGTTATGTAGAACGATTTGTCATCCATTACTCACCTTGTTTAAGAGAGCCGCTTTTTAATATCTTTTATCTCTGATGTGTTGACCCAGCTGTTAAATTTAGCCGGATACCCGCGCCACTTGACTAATGCGTATTTCCAGCCACTGACCATTTTATTTTTTTAAATCTTTTCCACTTTGTAAATTTTATTATATTTTTTTGGCACAATTTGAAGCTCTTAGGGGTAAAAACTACCGGTGATATCTTCGCCGTAGAGGTCCATCAGCATGTAAAGCGGCTTAAGACCTTTAGTAATCACGCCATGTATTACAAATATCTCCTCAGAAAAATTCTATTTAAATCCTTTCTGAAATATATCCTTATATTTGGAAATACATACATGATCACCAACGGCTTATCGTATCAGTTTTCTTAGTTCTAAAGTATTCACTGTATGTCATCTTGAAAATTCTGTTAGATGGCGTCACTTCGCACGACATACAATTAATTGTTCTATGGTACGTGTTATTATAACTGTATATGAAATTTTGTAAAACATCTATATATATGTGAGTATTCTGAGCTGTGAAATAGCACCACATACATGTTTTTAAAGTACTATTGAAGCATTCTATAACAGCTGCTTTCACATCATTATTGGTCACAAAATGCTGTATACCGTATCTTTCTAATACTTTTTTTAGGATCTTGTTTAGAAACTCTTTACCACGGTCAGTTTGCAATTTCTTTGGCACACAGTTCTGCTGAAATATTCAAAAGCATTAGAAACTGTTGTAGCATTCTTGGTTGTTAGACCTGAAGGCCCACGCTCTATTACTGAAAATATCGATAATGGTTAATATGTATTTAAAACCATCATTGTACTTCACCAAGGTCTATGAGCGAGACCAAATCGCATTGCCATTGCTGATTAATATCCGATACGCAAATCATGTTCCTTTTATAGGTTTTTCGCGCCGGCTTATGCAACATATAGGCATCTTGATCTTGAAGCCATTTTTTATTTTCTGATCTTTTAAACTGCCCTATATTAGCCTTATAATATTTATCAATGCCACAATAACTACCAGTATTTAACACTGTGTAATACCTTTTTTTTCATCCATTTTTTTTGAATAGCAATGCTGTGTGACATACTGTGTGGCTTTTTTTCAAACCTATGTGTCTTATCTGACAAAACACATGTCTTGTAAGAGACTTTTGTGATCGCCCTTAGTCATAGGGCATTCACAAAAGTCTATTACAAGACATGTTTTGTCTGATAAGACACATGTCTTGTAAAAGACTTTTGTGATCACCCTATGACTAATTAAAAAAGTATATCAAATTATATCAAATTATGCAATTTATATTCAATTTATATTAAAAATGGGCGTAAAACATGGAGTCTCGGGGGGGGGGGGTTATGTGAGGTGATGTGGGCAGGGTGTGGGTGGAGACTAGGCGTGGTCACCTGTCACTTTTCGTTTGACAGAAAAGTGTTCTCTTACTACTCATTATAGTTAAACTATAGTTACATACAGATTAGTGCAGTGGTTGTTAAACTTTTTTGAATCATGGCACCCTAGGGTATCAGATTTTTTTTTCACATCACCCCTAGGCCAAAAGTTTCTTATTTAGAAATTTAGAAAGAGATTAAAATAAGTAAATTGTGTTTATATATCATCATTAGGTTTAGTTATGTGGTAAGGGACAAGATTTGTTTCTGTTTCTCCACATATATTTTGATTGTCAGCCACCAGGTTTTGCCTATTACATTGACCATAAAAAATTTGAATTGGTCCTGGACCACCAATCCAAGGCACCCCTGAAAGTGTCCTGAGGCACCCCAGGGTGCCGAGGCACACAGTTTGAGAACCACTGGATTAGTTTAAGAATTTTAATACAGGTTGAACTCGATGGACATTTTTGTCTTTTTTTCAACCTCATTAACTATGTTACTACTGTATGTTACTATGAATATGTGGAGCAAGATGTGTGGTTCCTGCCAAGGAATTTGTTGTGAAATTACAGTATATGAAAACACTGGTAAAAGTGCTTTTCTTAATACATGCAAATTAAAACACATTACTGATGCTGAAAATGGTCAAGTTCAAAACTCAACTACTGATGAACGCGCAAATATTCATCAATCTGCTGTTACAACTGCGAATACCCAAAATGTTGAATCTCAGTTCACAGTTCCACCTGTGTACTAGTGAAGTACCCAACAGTTAAAGGGGATCACAAACCCTGCATTGAAAACATTTTAAGTATCAGTAATAACCAGTGGTTAAAGTAGGCCAGAACGGGGCGGAACTGTGTTCTGTCACCTCTAATTGCAGGCGGAACCAGTTCCAGCTCTGCCCGGCCAAAGCATCAGGCCCCTGCTCCATTGTAAAGGTGGCAGTGGGCACCAGCCAATCCCAGCTCGCAGACTGGCTGCAGCACCAATCAAAAGAAGGGGCGGCTTTTACAAAATCTGTCCAATCACGGCTCGCAAACCGCCAGGCAATGAGAAGCTGAAAAGTGGTAGCTTCTCATTAGCTGGCAGTCCGTGAGCCAGTGCTGTCTGGCAGCTGCTGCCATTGTTTTACTGCAGCCAGTACCTGATGCTCCAGGCCACGGCCACTGAAGCAGGGGTGAGATGGGGAGGGAGTGAGAGGAGCAGGAGGTGAGATGGGGAGGGAGTGAGAGAAGCAGGGAGTGTGATGGGGAGTGAGTGAGAGAAGCAGTGGGTGAGATGGGGAGGGAGTGAGATGTGCAGAGGGTGAGATGGGGAGGGGGTGAGTGAAGCAGGGAGTGAGATAGGGATTGTGTGTGTAAAGGGCATTAGTATGTGAAATGGGCAATGGGAATAAGATTGTGCTACTGTGAGGCATTATTTTGAATTGGTGGTACTATTGTGTGACCATGCCACTTCCTTCTGAGGCCACACCCCTTTCTCCAAAATGCACTAAGCAGGAGGGGTCGCGGGCGAGGTGTGTTCCCCCACCTCTCCAGGACTACTTTAAGCCCTGGTAATAACAACTTTCTTACTGTACAATAATTGAAAAGAAAAGGTTGTCTAGTTTTACAGGATTATTGTGTTTTTCCTTGGAGAGAGGACATTTACAACATAAGTTCAGATTTAGTGTTGTGTACTTTGGCAGAACCATGCAAATTGTGTGGCAAAATGTATTTATTTCATTTGCGAAGAAATATTGAGTTTTGTTTAATGTTTATTGTTTTGTTAAATGTTTATTGTTATACTGCACAGAGTATAATGTATATTCTTTGTGTAACCGTTATATTATGTGATATTACATGTTCACATCACATTATTATGACCATCTACTACATTTGATGTCGGCAGTGCTTAGACCATAAAGTAAGTCATGTCATGTGTTGGCTTGGTGGGTATATAAGGTGTGCGATTAGCCATCTGTCCACATACTGTACAGTATCACTCATTGCTGTGATGGGTAAAAAGGGGCGAATTATCTGAGTTGCAAAAAGGGCTCCTCTGCCACGCACCCTCCAGCAGCTGTGGGATGCACTGCAATCAGCATGGCTCCAGATACCTGTGCCAACCTACCAGTACCTTATAGAGTCACTTCCAGCCATCTAGCTGCTGTCCGTGCTGCACACAGCAGTTATTCTGGCTATTAGGTGGTGGTCATAATAATCTGACTCAACCTTGTAGTTATAAAAATATATGCCTATTTTGATAAATATTTGATAAATATTAAGCATAAACTTAACTGGAAATTTATGGTAAAGATGTAGCTGCACTCATCCAGGGCAGATCCATCGCAGGCGTGCACTCCTGGTGTGACTAGGCAATCCATCCACCTAGCCCCGCCTGGAGTGCAAATAGATGCTCTCCCATTCTAGTGAGTGAGGCGCATCTCCATCACGGATGAGCACGTGCCCCAGATGGAGACGCACCCCATTCACTCAAATAGGAGTGCGGCTCCATCCTGGACACACGGATGGAGAAGCTTGGTGATAAACGCTCCCGGGAGGGCGCGCCCAGGCACTTATGGAGCCATGGTTAGCGTGGCTCCATCTGTACATCATTTAACTATTTATAGAAACACAATATTATGTAGGACTATCGCTATTGTAAAGGGAAAGTTGGCATTTACCTGATTTTATAAAAATACAAAAAGTTAATTTTGAGGTTTTTAATCATTGATGGCATGTAGTCCTAACTTTAAAAAAAAATGTGTGCGAAATATTATTTTTCTGATTTACCAAGTAGAATTGAGTTTATTCTTAATGTACTATAAAGAAAACTATTTTTCTTGCATTAGATGTTCTCTATGTAACATTAGTTACATGTGCGTAACATTAGTTAGAAGAACATCTATTTAAAAACACAGATTAATAATATTTATTTCAATTATTTAAATAAATATTTAAATAAATAAACCAACATGATGAAATTCAGTGCTGGTCTAAAGAAAACAAAATTACATTTACATAAAAGAAGCAGAAAATTACATTGCAACAAAGGCTGTTACTTTTAATCACTCATTACATGCAATGTTAGTTACAGCACATTGGACCAGAATTTTTTATTAAATGTCAACTTGAGTTTTTCAGCAAAGAATGTAATTTACACTTATAAAAGCACAAAGAGGTGTAGAGAGTTAGCTAATGTAGGAGGGCCACACTTGTGAAAAGAGACTCGGTCAATTACATGTTGAAGATGTAAGTGAGGTAGCAGGTGCCATGCGTGGCACTCACATTACATATACAAACAGTAATCCTGAGGTATTACATTGCTTAAAAGTTCAGAGAGTAACAATATGATGAAGACAGGACTCTTAGAGTTATAGATTGAGTTACTGCTCCATCTGCAACGCGCTTCTCCAACAGTGTAGGGGAATATAAGGTCAACAACCATACAACAATACAAAACCACTATCTGCAAAAAGGAGGTGAGTGGAAATGGAGGCTGTGCCAGATGAAGGGTGGCAGAGGACCTGCATGACAATAAAAAAGAATGGCAGGAATATACATGGTGCCGCAATAGGGAAAGTATATGGTCACAGTAGTGCACTCTGTGTACTCCAGCTGCATTCCTGTGCAGGTATGTAGCAAAATGGCTGGTACCTACTGTAACCTCTGGTAGCAGTGGCAGCAAGGGCTTGTGCAAGAGGTAGCAGATGTGGAAGGGACATAAGCTGAACTAAGAATTTGAATTACTCTCCATTAGGCTGCCTCTCTTCTGTGGTTAAGATGCAATGTTACATTATAGCCATCAGGAATGGGGAGCCATCAGCCCCCAGGAGAGATCAGCCAGCAGGGCCCAGTGTCTGGTATTCCCTAAGGAGGCAATATGGCTCCAGAGTTAAGCCAGGTGTCTGAATGCAGCATCATGGACACAACGTGGTTAAGACCTCCAACAGTGCCCAGAAATTTATTCCACAGCTTCTGTGTTCCCACTAGGCATCAACTTCAGAGGCCCACGATCACCTCTTGGAGCATCATTAATTCCACGCTGGTAGCGAGGGATATTGGCCAATATGTTTGCGCTAGACAGTACAGGGATTGTGTCTGGTAACAGCTCCAAATATGTCCTTTTAAGTCTTGTTTTAAAATGTGTCACTTCTAACTGCATATGTTATTTGTTGTATTGTATTTTATACAAAAACTTTTGTAATTTTACTCAGTGAAAAACTTATGCAGTCCATCCTTGTCATGCATTGACAGGTTTATACTTTTAAAGCATAGTCTCCGTGTGTTTACAAATTACATCAGTGGTCGCTCATAATATCCTATATCTGTTACTATATATAGAGAGAAATGAAAACCAATATCCACTGAAAAGGAATAGGGGAGAGATGGTAACACAGGGGTTATAATATAATATAGAGGCAACGGTGTAACATATGGGTGGCAGTGGAACATGGGAGATAGTGTACTCTAGTGATGACAGTATAATACAGGAGTATCAAAACAGTTTAATATGTGGAATATAGTGTAATACTGTGGTGACTGTGTATTATAGAGGGGTGTCAGTTTAATACGTGGGTGATAATTCAATATAGGGGTGACAGTGTAATACAGATATGACAATTTAATACAGGGGTAGTATTTATTTATTTGTTTATTATTACCAGTTATTTATATAGGGAACACATATTACACAACACGTAACAAAGACTATTTGGTAATTCACAGCAGTACCTGCCCCATGGAATTTATAATCTGTATTTACTACCACATGCACACACTGTCACACTATGGTTAATTTTGTTGGGAGACAGTTATCCTACCACTATAGTTTATGGGATTGTAAAACAGGGGTGACAGTGTAATACAAGGGTGACAGTGTAATACAGGGGAGACAAGGTAATACAGGGATGAAAATGAGGTTCTCCCCTGGGTGAAACAGCACCTGTTCCTCCCCATGTTCAGCTGGATGATCTCACTGATGCTCAGGCTGAAGCTGCTGCAATTCCTGGCTATGTCCGCTATGGCCTCTAGCCTTATCCCTGCAATCCTCAGGCCGGCGGTTTGGTGAGATTTCAGAATCCGTGTATCAGAGTCTGCTCTCCCCTCACTGCAGACTGGGCAGCAAGGCGGCGCTCCCCACAGGGCACCGCATGTCCAGGGCAACAGAGGGGAGAGGAAAGTGGCCAGGATCTAGTGCTTGAAGGTGGTATCAATACAGGTCATGTCTCTCCCATCATCATAGCTGCTAAGACTATACAAAGTCCCCAATTCCACAATACACACTGCAGCAAATGTTGATCAGCTGTGCTGATTATTATTGTAACCCTTTATTGATGGGGCACCAGTAGAGCCAGTGATTCCCTCACTCCCAGCCACTGCAGGAGATGAGGATGGGGCACACATTGTAGAGGCTGCTCAGCACTGCCCACTCTAATGAATATTAGCAGTGATGAGTCTGGCAGAGAAGGCCAGACTCATTATACATTACAGAGAGCAGCAGCACACAAATAAGTGGGCGATTGTGATTAGATGCAGACAATGTGCCCACAGGGCAAATGCACTGTGTGCTGAGCACCATCCACACCACCATAGTAATGGCCCTGCTCTGAACCACAGCCTGCTTAAATGAGACTGATTCAAACACTTCATAAAAACTTACATTTTAGACTATTAACCTCTTCTCTGCTGCCTCATTTTCACAAACACTTTCTTTTGCACATTTGTAGCAAATTTTCCGTTGCAGCCAAGTGCTTCTTATCTACCGTCACTTTCTATGTTTCAGATTCAAAACATGAAGAATATACAGATCAAACACCAAAACCAAAACACGGGTGGTCAGCACACATCTCTAGTCTATAGTATTACCTACGTGGGATCCGAGGCAGCCAGTCAAATCTGAGCCCAGGCTCAGATTGACTCAGATCCCAGATGTTCAGGGCAGTTTAGATTTCTCTAGATAATGAGTTTATTGGAAACAAAAATAAATAGTGAAACAGACATTTAAGTTCTGTGCAGATTATATCCTTTCCTCATATACTGGTTTCCATTGATGCAGAATGCTGACTCTTACCTGTAAAAGAAGACCTAATAATCTATACATTCACTGACCACTAGATGTCAAGAACAAACAGCCAATAGAATGGTTTCCCATACTGAAGCCAAACTCATGGATTACCATAATGAAGCATACATAACTATGCTCTGTTGATCATGTGGTACAATGCTATGTATGATTATTTCATGTTTATACTCTGAGGAGCAAGTTCATGTCCTTCACAAAGCGGTTTTTATTTGTGTTTTACCTATAGCACTACTACAGGAAAGAAGAATCCATATACATTTAAGTGATGAATGAAATTGAAACTGGGCAAGTTGATTTAATAAAAGAATCAAACAGTAAGGTGTTTAGTAATATTAGCTAATTCTGCTGAACTGCATGTACCAGCAGACCATGGCAAGCAGTGCACAAAGGAGATTTTTTTCAGCCCAGACTAAATGAGGCCTAGTAAGAACTCCATGCTTTATTTTTGGCATGTAGAGCATTTGGAATAGTTTACTGTGTACTGACAGTGTCGGGCTGGGTTATGATTGGCCCACCGGGGGAATGCAGTGGTAAGGGCCCATGTGTAGGGAAGTGGCCAGTCTCTACTGAGGTTTGGATAATCATTAGCGAGTGCATAGACTGGGCCCCTTGATAGGTATATATAGTAAATACTGATAGCTCATGCAATGTACCAGATTAATAACACCAATGCAATGTAAAAAATATACTTTAGTCAACTGCAGTATAAAGATAGCTATGTATTATGTATAAATCAAGTATGCAGCATGGAACCTGATCAGTATAGGAAGAGGTGGGCCTCCGGGAAGTGGGGACCACCGATGGTTTCCCTTACACCCCTCTGGGCCAGTCCAACCCTGTGTACTGACACTGGGATTACTCATGATAGATGATGCTAAATTACTGTACCTGTTTCCTTCTAGACATTTAATATATGCCATTACATGAGACCAATCAAATGCTCCGGTACGTGTGTTAATCCATTTGTTCAGCTCCATAATACATGGCTCCGAGCACTTCAGCACAAGGATCTGTTTGAAATATTCACTGGCTGTATAGAGATGATGAATAAAGGATCCAGTACTGATGTCAATCAAAAGGTCTCCCTTAATGTGACCTGCAGGGAAAGATTACAGTGATTACAAACTGCAATATATTACAGCATCTATATATTATAGCATCTATTCTATGTGGGATGTTGTGAGGATCCTGCCAGTCAGAATACCTGCAGTCAGAATCCCGGCGGTAGTAATAATAATAATTATTATTATGATTATTATCTTTTATTTATATGGTGCCACAAGGGATCCACAGCACCTATTGCAGAGTATTTAAACAAATGAGGAAAACAAGAAAATCACTTACAGTTTGAGACAATACAGGACAAGAATTAGGTATATACAAAACAACCAGGGGTTAGGTGCCCATCAAAGGGAGTATTGAGTATAAGATAGTGTAAGTAAGAGAAAGAAAGGCACATGAGGGAAAAATGCCCTGCTCTTGTGATCTTACAATCTAGAAGGTGTAGAGCTAACAGACCAGGGTGCACAGAAGATGTAGACCATCAGCATGGACAAGAGGATTAGGAGGACAGGTGGCTGGGTTTGGTGAAGATGTACGTCTTGAGAGCCCGTTTGAAGTTTTGTAGAGAGGTGGAGAGTCAGATAGAGAGAGAGAGAATTCCAGAGATAGGGAGCAGCACGTGCAAAATCTTGTAGGTAGGACTGGGAGGAGGTAATCCGTAGGCAGGAGAGTCGGTCTGCATTAGCAAAGCAAAGAGGATCAGTGGGAGTGTAGAGAAATGAGGTCAACGATGTAAGAGGGAGAAGAGTGGGTGGGGGCTTTTAAGATGAGTGTGAGAAGCTTGAATTGGATTCTGAAGGGTAAGGAGAGCAAGTGAAGGGCTTGTAAGGGAGGGGAGGTGGATGTAGTATGTTTGATGAGATGGACAGCTACATTGAGGATAGATTGGAGTGGATAGAGCTGTGTGCCAGGGAGGCCAGAAAGGAGATTACAGAAATCTAATCTGGAGAAACCAGTGAGTGGATGATTGTTTTAGTAGCATCCTGGGTGTTAAAGGGTCTGATCCTGGAAATGTTTATGAAATTGAAATGGCAGGTTTGTGAGAGGGGCTGAATGTGTGGTTTAAAGGAGAGGGAGGAGTCAAAGATTACTCCAAGACAGCACACTTGGGGGCTAGAGATAGTAGTGCCATCAATAGATAGTGAAATTGTAGGAGGTGAGGTTATGTGGGAGGAAGGGAAGATATTTAGCTCAGACTTAGACATGTTAAGTTTTAAGAAAGTGCTGAGGCATCCAGGAAGGGATAGCAGAGAGACAATTGGAGATAAAAGTAAGGAGAATGTGGGAGAGGTCAGAGGAGGAAAGGTAGATTTGAGTATTATCAGTGTAGAGATGATATTGTAAGTCAAAAGAGATAATGAGCTCGCGAAAAGAGGATGTGTAGAAAGAGAAAAGGAGAAGACCAAGAACACTACCTTGGAGGACACCTACTGGTAGAGGAAGTGCGGGGGTGGGGTAATTAGAAAAGACACTTGAGGCTGGGGCTGGCAGAGCAGGGAGTTTACAGTGGCAAAGAGCCACCAGGGGTTTGATGGCTGGGAGGAGATGAGGTTATAAAAGTATGATTGTTTAGAGAGGGAAAGGGCAGCACAGTAGGATGAGAGAATACATTTGTAATGGAGGAAGTCTTGCTTAGAGCGTGTTTTCCTCCACTGTCACTCGGCAGTACATTGCGGTGCTGATAATCCTGATGGATGCAGATGGTTAGTACTGGGGTAGGGTTAGGAAGTAGGGGGAGGGTAAGGGGTAGACTACAGGGGTGGGGGAGGTTAGGGTTAGGTTGCAAGAAGGGATTGCTAGAGTTTGGTTTTGGGAAGGGTGGGTTAAAGATTGGGGAAGGTATAAAATACTTACTGGGTTCCATCATGATTATAACCATTGGGATACCGCTGTCAGCATCCTGAATGTTGTTATTGTGACTGCCAAGATTTCATACCCAACCTTCTATACATTACACTTTACTGTAATGTTAAAGATAAGCAAAAGCCTCAACACAGACCTGTTGCTCCTTCAGTGTAATGTATGAGGAATGTAAGTACTTATTTGAGCAGTATTATCAGTATCTGGGAACATCTACCCTAACAAAACACAAAGACATTTACAGACCTCTGGTGTCCATAATGTGCCATAATGTAAACTCTTAGAAGACATGAACACTTACTGTAGGTATCAATGATGTTCACAGTTTTTATGATAAATTAAATCACTATTGAATCCCTCAGTCTTTGTACATTTGCAGGTGGTATATTAGAGCAAAAGAGTGCAAGAGACCAGCCATGCAGTTTCTGAAATATTATTACAAAATGTTACTGTATTTCATCAGCACTAATTCCTAACTCTGCTAAGTACTGTTTAGTATACTGTATCTGGCTTCCATGAGGGTCCATTATTTCAGCTTCCATTGACCTTTTTGAAAGCGGTAGAAGTTATCGATTTCCCCCCCCCCTATTTTTAATTTTCTCCTGCATAGCCCAGTAAAATGTTGCAATATTAAGTATTGACTTGTGCCTTCTGGGGGTCCACTTCTTCACCAAACCCAGCCAAATCTCATCCTGATTCCTAACCCTCTGTTCCACGTTCTCTATGTACCCTATCTGTGTCACCCATGTCTGTCTACCCCTCCCCTTTAAATTGTAAGCTCTCACGAGCAGGGCCCTCTTCCCTCATGTGCTTATATATTGTTGGTCACCAAAATGCTGCACTGTAATACTATATACACTGCTCTCAAAAATGCAGCACAGATATGGAATAGATACTTGCAGTGACACAGAGCTGCAAGATACAGCAATGGCCTACTGTACAACTATGTACTGTTAGTCACCAAAATGCTGCACTGTAATACTATATATACTGCTCACAAAAATGCCGCACAGATATGGAATGGATACTTGCAGTGACACAGAGCTGCAAGATACAGCAATGGCCTACTGTACTACTATAATTATTATATACTGGTGGTCCCCAGTCCCCACAATGCAGCACACTGATCAGATATTTGCTGCACACTGAGCACAGATATGGAGCGTTTTCAGGCAGAGAACGTAGATATTTTCAGCACACTGAGCACAGATATGGAGCGTTTTCAGGCAGAGAACGTAGATATTTTCAGCACACTGAGCACAGATTATTTGCAGCACACTGAGCACATATTACAGAGCTTTTCAGGGAGAGAACGCTGCCACGTCCTCTCCGTTCAATCTCCAATGCACGAGTGAAAATGGCGGCGACGCGCGGCTCCTTATATAGAATATGAATCTTGCAAGAATCCGATAGCGGGATGATGACGTTCGGGCGCTTTCTCGTTAACCGAGCAAGGCGGGAAGATCCGAGGCTGCATCGGACCCGTGTAAAATAGTTGAAGTTTGGGGGGGTTCGGATCCCGAGGAACCGAACCCACTCATCTCTAGTAATGATGCCTGTAGTCCTTCTATTGCAAAATACAGCTATTGCCAGGAGAGCTGTTCTTTTGGATTTTAGCAAGCATATGGCATTAGTAAATTCTGTTATGTGTGCGAAGAGTAGCAACATGCAATGCTTGATGCACCGCATGTCTCTAGGCACTGCACAAGCTGTAAAAGGGTACCATCAGGGAAGCAGCCACCAGCACCTGCCGCGCAGCTCTTGTTACAGCTCCGCTACTAATGTAAGCAGAGTCTATGGGGCTATTGCAGGGTGAGCACTGTACACAGGGCCGGATTAACAATGGGGCGGATGGAGCTGCAGCTCCAGGCCCCCCATTGAAAATAGGCCCACCGCAGTGTATTGGCCCAAAACCATCGGCATTACAATGAGTCACAGTGACTCATTGTATGCTGCTACCAGACAGTGCCGATTATGTGACAAGAACTGTCAGGCCGGGATGGAGGAGGAGCCGCTATCCCCTCTCAGCTCCTCCCCCCTGAATTTAGTGCTACTGATGAGGAGGACGGCCAGGCCACAGGGGGAGGACCGTAGGAGGGACACAGCAACGTAATGGCCGCACCACCTCCAAGCTTGTTTCCCGCACCCCACACCGCGCTGGCCGCTTCCCGCACTCCACAATCCGCTGGCTGCCTCATGTGCACCCATATTGTGCGGGCCGCCCACCGCACTGACAGCCTCCCGCACTGGTCGCCTCCCGCACCGCACACTGCTTTGGCCAGCACACCCCCAGCCGCTGCCTGCTCCTCACACCACGCTGTCCCCCCCCCCCCCCCGTCCGGCCGGCTTCCGCACCCCGGCCGCTTCTCACTTCTGTCCTGCTTCACGCTGGGCAGAAGTAAAGTCACAAAGAGCACTGCGCAACATAGAGCTATGGGAACAAACTGCAGCCAGTGCTGATGCTTGTAAGTGACTGCGCACAAACTCTCTCTCTCTCTTTCTCGATCCCCCCTCTTTCGATCTCTCCCTCTCTTGATCTCTGTGCCTCCCTCTCTCAATCCCTCTCTCTCTCTCTCTCTCTCAATACAGGGTCCCTGGCGCATAATCCTCATAGACATATTTATACACTTAATTGTGCTAAGAAATAACCACTGTGTATATTTATGAAACACAGACGTGACATTTATTGCAGAAAAAAATATTTGAAACAATTAAAAACAATGTAAAATGAAGCAACTTTAGGGAGGTAGATATAAGCTGGGTGCCTTAGTAAAAGTGACTGGTGCTTGATTCCATATGCATTGGGAACAGTCTCACCGTTATTTGAAGACGGTGGGTTAGCTTTAAAAGATAGCTGTGGAGTCCTAGGCTGAATAGCCTGGCACCACTGCACTCAGCGTTTTTCAGCAAGACACCTCCAGCTCCAAAAGAAAACTCGCCTCACTTCTCCTCCAAGCAACGCGCTTTGGTCGTATAATGACCTTTCTCAAGTGATGAGGCAGCATTGTCCTCATCACTGCGCTTTCAGAAAATACTATCTTTTTCATTTTGTCCAGAATGTATAAAAGAGGCTACCTTTTTCAGTGTATAAAAAAGGGGGTTCTTGGTGCAATTTATTTAAGGGGCTACCTGTTGCAGTCTATATAAGGGGCTACCTGTTGCAGTCTATATAAGGGGCTACCTGTCGCAATGTGTATAAATAGGGGCTCTGCCTAGCACAATGTGTATAAAAAAGGGGCTCTGCCTGGCGCAATGTGTATAAGGGGCTGTACCTGGCATATATAAGGGGTACTACTGTGTGGTGTAATGTGACTGACGGACACTATTGTGCGGTGTAATGTGAATTGGTACAATTATGTGGCCACGCCTCTTTCGGTGAAGCCACGCCCCAATATAATTTACACGCCTTCGGCGTGCATTATCCCTTTTTTCAATGGGGAGAGGGGGTCGCCAAAGGAAACGTTCACCCTGGGAGCCACAAGGTCTAGAACCAGCCCTGACTACAGCATATACAGACTAGGAGGAGGAAGGAGGGTGGGGGGGCACACTGACACATATACAGACTAGGAGGGGAGGTGGCACACTAATACACATAACAGATTAGGAGGGGAGCGGGGGCAAACTGACGCATATACAGATTAGGAGGGGGCACACTGATGCATATACAGACTAGGAGGGGAGGGGGGGCACATTAATTGGTAGCGCATAGATCCCCTTTGCTGAAAGGACCTTTACTATAATACACTGGGTCAATGTCACCTGTGCCGAGTGAAGTGAGACTCCAAACCCAAAGTGTGGCGAGTGAAGCAAGCCCGTGAAGGTACAATGGAGCCAAACTAACCCCCCCCCCCTTCCCCAAGAAAGTAACTTACAACAAACCTAGATTGGAGAAAAAATTCAAGTGCTGTAATGGCATAAGACAACTTCCACCCACAGCTGATGTCACATCTGGGTCCTTAAGGCGCTGGGGATATAGATTCTACCCACACTAATGCATATACAGACTAGAAGGGGAGGGGGCACACTAATGCATATACTTTTAAGGACACACTCCTTTTCAGTGGCCATGCCCCCTTTTTAGGCACACACAGCAATAATCCTGATTCATTTCCCATACCCCCACTTCGACGACCACTGTATGTATGGGTCTGTTGTTCTGCTCCTCTTTTAAATGGTTGCAGGTAGGCACTAGCTATGACCTCCATAGAGATAGCACACCCATGGCACAGGCCACACCCCCTATTTAGACCACCCCCACCACCGTGCTTGTCACACCTCCTGCCAAGTCACACAATAGGCCCTTCATACATTTCAGCTCCAGGCCCATGTGGACCTTAATCTAGCACTGACTGTACATGCTGAGGAATTTACCAGACACAATTGTGCAATTGCAGAGTCAGACACATGATGCACACATCAACCCTGGCAGCTGAAGAGGTAGAACCTGGGTGGAAGGAGTTTGGTTACATAGGATGAGTTTTTGCAAATGCAAGATTATGCTGAATAATTAATTTCCAACATCTACAGAGTGTTGTAGTCTAGCTCTGTGATTTGCAGTGCGCAAATAGTGTGAAACGTGTATCTGTTTTAAACTACTATTCCCGACAGCATGCAGAGCTTCTCTTTCTGGTATTCCCAGGAATGGTGGAGCCTGATAGGGCCCATTCTAGGAAGAAGGCTGGAAACATGATAGGTGAAAGGGGGTCCGGGACATGGAGGCACTAAGACAAGTCATCATTAATGCAGTTTATTTGTTTTAAGTTTTATTCTAAACCTGCACAGTGGCTTAATATAAACTGCTGCTTATTATGGTGACTTTACAATCTGGTATAATAGTGTGTCAGGAATTATTAAAATAAAAATATTAAACGATTAGCAGCACCTGCTGTGTCATGTTCTCCTCTTTCTGGACAAGGAGGCATCTAATAAGGTCATTTTGCTGGCGCTGATCGGTGTGTGCTGAGAGGTGTTTATTGCAGAGAAGGGGGAATGAGAGTGCTGTGAGGTGATTGATGAAGTGGGAGTTCTGTGAGGTAATTACTGTAGGGGGGTGCTGTTGTGTGATTATTAAACAGGGAGAGCACCATGAGAGGTAGACATTAAAGGGTCCTGTGGGGTGTGCTGTAAACAGACCTGCCCCATAGACTCTTGCCCTGTTACCCACTACATCTGCCCTGCAGACTCTCTCACCCCATCATCCACCACATCTGACCCCACAGAGACTCTCACTATGCCGAATACCTGATTTATTACTGTGGACACAGGCTGGTGTGAAGGGGCTCACTGTATGGGCCATTTTCAAGGACTCCACCCCACTACCCTGTTCTACACCATTTGGGCCTCGAGGTTCCTGGCAAGGGCAGAAAGGCCCTTTGGACCTTGTTGGATGTTGCCCTATTGTTGCTGGTTGCAAAGCGGCCCTATAACAGTTCAAGTTTCAGGGGCCCAAAAATGTAGGTCCGCCACTGCAGTGGATAGATGTGTTGATTGATGTAATTCATATTCCTAACACTAGTTTGCAATCTGTATGTAATGTCCACAGTCATATTCAGTTATCAAACACAGACTCGTACACACTGCATTTAGCAAATGAAAACAGTAATTCTTCACATTAACAATATACATCTAAACATAGAAATATATAATCTTAGATCCATCATAAAGTCTCATTATTACAATGTATTTATATAGTCTGAGCATTTTCTACAGCTCTGTACAGAGAACACATGCAGATCAGTCCCTGCCCCCATTAGAGAATTCATGGACAGATGTACTAAGCCTTGGAGAGAGATAAAGTAAATAGTGATAAAGTTCCAACCAATCAGATCCTTCTTATTATTTACCTAGCACTTTCTGGAGGATAATAGCTAGAACTTGATCTCCAGTTCTATAAACCCGCACTTTAATAAATATACCCCTAACTATCATTTTTCAAACTGTGGGGCAGATGTACTAAGACCTTGGGAGTGATACATGGGAGAGAGATAAAGTATCAGCCAATCGGCTCCTAACTGCTGAGATACAGGCTGTCTTTGAAAAATCACAATAAGGAGTTGATTGGTTCATAATTTATCTCTCTACTTTATCACTCTCCAAAGCTTAGTATATTTACGCCACAGCCTATAACATGACATTCAGGAGCTGATTGGCTGACACTTTATCTCTCTCCACTTTACCTCTCTACAAGGCTTAGTATATCTCCCTCATGGTCTGAATTCACGAACACACAATCGTGCACATGTAATCACTCACACAAGCGTAAGACGGTCAGTATAGTATACATAGTGACAGTACACGCCTCCCAACATTAGGGGCAGCAGGACTCCCGGCCAAAAGGGGGGGTGGCCTATAGAAAAGGGGTCTTTGTTACATGGGAGTGCAGTGATCATGAGCCTTCTGTCTCCTGTGAATAGACTCTTTCACCGCTGCTCTTCATAGAATTACAGAAGCCTCCCAACTGCCCCCCACTGCGGGACACTGTGGCCCATGGGTCGGACAGTGGGATAGTCCCAAAAAAATGGGACTGTCCCCTGAAAATTGGGACAGTTGGGAGGTATGTCAGTATAGTATACATACCCTCACTGAAAGCACGGTGTAAACATGCCATTGGAAATTTCATTGAATCCTCTCCAAAGCCCATTTCTTTGTTAGAAAAATATGTTTCCAGAAATTCTCTAGAATTAATGCCATGTACAGGATAGAATTTATGGGCGCTGGAATCCATCTTGTATTCCTGTATCAGACTGGCTGACTCTCACGTTTTCCCTCTTATGTATTACTGGCCCAGAAATTCTGTTTATATTCACCAGGATTCAGTTATGTATATTCATCAGTAACCAGGATATCAGGGTTATTATCATGTCATGGTTTCATGTGATAATATTAATATATTTTTTTTATGAGCTGTAAAATTAATGCAGGTGACAGTGTGATCATGTCCTAAAGCAGAATCATAATAATTTGAATTTTAAATATTATATTTACATGTTGTCAAATATTTAAATAAATACATTTATTTCTAGTACAAATCAGTGGCAAACACAGGTTTTACTTTGGGGGGTTTCCAAATGTAACATATATAGCACAGATTGACCCAGCACTCGCAGACCCTTAATGTCAAATTTCTTGCTGCTGGTGCCCTCCCACAGGGTTGCAGCCCAGTATTGTAGAATAATATTATATATATATATATATATATATATTCCACAGAATGTATGTGTGTTTGCTATATATATATATATATATATATATATATATACATATATATGGTATAGACTTGCTTGTGTGAAGGGGTCTCTCACCAATCAACATGCTCACAAATACAGGCGGCACTTCACGGACTTCAATAATACGGTAATGAATTTATATGTGAAAAAACAACATTCTGGTCTTTTCACATATAAATTCATTACCTTATTATTGAAGTCCGTGGAGTGCCGACTGTATTTGTGAGTGTGTTGATTGGTGAGAGACCTCTTTACACAGGCAAGTCTATACCATTTATCTGAGGAGGGCACCCCGGCAATACTTTTTATACACAGGAGTGCCAACTAATATGGACATAAAAAAAAAAAAAAAAAATATATATATATATATATATATATAGCACACACACACATTCGTACATACATACAGTTCACAAATACATAGACAATCAACACACATCCATAAATAAACAAGCAAGCACACATACACACACACACACACACATAAACATACATACTGCATACAAACACTTACATAGGGTACAGTACTACATTTATACTGTACATACCAGCCCAAGGGCTTACAGCAGACAGGCACCACAGCTCCCTCCGGACAAGCTGTTTGTAGAGAGCTATGTACAGTAACTCTCTGATGTTGGTGCCCCGCGATCGCGGCTTTTGCTGAGACGGAGACAGAGCTGTCTCCGTCTCTAAAACATTAAACTACGGTCATCGGGGGGTTCCAGGTACTCAGAAACCCCCCCTGCGTGCGCCACTGCAAACACATATACACATTGTTAGTTGTTTAATGTAAATGTACATGATAAGACGGATTCAGTATGCTTTCCTGCGGACGGAATGCCGGCTGTCCATATGCTGACAGCAGCATCCCACCCACCAGAATGCCGGCAGCAGGGAATATGCTAACAGTTCACAGGCGGTATCCTGACCACCCGGAACCTGACAGCCAGCAAATTAAATGCATCCCAATAAGACATCTGCTTTGTAGACTTTACATTTGGATTAAATGTGCATCTACTACCAAATCCTGCTCTGCTCAGCTGATAGTAACATCATATGAAACCTGGTTTTGTTTTTTTCCAGAACAGTTTTTTATTTTTATCCATTATTTATTACTGTACATTTAGAATGAGCTTTGGGTGTGAACTGCACAAACATAGAGAAAAAGTACCAAAGTTACTGCAAACTCATAGGGCCTAATTCAGTCTGATCGCAGCAACAATTTTTTTTTTTTTTTTTTTTTCCAGTCCTGCGTTCGCCTAGTCACCGGTCTAAACTGCACATGCTTATGCACCGCAAAGCGCAGGTGCATCGCATGGGTACAAAGCGGTTTGTTGCTATGCAATGGGTTTGTGCGAAGAATCTATTCACATGGGAGATTGCAAGGAGATTGACAGGAAGAGGGCATTTGTGGGTGGCAACTGACCATTTTCAGGGAGTGGTTGGAGAAATGCAGGCATGCCTGAGCATTCGCAGGAAGGGTGCCTGACGTCAATTCCGGTCCTGGACAGGCTGAAGTGTTCATAGCGGCTGAGCAATTCCTGGACTGTGCAGAGAATGCACAAAATCTGTTTGCACAGCTCTGCTACACATGCGTTCGCACACTTGCACAGCTAAAATACTCTCCCCTATGGGAGGCAAAAGCAGGACTGCAAAAAAAAAGCCGATCAAGCGATCAGGTATGAATTAGATCCATAGGAAGAGAAGAAAAGGTATACAGCGCTAATTGACACAATATATTCCAAAAAATGTAAATATTTAATAGTTAAAATACTTGTATTATTTAAAATGAAAAGATTAAACAATTTTGTGGAACTTATAATGTAAAATATGTCTCAATGTTGACTTCAGGCGGACTTAGATTTCTGTTAATGCTGACACCAAGAGTACAAGGCACTCATCAAAATATTAGCAACCAGCGTATATACAGTCATGAATATGGACCAGAAATGAAGTTGTTCATCCAATTGGATGTAATTACCAAGTCTGTGTTCCGTTTAGAAGAGGCTCCCTTGAACTGCAAGTCCGTATGGCAACGGCAACAATTGTTGGGGTCCTGGTTCACAGTTCACTTGAAACTCCGTGTTCCAATAGGTGGATCCTCCTATGGATGTAATGGGCAATAGCAATGCCTGTAGGAGTCCTGGTTCACGGAGGCAAAGGAAGGCAAGGTCCTGACTGTAGATGGTGGTGTGATGATGGTGCTGGTCAGCAAATGTCCACACAGGTCTCAACCTAACATGTTTCACTGCTCCAGGCAGCTTTTTCAAAGGTGAATTAGATCCATGGTTTTTCCCATTTGCTAACAAATTTGCTGCTGAGTTCAGATCTGAATTAGGCCCATAGTCCGCACTAGATGCATAATCTCCATACACACAGTGGCATTCTCCATGTTGCAGGATAAAATCTAACATTTGCACTATTGTGTATATAGGGACGGTGTGAAAGATATTGACATGATTATATCCAAACTAAATCTCCCTCTGCTAGATGTAGTTGCCATAGTGCACATAGGTTGCTCAGAATGCAGTTGTCCTAGTTCATTAGCAGCTCAAAAAAAAACACTCTCTTATAACACTTTTACACCAAAGTCCCGGGTCTGACCCAGGATTTGGAACACGGTTCCAAGCAGGGTAAGACCCAGGACTCCCCCCCCCACATTTATACCGCAGTGCCAATCCGGGATATTCCTGGATCGGCACTGTTTACACTGTACCCGGGTGCAGTGTCTTGTGGGACGGCGCTTAGAGATGATGTAAACTCCAAGCGCCGGGAAACACTGCAGATCGGGACTCCGGAGCATCTCGCCGGGGACAAGCACAGCAATCTGGAAGCTGTTGTGCTGCCCCCAGGCTCCAGCGCTTCCAGGCACCAGAATGTGCCATGACCTCAGCCGTGTCAGGCTCCGGAGCCTTACCTCCAGCGGGTGCTCCCGTTGGTTACCGTCCTGCTGGTTGGTGCGGCTGTGGCGGCAGGGAGCTGCTGGCGGGGGTCCTCCTGGACGGATGTGAGGCTGCCAAAGGCCGGGGGCCGAGGGTCTGGAGAGCCGGGCGCTGCAGCGGGGATCGCTGCGGTAAGATCCTCTGGTAGTGACACAGTATAGTGTGTCAGAGACAGAAGCTGGCTTAAGCTGTGTGCTAACAGCTAAGTATGTCTCCTGTGCTGGGGGCAGCCATGTTGGAGACCAGAGTATTACCAATGAGGTTCCCAATCTGTGTCCAGCCAATCCTGTGTGTTCTCCCCTTACAAAATGGGGCTGGCTCAGAGGGAGAGTGCCAGTGCTTCAAGTTACCTCCTTGTGAAAGGTTCTGGTTCCCTGGTTGCTCTCATCCATCGGTTACCTAAACGCTGCTGCAGTCCTGCTATTTAAGTCCGTTGCCACGCGTGGAAGCGCTCACGGGGTCCCAGGTCATAGAGGAGCTCCAGGTGCTAACGGCGGTTCCCGCAGACGTCTTCATTTCTTCAAAGTCCAAGTTCTTCAGCCTTGTCTTTCAATCACAAACCACAGTCTTCAGTTCTTCTTTACCTGAGTTCTTCAGCTTCACTCTTCAAGTCATTTAACCATAGACTCTAATTCTTCCAGTTTCTTCAATTTCTCTAATATTCGTGTACAGCCTGATTGTTCATTAAAACTGCAGTTATCTTCCTACGAAGTCCTCCTTTTCTTTATGCCCTCCAGCCAACTTTAACACTTAGGTTGGCTTCCCGCCCCCCCCCCCCCCCCCCCCGAGGAGGAATTACATTCAGCCACCTTGTTTACTCTCCTCACAAGTAGCTGTCCCTTCAGCCAAAACTCGGTTGTCAGAACCCCAACTTACGCCGAGCGTGACAAGCCGCTGCATGGCAACCAGCACGGTGCACTCTCTGCATAGACAGCGTGCGCTATGACCCCCAGCCTCCCGCCCGCCAGCCGGACACTGCGGCATGGGAAGTTTGCCATGCTGTAAATGGGTGCCGGGACGGCGACCCGGCTTATACATTTACACTGCCTCCTACCTGGGTCTTACCCGTGTCCAACCCTGTGTACAAGCCAGGTTGGATTCCCGGGAAAGTGGACCCGGGGTTTAGGAGAAGGACCCTTTTACACCACCTACAGTCCCGGGATTTTGCATGCTCCCATGCAAAATCCCGGGATATTTTAGGTGGTGTAAAAGGAGTATATCTAAGATACATGGATAGGAAGTGTGATGTGGCAGGAAACAGTCAGGATGGACACATCAGCACATGCGATGTGATCCATTGCTTTAGGACAGCATGTAATGGGGGAAGGTCACTTCCACCTATGTGAGCTAGTGCATTCTTGGTATAGGTATAGAAGTTATAATTAGTGATTAAAGTGGTCCTAGAGAGGAGGTGGAACTCACCCCCCTCGCCCTGGCACCCATGCAATAAAGGTATTGCGAGCGCCATAGGTGCGCCCCTCAAAAGGGGCGTGGCCACAAAAAGAAAGGGGGATGATCACACAATAGTAATAATGCCCACAGTAGTAGCACCCCTAATAGACATAATGCCCACAGTAGTAGCCGCCCGTAATACACAATGCCCACAGCAGTAGCAGCCCTTTTACAATGACCACAGTAGTATTGCTCCTTATGCAATGTCCACTATACTGGTAGTGCCCCTTATATAGAGCCCATAGTAGTGGTGCCCCTTATGCAATGCCCCCAGTAGTAGTGCCCCTTATGTCCCCAGGAGTGATGCCCCTTATGAAGTGCCCCCTTTACAATGCTCTCATTTGTAGTGCCCCCATTAGTAATGCCCTTAATGGTAATGCCCCTGTGTAGTATTGCCCCCAGTAGTAATGTTGCCTGTAGTAATGCCCCCAGTCATTTAGCCCCCTGTAGTTTAGCCCCAGTAGTTATGCCCCCAGTAGTTTAGCCCCTGTAGTTTGCCCCATGTAGTTTAACACCCAGTGGTAATGCCCCCTGTAGTTTGCCCCCCAGTAGTTTAGTCCCCCAATAGTTAAGCCCCCAGTAGTTTAGACCCATGTAGTTTAGCCCCTGTAGTTATGCCCCCTTGTAGTTTAGCCCCCCTGTACAAAACGCCCTGTAGTTATGCCCCTGCAGTTATGCCCCCAGTAATAATACGCCCCTGTAGTTATGCCCCCAGTAGTAATGCGCCCCTGTAGATTGCTCCCAGTAGTTTGCCCCAAGTAGCTTTCCCCCAGTAGTAAGCCAAAATGTAGATTGCCCCAAGTAGTTTAGCCCCCAGTAGTTTAGCCCCCAGTAGTTTCCCCCCTTGTAGTTTGCCCCCTTGTAGTTTAGCCCCAGTAGTAATGCCCCCTTGTAGTTTAGCCCACAAGTTGTAATGCCCCCAGTAATTTTGACCCTGAAGTTATGACCCATTAATTTGCCCCAAGTAGTAATGCCCCCAGTAGTAATGCGCCACTGTAGTTATGTCCCTAGTAGTAATGCACCCCTGTAGTTTGCCCCCAGTAGTTTTCCCCTTGTACTTTGCCACCAGTAGTTAGCCTCATGTAGCTTGCCCCAAGTAGTAATGGCCCCAGTAGTTTAGCCCCCTTGTATTTTGCCCCCTTGTAGTTTAGCCCCAAGTAGTAATGCCCCCTGTAGTTTGCCCTCTTGTAGTTTAGACCCCCTGTAGTTTAGATCGCAAGCAGTAATGCCTCCAGTAGTTTAGCCCCTGTAGATATGCCCCCAGTAGTGTGCCCCATGTAGTAATGACCACAGTAGTTATGCCCCCGGTATTGTGCCCTAAGTAGTGATGCCATCAGTAGTAATGAGCCCCTGTAGTTTGCCCCCAGTGGTTAGCTCCCAGTAGCTTGCCCCCAGTAGTTTGCCCCCAGTAAACGCACCGCTAACACACTTAAAAAAAACCCACACCATTCTTACCAAGAACCGCTCCCGCGTCTGACCGCTCTGATCCTCCTGGCATCAGGCTCCCCAGCACTATGAGAGAGACATCATGTCGTCTCTCCCATAACGCGCACTGACAGAGCTGGGAGCTGGAAGCTGGAGCTCAGTAGTGAGCTCTTGCCACCGGATTCCGCTGTGGAGAGAGAGCCGGGCACCCGCTGGTAACACAATCTCAGCGTTCACCCGGAATCTCCCTGCGGTGCCGGAACACATTGGGTTAGGTGAGCCGGAGGAGGCAGAACTGCGTTCCATCTCCAAGTAGAAGTAACGGAACACAGTTCTGCCCCATACCAGCTCACTTCAACCCCTGGTTATAACCAAGCTACAGTCAAGTCTCTTTGACCATTACACTCTACACCGGTAATGGCAGACATGCATTAGGTCAAAAGGGTAAAAAGGTCGATAAGGTCAAAAGGCCGACACGTAAAAGGAAAAATGTTCAAAAGGGTTGAAAGGTCGACATGGTCAAAGGGTCGACATGGCAATGGTAATGTGGCAATGTGTCGACATGGCAATGTGTCATACTGTATATGGTAGGGAGAAAAAAAAAATTCAACTTTTTCATACTTTACCATCCACGGGAACGATGATTCTGAACAGTAACCTTGCCCGAATCATGGCGAGCAAAGCAAGCCATGCGAGGGGACGTAGTATACTAATGGGGCATGTTTGTGGCAGAAAAGTGACAAAACACCCCAAAAATCAAACAAAAATTGTGTCTCCCTTTTTTGTGTCTGCCATTTCCATGTCGACCTTTTGACCATGTTGACCTATTCTGCTCTCTACCTATTCTATGTTGACCATTTGACCTTGTCGACCTAATGCATGTCTACCATTAGTGGTAGACCTATTGCCTGTAGACCTTTTTAGTGTACATCTAATAATCCACACCCAATGTGATAGTATTAGAGTTGTTAGGGACCCATGTTATGAAGTCACCTGGTCATGGTATATGGAACCACATATTTGCGCAAATGTGTGCTAAGAACTTTACTTACACTGGAATGCAATGCTGCTTTCCTCTGGTATTGGCACCACTCCCCCATTTATAATCAGGTGTTTTAATTAGCAAGGTTCCTGCATTTCAGATCACCCATTGCTAAGGGCACTATTGGAAGGTAAGACCTTGCTACATTTATATAATATAATAGTGTTAGAGATGTTAGGGACCCATGTTATGAAGTCACCTGGCCACAGTACATGGGCCCGCATATTTGCACAAATGTGTGCTAAGAACTTCACTTATACTCCATGTTTCTTAGTGCTAGTAGTGTGCAACTACATCTCTCTTCCTCCAACATAGTATTAGAAGCCTCAGCATGATAGCACCTCGTGTGCAGTCCAGGACCCTCCCCCCCCCCCCCCTTTTACACACCCAAACCTGGTAAACATCACTCATGTGTGTAACACACACACACACGCACAAAATCCCCCAAGTGCTTTTTAAGATAGATTATTTTTCCCAATATATCAATAATCTTGGATTTGTCAGAGTACATGAATGAGACACTCCTACCTTATATATAAACACTTACGTACACTTACCACACAGCCACATGTTACCGGCCTTCTTTCTCTTTATTCAAACACACTCATGCATGTTTGTTTTTTTTTATATATATATATATATATATATATATATACATACATATACACTGCTCAAAAAAATAAAGGGGACACTTAAACAACACAATGTAACTCCAAGTCAATCACACTTCTGTGAAATCAAACTGTCCACTTAGGAAGCAACACTGATTGGCAATCAATTTCACATGCTGTTGTGCAAATGGAATAGACATCAGGTGGGAATTATAGGCAATTAGCAAGACACCCCCAATAAAGGAGTTGTTCTGCAGGTGGTGACCACAGACCACTTCTCAGCTCCTATGCTTTCTGTATGATGTTTTTTGGTCACTTTTGAAAGCTGGCGGTGCTTTAACTCTAGTGGTAGCATGAGACGGAGTCTACAACACACACAAGTGGCTCAGGTAGTGCAGCTCATCCAGGATGGCACATCAATGCGAGCTGTGGCAAGAAGGTTTGCTGTGTCTGACATCGTAGTGTCCAGAGCATGGAGGCGCTACCAGGAGACAGGCCAGTACATCAGGAGATGTGGAGGAGGCCGTAGGAGGGCAACAACCCAGCAGCAGGACCGCTACCTCCGCCTTTGTGCAAGGAGGAACAGGAGGAGCACTGCCAGAGCCCTGCAAAATGACCTCCAGCAAGCCACAAATGTGCATGTGTCTACTCAAATGATCAGAAACAGACTCTATGAGGGCCCGATGTCCACAGGTGGGGGTTGTGCTTACAGCCCAACACCGTGCAGGACGTTTGGCATTTGCCAGAGAACACCAAGATTGTCAAATTCGCCACTGGCGCCCTGTGCTCTTCACAGATGAAAGCAGGTTCTCACTGAGCACATGTGACAGACGTGACAGAGTCTGGAGACGCCAAGGAGAACGTTCTGCTGCCTGCAACATCTCCTAGCTTGACCGGTTTGGCAGTGGGTCAGTAATGGTGTGGGGTGGCATTTTTTGGGGGCGGCCGCACAGCCCTCCATGTGCTCGCCAGAGGTAGCCTGACTGCCATTAGGTACCGAGATGAGATCCTCAGACCTCTTGTGAGACCATATGCTGGTGCGGTTGGCCTTGCGTTCCTCCTTATGCAAGATAATGCTAGACCTCATGTGGCTGGAGTGTGTCAGCAGTTCCTGCAAGATGAAGGCATTGATGCTATGGACTGGCCCGCCCGTTCCCCAGACCTGAATCCAACTGAGCACATCTGGGACATCATGTGTCGCTCCATCCACCAACACCACGTTGCACCACAGACTGTCCAGGAGTTGGTGGATGCTTTAGTCCAGGTCTGGGAGGAGATCCCTCAGGAGACCATCCGCCACCTCATCAGGAGCATGCCCAGGCGTTGTAGGGAGGTCTAACAGGCACGTGGAGGCCATACACACTACTGAGCCTCATTTTGACTTGTTTTAAGGACATTACATCAAAGTTGGATCAGCCTGTAGTGTGTTTTTCCACTTTAATTTTGAGTGTGACACCAAATCCAGACCTCCATGGGTTAATAAATTTGATTTCCATTGATAATTTTTGTGTGACTTTGTTGTCAGCACATTCAACTATGTAATGAACAAAGTATTTTATAAGAATATTTCATTCATTCAGATCTAGGATGTGTTATTTTAGTGTTCCCTTTATTTTTTTTGAGCAGTATATATATATATATATATATATCCAAATCCATGTGGTAAACATTCCCGGTGCCCTCACAGCAGTAGAAGTACTGTTATATAGTAATCATGGGTGCAGCACTCATGGTAATATATGCTCAGACTCGGTGCAAGATATACAGTACTTGCGCTGAGTCTGAGCATTTACTCCTTTGAGTGCCGCACCCACGATTACTATATAACAGTACTTCTACTGCTGTGAGGGCACCTGGAATGTTTACCACATTATATATATATATATATATATATATATATATATATATAATTTATGCAGTGCCAGATTACAGTCCACATGGAGCTGGAATTTACAAAGAGCCTATTGTGTGCTACTGCAGGGGGTGTGACTAGTGATGTGGAGGACAGGACTAATGGTGTGGGGGTGTGGCCTGTGTCATGGGCCGTGGCTAGTGCCTTACTTCCATCACCTCAATTCCCCTCTTATTTAACTTCATACTGTAGGTGTTCATGTGCCACCGGGGAGTGTTACGGTTAGGCTGAAGTGGAGGGAGGATTAGGTTTAGGCTGTAAGTATGGAGGGTAAGAGGGCCATTAGGGATAGGTCTGTATACTTACCTTCCCCTGTCAGGTCAAGATAGGTCAATATACTTACCTTCCCCTGTCAGGTCAGGATAGGTCAGTATACTTACTTTTCTCTGTCAGAATTCAGACTTATGGGATGCCATGCTCAGTATTCTGACCTCCAGCGTCCCAACCGTTGTCATATTCTACCCAACCCCTCAGACTTAGGTGCTGATCTGAGTCACAAACTGTAAACGCTTCTTTTGCCGTAGTTGCATTTGGGAGTAATTGCTATTGTCAGTAAAAGCCCTTTCCCTGGTGTGCACATGTGCTTCTGCAACATACTTGTAACACTCCCGTATAACTCCAATAACATATAAAATCTACACAGGGGCATAAGCAGAACTTTGTGGGCCCCACAGTAACATTTTGCAGGGGCCCCTGCCCTAATGCTTCTAAAGAGACACTTCTCCACAACAGTTGTTATGTTATGTCCCATAGTACTGCCCTAGTTTATTTTAGGAACCAACATACTGTAGTTCCCTAGTTTACATGATGTCACATGTAGGGCTGCCAGTACACATTATGCCACACAGTAACCCCAATTTCCATTGTGACATACCGTGTCCCCAGTTCATATTATGCCATATTACAGTGCCCCCTGTTTATACTAGAGATGAGCGCCTGAAATTTTTCGGGTTTTGTGTTTTGGTTTTGGGTTCGGTTCCGCGGCCGTGTTTTGGGTTCGAACGCGTTTTGGCAAAACCTCACCGAATTATTTTTGTCGGATTCGGGTGTGTTTTGGATTCGGGTGTTTTTTTCCAAAAACACTAAAAAACAGCTTAAATCATAGAATTTGGGGGTCATTTTGATCCCAAAGTATTATTAACCTCAAAAACCATAATTTACACTCATTTTCAGTCTATTCTGAATACCTCACACCTCACAATATTATTTTTAGTCCTAAAATTTGCACCGAGGTCGCTGTGTGAGTAAGATAAGCGACCCTAGTGGCCGACACAAACACCGGGCCCATCTAGGAGTGGCACTGCAGTGTCACGCAGGATGCCCCTTCCAAAAAACCCTCCCCAAACAGCACATGACGCAAAGAAAAAAAGAGGCGCAATGAGGTAGCTGTGTGAGTAAGATTAGCGACCCTAGTGGCCGACACAAACACCGGGCCCATCTAGGCGTGGCACTGCAGTGTCACGCAGGATGGCCCTTCCAAAAAACCCTCCCCAAACAGCACATGACGCAAAGAAAAAAAGAGGCGCAATGAGGTAGCTGTGTGAGTAAGATTAGCGACCCTAGTGGCCGACACAAACACCGGGCCCATCTAGGAGTGGCACTGCAGTGTCACGCAGGATGGCCCTTCCAAAAAACCCTCCCCAAACAGCACATGACGCAAAGAAAAAAAGAGGCGCAATGAGGTAGCTGACTGTGTGAGTAAGATTAGCGACCCTAGTGGCCGACACAAACACCGGGCCCATCTAGGAGTGGCACTGCAGTGTCACGCAGGATGTCCCTTCCAAAAAACCCTCCCCAAACAGCACATGACGCAAAGAAAAAAAGAGGCGCAATGAGGTAGCTGTGTGAGTAAGATTAGCGACCCTAGTGGCCGACACAAACACCGGGCCCATCTAGGAGTGGCACTGCAGTGTCACGCAGGATGTCCCTTCCAAAAAACCCTCCCCAATCAGCACATGATGCAAAGAAAAAGAAAAGAAAAAAGAGGTGCAAGATGGAATTATCCTTGGGCCCTCCCACCCACCCTTATGTTGTATAAACAAAACAGGACATGCACACTTTAACCAACCCATAATTTCAGTGACAGGGTCTGCCACACGACTGTGACTGATATGACGGGTTGGTTTGGACCCCCCCCAAAAAAGAAGCAATTAATCTCTCCTTGCACAAACTGGCTCTACAGAGGCAAGATGTCCACCTCATCTTCACCCTCCGATATATCACCGTGTACATCCCCCTCCTCACAGATTATCAATTCGTCCCCACTGGAATCCACCATCTCAGCTCCCTGTGTACTTTGTGGAGGCAATTGCTGCTGGTCAATGTCTCCGCGGAGGAATTGATTATAATTCATTTTAATGAACATCATCTTCTCCACATTTTCTGGATGTAACCTCGTACGCCGATTGCTGACAAGGTGAGCGGCGGCACTAAACACTCTTTCGGAGTACACACTTGTGGGAGGGCAACTTAGGTAGAATAAAGCCAGTTTGTGCAAGGGCCTCCAAATTGCCTCTTTTTCCTGCCAGTATAAGTACGGACTGTGTGACGTGCCTACTTGGATGCGGTCACTCATATAATCCTCCACCATTCTATCAATGTTGAGAGAATCATATGCAGTGACAGTAGACGACATGTCCGTAATCGTTGTCAGGTCCTTCAGTCCGGACCAGATGTCAGCATCAGCAGTCGCTCCAGACTGCCCTGCATCACCGCCAGCGGGTGGGCTCGGAATTCTGAGCCTTTTCCTCGCACCCCCAGTTGCGGGAGAATGTGAAGGAGGAGATGTTGACAGGTCGCGTTCCGCTTGACTTGACAATTTTGTCACCAGCAGGTCTTTCAACCCCAGCAGACCTGTGTCTGCCGGAAAGAGAGATCCAAGGTAGGCTTTAAATCTAGGATCGAGCACGGTGGCCAAAATGTAGTGCTCTGATTTCAACAGATTGACCACCCGTGAATCCTTGTTAAGCGAATTAAGGGCTGCATCCACAAGTCCCACATGCCTAGCGGAATCGCTCCGTGTTAGCTCCTTCTTCAATGCCTCCAGCTTCTTCTGCAAAAGCCTGATGAGGGGAATGACCTGACTCAGGCTGGCAGTGTCTGAACTGACTTCACGTGTGGCAAGTTCAAAGGGCATCAGAACCTTGCACAACGTTGAAATCATTCTCCACTGCACTTGAGACAGGTGCATTCCATCTCCTATATCGTGCTCAATTGTATAGGCTTGAATGGCCTTTTGCTGCTCCTCCAACCTCTGAAGCATATAGAGGGTTGAATTCCACCTCGTTACCACTTCTTGCTTCAGATGATGGCAGGGGAGGTTCAGTAGTTTTTGGTGGTGCTCCAGTCTTCTGTACGTGGTGCCTGTACGCCGAAAGTGTCCCGCAATTTTTCTGGCCACCGACAGCATCTCTTGCACGCCCCTGTCGTTTTTTAAAAAATTCTGCACCACCAAATTCAAGGTATGTGCAAAACATGGGACGTGCTGGAATTTGCCCATATTTAATGCACACACAATATTGCTGGCGTTGTCCGATGCCACAAATCCACAGGAGAGTCCAATTGGGGTAAGCCATTCCGCGATGATCTTCCTCAGTTGCCGTAAGAGGTTTTCAGCTGTGTGCGTATTCTGGAAAGCGGTGATACAAAGCGTAGCCTGCCTAGGAAAGAGTTGGCGTTTGCGAGATGCTGCTACTGGTGCCGCCGCTGCTGTTCTTGCGGCGGGAGTCCATACATCTACCCAGTGGGCTGTCACAGTCATATAGTCCTGACCCTGCCCTGCTCCACTTGTCCACATGTCCGTGGTTAAGTGGACATTGGGTACAACTGCATTTTTTAGGACACTGGTGAGTCTTTTTCTGACGTCCGTGTACATTCTCGGTATCGCCTGCCTAGAGAAGTGGAACCTAGATGGTATTTGGTAACGGGGGCACACTGCCTCAATAAATTGTCTAGTTCCCTGTGAACTAACGGCGGATACCGGACGCACGTCTAACACCAACATAGTTGTCAAGGACTCAGTTATCCGCTTTGCAGTAGGATGACTGCTGTGATATTTCATCTTCCTCGCAAAGGACTGTTGAACAGTCAATTGCTTACTGGAAGTAGTACAAGTGGGCTTACGACTTCCCCTCTGGGATGACCATCGACTCCCAGCGGCAACAACAGCAGCGCCAGCAGCAGTAGGCGTTACACGCAAGGATGCATCGGAGGAATCCCAGGCAGGAGAGGACTCGTCAGACTTGCCAGTGACATGGCCTGCAGGACTATTGGCATTCCTGGGGAAGGAGGAAATTGACACTGAGGGAGTTGGTGGGGTGGTTTGCGTGAGCTTGGTTACAAGAGGAAGGGATTTACTGGTCAGTGGACTGCTTCCGCTGTCACCCAAAGTTTTTGAACTTGTCACTGACTTATTATGAATGCGCTGCAGGTGACGTATAAGGGAGGATGTTCCGAGGTGGTTAACGTCCTTACCCCTACTTATTACAGCTTGACAAAGGGAACACACGGCTTGACACCTGTTGTCCGCACTTCTGGTGAAATACCTCCACACCGAAGAGCTGATTTTTTTGGTATTTTCACCTGGCATGTCAACGGCCATATTCCTCCCACGGACAACAGGTGTCTCCCCGGGTGCCTGACTTAAACAAACCACCTCACCATCAGAATCCTTCTGGTCAATTTCCTCCCCAGCGCCAGCAACACCCATATCCTCCTCATCCTGGTGTACTTCAACACTGACATCTTCAATCTGACTATCAGGAACTGGACTGCGGGTGCTCCTTCCAGCACTTGCAGGGGGCATGCAAATAGTGGAAGGCGCATGCTCTTCACGTCCAGTGTTGGGAAGGTCAGGCATCGCAACCGACACAATTGGACTCTCCTTGTGGATTTGGGATTTCAAAGAACGCACAGTTCTTTGCGGTGCTTTTGCCAGCTTGAGTCTTTTCAGTTTTCTAGCGAGAGGCTGAGTGCTTCCATCCTCATGTGAAGCTGAACCACTAGCCATGAACATAGGCCAGGGCCTCAGCCGTTCCTTGCCACTCCGTGTGGTAAATGGCATATTGGCAAGTTTACGCTTCTCCTCCGACAATTTTATTTTAGGTTTTGGAGTCCTTTTTTTTCTGATATTTGGTGTTTTGGATTTGACATGCTCTGTACTATGACATTGGGCATCGGCCTTGGCAGACGACGTTGCTGGCATTTCATCGTCTCGGCCATGACTAGTGGCAGCAGCTTCAGCACGAGGTGGAAGTGGATCTTGATCTTTCCCTAATTTTGGAACCTCAACTTTTTTGTTCTCCATATTTTATAGGCAGAACTAAAAGGCACCTCAGGTAAACAATGGAGATGGATGGATTGGATACTAGTATACAATTATGGACGGACTGCCACGGTTAGGTGGTATAAAAAAACCACGGTTAGGTGGTATATATTGTAATACAATTATGGATGGACGGACTGCCTGCCGAGTGCCGACACAGAGGTAGCCACAGCCGTGAACTACCGCACTGTACACTGGTTGATAAAGAGATAGTAGTATATTCGTAACAACTAGTATGACTGACTATGACGGTATAAAGAATGAAAAAAAAAACACGGTTAGGTGGTATATATTGTAATACAATTATGGATGGACGGACTGCCTGCCGAGTTCCGACACAGAGGTAGCCACAGCCGTGAACTACCGCACTGTACACTGGTTGATAAAGAGATAGTAGTATACTCGTAACAACTAGTATGACTGACTATGACGGTATAAAGAATGAAAAAAAAACCACGGTTAGGTGGTATATATTATAATACAATTATGGATGGACGGACTGCCTGCCGACTGCCGACACAGAGGTAGCCACAGCCGTGAACTACCGCACTGTACACTGGTTGATAAAGAGATAGTAGTATACTCGTAACAACTAGTATGACACTATGACGGTATAAAGAATGAAAAAAAAACCACGGTTAGGTGGTATATATTATAATAATACAATTATGGATGGACGGACTGCCTGCCGAGTTCCGACACAGAGGTAGCCACAGCCGTGAACTACCGCACTGTACACTGGTTGATAAAGAGATAGTAGTATACTCGTAACAACTAGTATGACTGACTATGACGGTATAAAGAATGAAAAAAAAACCACGGTTAGGTGGTATATATTGTAATACAATTATGGATGGACGGACTGCCTGCCGAGTTCCGACACAGAGGTAGCCACAGCCGTGAACTACCGCACTGTACACTGGTTGATAAAGAGATAGTAGTATACTCGTAACAACTAGTATGACTGACTATGACGGTATAAAGAATGAAAAAAAAACCACGGTTAGGTGGTATATATTATAATACAATTATGGATGGACGGACTGCCTGCCGACTGCCGACACAGAGGTAGCCACAGCCGTGAACTACCGCACTGTACACTGGTTGATAAAGAGATAGTAGTATACTCGTAACAACTAGTATGACACTATGACGGTATAAAGAATGAAAAAAAAACCACGGTTAGGTGGTATATATTATAATAATACAATTATGGATGGACGGACTGCCTGCCGAGTTCCGACACAGAGGTAGCCACAGCCGTGAACTACCGCACTGTACACTGGTTGATAAAGAGATAGTAGTATACTCGTAACAACTAGTATGACTGACTATGACGGTATAAAGAATGAAAAAAAAACCACGGTTAGGTGGTATATATTGTAATACAATTATGGATGGACGGACTGCCTGCCGAGTTCCGACACAGAGGTAGCCACAGCCGTGAACTACCGCACTGTACACTGGTTGATAAAGAGATAGTAGTATACTCGTAACAACTAGTATGACTGACTATGACGGTATAAAGAATGAAAAAAAAACCACGGTTAGGTGGTATATATTGTAATACAATTATGGATGGACGGACTGCCTGCCGAGTTCCGACACAGAGGTAGCCACAGCCGTGAACTACCGCACTGTACACTGGTTGATAAAGAGATAGTAGTATACTCGTAACAACTAGTATGACTGACTATGACGGTATAAAGAATGAAAAAAAAACCACGGTTAGGTGGTATATATTATAATACAATTATGGATGGACGGACTGCCTGCCGACTGCCGACACAGAGGTAGCCACAGCCGTGAACTACCGCACTGTACACTGGTTGATAAAGAGATAGTAGTATACTCGTAACAACTAGTATGACACTATGACGGTATAAAGAATGAAAAAAAAAACACGGTTAGGTGGTATATATTATAATACAATTATGGATGGACGGACTGCCTGCCGACTGCCGACACAGAGGTAGCCACAGCCGTGAACTACCGCACTGTACACTGGTTGATAAAGAGATAGTAGTATACTCGTAACAACTAGTATGACACTATGACGGTATAAAGAATGAAAAAAAAACCACGGTTAGGTGGTATATATTATAATACAATTATGGATGGACGGACTGCCTGCCGAGTGCCGACACAGAGGTAGCCACAGCCGTGAACTACCGCACTGTACACTGGTTGATAAAGAGATAGTAGTATACTCGTAACAACTAGTATGACTGACTATGACGGTATAAAGAATGAAAAAAAAACCACGGTTAGGTGGTATATATTATAATACAATTATGGATGGACGGACTGCCTGCCGACTGCCGACACAGAGGTAGCCACAGCCGTGAACTACCGCACTGTACACTGGTTGATAAAGAGATAGTAGTATACTCGTAACAACTAGTATGACACTATGACGGTATAAAGAATGAAAAAAAAAACCACGGTTAGGTGGTATATATTATAATACAATTATGGATGGACGGACTGCCTGCCGACTGCCGACACAGAGGTAGCCACAGCCGTGAACTACCGCACTGTACACTGGTTGATAAAGAGATAGTAGTATACTCGTAACAACTAGTATGACACTATGACGGTATAAAGAATGAAAAAAAAAACCACGGTTAGGTGGTATATATTATAATAATACAATTATGGATGGACGGACTGCCTGCCGACTGCCGACACAGAGGTAGCCACAGCCGTGAACTACCGCACTGTACACTGGTTGATAAAGAGATAGTAGTATACTCGTAACAACTAGTATGACTATGACGACGGTATAAAGAAAGGAAAAAAAATACCACGGTTAGGTGGTATATAATTATACAATTAAGGATGGACGGACTGCCTGCCGAGTGCCGACTGCCGACACAGAGGTAGCCACAGCCGTGAACTACCGCACTGTACTGTGTCTGCTGCTAATATAGACTGGTTGATAAAGAGATAGTATACAACAATATACTACTATACTGGTGGTCAGGCACTGGTCACCACTAGTCACACTGGCAGTGGCACTCCTGCAGCAAAAGTGTGCACTGTTTAATTTTAAATTAATATAATATTATGTACTCCTGGCTCCTGCTATAACAACCTGCAGTGCTCCCCAGTCTCCCCCACAATTATTATAAGCTTTTATACATTGATGTGCAGCACACTGGGCTGAGCTGAGTGCACACAGACTGAGTCACACTGTGTGACTGCTGTGTATCGTTTTTTTCAGGCAGAGAACGGATATAGCAGAGAACGGATATATTAAATAAAAGTTAACTTAACAACAACTGCACTGGTCACTGTGGTAAACTCTGTCTGCACAATCTCTCTCTCTCTCTCTCTCTTCTAATCTATTCTAATGGAGAGGACGCCAGCCACGTCCTCTCCCTATCAATCTCAATGCACGTGTGAAAATGGCGGCGACGCGCGGCTCCTTATATAGAATCCGAGTCTCGCGAGAATCCGACAGCGTCATGATGACGTTCGGGCGCGCTCGGGTTAACCGAGCAAGGCGGGAAGATCCGAGTCGCTCGGACCCGTGAAAAAAAAAGTGAAGTTCGTGCGGGTTCGGATTCAAAGAAACCGAACCCGCTCATCTCTAGTTTATACTGGGGTTTATTCAGATGTGGTTGTGTGACACACGAGAGTACAGATGTAGCAACACTCATTGCAGCTGCTCCCAGTTGCAGCCGTGACTAGGTTGCTGCGATGTGCGCACATGCCGGTGTGCGCTTATTTGCACCTGTGATGCATATGCATTGCATTGCCTAGTCACATGTGCAAATAGGCGCAGCCAGGGGAAGCTAGTAACGGCCGTGATACGTATTCACGTGCGTATGCATCGCGGCAACAATGAGCCCGACTACATCTGTAATTGTCACAAAGTTTTTCAGGAATATCCTTCAATGTCAGTTCACAACAAAATGTAAAACAAGATAGAATACATGCAGACAATAATGTGACAATTTATTTGTAGGAATTTATTTAACTGTAATGCTTCAATTAATCTCTCCTGCTGTGAATAAAGCAGCACTACAGTAAAGCAGTAGAATACATTTCACCATTTAACAACTATTCACACAATTTTAAAACAGGAAAAAATTACATATATATATATATATATATATATATATATATACACACTATAAGTCTAGAGTGCACTGGATCTGCAGGTTTATCCCTCGGGAATGTTATTAAATCTGTGGGGACTGAAACAAATGAAAGTTTATAATATAAAGCACAGCTGATCCTGTTCGGACTGGTGCAATGTTTTTCCTCACTGTGAGAAATCATTTTTCAGAGCAAAGATCTTTCCTTGTATAAGTTATAACTGTACTTTTGGTGTTTTTGTACCTTTTAGATAAAACCCTGTATAACTTCAGAGGTTGGGGTGTCTGCTTATAACTGCCAGCTGAGGGTTTTACTGTTGGCTTTAAGTCTTCATAGTAATTGACTATGGGCCTTTTTCAGACCTGATCGCTGTTGAGCGAATTCGCAAGCTGATTGTTGATCAACTGCGCATGCATAAGGACCATAATGTGCACACGTGAGGCCAAACTGCGAAATAAATCAATGTCTTATTTTATCACTAGGCGTACATAGGCTGACAGGAATTGGACATTTTGGGGTGGTAACTGCACGTTTTCTGGGAATGTCAGGAAAATCACAGGCGTGCCCAAGCATTTACAGGGTGGGTGTGTGATGTCAGCTCGGACCAATCAGTTTGTTTCTTTTGCATTGTGTGAGTAGGTCCTTCCCTACGCACAGACTGGAAAAAACATTTGATGGTGAGTGGGTTGCGAATGGATTTGCAGCTGACCGGCATTTGCTAAGCTTTTTGCATGGCGTATGCAGACTTGCGTGGGGCGGATTTTCACTCTGTCTGGGCGGCGACTATCCAATTGCAAACCTCTGCAAATTTGCAGAGGAGCGATCAGGTCTGAATTAGGCCCTATATTCCCAACTATATTTGGAAAGTGAGGGTAAATTTTCTAAGATGGGAGTTCTAATTGAGATGGGATGTTGCCCATAGCAACCAATCAGATTCAACTTCTCATTTATCTATTACCTTCTAGATGATAATACCTGGAATCTGATTGGTTGCTATGGGCAACATCCCATCTTAATTAGAAGTCCCATCTTAGTAAATTTACCCCTGAGAAGTTAATTAATGCTGCAGCTTTGATGTGTGCTTTAATGTCAGGCTGTGAAGTGTCACTTACTACAGACCTCCACAGTGGACCATTCAGCTGTCTGATTGCACTGAATGCTTCTGAGGATGTGTGTACTCAACTTCTCAATGTACTGCTTATCTCTAGAAGAGTAAATATCCATCCTTTAGAGGGGCAGAGAGTCACATCACTACACTCTAACCCTATCAGCCACCTCCGATCTGCTGAGTGACATTAACACTGCTTGCACTGCCTCTGGTCACTGGGAGCAGACACTCTGCACAGGGTAGATGAGCAGCACTCCCGCACACTGTCAGCCACCATCTCTCCTCAATATGACAACTCAATACCACCAACTGTCACACTAGGCAGCAACAGTCAGTCTCTCTCTAGAGCCACATATGACCGCCAACTGTCACACAAGCCAGCACAAGCTAGCCTCCCTTGGAGCTGCATGTGACCTCCAACTGTCACTCTAGCCAGCACGAGCCAGACTCTCATTGGAGCTGCATGTGACATCTTTGTAGTTAGTGTGCGGATGAGAGTTCCATTCACCATGCACTATCTCCGTAGTTCTAGTCCCACTTACACAAATGATGCTCTGGCTCCATTAAATGTATATAAAGGCAGTATTATAAAAATCAGGAAATGTTCTCACTAGGAGTAGGTATCACATTGGTTGGAGGTGCAACATCATATGCAAACTACCGATTATCTGTACTTTGCACATGCACAGGATCCATTCTGCTCATGCGCAAATGAAGCATGCAGTGAAGGTGGCTGCAGACTGTCAGTGATTGACAGTCTGCTGCCATCTCGGAGGTGGGTAGGGTTGGACAACGGCAATATTTGTGAAACTGAAGGCCAGGGACCTCCATCACAAGATGGACATTTCATGGTCTCTGCAATGGGCAGCTTGCACAGCAACATGGGTGCAGCAAGCTGCTTGATGATGAGTGAGTAATTAGATGGCTGAGTCCTAGAATGCATGTCAGTTCACTGCTGCAGCAGGAGGCATCTGCCTCCTACTACATTACTAAGCAGCGATACCACATCTGAATCAGGCGCACTGTGCCATATTATAGTGCCCTCTACTTCAAATTATACCACGTCACACTGCCCCAGTTCATATTATGCCACATTACAGTCCCTCCATACCATTGTAACATCCACTACACATGACTCTCACTGAAAATGTAATGTCACAGTTCAGGCTGGGCAATGGATCAGACCCAATTGCTTAGCAGACAAATCTGGGAAATTGGTATGCAACTTTATAACCTGTGTTCAGGCCCCCTACACCACTAGGACCTATTGAATATCCACCTTCATGACATTAACTATTCACCACCCAGGAATACCCAATATATTTTCCGTAAACTTCAACGTGCGTGTGTCAAAAATTGCTACTTCGACTCTGAACAAGCACTATCAGGATGCATGCAAGGTGCGATTTAGAAGCATACGCAGTAAAAATAAAACACTCAACTGCACCTGACACAGCAGACAACTCAGAATCAGGCCCTTATCACTCTCTGTGAGCTGTGATAAATATAATTGCATCATAGTCAGTTAAGTCACTCACTGTTGTTCTTTTGTGGACTGCACAGTGATCAATAACAAACCCTTCATCAGTGAGAACTTTTCTTGCAAAGTTCTCATCATATTTGAACACGTGTACCTTGTCCTGCCCAACCATCACATAAGTTGTATTTAAAAGCCCTATCAATATCAGGAATCCTTCAGGTTTTAGCAGCATCTCAAATTTCCTGAGATTCCTTATATAATCATCTTGGTCTTTGCTGATGAATTCCAACATCGCTGCACTGATGACACAGTCTGCTGGTGGGAGTACCTCCAGGTCTGTGAGATTCTCTTTGTCAATGTCACATTTCATGATGTTTGTTATTGCAGTCTTCAACGTTATGTCTTTGTCCTGACACTGGTCACTGAAATATACAAACACAATAAGGTTCATTTGGATCTAGGACTAGCCATGCCACTATATGCGAAATAAGATATTGTTTCATATGGAGATTCAAAAGGTGGGAAGGTTTCATTTAGGGAGGCTTTATTTGTTTTATTGAAGGGTTCCTCGAAGGCCATAGAGATTGGGAATTATTTTATACTGTACTTTCAATCATACACCCATTTTATATAGGAGTGGTGGGGAACAGGTGGCCATTGGGTACCTCTATCTGGACCACTCATCTTCTTAAAACTTTATTCCATTGCCTTACACACAGCTAGAATCAATTATAATACATAATAATACAGAACATGAACAGAGCATCAGATTTCTTCATCGCTTAACCTCTTTCATACAGTACATGTGGGTCTCAGAGCATTTGAGGCACTTTTGCGGTAGTGGGATAATTTAATGGTTTGTTTAGAAGGTTGCAGCTCTGAGGGAAATAGTAGCTCTGAGGGAAATAGTAGAGGGGGAGAGCATGTATCGTGGTTTGAAATATTGCTGTGGAAGAGATGGGGAATGTAGGATGGATAGGAATGGAGGAGAGGGGTTTGTAGAGGTGCGAGAGTGGAATAATGTTAACAGTTTGATGTTAATGAGACTAACAGGATATGAATGAGAAGGAGTCACAATGATTTCTTAGGTTGATCCCAAAGGGGGCTACCTTCAGTATACCCTCCAGATTGGTATACTCCCACTTTCATTTGTGGAACCTCACTTAGGGTAGGGTTTCAGGAAGTTCTTTAGGAACCCCTTTTGTATAAAATGTATAGTCCCAGAGTTTATGCTCCCCCTATAGATATTAATTGGGAGGAAGGTCTACAGTTGGTTAATCCTCATTAATTCATATGCATGTGTTCATAATAGTCATTCAGAAATTGTCTTAGAGTAAACTTTTGTTAGTCAATAGGATTCATAGGCCTTTCTATAATGTGTGCTGTACTGAAGAGCCTCTGGGTCCAGGAGTGGCCCACACCACACACTGCACCCATTTTTATTACTTACCTTCCCGGAGTCCAGGGTCAGGTGCTGCAGTTGCAGTGAAAATCATCACTAAAATGGCCACCGCACATGCGCATTAGTGATTTTTGGTTTCCATAACATTGCGGGCACAATTCTCCAGAGATCTGCGCATGCGCAGTAGACTCCAGCACAGCACCGCAGTCTACAGCGATGTACAGAGGAGGGGGCCCACCTGGAGGTGCACACGGGCCCCCTCCTCCGTTAAAATGTCCCTGATAGGGTGTTAGGTAGTATCACACTTTTGTTGCCAGTTCCTAGAGTACGCTGTTATACCATTTTTGCCTGTCTGCAGTGCTCATCTTATTGGGTGAGATATTAGTCACTCTCCCTTATCCTGTTGGTGGTCAGCTCGAACAACCATCTCATTGTACTAGTGTTCCAGAGTATTTAACCATGGAGACCAGATTATTTTCCTCCCGCAGCCCAAACTTTCTGGTTCCTGGTCACGTGGGTGGCCAGCAATCTTGTGGTCCATGGGATTTCCCCTTTCTAGCTGGAGAGTGTGAGGAGATGGCGCACAGCCAGGAAACATTGTGCTAAAATGGTGTGGACTCCAATGCATTTCGGCTCTGTGGCCTTTGTCAAGGATGTCCAAACAGTGAAGTGCTGTGCTTGATAAAGCTTATAGTGAGGCAGAGGGGCGGAAGATCCACCCTTGTTTCTCCTGATTGGATGAGTTGGTAACTCTAATCTGTCAATCAAGAGTGATAATAAAGCGTAACATCTATGTGTTGAACTTTTATTTTATTTTGTTTTGTTTTTTATGTTTGTTAGTTGACAGATATGTCAGAGGAGGATCATATGTGATCTGGGGTATGCCAGTGGGTTTAAGAAGGATATGAGAAGGGAAACATTTTGTTTGCTGATTCAGTAGACATATATGGGGTGTGAGAATTTTGTAGTGATGTTATAAAGAGGTGCAGAGAGGAAAAGAAAAAGGAAGCAAAAAAGAGGGGTACTGTCTAAAATGGTTTACTGTTGTAAAACTTTTTTTTACGTAATGGTGGTGTGCTTTTTAGATGGTTTACTGTTGTTGGAAAATGGTTTGTTATATATGGCGGTGTTCCCAGAAAAACAGTTTGTTATATAAGATAGTGGTGTATAACTTACAACATTTAGGTGCGTATCTTCTTAGGTGTGATTGGTCAGTGGTGCTAAATGAAATGAATTATTCTTTGTATAGATCGATTAATATTGCTCATAATAAATATTGCTTATTTGTATATAGTTGGCTGGATTACTTGATTAGTCATTATATTACTCATATTATGTATAGTTTGATTCAGTTGTACTGATTGCCAGCATCAAAATGTGTTCATGGATGTTTTTCATTATGTAAAGTAATAATGTCATCTTACTGAGTGGATAAAGTCTATGTTGTGTCCTTGGGGTGTTAGTGTTTTGAGGGTATAGATCCATTTTAACTCTTCTTTGTTTATTTTCTTTAGATAGTCTACTCCCCTCTAGTTTTGTGGTATCTGCCTGATTGCTACAAATGACAGTGAGGATGGGTCCTGTTGGTGCATTTCCTTATAGTGCAGGCAAGTGCTATGTTGTACGCAACCTATTCTGATGTTTCTAAAATGCTCTGTGATCCTGATTTTTAGTGGCCTGATTGTTCTCCCTACATATTGTGTACTGCAGGGTCATGAGCTCACGTATGTCACACCAATAGTCACAGACATTTCTTCCCACACCACAGGACAAAGTTTGATGTTAAAACCTTGTCCTGTGGTGTGGGAAGTAATGTCTGTGAATATTGTTCTATCCATTACTTTGGTAGTTGTACAGCCTTTACATGCTCCATAGTGGTGAAATCCTTGTGCTTTCTTAGTGTTATCTATTGTGGCTTGGATGTATTTTGTGCTGGTATGTTATTCCCTACAAATTGTATCTTCAATTCTGGGGGGTAATATTCCTGACAAGGTATAACCCTGCAGAAATACAGATGGAGCCATGCTCCATCGTCCCTATCGAGTCCACGACCGCCTGGGTGCGCACACCCATGACGGTCAGAGACTCTCTGAATGGGAGCATCTCTGTGCACTCCCGGCGTGACTAGGTGGACGGATCACGTAGTCATGCTAGGAGTGCTCGCTTGCAATGGAGCCACCTCAGATGATCGTGGCTCCATCTATATGTGCCAGTGTTTGTTGATTATTTGTTTGATCTTGCCTATGAAATTGTTATATTGGGTCTCAAAGTATATTTCATTGTTTTGAGTGATTTGAGTGCTTTTGGTGTCAGGTTTCTTTTTGTTTGTGAGTAGTTGGCCCCTATCTGCTATTTTTAATTTTCGAACACTTGATGTAGTGTGAGTATCATATTTCTTCTCTTCCTTGTTGTTCATCGTTTTCTAATGTGGTGCAGTTGTGCCTGATTCTAGCAAATTAACTGAGAGGTACGCTATTCAGCCATTTAGGGTGGTGGCTGCTGGTGGATAGGATGTATCTATTCACATCTACCTACTTGGGAAAAGTCCTAGTTGTGATTTTATTGTCCTTTTTGTGTATGTCAAGATCTAGGAGCTCTACTCTCTCTTTGCTATATTTGGTGGTGAATTTTAGGGTTGAATGAATTGAATTCATGTATGTAATGAAACTCTGTAGTTCTTGTTTTTTCCCCTTCCAAATGTACCAGATATTGCCAATATACCTTTTCCATGGGGCCAGATTCGCTCCTAAGCCATGCCCCTGCCAGATGTTGTCTTCCTCCCACTTACTCATGAACAGGTTGGCATAGCTTGGGGCCATGCTGGTCCCCATGGCTGTGTCTGTTTGTTGTAGATAGTATTGGTTGTCGAACCAGGTGCAGTTGTGTTCAAGTATGAATTGTATCGTAATTAGGATGAATAGTGTCTGTGTTGGCTATATTGTCTCATCTTGTTCTAAGACGTATATGGCACTCTCTATCCCCTTTGTGTGTTTGATGACTGTGTACAGGGAGGTGACTTTGCTCATCACAAACCACATGTTTCTCTCTCATTCTATGTTTTTTTAGGGCCTGTATCAAATGTGTTGTGTCCCTTAGTCAAGACATCTGTGAACTGACGTGTTCCTAAAGGTATTGGTCAATATATCTGGATAAGTTGGAGGTTAATGAATCGTTACCAGAGATGATTGGCCTACCTCTTGGGTTCTGTACAGATGGAGCCATGCTCATTGATGGAGCTGCCTCATAGGCGGGGGCAAGCAACATGCCTAGGTGCACCTGCGCCTCAGGGACGTGCGGTGAGCTAAATTGCTCAGGTGGCACTAGCTGGCAATAGAGCCAGATTTACACACAATATATGAGTCAAAGTGTACATCTGGGCATTATACACAGGTACAGCAGTATAAACTCCTGAAAACTTTGGTGAGTTTTGATCAGAGATGAGCGGAAAAGATAGGCAGGCGAGGCACTGCCTCACCTGCCATAGACTTTTTACTCCAGAGTTTTGGCTATAAAAATTATTAGAATAATGCAAAGGAGATATTTCTAACATATTCTTTGTATTTTTCATATACTTTATACAGTCAAAACTCTGGCACAAATGTAAGTATGAAAGGAAAGGCTCTGCCTCACCTGCCTCACCCCACCGCACGTCACTGCTGCACCTTTACCCAGCTGCCGAGCATACACAGACGCTACCATTCAAAGTGAATGGGGTGCGTGCACATCTACGGCGCACGCGCGTTCCATTCGTTCCCAGCAGTGTGCCAAGTGGGGCACACTTAGTCGCAGACAGCCACGATTAACGTGGCTCCATCTGTATGTCTTTGTGGACCTTCAGAAGATAATAGAATACGGGTATGACACGGTGTAGAGGATTTAGGTAATCATACTTTTTTTGAGGATTCCTAATGAGAGACCCTGTTACAGGAGTGTTAGCAGTTCATCTTTGTTTTGTACTGTGTGGTGCTCCTTTCAGTGCTATATATGTATAACTGTCTCCCAGGGGTCTTTTTGATTCTGAAATGAATTTTTATTTGTCTAATATGACTATACCCCCACCCTTATCATCCAGTTTGAATATGATGTTTTCTATTTTCTCTTAATTCCAATAATGCCTCTCTCTCTCTGATTATGATGATTAGTGTGTTTGGTCTCCATGTTCTCTAAATTCCTGGTTACTAAGTGTTTGAAATTGTTGATATGTCCTTTTACATGGAGGAGGTAGAAAGTAGATGGAGGATTCATTTCTGTGTGTCTGAAATTGTCTGTTTGTTGTTTGGGTAAGAATTGTATTTTGTTATTTGAAGGATTGTATATCCAGATATGTTTTGAACTTGTTGAGCGTGTGTGTAGGGGAAAATTTAAACCACTTCTAGAGTACTGCTATATGTGTGTCTTTTAGTTCGGTGGTAATGAGGTTGAAGATGCTGTTTTGTTGTTGTGGTTCTCCTGTGCTGAGACTTGTTTTGTTTTTGTTTGCCTCCCCAGTAACCTCTTCTTCTGTTTCTACTAGTTTTCTTTTGTTTGATTGTGTTTTGATGGGTTGAGTTTGGCAGGATATAATCCCATGTGTTTGTCCTATCTGTTTCTATTTGTACTTTGTTTGGGCTGATACTGACTCTTGCTGTCATTGATTCTGTTCGTGTGTGTGTGTGTGTGTGTGTGTGTGTGTGTGTGTGTGTGTGTTTCAATTTGATTGCCTCTCATGGATGTCACATAGCCTTTTTCTAGTAACTGTCTTACTGTATCTTCATATTCTAGTATATCTATCCTGTGTATTGAAAATTATGAATATGGTTCTATCTTCTCCCTTCTTCAGTCGTTGTGGCAGAAACACTGTCCTTGGTTTAGAGTTCCACCTGTCCTGTTAAATTGTGAAAATTCAACAAGACAAATTTCCATTGACTGTGGAATGAAAAGTTGAGGAGTGTGTGTATGTGATGGTGGATATGTAATAAGGAAAAAAGAGCAGTAGATAGTGTAGAGGGAAAAGTAGAGAATGGAAAAATGAGGTATATGTAGCGGTACCTATGGATGTTGGGTACTTTGGTTTATATAGATGGTGCTGGACTCTGTCTCATGGTTGATAGTGTGTGGAGATTGATGCAGCTATATTTGGGGTTGTCCGTATGCCCCCAGGTTATAGTTTTTAACTATGTTTTCCTCTTTTAAGTGTGTGCAACGGGCAGCCAATATATTATGCCCGTAATAAGAAGTATCTAGAATGCAGAATCCTTTCAAAAATGGCTGCCAGGCTTCCCCAGACTCTTTAAAGACTGTCCGCCCATGTGATCTCCTCTGAACTGGCCACCATGGCAACACTGAATGGAGGAAATGGGAATTGACATAACCATAAGTGTGGCTGCATTCCACCTGCACTACACAGGATGCCAAACCCAGAAGTTACCCTCCAGACTCCACACATGCATAGTTTAAAAACCCAGACACCGGCATTGAGGCAGAAGTAGCAACCTCCGCAAGCAGGACACAAAGTCTATTATCAACTTCTGTGACTTTTTATGCTATTTATATATATATTTAACAGCTTCTCCAGGAGTTTTACTTACTAGTGGTTTCCTTTATCTATCTAACATTGCGTCAACTTATTTTTTATTGTCCCTAATACACATGTTTTACAAACAGGAAGTGAGGTCATCAATCACTTCCTAATTAAGGTAGGTATAAGTAAGAGCCCTGTCCCCCTCCTATATTACCCCTTGATGAAGTCCAGAGGACAAAACGCATTGGGCATTTTCTGAATATACCTCACTGTGAAAGATAAGCATCTACTACCTAATTTTGTTTGTTTTTTATATTTCTTTTATGCATTGTTTCTTTTTCTAGTTTGTATTTTATTGAAAGTTAACAAGTCAAGCGCATATTCATAAAGAAAAGATGGCAGATCTACCTCAAACAATGAGACATTGGATCACATACAATTTAGGACATAAAATGTGAAGCGGCTACCCTCCTATAAGTCACAGAAATAAACATTAATGAGAATTGTACTTACAAAGAGATTTTGTGTTTTGTTATTTTTAAAGAGAAACATAGACTAATGTAAGTAACTCTAGCTAGGGACGTATCCATAAAACAATTTGATTAATAAAGAATTTGGCACCGAGCAGTCACATGTTTATATATATATATATATATATATATATATATATGCCTAAACTTTAAATGTAATAAAACAAATAATAGCACTGTTACATCAAACAATCAATGCATACCAGAGACCATGGGTCAGCGATCCATCCATAGGGTATCCATCCATCAAGCAATAGGTATGGGAAGGGGTAAAAGGTAAAAGTTTTCATAAAGAGATAGGGTTGTTGTTATCTAGAAGTTGATAAGAGTACCAAGTAGTGGATTCAATGCAGCTCTGAATCACTAGTTTGGTTTGGGAGTGCAGGGTCTGTATATATTTATCTCAGCATTGAAAGAGAGCAGGGTTAAAGACTCCAACCAATCCATAGTAAACAGGATATGAAGCCTAAAAGTTGCCAAAGCAACAGTAGTTTCTAAATCATAGATCCACTGCTGCAGCACATCCTTCTTGCCCACCACTGATAAAAGAACAATGAGTTTCTTGTCAGTCTTGGGAATTTCAGGTTGATCAGCCAAATAGCTGAAAAGTGCTCAACATACTATGCATCAGAATGGTATACCTAGAGCCATGGTGACATAATGGCATATATCATTCCAGAACTATTGAACATGATGACAGCCCCAGAAGCAATGTAGAATGTCTGATTCATCATGTAAACATTTTAGTGTATCCCATCCCCTCAGAGATACCTAACAAACAGTGTTTTTTTAGGTGATAAGTGTGCCCTATGAAAAAATGTATAGGTAATCTCCTGATTTAAACTTTTTAAAATAAGTTTTAAGTTTAGTTGGAAGGTTTTTAAATGTATCTTAGGGGAGAGACAAGGAATCTGAGATGTCCATTTGGTAAGTTCCGGGAGTTCAGTTTCCAGATCAAGTTTGGAATGTATACGTGCGTAAATAATAGAAGTAGAAAATATTTTAGTGCACAGAAGGGAATCTAGAGGATTGTTAATATCTTTGTCTTGTAGTCTAGAAAGAACATATTGTAAATAATGAGACGCTTGAAGATAAGCGAACCTGTGTTGGGCCCGAAGGAAAGACGTGGAGTATCCTCCATAGCCGATTGCTGAGAAGGAGAATGGTCCATAATATAAACCTATGCCTGTGAACAGAATCAATGACAATAAAAAATTTACATTAAGACATGGCCTCTCCTTGTCCCAGTGAGCAAGGAGAGAGTAACCTATAATAGAGTGCGGCCCAGAACAAAGGATGGCAGATAAAACACAAGCAAATGGTTGAACAGGTAACAAAAATAACAAAGAAAAAGTACAAAGATAACATAGTGCATGTACAGTATGTATGGTATGCTTAATGTAATCACAGTGTGTCCCACATTAATATATGTAGAGACAAATGGCATTAAAACAAGGAAAGTCAAATACCAGGATGAGAATAATGAGCTGCGGTTGGATCTTCACAAAAGAGTGTCTTCACATCATCAAAAAACCCATAGACAAGATGGGTATAACAGGGAAAACTTTAACTTAGACTTAAATAGTTGCTTACAGATTAGAGCAAACTCTCTAAGTTCAGTAGCAACATGGACATGGATGCCAAAAAGATGTTCTTCTGATCAGGTCCAACTCTGTGCTCTTTTGATAGCTAACGGTATCCCTTTCAAGTCCCAGGCTAGTTGTTCCAGAAACCAGTTTAGGTGGAGATCAAGCAGTTCATGGATCTTTACCAACTCCGGGAAGCACACCACCTGTAGGTTTTTTTTTCTCCTACTGCTGTTTTATAAATCATCGAGTTTATCAGTAAGACTGGCGATGTCTTTGCACTGGTCCATTTCACAAAAAGAGGACACATTTAGTAAAAAAAATTAAATTTCTTCAATATGCATTTCCTGGTTCCCACAAATTAAGTAATAGATGGAGCAACAATAATTAAAAAACATTAACTAGACAAATTTTGAAGCGCCTGTGCCTTTAAGATTAATATTTTAATCCACACCTCAAATGGAAACAAGCAAACTGTTTTATAAAATATGGAATCGTGAGCCCACGTTCGCCTCAAGACAGGGGCTGTGTATACCCCTAATTAAAATAGAACAAACAGAGACCAAAAAAATAGTGGCGCTCATGGGGTCAAAATTCAAAGGAAGTGTATGCAATCAGCTGATGATTTAAAATAATGAATCATTTAAGTAGAAAGAAAAAAAATCCATAAAACATAAAATAATTAAATATACTGATATCAGTAAAAAAGGTGTGTGTATGTATATATATATATATATATATATATATAATATATGCTAAAACAAATCAGGAGAGCGCACTGGTAAATGTAAAAGCATTAAAGAAGAAGAAATATCCACAAACATTGCAGTTTAAAATTCCAAGCTCAGTGAAGTTCAAAAACAACCGTCACCGTTGTGCCCAGTCGTGCTGAATCTCTCTCGCCGGCTCTGGACCCGGCAGGTGACATCACAACGTTCACAGCAGGTAGCCACGCCCAACGCGTTTTGACTAATCACAGTCTTTGTCTGGGGATGTGGTTAATGTACATAGGCAGGATGTAATATACCCATTCCAATTTAAATAACGGTTTTTCATTGGTTACACTGATTAGTAACACATTTAGACTTGGTAAGATTGTAACAACATAAAAACACACCAAAAATCAATACATACCAAAAACCAAACCAATACATATAAAAACTTTTTCGCAAGAGGTGTCTATCCCGTTCGATCCACGTAGTTTATTTCATCTTATTTTGTTTTATTAAAAAGCTTGGAGTACCCTTTGTGACTCGATTTAATAAAGGTGGGGGGAGATCAAGAAGATCTTAAATAAACATTGGGGCATATTATGCTTTGATCCTCTTCTGAAGGATGTTATTTCACAACATCTTAGGATCATATACAAGAAGTCATGCTCATTGAAAGATCGTTTAGCCCCTAGTAATATGAAAACAATTAGAGGACATGAAAGTGAAAATAAATTAGAAGGATTTTATGCCTGTTATAAATGTAAAATGTGTCAGTTTGTAAATAGAGATAATAAACAATTTTTTTACTCACGCAATGAAAGGTCTTGGAAAATTAAGGGCAAATGAATTTGCTTTAGCACTCATGTTGTATATATGCTAGAGTGTAATTGTGGGAAACTTTACATTGGAAAGACTAAACGTACTTTAAAATTACGTATATTAGAGCACACACAAAATATATTGCCCAAGGTTGAAATTCACAGTGTCCCTTGACACTTTGCGGAATGTACAAAATCCAGTTTAAAGGGATTTTCCTTTAAGGCAATAGAAAAAGTGTGTATGGATGAGAGAGGGGGGTATTTGTTAAAAAAAACTATCCCGAAGAGAGACATACTGGATCTATACTTTAAATACATTTGTACCATTTGGTCTCAAAGAGGGTTGTGATATAGTACCCTTTTTTGCAATGTTATTGTGGAGGTCGGGACTCCTTTGGGGATCTACGAGCGGCAGTGGCTAAGTCCCGATGAATGGATCTCGGAGAGGGGCCGCGGCTGGCACACTGTTATTTTACAGCACTAAAATCTCTTCTTTAGATTAAAAAGGTAAAGAACCTTAAAATGAGCTTGTTTTTAAAAAAAAAAAAACACTTTTTATGATACTCTTCTTTAGGAAGAGAAAGATATAAGAACTTCAACTTTTGGGAGTAATTAGAATGGTGTCCGTGGTAACATTGGATATATAAGCCTCTGTATTTAATAGAGAATTGGTTCTACGCATAGGATTTTTAATATGACCATTTGTTATAAATGTATATGTTGTGTTTAATGTGATGTTTGTAAAGGTAAAATATGATATTGTAAAGTGAAAGTTGTTAATCCCGCTCTCTGCTCTCATATGGATAGATAGAGATCATTGATTTGATTAGTATACAGCTGTCTAAGATACATGGGAGATAGGAGTTTAAATATCTGAATAAATTTGGCTTTTTAATAAAACAAATAAGATGAAATAAACTATGTGGATCGAACGGGATAGACACCTCTTGCTAAAAAGTTTTTATATGTATTGGTTTTTGGTGTGTTTTTATGTTGTTACAATGTTACCAAGTGTAAATGTGTTACTAATCAGTGTAACCAACGAATAACCGTTATTTAAATTGGAAAGGGTATATTACATCCTGCCTATGTACATCAACCACATCCCCTGACGAAGACTGTGATTGGTCGAAACGCGTTGGGCGTGGCTAACTGCTGTGGACGTTGTGACGTCACACGCTGGGTCCAGAGCCGGCGAGAGAGATTCAGCTTGACTGGGCACAACGGTGATGGTTTTTGACCTTCACTGAGCTTGGAATTTTAAACTGCAATGTATGTGGATATTACTTCTTCTTTATAAAGTCAATGCTTTTACATGTACCAGTGCGCTCTACTGATTTGTTTTAGCACCAATACCGATTGCTCCTTGGCTTGGAGCTGGATTGAGCTGCATTGGGATATTTGTTGAAAGAGACTCTGGAAAACACGGACATGCAGCGCAGGGATTGAATATCATTGTTTCATATATATATATATATATATATATAATATGTATGTATGTGTGTGTATGTATGTATATGTGTGTATATATATATATATATATATATAAATAAATAAATAAAACATTATATGTATATAGTTGATCCTATTGGGCCGGCATCACTTCAGTACATAAAAATTCAGAAGATTTGTGAGCAGTTTAAAGTTCCGTTGTTGGGTCTCTGTAGTAGAGCTATTTAGGAGAGTAATAACAGTCGCACATATGGATACAATGTTTCATGCCACTGAACATTTTGTTTAAATATTTGTAGCAATTGTAAACCCATAGTTACTAAGTATCTATTGGATTCAAGTATTATAAACTTATGGCAGGATAATCAAGCCCCAGACCCAAGCGTCCTTGGGTGTATATACTCACGAGGTATAATAAATATAATGTTGGTATCTACATTATTTTTTTTTTTTTTGAAAGAATATTTTATTGGGTGAAATAGAATTTGGTTACAACTCGTGAGAGAAAAATAGCAGGCTTATTACAAAATCTTAGTCAAACATCATTATACTGTAACAAGCGTCTGCGGTCTGATATATATCATCAAAAATCAATAGGAGTGTAACTCATTATAATATTGAGATAGAATTTAACATTTTATATATGTGGAGAAGAATATACTGGTCAAAAAACTGATAGAAAAAATATGTGTAGTAGATTGTAGGAAAGATGGAGAAAGAAAATAGTATAGAACTTTAGTGATTATGCATGGGGAGAGACAGGAAGGTAGTAAGGGTGCAGATAAAGAGAATAAGAAAAAGAAAGGGGGAGAGAGAAGGTGATAAAGTGGGTAGGGGAAGGTAGGATTGGGTATAGGAATTACAAATTCGAAGATGCAGTCATAAGATACAAGTAGTGGGGGGGGGGGGGTTTGCCAGTCGGGGTGCAGCATCATGCCAGGTGTATTCAGATGGATTTTAGATGGTTGACAATGGAGGTTCGGCGTTGTAGTAATCGGTCCAAAGTGACCAAACGCGGATAAATTGAGTCGGGGTGTCATGGAGGACTGAGGAGATTCGTTCCAGTCTGTAAGTTGACCATATGGCATTGATAGTAGCAGGGACGGGAGGGGGGGTTGTGGATTTCCAGTGCGATGCTATCTGACACTTCGCTGTGTTAAGTATGTGGTTGATTAGTTTGAGCGTGGGACGTGGAAGGTTGGGGATCGGTCTAGCTAAGAGAGAATAAAAGGGTGAGGAGGGCATATCAAAGTCAGTGATATTTTTAATTAGTTTGTGTATTTCCTTCCAGTATTGACTTATAACAGGACACGTCCACCAAACGTGTAATAAGGATCCTCTCTGGCCACATTGTCGCCAGCAAAGATCTGAGGCATCAGGGAAAATTGCACGGAGTCGGGTCGGCACCAAATACCATCTGGTATATAATTTATAAGCATTCTCTTTAATGCCCACTGAAATTGAGCATTTTGATATGGCCAGTTTAATTAGGGACCAGTCTTCGGGGGTGAGAACCTCCCCCGTGTCATTCTCCCATGCCAATTCGTGGGATTCCTTAGTAGGTTGATTGTGTGATAGCAAAATCTGATAGATTGACGAGATAAGACCTCTAGATAAGTGATGTGAGCGACATAGGGATTCGATAGCTGAGGTGGGTGCGAGGGGAGTGCCTGGGGAGGAACGGTGGAGCGAGTGGTGGAAATGTCGGATTTGTAAAAATTGGTAAAAAACTCTGTGGGGGAGGTTAAAGCGTGATTGTAGATTAGCAAAGTCCGGGAAGGTATGTAGGGGAGCTAAATCCAAGGGAAACAAAATATTGTGGGCAGTCCAATGTGGGAAATGACAGTGATCTATACCAGGAGTGAAGATAGGATTGTTCCATAAGGGGACCAGGAGGGGGTGAAATGAGCGGAGTTTGTATAATCGTGTGCAGTAGTCCCATATGGATAGCGTGAATCGTATTGTGGGGAGCATAGTTGAGGTTAGTGGGCGTTGTGTACGCGGGCACCATAAGAGAGTGGAAGGGGAGTATACCGATAATGTGTGGGCTTCTATATGTGTCCATACTTTCTGATTGGGCGGAGCATGCCAGTGAATGCATGATGCTAGTTGGGTGGCTCGGTAGTATTTGATTAGATCAGGTATGCCTGTACCTCCTGTGGATTGATGTTTGTGTAATATTCGCATCTTAACTCTTGGTTTTTTGGTTGCCCATATAAAGTTTGAAATGTCGCGCTGTAGGTTTTTAAGGACTGACGTAGGGATGTGGATTGGGAGCGTCTGCCATAAATATAATAAGCGGGGTAGAACGTTCATTTTGACCGCCGCAGTACGTCCAAACCATGAAATATATTGTTTATTCCACGCTAATAGGTCCGTTTTGATAGAGGCAAGTAGTCTTGGGAAGTTGGCTGCGTATAATCGGGGATACGATTTTGTTAGATAGACTCCCAAGTATTTAAGCTTCTCAGGTTGCCAGCGGAAAGGGAAGTTCATTTGAAGTAGTGTTAAGTCTGAGTTTGGGATGTTGATGTCTAAGAATTCTGTTTTATCTGTGTTGATGTTATAATTTGAGTGTGAACCATAAATGTGGGTCTCAGCAAATAAGGTTGGGAGGGAGACAGTGGGGTTGGTCAGTGTCAATATTACATCGTCCGCATACATTGCTATCTTGTGGTCCGAATGACCTACTCCTATACCTGTGATGTTGCTATTAAGCCTTATTCTGGCTGCGAGAGGTTCCATGACAAGGGCAAACAACAAGGGAGAGAGGGGGCAGCCCTGTCGGGTGCCGTTTTTTATTTGGAAGGGCTCGGAGGCGAGGCCATTTACTAGCACGGAAGCGGAAGGGTTGTGATAGAGGGAGTTAATACCATTGAGAAAAGCACCTCGAAATCCCATATGGTGTAGGGTCTGAGTCAGGAATGGCCAAGCCACCCTGTCAAAGGCTTTCTCAGCGTCGAGCGCCACCACCAGGGTCGACAGCGAGCGGGTTGTTGCTATTTGAATAAGGTTGATCAGACGCCTCGTATTGTCGGAAGCCTGCCTGTTGGGAATAAAGCCCACCTGGTCTGGGTGAACCAAGGACGTCAATATAGGGGATAGACGCATGGCAAGAATCTTAGCGAAAAGTTTTAAATCAACATTTAAAAGAGAGATAGGCCTATAATTGCCCATCTCTAGTGGGTCTCTCTGCGGTTTAGGGATAATTATGATGTCGGCCCTGGTGGTGGCGTCATCGAGTGTGCCTCCCTCCAGTAGTGAGTTGAAAAGGGGGCGAAGCATAGGTAGTAGTGATTCTGCAAATCTTTTGTAGTATAGGGCGGTGAAGCCATCAGGCCCTGGCGCTGCAGAGCGGCGTAGCGATTTGATGGCTAATCTAATCTCTTCATCAGTGATCGTTGCATTAAGGCTTTGGAGCTGTGCCACGGATAGCGTGGGTAGAGAGCATGAATTCAAATATTGGGTAAGAGAGGTGATATCTGATGGTACGGTAGAGGGGCTGTGTGAGAGATTGTAGAGTGATTCGTAGAATTGGCGGAATTGTTTGGTCATAACTTGAGGGTCATGGGTAATAGTGCCGTCTGTGCATTTTAGCTTAAGCATACGGTTGCGTGTGCGTTTAGCTCTCAGCTTGCGAGCCAGGATGGTGTCTGCTTTATCTGACTTTTCATAAAAAGTTTGTCGAACCCACAAAAGAGTTTGTGCTGCTTTTTTAGATAAGATTTGCGATAGTTGTCCCTTAACAGCGAGTATTTTTAGATATGTGCGTCTTTTAGGATGATTGTGGTGTAGGTCTGTCAGGGATGTTAGTGTCTTTTCTAGCTCTAGTATGCGTGACATCTCTGACTTCTTAGATGCAGCTGACAAATTGATAAGGGTGCCTCGGAGGGTAGCCTTATGAGCTTCCCACAGGATGGATGTGGGGATATCAGGGGTAGTGTTGAGGGTAATAAAATCCGTGAGAGCTGTAGTGATAGTCTCAACATTTGATTGTTTCAAGAAGAGGGATTCATTCAATCGCCAGTGGCGGGTAGGTCGGGGGCCTGTATGAGAAGAAATTTCTAGTTCGATTGCTAGGTGATCTGACCATGGTATAGGGAGGGTCTGAGCGCCTACAAGAGATTGAGATGTGGCACGGTCTACAAAAAAGTAGTCAATGCGAGTGTGTAGGTCATGGGGGGGAGAGTAGTGTGTAAAACCTCTCGCATTGGGGTATTGTACTCTCCATGCGTCATATAGATCGTGAAGGGCCAATTGTGACATGAGCGCCTTAGATGTCTTGGCGTGTTTGGGGGGAGTGTTAGAGGAGCGTGATCTATCTAGTTTGGGGTCTGTGATAGTATTAAAATCCCCTCCTATAATGGTGAGTCCTCGGGGCATCTGGGTAAGTTGATTAAAGAATGTGGCATAAAGGGATCCCTGTTGGTCATTAGGGGCATAAACTGAGGCCAATATGATTGGGGCGTTGTTATACGTACCCTTAAGGATAAGAAAACGACCCAAAGGGTCGGAGATAGAGTCATGTATGGTGATAGGTGTGTTGTGGTGGATGAGAATCGCAGTACCTCGACGTTTAGCGTTCATGGAGGAGTGAAAGGCCGTGGGATATTGTTTGGTCGTGAGGGAAGAATGGGGAGTCTTGAGATGTGTCTCTTGTAGCATTACAATGCTAGATTTACGCCTGTGGAGATATTGAATGGCCATAGCCCTTTTGGTTGGAGAGTTAAGACCGTTTACATTAAGAGTTAAAACTGTCAACTTCATGGTGGGTCAAAAGAGAAAGAGCACAGTAGCAGATGGGGTTCACACCCCGACTGGCGGGAAGGGCAGGGAGGGAGAACATGGAGAAGGTTAAAGATAGTGAGAGAGGGGTTAAGGAACGAGGGGAAGAGAAGGATACCTACTCCTATAGTGGAGCTAGGTCCATTGTAGACAGAGGGAGTGTCGTTCTGACACATCCATCTGAGTGTGAGGGTGTGGAGAAACAGTAAAATTCGTTGAACGTGAAGCTTAGAGAACATATCAAATTAGCAACTAAAAAGAACGGAGTGGCCTAAGGGGGGGAACAGGGGCCAACATGTTAACATATTAATGCCTGAGACAAGAAGATATAGAGAAGAGGAAAGAAAAAGGGCGCCAGGATTGTCTATAGAATAATTATCAAACTTATTGTTAAAGAGTATCAAGAAATATATGGAGAATCAACATTAATAGAGTGTGGAGCGGTGTTTTCTATATTAGTATGACTAATGCAATTAATGTAGTTAAGCCGGAGTCCATTCCTTCGATGGTGCCACGAGTCTAGAGGGTGAAGTAGGTTGTCGGCATATTTCTGGAACATCTTCTAGAATACCAAACGACTTCAGTAAATCGTATCCTTGATTTGGGGTCTTGACAGCGTGGGTCGTGCCATTTCTGTTGACCAATAATTGGAAGGGGAAGCCCCACTTGTATTTAATAGAGTGGGTTCTCAAAGTCTTGGTGACATTCAATAGATCTCTTCTTTTCTTTAGGGTCGATGGTGCTAAGTCCTGAAAGAGTTGAAGCTGAGACCCAGAATGGGAGACCGTTGAGAGCCCTCTAACAGCAGTCATGATTTGCTCTTTCGCTTTAAAATAGTGAAAGCGGAGGATAACGTCCCGTGGTGGTTGGGTCGAGGGCGGTTTTGGGCGAAGGGCCCTATGGGCTCGGTCTAAGTGAAGAAGGTCCACTGAGATGTCAGGGCTTATGTGGAGAAAGAGGTCCTTTAGGTAGGCTGGTAGTGCGTCGGCAGTTATTGTTTCCGGGATGTTGCGTACGCGGATGTTATTTCGCCTATTTCGGTTTTCAATATCTTCGAGCTGGTCTTTATATGTTTCCATCTCTGCCCGTAGATCCGTAAATTCTTGATCCATGACGCTTTGGTATTGGCAGATTTCATCTACCTTCTGTTCGAGAGTGCCCGTTCTGGAACCTAGGTCTTCCAATTCCGATTTAAAATCTGCTAGGGCTGATCTCATCTCTGACTGTATCGTTTTAGTGACTATAGCAATCACATCCTGAGCCGACAAAGGGGGGTCGGTACGAGAGGCACCAGCCATGTTTAGAGCGCTTTCAGCTCCAGGTGATTGTTTCGGGAGAGAACCTGCTTTTTCCAACGCCCTGATAATACTGGGTTTGGATGGAGCAGGGGCCTTTCGGCGCTTCTGTGGCATTCCGTGAGAAAAATAAAAGTGAAAATGGAAAGTTCTGCAATACGGAATGAGTGTTATGGGGCTTCCCGTGAAAAAATGGCAGTTAAGGTCTCATTGAAGTAGATGCATTAGAGGTAGATGGTGTTAATAATAGCGGCGTGCAGTTGAGCCCCCGTTCAGGTCAGGCCACCCCATAATTCAGAGGTAGATCTTCATCAGGCGAATTAGAAAAAGCGCATGTAGTGAGGAACTGGGCTCTGTAAGATAGGAATGGAATGGAATGGAGTGGAATGGAGGGCGCAGATGAGCATCACCATCCAGAGGGAGCGGGGGGGGGTTCAGGAGCTGTGCTTCGAGGCGGTGGTAGTGGTATGTCGGTCGGCGGCTCAAGGGCCGTGTGTGTGTGCTCCCAATATAGCAGAGGCACAGGGGACCAAGGGGTGTCCAGCGGGGTCCTCTGGTCAGGATCCACAGTATTCGGTGTGGGCGGTGCTGGTGGTGTGGAGCTGCTGCCTCTGCCACCTCTAAGATGGTCGCTAAGCGGGACCGTTTAGTGGAGTGCGGTAGGAGCCTGGTAATTTAGGCAAAAGTGACCAGTGGTGAGCGGAACCCTGTGTGGGGTCGCACCAGGCCCGGCCGAGCAGTACAAACGGTGGTGTGGTGCCTGCAATTAGTGATTGCCACCTCCAATATGGCCGCCGGATAATACACTTGTGTCAGGGGTGCTAAAATATGATCAGGGTGAGTGTGGGTAGTTGTGGGGGGTTGTGTACCTTTGGGGGGGGGTCCGGTGGCATGGAAGGCCTCCGCAGCGTGTGTGGAGGGTTGCGTTGGTGGTGTGGAGCTCGCCGCGGCCGGACGCCACCTCCAAGATGGCCGACGGGCGGGTCCGTGCGCCGAGTGTGGAGGAGCTGTGGCGAGGGTCGGAGGTCGGGCGGGTTCGGCAGACGCGTCCTGCGGTGAGCGGAGCCCAGAGCCGTCGGGTGGAGTCTCACCGGGTCTGTCCGTTATGTGCAGCTTGCTGTGCAGGGCCCGTCCCGAGAGTCCGCCTCCTCCAATATGGCCGCCGCACGGAACTCTCCAGGCTGGAGCAGCACCCAGCGCCGTCGAGTGTGGAGGAGCTGTGGCGAGGGTCGGAGGTCGGGCGGGTTTGGTAGGCGCTCCCTGCGGTGAGCGGAGCCCGGAGCCGTCGGATGGAGTCTCACCGGGTCTGCCTGTTAGGTGCAGCTTGCTGTGCAGGGCCCGTCCCGAGATTCTGCCTCTTCCAATATGGCCGCCGCACGGAACACTCCCGGCCGGAGCAGCACCCAGCACCGTCTACTGGGTGAGTGTTGTTATTAGAGGCAGCAATAGGCAGTTAATCACCGTTGGGTGGGAGGGGGTCCAGCATCCGGAGGGTATTCCGTGGCCTGCGGAACGGTAGGAGGCCGCGTCGGGTCCACACCAAAATCGAGGCCCCAGGCTGGAGGGTGCGACTGGGCCTCAATCCGCAGGAGCTTTTTCCAGTTGCTCCCCGATTCTGAGGTCGCAGTCTAAGTTTCCCCCTGAGTGCTGCAGGTGAGGGTCTACAATCTGGGGTATTTTGTGAGGGGCTTTTGTTAAAATTAACCAGTTTAAGCCTCTGGGAGTGGGGAGCTCAAGGCAAGTGTGTCTGTTCCTCACAGTAGCTAGGCCACACCCCCGGTATCTACATTATTAAGTAGAGAGAACATTCTGTAAACTTAACATAATTCTAAAGAAGAAAATGTTTACAAGGAATGAAATTAAATGTTGATTTTCCAACATTGTATATGGGAGTTCCACAAAGTATCACTAGGTTGTGTTACTATTAGTATATGGTGGTTGGTCACATGTGTTCATGTGCAATAGCAATCAATGTCTGAAGCTGAATATTGAAGGCGAACATCCCTATAACTAACTTTTAATGTTAGTTATAAAACAATAATGTATTCCTTAGCTTTGTAAGATGTGTCATTTTTAGATACTATATGGTAAATGTTGATTCTGGACATCTAACCAATACCTCAATGTTTATTGATGGCCATTAACTAAAATAGCTTATCGTAATGGTACCTAATGGTACATGTGTATTTAGGGTAAGTCAATATCATACGCCACATAAATGTTATTATCTAATACTTTGTCATCTTTTAGAAACCTATAGCGATAAAGCACAAAGAGTGTGGAAATACCACTGGCTCTAGAAAATTGTAGTTCATTTTTTTTTTTATTATCAAGTTCTGACATTTTAAAATATACAAAAGCAGAAGCGGGGACCCCTTTGGACAGTTTCATTGTGCTTTCATATTTTTTTTTGTTTGCAAAGACAGAGCAAGTAATAGACAGATGACCTCATGCAAGAAACTTATGCTTTTGTTGCATTTAACAGATGTATGTATAAGGTATTGGCGCTGTGGTGTGAGCTGCCTGTGTTTCCCAATAATCAGCTCCTAGAATGACACTGCTCTCCTGCAGACTGCGTGATTGGGTCCATGCTGCAGTATCGGTGTGACCATTAGTGGTGCGGCTTATAAGGAATGAGTCATCACCCAGTACCTCTTGACAATTATATAGTAGGATAATATTTTGTGTTCAAGTTAAGATCATGAGACCCCTGGATTAAAGTAACTAAACTGCTTCAGATCATTAGATTTGTTCAGAACATTAGAGGTTGTCAGGGTGAAAAGGTAGATAGGACAATGGTCAACACAAAAATGGTTGACAGAAAATAATCCAATTTTTGTTTTTTTTGGGGGCCAATTGTTGTATAATGCATGCTATGTGACCACCATCAGTACAAATGCACCCCCTCGCAGCCTTCCTTTTCTTGCCATGCTTTGGATGCACTAATGCTTCTTCTTGTGGGCTCACTTTGCTTGCCACATATCTGGCTCTAAGGCTCACTCAGTGGCTCATTCCACTTTGCTCGCCACAGATTATCGTTCCCATGATAATGCTAATGGCATCTTAAAGAGTAAAGTCTGGAAATGTTTTTTTTTTTACATGGCAAAGCTGTAGTGCGAAATTACAAAGACTTTTTGAGTTTGCCAGCCAATCCACAATAGTCCACTGTATTCTTGTTGATTCTACGTGACAACAAATCATATATGACAATCAAGAAACAATGTTCGCCAACTTCCTGGAGTTATTATGGGTTGACATTTCAAGTGAGGGGAAAGACCCAGAAAAACCACTAATAGAGACATGCTACAAACCACCAGATATTAGTGTGAGTAAAGAATTACAACTCTTGCAGCAAATTGAAAAAGCTGGAGGACTGGGGGAGGTGCTAATCATTGGGGATTTTAATTACCAAGACATAAATTGGAACAGCAAATCAGGAAACACAGCTAGGGGTAACATATTCTTAAACATGCTAAAAGATCACTTCTTGTCTCAAGTAATCGAGAAACCAACTAGATTTAGGACTATACTGGATCTAGTACTAATGAATAATTTGGAGATTGTATCCAACACTAAAGAAGGGGAGACCTTGGGTAATAGCAATCATAATATGGTCAAATTTTATATTAGTTTTCATAAACAACATTACAAGGATCCAACCAAGACTTTTATCTTTAGAAACTCTAATTTCAACATGCTGAAATGAGCATTAAAGGACATTGATTGGGAAATTTTGTTTCATGCTAAGAATACGGCTGAAATGTGGGATGCTTTTAAATTTGATCGATAAGTACACTAATATGTTCACTCCCAAGGGCAGCAAACACAGGAGTATTAAACCAATGTGGCTAAAGAAGAAGGCTAAGGAACAAATGGATAAAAAGAGGCATGCTTTAAAAGCATATAAATCTAGTGAGAAGGCGGGGTCACTCCAGTATTACAAGGAATGTAACAAAAAATCCAAAAAAGAAATCAGAGCAGCTAAAATAGAAAACGAAAAACAAATCAACAAGGAGAATAAAACAACCCTAAAAAGTTTTTTTAGTATATGGTAAAAAGGCTTAAAAAGGAGACTGTAGAACCATTAAAGGACGATTCAGGTGTCTTGACTAATGATAACAAAGATAAAGCACATTTATTGAACTTTTTTATATCAGTGTTCACTAGAGAGGACCTGTTGGTGGGAGAAGTGCACAACGTAAGCTACGATAACATCCCTTTGCTAAGTACTTGGTTAAATTAGGAATTAATTCAGGAGAGACTAAGTACAATTAAGATAAACAAATTTCCTGGTCCAGATTGACTTCACCCAAGGGTTCTCATGGAGCTCAATTCAGAACTAACAAGGCCTTTATTTTTTATTTTCTATTATTCAATTACATCAGGAATGATACTAAAGGACTGGCGTACAGCATAGGTAGTCCTAATATTTAAAAAGGGATTTAAAACTCATCCTGGTAACTATAGTCTGGTAACTTTGACATCTGAAGTGGGGAAAATACTGGAAGTTATAATAAGGGATAGCATACAAATTAAGATAATTTGGTTTAGAAAACACTATCTGTACTTGGGTTAGTAAATAGCTGGATAACAGGGAACAGCGAGTGGTGGTTAATGGGATGTTTTCTGACTGGGCCACAGCATTCAGTGGAAAACCGCAAGGGTCTGTACTCAGGCCACTACTGTTTAACATATTTATTAATGACCTAGGAGTGGGTTTGGAAAGCACAGTGTAAATTTTTGCAGCTGATACTAAATTGTGTAGAGTAATTAATTCAGACAAGGATGTTGAGTCTCTACAGAATGATTTATTTAAACTGGAGGTTTGGGTAGACAAATGGAGATTGAGGTTTAATATAGAAAAATGTAAAGTTATGCACTTTGGGACTAAGAACAATCGTGCAGCCTATAGATTAAATGGGGAAAATGTAGGGGAAACGGTATTTGAAATCATTGGTATGGCCACACCTTGAATATTGTGTACAGTTCTGGGCACCAAACTATAAAAAAGATATCTTGGAACTTGAAAAGTTTCAGAGGCAAGCCACTAAACTGATCAAAGGGTTAAAGGTCCTGGACTATGAGGAAAAGCTTACTAGGTTGGATCTGTTTGCACTCGTAAAGAGGTTGTTGAGAAGCGTCATTATGAATATTTACAATTATATAAAGAGACAATACAAGGAGCAGTCAGGCAATTTGTTTATCAAAAAGTCTCTATACAGGACACGTGGGCACCATCTAAGGTTAGAGAAGAGACAATTTCATAAACATTGAAGAAAAGGGTTCTTTACAGTAAGGGCAGTAAAATCTTGGAATTCTCTGCCAGAGAGGGTAGTAATAGTCAACTCAGTCAATCATTTTAAAAATGGCTTAGATAAATTCCTAGCTGAAAGAAATATCCAAGGATATAGCATTAACAGGAAGTGAATTTTAGAAAAAGCATGAATTTTAGTTGTTTATTAGACTTAATAACATAACTTCATCAGGGCATTATAGTAAAACTATAGTTACATACAGATTAGTGCAGTGGTTGTCAAACTTTTTTAAATCACGGCACCCTAGGGTATCAGGATTTTTTTCACGACACCCCTAGGCCAAAAGTTTCTTATTTAGAAATGTAGAAAGAGATATTAAATTAAGTAAGTTGTGTTTATATGTCATCATTAGGTTCAGTTATGTGGTGAGGGACAAGATTTGTTTCTATTTGTCCACATATTTTTTGATTGGCAGCCACCAGGTTTTGCCTATTACATTGACCATAAAAACTTGAATTGTTCCTGGTCCACCAATTCAAGGCACCCCTGAAAGTGTCCTGATGCACCCCAGGGTGCCACGGCACACAGTTTGAGAACCACTGGATTAGTGTAAGAATTATTATACAGGTTGAACTCTATGGACATTTTTGTCTTCTTTTCAACCTCATTAAATATGTTATTACTCTATGGGCCTAATTCTGAGTTGATCGCAGCATCAAATTTGTTAGCAGTTGGGCAAAACCATGTGCACTGCAGGGGGGGCAGATATAACATGTGCAGAGAGAGTTAGAATTGGGTGGGGTGTGTTCAAATTGAAATCTAAATTGCAGTGTAAAAATAAAGCAGCCAGTATTTACCCTGCACAGAAACAATATAACCCACCCAAATCTAACTCTCTCTGCACATGTTACATCTGCCCCCCCCCCCTGCAGTGCACATGGTTTTGCCCAATTGCTAAAAAACTTGCTGCTGCGATCAACTCAGAATTACCCCCTATGTTACTATCAATATGTGGTGCAAGATTTGTGGTTCCTGCCAAGGAAATTGTTGTGAAATTACAGTATATGAAAACACTGGTGAAAGTGCTTTTCTTAATACATGCAAAGGAAAACACATTACTGATGCTGAAAATGACCAAGTTCAAAACTCAACTACGGATGAACGCGCAAATATTCATCAAACTGCGGATACCCAAGACGTTGAATCTCAGGTCACTGTTCCACCTGTGTACTTGTGAAGTACCCCACAGTTAAAGGGGATCACAAACACTGCATTGGAAACATTTTAAGTATCAGTAATAACCAGTGGTTAAAGTTGGCCGGAACGGGGCGGAACTGCGTTCTGTCACCTCTAATTACAGGCGGAACCAGTTCCACCTCCGCCCGGCCACAACATCCGATCCCTGCTCCATTGTAAAGGTGGCAGCGGGCGCCAGCCAATCCTGGCTCATGGACTGGCTGCAGCACCAATCAAAAGAAGTGGCAGCTTTTTAAAAATCTGTCAAATTATCCAATCTTCTTTTCAACAGCAGATGGTCCGTGAGACAGTACTGTCTGGCAGCTGCTGCCAGCATTACACTGCAGCCGGGACCTGACGATCCAGACCATGGCCACTGAAGCATAGGGTGAGATGGGGAGGGAGTTAGAGAAGCAGGGGGTGAGATGGGGACGGAGTTAGAGAAGCAGGGGGTGAGATGGGGAGGGAGTGAGAGGTGCAGAGGGTGAGATGGGGAAGGGAGTGAATGAAGCAGGGAGTGAGATGGGGATGTGTGTGTAAAGGGCACTAGTATGTGGGGCAGGCAATGGGAATAAGATTGTGCTACTGTGAGGCATTATTTTGAATTGCTGGTACTTTTTTGTGACCATGCCCCTTCCTTGAGAGGCCACACCCCTTTCTGCAACATGCACTAAGCGGGAGGGGTCACGGGCAAGTTGTGTTCCCCCACCTCTCCAGGACCACTGTAAGCCCTGGTAGTAACAATTTTCTTACTGTACTATACTTGAAAAGAAAAGGTGGTCTAGTATTACAGGATTATTGTGTTTTTCCTGGGAGAGAGGACATTTACAACATAAGTACAGATTTAGTGTTGTGTACTTTGGCAGAGCCACGCAAATTGTGTGGCAAAATGTATTACTTTGATTTGCCATGTAATATTGAGTTTTGCTAAATGTTTGTTATACTGCACAGAGTATAATGTATATTCTTTGTGTAACAGTTATATTATGTGATATTACATGTTAAAGTAATATTATTACGACCATCTCCTACATTTGATGTCGGCAGTGTATAGCCCATGAAGTACGTCACGTGTCATGCGTTGGCTTGGTGGGTATATAAGGTGTGTGATAAGCCATCTGTACACATATCACTCATTGCTGTCATGGGTAAAAGGGGCGATTTATCTGAGTTGCAAAATGGGATGATTATCGGCTTTTGGGCCAAGGGGGGCAGTATTTCTGACACAGCGCAGTTTGTGAACTGTTTGTATGCTGCTGCTGAGCAGGTGTATCGTAACTGGAAAAATGACACCATTGCCAATAACCGACATGGAAATTGCCATTGATGTAAGAGGTGAACATTTGCTCCTCTGCCACGCACCCTCCAGCAGCTGTGGGATGCACTGCAGTCAGCATGGCTCCAGATACCTGTGCCAACCTACCAGTACCTTATAGAGTCACTCCCAGCCATCTAGCTGCTGTCCGTGCTGCACACTGCAGTTATTCTGGTGGTCATAATAATCTGACTCGACCTTTGTAGTTATAAAAATATATGCCTATTTTGATAAATATTAAGCATAAAGTTAACTGGAAATTTATGGTAAAAATGGAGCCGCACTCATTCAGTGCAGATCCATCGCAGGTGTGCAATCCTGGTGTGACTTGGCAATCCGTCCACCTAGCCCCGCCTGGAGTGCACACAGATGCTCTCCCATTCTAGTGAGTAGGGCACATCTCTATCACGGACGAGAGCGTGCCCCAGATGGAGATGCACCCCATTCAGTAGTATAGGAGAGTGTCTCCATCTTGGACATGCGGACGGAGACACTCGGTGATAAACGCTCCCGGGAGGGCACGCCCAGGCACTTATGGAGCCATGGTTAGTGTGGCTCCATCTGTACATCATTTAACTATTTATAGAAACACAATATTATGTAGGACTATCGCTATTGTAAAGGGAAAAGTTGGCATTTACCTGATTTAATAAATATTTAAAAACACAAAAAAGTTAATACTGTGGTTTTTAATCATTGATGGCATGTAGTCCTAACGTTAAAAAAAATGTGTGAGAAACATTATTTATCTGATTTACCAAGTAGAAATGAGTTTATTCTTATTATTCTATAAAGAGAACAATTTTCCCTGCATTAGATGTTCTCTATGTAATGTTAGTTACATGTGTGTAACATTAGTTAGAAGAACATCTATTTAAAAACACAGATTAGTAATATTTATTTAAATAATTTAACTAAATATTTAAATAAATATACCAACATGATCATGCTGGTCTAAAGAAAATAAATGACATTTACATAAATTATATTGAGAAGCAGAAAATTACTTTGTAACAAAGGCTGCTACTTTTAATAACTCATTACATGTAATGTTAGTTACAGCACATTGGACCAGAATGTTTTATTAAATGTCAACTTGAGTTTTTCATCAAAGAATGTAATTTACACTTATAAAAGCACAAAGAGGTGTAGAGAGTTAGCTAATGTAGGAGGGCCACACTTGTGAAAAGAGACTCGGTCAATTACATGTTGAAGATGTAAGTGAGGTAGCAGGTGCCATGCGTGGCACTCACATTACATATACAAACAGTAATCCTGAGGTATTACATTGCTTAAAAGTTCAGAGAGTAACAATATGAAGAAGACGGAACTCTTAGAGTTATAGATTGAGTTACTGCTCCGTCTGTAACATGCTTCTCCAACAGTGTAGGGGAATATAAGGTCAACAACAAAGTTTGAAATACAAAACCACTATCTGCAAAAAGGAGGAGGGTGAAAATGGAGGCTGTGCCAGATGAGGGGTGGCAGAGGATCTGCACAACAATAAAAAAGCATGGCAGGAATATGCAGGGTGCCGCAATAGGGAAAGTATATGGTCACAGTAGTGCACTCTGTGTACTCCGGCTGCATTCCTGGGCAGGTATGTAGCAAAATGGCTGGTACTTACTGCGCCCTCTGGTAGCAGTGGCAGCCAGGTCTTGTGCAAGAGGTAGCAGATGTGGAAGGGACATAAGCTGAACTAAGAACTTGAATTACTCTCCATTAGGCTGCCTCTCTTCTGTGGTTAAGATGCAATGTTACATTATAGCCATCAGGAATGGGGAGCCATCAGCCCCCAGGAGAGATCAGCCAGCAGTGCCCAATGTCTGGTAATCCCTAAGGAGGCAATATGGCTCCAGAGTTAAGCCAGGTGTCTGAATGGAGCATCATGGACACAACATGGTTAAGACCTTCAACAGTGCCCAGAAATTTATACCCCAGCTTCTGTGTTCCCACTAGGCCTCAACTTCAGACGCCCACTATCCCCTCTTGTAGCACCTGTAAAACCACGGCGCTGGTAGCGAGGGATATCGCCCAAGAGGTTTGCGCTATATAGTACAGGGATTGAGTCTGGGAACAGCTGCAGATATGTCATTTTAAGTCTTGTTTTAAAATGTGTTACTTCTAACTGCATATGTTATTTGTTGTATTGTTGTATTTTATACAAAAACCTTTGTAATCTTACTCTGAGAAACAATTTAAACAGTCCATCCTTGTCATGCATTGACAGGTTTATACTTTTAAAGCATAGTCTCCTTGTGTATATAAATTACATCAGTGGTCGCTCATGATAACCAATCTTTGAAAAAAGAAAAAAAAAACATTATACAGTATATATATATATATATATATATATATATATATATATATATATATATTGTATAATGTACAGGGGAGGCATTTCACAGACATACAGGAATATAGAAAAATGAAAACCACTACCTACTGAAAAGGAAGAGGGGAGAGAGGGTAACACAGGGGTGATAATATAATATAGAGGTAACGGTGTAATATATGGGTGGCAGTGGAACATGGGAAATGGTGTACTGTAGGGATGACAGTATAATGCAGGAGTGTCAAAACAGTTTAATATATGGATTATAGTGTAATACAGTGGTGACTGTGTATTATAGAGTGGTGTCAGTTTAATACATTGGTGATAATTCAATATAGGGGTGACAGTGTATTACAGAGATGACAATTTAATACAGGGGTAGTTTTTATTTGTTTATTATTACCAGTTATTTATATAGGGAACGTATATTCCACAACACGTTACAGAGAATATTTGGTCATTCACAGCAGTACCTGCCCCATGGAATCTATAGTCTGTATTTACTACCACATGCACACACTTTCACGCTATGGTTAATTTTGTTGGGAGACAGTTTTCCTACCAGTATAGTTTATGGGATTGTAAAACAGGGGTGACAGTGTAATACAGGGGAGACAGTGTAATACAATGGAGACAAGGTACTACAGGGATGAAAATGGGGTTCTCCCCTGGGTGAAATGGCACCTGTTCCTCCCCATGTTCAGCTGGATGATCTCACCGATGCTCAGGCTGTAGCTGCTGCAATTCCTGGCTATGTCCGCTATGGCCTCTAGCCTTATCCCTGCAATCCTCAGGCTGGCGGATTGGGGAGATCCCAGAATCCATGTATCAAAGTCTGCTCTCCCCTCACTGCAGACTGGGCAGCAAGGCGGCGCTCCCCACATGGTGCAGCATGTCCAGGGTCACAGAGGGGAGACGAAAGTGGCCAGGATCTAGTGCTTGAAGGTGGTGTCAATCCAGATCATTTCTCTCCCATCATCACTGCTGCTGAGACCATACAAAGTCCCCCATTCCCCAATACACACTGCAGCATATGTTGATTGGCTGTGCTGATTATTCTTGTAACCCTTTATTAATGGGGCACCAGTAGAGCCAGTGATTCCTTCCCAGCCACTGCAGGAGATGAGGAGGGGGGCGGAGCACACATTGGAGAGGCTGCTCAGCACTGCCCACTCTAATGTATATTAGCAGTGTTGAGTCTGGCAGAGAAGGCCAGACTCATTATACATTATAGAGAGCAGTAGCACACAAATAAGCGGGCAATTGTGATTAGGGGGTCATTCCGAGTTGTTCGCTTGTTATTTTTTTTCGCTACAGAGCGATTAGTCGCAAACTGCGCATGCGCAATGTTCGCAGTGCGCCTGCGCCAAGTAAATTAGCACAAAAGTTTGGTATTTTACTCACGGCGTAACAACGTTTTTTCTTCGTTCTGGTGATAAGAGTGTGATTGACAGGAAGTGGGTGTTTCTGGGCGGAAACTGGACGTTTTCTCGGAGTGTGCAGAAAAACGCAGGCGTTTCAGGGGAAAACGCAGGAGTGGCTGGAGAAACAGGGGAGTGTCTGGCCGAACGTTGGGCGAGTTTGTGGCGTCAAACCAGGAACGAAACTGACTGAACTGATCGCAATGTAGGAGTAAGTCTGGAGCTACTCAGAAACTGCTAAGAAATTTCTATTCGCAATTCTGCTAATCTTTCGTTCGCAATTCTGCTATGCTAAGATACAGTCCCAGAGGGTGGCGGCTTAGGGTGTGCAATGCTGCTAAAAACAGCTAGCGAGTGAACAACTCGGAATGAGGGCCTAGGTGCAGACAATGTGCCCACAGGGCAAATGCACTGTGTGCTGAGCACCGTCCACACCGCCATAGTAATGGCCCTGCTCTGAACCACAGCCTGCTTAAATTAGACTGATTAAAACACATCAGAAAAAACTGAGGTTTTACACTATTAACCTCTTCTCTGCTGCATCATTTTCACAAACACTTTCTTCAGTTCTGTTGCAGCCAAGTGGTTCTTATCTACCATCACATTCTATGTTTCTGTTTCATATCCAAAACATGAAGAATATACAGATCCAACACCAAAATACGGGGGGTCGGCACATATCTCTAGTCTATAGTATTACCTACGTGGGATCCGAGGCAGCCAGGAAAATCTGATCCCAGGCTCAGATTGACTCAGATCCCAGACGTTCAGGGCAGTTCAGATTTCTCTAGATATTGAGTTTATTGGATACAAAAATAAATAGTGAAACAGACATTTTAGTTCTGTGCGGATTATATCCTTTCCTCATATACTGGTTTCCATTAATGCAGAATGCTGAATATTACCTGTAAAAGTAGACCTCATAATCTGTTCATTCACTGACCACTAGATGTCAAGAACAAACAGCCAATAGAATGGTTTCCCATACTGAAGCCAGACTCATGGATTACCATAATGAAGCACATAACCAACCATACCCAGTTGGTTATGTGGTACAATGCTCTGTATGATTATTTCATGTCTATACTCTATGAGGAGCAAGTTCATGTCCTTCACAAAGCGGTTTTTATTTGTGTTTTACCTATAGCACTACTTCAGAAGAGAAGAATCCATATAGATTTAGGTTGTGAATGAAATTGAAACTCGGTAAGTTGATTTAATAAAATAAACAAACAGTAAGGTGTTTAGTAATATTAGCTTATTCTGCTGAACTACATGTACCAGTAGACCATGGCATGTAGTGCACAAAGGAGATTTTTTTTAAGCCCAGGCTAAATAAGGCCCAGTAAGAACCTCATGCTTTATTGTAGAGCTTTTGGAATAGTTTACTGTTTACTGTGTACTGACAGTGTCGGGCTGGGTCATGAAGGACGCACCGGGGGAATGCAGTGGTAAGGGCCCATGTGTAGGGAAGTGGCCAGTCTCCACTGAGGTTTGGATAATTATTAGAGAGTGCATAGACTGGGCCCCTTGATAAGTATATATAGTAAATAGTGATGTGCACCGGAAATTTTTCGGGTTTTGTGTTTTGGTTTTGGATTCGGTTCCGCGGCCGTGTTTTGGATTCGGACGCGTTTTGGCAAAACCTTCCTGAAATTTTTTTGTCGGATTCGGGTGTGTTTTGGATTCGGGTGTTTTTTTACAAAAAACCCTCAAAAACAGCTTAAATCATAGAATTTGGGGGTCATTTTGATCCCATAGTATTATTAACTTCAATAACCATAATTTCCACTCATTTTCAGTCTATTCTGAACACCTCACAATATTATTTTTAGTCCTAAAATTTGCACCGAGGTCGCTGGATGACTAAGCTAAGCGACCCAAGTGGCCGACACAATCACCTGGCCCATATAGGAGTGGCACTGCAGTGTCAGACAGGATGGCCGATTTAAAAAATAGTCCCCAAACAGCACATGATGCAAAGAAAAAAGAGGTGCACCAAGGTCGCTGGATGGCTAAGCTAAGCGACCCAAGTGGCCGACACAAACACCTGGCCCACCTAGGAGTGGCTCTGCAATTTTCTAGCGAGAGGATGAGTGCTTCCATCCTCATGTGAATCTGAACCACTAGCCATGAACATAGGCCAGGGCCTCAGCCGTTCCTTGCCACTCCGTGTCGTAAATGGCATATTGGCAAGTTTAGGCTTCTCATCAGATGCTTTTAATTTTGATTTTTGGGTCATTTTACTGAACTTTTGTAGTATACTTGCCGACACAGAGGTAGAGCAATGGACTACTGTACCGTACTGCTATATATATACTGGTGGTCAGCAAAAATCTTCACTGCACTCCTACTATATAATACTGCGCACAACTAAAATGCAGCACAGGTATGGATGGATAGTATACTTGACGACACAGAGGTAGGTAGAGCAGTGGCCTACTGTACTGTACTGCTATATATTATATACTGGTGGTCAGCAAAATTCTGCACTGTCCTCCTACTATATATACTGCGCACAACTAAAATGCACCACAGGTATGGATGGATAGTATACTTGACGACACAGAGGTAATTAGAGCAGTGGCCTACTGTACCGTACTGCTATATATTATATACTGGCGGTCAGCAAAATTCTGCACTGTCCTCCTACTATATATACTGCGCACAACTAAAATGCACCACAGGTATGGATGGATAGTATACTTGACGACACAGAGGTAGGTAGAGCAGTGATCTACTGTACCGTACTGCTATATATTATATACTGGTGGTCAGCAAAATTCTGCACTGTCCTCCTACTATATATACTGCACACAACTAAAATGCACCACAGGTATGGATGGATAGTATACTTGACAACACAGAGGTAGGTAGAGCAGTGGCCTACTGTACCGTACTGCTATATATTATATACTGGTGGTCAGCAAAATTCTGCACTGTCCTCCTACTATATATACTGCGCACAACTAAAATGCACCACAGATATGGATGGATAGTATACTTGACGACACAGAGGTAGGTAGAGCAGTGGACTACTGTACCGTACTGCTATATATTATATACTGGTGGTCAGCAAAATTCTGCACTGTCCTCCTACTATATATACTGCGCACAACTAAAATGCACCACAGGTATGGATGGATAGTATACTTGACGACACAGAGGTAGGTAAAGCAGTGGCCTACTGTACCGTACTGCTATATATTATATACTGGTGGTCAGCAAAATTCTGCACTGTCCTCCTACTATATATACTGCGCACAACTAAAATGCACCACAGGTATGGATGGATAGTATACTTGACGACACAGAGGTAGGTAGAGCAGTGGACTACTGTACCGTACTGCTATATATTATATACTGGTGGTCACTGGTCAGCAAAATTCTGCACTGTCCTCCTACTATATACTACAATGCAGCACAGATATGGAGCGTTTTTCAGGCAGAGAACGTAGATATTTTTTTTAGCACACTGAGCACAGATATTTGCAAGCACACTGAGCACAGATATTTGCAGCACACTGAACACAGAAACTGAGAGAACGCCGCACGTCCTCTCCCTATCATCTCCAATGCACGAGTGAAAATGGCGGCGACGCGTGGCTCCTTATATAGAATCCGAATCTCGCGAGAATCCGACAGCGGGATGATGACGTTCGGGCGTGCTCGGGTTAACCGAGCAAGGCGGGAGGATCCGAGTCTGCCTCGGAACCGTGTAAAATGGGTGAAGTTCGGGGGGGTTCAGATTCCAAGGAACCGAACCCGCTCATCACTAATAATAAATACTTATAGCGCATGCAATGTACCAGATTAATAACACCAATGCACTGTAGAAAATATACCATAGTCAACTGTAGTATAAAGATAGCTATGTATTATGTGTAAATCAAGTACACAGCATGGAACCTGATCAGTATAGGAGGAGGAGGTGGACCTCCGGGAAGTGGGGCCCACCAAGGGTTTCCCTTATACCCCTCTGGGCCTGTCTAACCCTGTGTACTGACACTGGGATAACTCATGATAGATGTTTTGGAATATAAATTACTGTACCTGTTTCCTTCTAGACATTTAATATATGCCATTACATGAGACCAATCAAATGATCCGGTACGTGTGTTAATCCATTTGTTCAGCTCCATAATACATTGCTCTGAGCACTTCAGCACAAGGATCTGTTTGAAATATTCACTGGCTGTATAGAGTTGATAAATTAAGGATCCAGGACTGATGTCAATCAAAAGGTCTCCCTTAATGTGACCTGCAGGGAAAGATTACAGTGATTACAGGGTGTAATATATTACAGCATCTATATATTATAGCATCTATTCTATGTGGGATGTTGTGAGGATCCTGCCAGTCAGAATACCTGCAGTCAGAATCCCGGCGGTAGTAATAATAATTATTATTATTATGATTATTATCTTTTATTTATATGGTGCCACAAGGGATCCACAGCACCTATTGCAGAGTATTTAAACAAATGAGGAAAACAAGTAAATCACTTACAGTTTGAGACAATACAGGACAAGAATTAGGTATATACAAAACAACCAGGGGTTAGGTGCCATCAAAGGGAGTATTGAGTATAAGATAGTGTAAGTAAGAGAAAGAAAGGCACATGAGGGAAAAAGGCCCTGCTCTTGTAAGCTTACAATCTAGAAGGTGTAGGGCTAACAGACCAGTGTGCACAAAAGAGGTACACCGTGAGCATGGACAAGAGGATTAGGAGGACAGTTGGCTGGGTTTGGTGAAGAAGTACGTCTTGAGAGCCAGTTTGAAATTTTGTAGAGAGGTGGAGAGTTGGATGGAGAGAGATAGAGAATTCCAGAGATAGGGAGAGCAAATGCAAAATCTTGTAGGTAGGAGTGGGAGGAGGTAAGCGGTAGGTAGGAGAGACAGCCTGCATTAGCAGAGCAAAGAGGATCATTGGGAATGTAGAGAGAAATGAGGTCAAAGATGTAAAAGGGAGAATAGTGGGTTAGGGCTTTTAAGGTGAGTGTGAGAAGCTTGAATTGGATTCTGGAGGGGAAGGAGAGCAAGTGAAGAGCTTGTGAGGGGAGGTGGATGTTGTACTGTATGTTTGAGAAGGGCAGCTACATTGAGGACAGATTGGAATGGAGAAAGACGTATGTCAGGGAGGCCAGAATGGAGAAGATCACAGACAACTAATCTGGAGAAACCAGTGAGTGGATGAGTGTCTTAGTAGCATCCTGGGTGAGAAAGGGTCTGATCCTGGAAATGTTTTTGAAATGGAAACAGCAGGTTTGTGAGAGGTACTGAATGTATAGTTTGAAGGAGAGGGAGGAGTCAAAGAAACTCCAAGACAGCACACTTGGGGACTAGAGACAGCAGTGAGTTCAATAGATAATGAACTTGTGGAAGGTGAGGTTATGTGGGAGGAAGGGAAGATATTTAGCTCAGACTTAGACAATTTAAGTTTAAGAAAGTGCTCGGGCATCCAGGAAGCGATAGCAGAGAGACAATTGGAGATAAAAAAAAGGAGATCGGGGGAGAGGTCAGAGGAGGAAAGGTAGATTTGAGTATTATCTGTGTAGAGATGATATTGTAAGTCAAAAGAGATAATGAGCTCACTTAAATAGGATGTGTAGAGAGAGAAAAGGAGATGACCAAGAACAGAACCTTGGAGGACACCTACTGGTAGAGGAAGTGCAGGGGTGGGATAATTAAAAAAGACACTTGAGGCATGGGTTGGCAGAGAAGCAAGTTGACAGTGGCAAAGAGGCGCCTGGGGTTTGATGGCTGGGAGGAGATGAGGTTATAGAAGTATGATTGTTTAGAGATGGAAAGGGCAGCACAGTAGGATGAGAGTATACATTTGTAATGGAGGGAGTCTGCCTTAGAGCGTGTTTTACTCCACTGTCACTCAGCAGTACATTGTGGTGTCGATAATCCTGATGGATCCAGATGGTTAGTACTGGGGTTAGTGTTAGGAAGTAGGGGGAGGGTAAGGGTTAGTCTGCAGGGGTGGGGGAGGTTAGGGTGAGATTGCAGGAAGGGATTGCTAGAGTTAGGTTTTGGGAGGGGTGTGTTAAAGATTGGGGAAGGTTTAAAAAACTTACTGGGATCCATTGTGAATTTAACCATTGGGATGCCGCTGTCCGCATCCTGAATGTTTTTGTTGTGACTTCTGGGATTTCATACCAAACTTTCTATACATTACACTTTAATGTAGAGATGAGCGGGTTCAGTTCTTAGAGAACCGAACCGTACTGAACTTCACGCTCTGAGCCCGGTTCCGAGTCCAGCTCGGGTTTTCCCGCCTGACTCGGAAACCGAACGAGGCAAAACTTCATCATCCCGTTGTCGGATTCTCGCGGGATTTGGATTCCATATAAGGAGCCGCGCATCGCGGCCATTTTCAATCCAGTCTCGGAGAGTGTAGTGAGAGGACGTGTCTCGTCCTCAGTGTCTGTATGTGTGGGCGGGAAAGTGGGGTGGTGAGTCTAGTGCTGTGTTGTGCTGCTCAGTCCAGTCCAGTGTAGTCTGTGTCTTATGCTGCATCAGTCCAGCCAGTCACAGTGTTGGTGTCCTCTGCTGCTATATGTCCCCAGTGCTGCTGGCTGCTGTATAAGTCCCTTGCATTTTTGCTGTGTTGTCTTGCATCAGACTAGGGGTAGTGTCTTGTGCAGCATCAGTCCAGTGACCAGTCACAGTGGTGGTGTTCTCTGCTGCCATATATCCAGTGTAGCTGTGTAAGTCCCTTTCAGTGGTGCTGTGTTGTGCTGCATTAGACCAGGGAAAGTGTCTTGTGCAGCATCAGTCCAGCCACAGTGGTGGTGTCCTCTGCTGCCATATATCCAGTGTTAAAGATGTATAATTCCCGTGATACTGGCGTATAATTCCCGCGATACTGGCGTATAATTCCTGTAATATTGCCATATTATTCTTGGAATACTGGCGTATAATTCCTGTGATACTGCCATATAATTCCATTACACTGGCATATAATTCCTGTGATACTGCCATATAATTCCCATGATACTGCCGTATAATTCCCATGATACTGGCGTATAATTCCTGTGATACTGCCGTATAATTCCTGTGATATTGCCATATAATTCCCATGATACTGGTGTATAATTCCTGTGATACTGCAATATAATTCCTGTGATAGTGGCGTATAAATCCTGTGCTACTGCCGTATAATTTCTGTGACATTGGCGTATAATTCCTGTGATATTGCCGTATGATTCTCAGAATACTGGCGTATTACTCCTGTGATACTGACATATAATTCCCGTGATACTGCCGTATAGTTCCAGTTATCCTGCCGTATAATTCCATATAAATCCATATAATTCCCTATAAATCCAGTCCAGTGGTACTGCCATATGAGTTAATTGGTGCTGTCCTGTGCTGTGTATTATTTACTCCAAATAAAGGAGTTATTAATATTTAATCCAAATAATTGTTAGTGTTTGCCCTGTAAGGTGTAGGGGTACGCTCTCTTGTGCTGCATATTGTGTTATATAACTCCAGAAAAATAATGGAGAAAAAACATTTTGAGGATAAAATAGGGAAAGATCAAGAACCACTTCCTCCTAGTGCTGAAGCTGCTGCCACTAGCCATGACATAGACGATGAAATGCCATCAACGTCGTCTACCAAGGCCGATGCCCATTGTAATAATAGAGAGCATGTAAAATCCAAAAAGCCAAAGTTCAGTAAAAAGACCCAAAAAAAGAAATTTAAATGGCCTGAGGAGAAACGTAAACTTGCCAATATGCCATTTACGACACGGAGTGGCAAGGAACGGCTGAGGCCCTGGCCTATGTTCGTGACTAGTGGTTCAGCTTCACATGACGATGGAAGCCCTCATAACTGAGGCCTTGACACTTATGGTGGTGTTAGACGTGCGTCCGGTATCCGCCATTACTGCAGTGGGATTTAGACAATTGATGGAGGTAGTGTGTCCCTGGTACCAAATCCCATCTAGATTCCACTTCACTAGGCAGGTGATAGCAAGATTTTGCCATTTAATTCCAGTGATTTGGACGTATAATTATTAATTACAGTAATCTGGCCAATTAATTCCAGTGATTTAGACGTATAATTATAGTGATCTTGCCAATTAATTCCAGTGATTTGGACGTATAATTCCAGTGATTTTGCCAATTAATTCCAGTGATTTGGACATATAATTCCAGTTGGAATTGTTTGTGTCGCTTGGCTTAGTCATACAGCTACCTCATTGCACCTCTTCGCAAAAGTGCCATCCTGTGTGACACTGCCGTATGAGTCCAGGGGTACTGATGTATTAGTCCTGGGGTACTGCCGTATAAGTCCACCAATTGCAGATTTTTTTTAAAAGTGACTGGAGCATCTCCAGCATGCTCCAATCAGTGGACCAAACAATTGCGGCCCACTCTCGACATTCAGCCACTGCGTGACACTACTAGATGGGCCAGGTGGTTATGTCTCTTGGCTTAGTCATACAAATACCTCATTACAATTATTTTTCTTCTTTGCATGATGTGCTGTTTGGGGCCTTTTTTTTATATCTGTCCTCCTGTCTTCCACTGCAGTGCCACTCCTAGATGGGCCAGGTGTTTGTGTTGTCCACTTGTGTCGCTTAGCTTAGTCATCCAGTTACCTCGGTGCAACCTTTTGGCCAAAAAACAATATTGTGAGGTGTTCAGAATAGACTGAAAATGAGTGGAAATGATTGTTATTGACGTTAATAATATTGTAGGAGCAAAATTACCCCCAAATTCTGTGATTTTAGCTGTTTTTATGTTTTTTTTAAAAAAAGATCCAAAACCAAAACACGAAAGGGGGGTTTTGGCAAAACCAAGCCAAAACCAAAACACGAAAGTTGAATTAGAAACAAAACCAAAATACAAAACACGAAAAGTGCCAGCCGCACATCTCTACTTTAATGTAATGTTAAAGATAAGCAAATGCCTCAACACAGACCTGTTGCTTCTTCAGTGTAATGTATGAGGAATGTAAATACTTATTTGAGCAGTATTATCAGATTCTGAGACCACCTACCCTAACAAAACACAAAGACATTTATAGACATCTGGTGTGCATAATGTGCCATAATGTAAACTCTTAGAAGACATGTACACTTACTGAAGGTATCAATGATGTTCACAATTCTTTTGATAAATTAAATCACTATTGAATATCTCAGTCTTTGTACATTTAAACACATTGCTGTATACCAGGGTTTGTGGCGCAGTTTGTAAAAAGTCGCACAAGCAAGACCAGCAAATGATGCAGGCATGGATTCTGCAGTGTCCTACTGTACACAGACTCCTTAGACATTTCTATTATACTGACCCCCTACTTATCAGAGCCATAGGAGCAGGGGCGGCCTAAGAGAGGAACATGTGGGATACAGGACCTGTACTCACTCTTCCAGGAGTGACGAGGACTACCTGAAAAAACCTGAGTCTCACGCAACATCCAAGAGAGCAGGTAAGTATGGCATAATGTTACAAAATAGCACTGAGGGAGCTGGTATACTAATACTGGACACACCCTATGGGCAGGATGCATCAAAGAAGATTTTGTGGTCAAACTTCTGAAAATACTATTTTTGGAGGTATGGCCACTTACCGCATATGCGCCAAGCTCTGGAATGCACTATATTCCACAGCTTGGACCCAGTGTTTAGCGCCATCTTTATACGATATTACCCAATACAAGCCTATTGGCTTCTATTCGCATTAACCTCTAAGAGGGATCCCACACAGCCAGCAGTGCGTGTGTCAGCTGACAAGTGTGCAGATAGGACTCTTGTGTAATAACGCCTGAAATCCTTTTATTACAAAAGACAGCTATTACCAGGAGAGCTGTTCTTTTTTATTTTTAGCAAGCATATGGCATTAGTAAATTCTGTTATGTGTGCGGAGAGTGGAAACATGCAATGCTTGATGCACCCCTTGTCTCTAGGCACTGCTCAAGCCGTGAAAGGTACCATCATGGAAGCAGCCACCAGCACCTGCCGTGCAGCTCTTGTTACAGCTCTGCTGCTATTGTAAGCAGAGACAATGGCAGTAATGGCAAACCTTGACACTCCAGCTGTTGTTGAACTACACATCCCAGCATGCCCTGCTACAGTTTTGCTATTTGGCCTTGCTAAAACTGATGCAGGGCATGCTGGGATGTGTAGTTCAACAGCTGGAGTGTCAAGGGTATGGGGCTATTGCAGGGTGAGCACTGTACATACGGAGGAATTTACCAGACACAAATGTGCAATTGCAGAGTCAGACACATGATGCACACATCAACCCTGGCAGCTGAAGAGGTAGAACCTGGGTGGAAGGAGTGTGGTTACATAGGATGAGTTCTTGCAAATGAAGATTATGCTGTATAATTTCCAACATCTATAGAGTGTTGTAGTCTAGCTCTGTGATTTGCGCACTGTACATAGTGTGAAACATGTATCTGTTTTAAACTACTATTCCCGACAGCATGCAGAACTTCTCTTTCTGGTATTCCCAGGAATAGTAGAGCCTGATAGGGCCCATTCTAGGAAGGAGACTGAGAATATGAAAGGTGAGAAGGGGCCCGGGACACGGAGGCACTAAGACAAGTCATCATTAGTGCAGTTTATTTGTTTATTTGTTTTAAGTTTTATTCTAAACCTGCACAGTGGCTTAATATAAACTGCTGCTTATTATGGTCACTTTACAATCTGGTATAACAGTGTGTCAGGAATTATTAGAATTAAAATATCAAACGATTAGCAGCACCTGCTGTGTCATGTTCTCCTCTTTCTGGACAAGGAGGCATCTAATAAGGTCATTTTGCTGGCGCTGATCGGTGTGTGCCGAGAGGTGTTTATTGCAGAGAAGGGGGAATGAGAGTGCTGTGAGGTGATTGATGAAGTGGGAGTTCTGTCAGGTGATTACTGAAGGGGGTACTGTTGCATGATTATTAAACATTGGGAGCGCCATGAGAGGTAGACATTAAAGGGTTCTGCGGGGTGTGCTGTAAACAGACCAGCCCGGTAGACTCTTGCCCTGGTATACACCACATCTGCCCCGCAGACTCTCTCACCACATCTGACCCCACAGACACTCTCGCTATGCCAAATACCTGGTTTGTTCCTGTAGACACAGGCTGGTGGGAAGGGGCTCACTGTATGGGCCATTTTCAAGGACTCCACCCCACTACCCTGTTCTAAACCATTTGGGCCTCGAAGGTTCCTGGCAAGGGCAGAAATGCCCTTTGGACCTTTTTGGATGTTGTCCTATTGTTGCTGGTTGCAAAGAGGCCCCATAACAGTTCAAGCTTCAGGGCCCCAAAAATGTAGGTCCGCCACTGCAGTGGACAGATGTATTGATGTAATTCATATTCCTAACACTAGTATGAAATCAGTATGTAATGTCCACAGTCATATTCAGTTAGCAAACACAGACTCGTATGTACTGCATTTAGCTAGAGATGTGCGGCTGGCACTTTTCGTGTTTTGGTTCTAATTCCATTTTCGTGTTTTGGTTTTGGCTTGGTTTTGCTAAAACCACCCTTTCGGGTTTTGGTTTTGGATCTGGATGATTTTTGAAAAACAACAACATAAAAACAGCTAAAATCACAGAATTTGGCGGTAATTTTGCTCCTACAGTACTATTAACCGCAATAACAATCATTTCCACTAATTTCCAGTCTATTCTGAACACCTCACACCTCACAATATTGTTTTTAGGCCTAAAAGTTGTACCACGGTGGCTGTATGACTAAGCTAAGTGACACACGTGTGCAGCACAAACACTTGGCCCATCTAGGAGTGGCACTGCAGTTGCAGACAAGATGGCACTATTCAAAAACTAGTCCCCAAACAGCATATGATGCAAAGAAGAAAAAGAGGTGCAATTAGGTCGCTGGATGGCCAAGCTAAGCACCACAGGTGTGCGGCACAAACACCTGGCTTATCTAAGAGTGGCACTGTAGTGGCAGACAGGATGACAGATTTAAAAAATAGGCCCCAAACAGTACATGATGCAAAGAAAAAAAAAAGGTGCAATGAGGTAGCTGTATGACTAAGCTAAGCGACACAAGTGTGCGGCACAAACACCTGGCCCATCTAGGAGTGGCACTGCAGTTAAGACAGTATGGTACAAAAAGAAACTAGTCCCCAAACAGCATATGATGCAAAGAAGAAAAAGAGGTGCAAGATGGAATTGTCTTTGGACCCTCCCACCCACCCTTATGTTGTATAAATAGGACATGCACACTTTAACAAACCAATCATTTCAGCGAAAGGGTCTGCCACACGACTGTGGCTGAAAGAACTGGTTTGTTTGGGCCCCCACCAAAAAGAAGCACTCAATCTCTCCTTGCACAAACTGGCTCTACAGAGGCAAGTTGTCCACCTCATCATCATCCTCTGATTCCTCACCCCTTTCACCATGTACATCCTCCTCACTGAGTATTAATTGATCCCCACTGGAATCCACCATCACAGGTTCCTGTGTACTTCCTGGAGGCAATTGCTGGTAAAGGTCTTCCCGGAAGACTTTATAAGTAATTTTGATGAACATCATCATCTCCACATTTTGTGGAAGTAACCTCCTACACCGATCACTGACAAGGTTACCAGCTGCACTAAACACTCTTTCGGAGTACACACTAGAGGGGGGGCAACTTAGGTAAAATAAATCCAGTTTGTGCAAGGGCCTCAAATTGCCTCTTTTTCCTGCCAGTATACATACGGACTGTCTGACATGCCTACTTGGCACTCATATAAATCCTCCACCATTCTTTCAATGGTGACAGAATCATATGCAGTGACAGTAGACATGTCAGTAATCATTGGCAGGTCCTTCAGTCCGGACCAGATGTCAGCTTTCGTTCCTGACTGCCCTGCAACACCGCCAGCAGGTGGGCTAGTAAATGTTATCCTTTTCCTTGCAGCCCCAGTGGCGGGAGAAATCGAAGGAGGAGCTGTTGACGGGTCACGTTCCGTTTGAGTTGGCAATTCACTAACCAGCAGGTCTTTGCACCTCTGCACACTTGTGTCTGCTGGAAAGAGAGATACAATGTAGGCTTTAAACCTAGGATCTAGCACGGTGGCCAAAATGTAGTTCTCTGATTTCAACAGATTGACCACCCTTGAATCCTGGAAAAGCGAATGAAGGGCTCCATCCACAATTCCCACATACTTTGTGGAATTGCTTAGTCTTAGCTCCTCCTTTAATTTATCCAGCTTCTTCTGCAAAAGCCTGAGGGGAATGACCTGACTCAAGCTGGCAGTGTCTGAACTGACTTCACGTGTGGCAAGTTCGAAGGGTTGGAGAACCTTGCACAAGATGGAAATCATTCTCCACTGCGCTTGAGTCAGGTGCATTACCCATCCTTTGCCTATATCATAGGTGGATGTATAGGCTTGAATGGCCTTTTGCTGCTCCTCCAGCATCTGAAGCATATAGAGTGTTGAGTTCCACCTCGTTACCACCTCTTGCTTCATTTGATGGCAGGACAGGTTCAGGAGTGTTTGCTGGCGCTCCAGTCTTCGGCACGCAGTGGCAGAATGCCGTAAGTGGCCCGCAATTTTTCGGGCCACCGACAACATCTCATGCCTACCCCTCTCATTTTTAAAAAAATTCTGCACCACCAAATTAATTGTATGTGCAAAACATGGGACGTGCTGGAATTTGCCCAGTTGTAATGCACGCACAATATTGGTGGCATTGGGGGTAATTCTGAGTTGATCGCAGCAGGAACTTTAGCAGTTGGGCAAAACCATGTGCACTGCAGGGGAGGCAGATATAACATGTGCAGAGAGAGTTAGATTTGGGTGGATTTTTTTGTTTCTGTGCAGGGTAAATACTGGCTGCTTTATTTTACACTGCAATTTAGATTGCAGATTGTACACACCACACCCAAATCTAACTCTCTGCACATGTTATATCTGTCTCCCCTGCAGTGCAAATGGTTTTGCCCAACTGCTAACAAAGTTCCTGCTGCGATCAACTCAGAATTACCCCAATTGTCCGATATCACAAGTCCAATTGGGGTATCAGGAGAGTCCAATTGGGGTAAGCCATTCTGCGATGATGTTCCTAAGGTTCCGTAAGAGGTTGTCAGCTGTGTGAGTCTTATGGAAAGCGGTGATACATAGCGTAGCCTGTCTAGGAATGAGTTGGTGTTTGCAAGATGCTGCCTACTGGTGCCACTGCGGGAGGCCATACATCTACCCAGTGGGCTTTTACAGTCATATAGTCCTTAGTCTGCCCTGTTCCACTTGTCCACATGTCCGTGGTTAAGTGGACACTGGATACAACCGCATTTTTTAGGACACAAGTGACTCTTTTTCTGACGTCTTTGTACATTCTCGGTATCGCCTGCCTAGAGAAGTGGAACCTAGATGGGATTTGAGACAGGGGACATAGTACCTCAAACAAATCTTTAAGTTACTCTGAACTAATGGTGGATACCGGATGCACCTCTAACACCAACATAGCTGTCAAGGCCTTAGTTATCTGCTTTGCAAAAGGATGACTGCTGTCATATTTCATCTTCCTCACAAAGGACTGTTGGACAGTCAATTGTTTACTGGAAATAGTACAAGTGGTCTTCTGACTTCCCCTCTGGGATGACGATCGACTCCCAGCGGCAGCAACAGCAGGCGTAACACTCAAGGATCCTACGGAGGAATCCCGGTTAGGAGAAGACTCCTCAGTCTTGACAGTGACATGGCCTGCAGGACTACGGACGTTCCTGACTGAGGAGGAAGTTGACATTGAGGGAGTTGGTGGTGTAGCTTGCAGGAGCTTGGGTACAGGAGGAAAAAAGGGATTTAGGTGTCAGTGGACTTACGCTCTTACCCAAAGTATCTGAACTTGACACTGACTTCTGATGAATGCGCAGCAGGTGACGTATAAGGGATGATGTTCCTAGATGGTTAACATACTTACCCCTACTTATTACAGATTGAAAGAGGCAACAGATGGCTTGACACCTGTGGTCCGGATATGAGTAGAAATAATTCCACACTGAAGAGGTGGCTTTTTTGGTAGCTTGCCCAGGCATCACAATGGGCTTCTTCGTTCCAAGGAAAACAGGTGTCTCCCCCGGTGCCTGACTTGAACAAACCACATCACCATCAGAATCCACATAGTCAACTTCCTCCTAAGCGCCAGCAACACCCATATCCTCATCCTGGTGTACTTCAACAGTGACATCTTCAATTTGAATATCAGGAACTGGACTGTGGGTGCTCCTTCCAGCACTTGCAGGGGGTGAGAAAATGGTGGAAGGAGCCACCTCTTTTCGTCCAGTGTTGGGAAGGTCAGGCATTGCAACCGCCGACACACTTGGACTCTCCTTGGGGATTTGTGATACCATCTCAGAGCACACCGTTCTTTTCTGTGCTCTTTACAGCTTAAATCTTTTTTAATTTTTCTAGCGGGAGTATGAGGGCTTCCATCGTCATGTGAAGCTGAACCACTAGCCATGAACATAGGCCAGGGCCTCAGCCATTCCTTGTCACTCTGTGTCGTAAATGGCATATTGGCAAGTTTATGTTTCTCCTCAGACCATTTAAATTTCTTTTTTTGGGTCTTTTACTGAACTTTGGCTTTTTGGATCTTACACGCCCTCTGCTATCCCATTGGGCATCGGCCTTGGCAGATGACATTGATGGCATTTCGTCATCTATGTTATGACTAGTGGCAGCAGCTTCAGCACTAGGAGGAAGTGGATCTTGATCTTTCCATATTAACTCCTCAAAATGTTTGTTCTCCATTATTTTTCAGGATTTATATAACACAATATGCGGCACAAGAGAGCGTACCCCTACACCTCACAGGGCAAACCCTGTAAAAATTATTTGGATTTAATAATAATAACCCCTTTATTTGGAGTAAATAATATACAGCACAGAACAGCACCACTGAACTTATATGGCAGCACCACTGGACTGGATTTATACGGAATTATATGGATTTATAAGGAATTATACCGCAGTATAACTGGAATTATACGCCAGTATCACGGGAATTATATGGCAATGTCACAGGAATTATATGCCAGTATTCAGAGAATTATACGGCAATGTCACAGGAATTATACCCCAGTATTCAGAGAATTATACGGCAATGTCACAGGAATTATACCCCAGTATTCAGAGAATTATACGGCAATGTCACAGGAATTATATGGCAGTATCACAGGAATTATACAGCAATATCACAGGAATTATATGCCAGTATCACGGGAATTATACAGCAGTAACACAGGATAAATGGCAGCAGAGGACACCACCACTGTGACTGGTCACTGGGTTGATGCTGCACAAGACACTACCCCTAGTCTAATGCAGCCAAACACAGCACCACTGAAAGGGACTTACACAGCTACACTGGATATATGGCAGCAGAGGACACCACCACTGTGACTGGTCACTGGACTGATGCTGCACAAGACACTACCCCTAGTCTGATGCAAGACAACACAGCGAAAATGCAAGGGACTTATACAGCAGCCAGCAGCACTGGGGACATATAGCAGCAGAGGACACCAACACTGTGACTGGCTGGACTGATGCAGCACTATACTCTGACTACACTGGACTGGACTAAGCAGCACAAGACAGCACTAGACAGCAGTAAGAAGACTCGCCACGCCACTTTCCTGCCCCCACACAGACACTGAGGACAGAGACACGTCCTCTCACTAAACTCTCCGAGACTGGAGTGAAAATAGCGGCTCCTTATATGGAATCCAAATCCTGCGAGAATCCGACAGCGGGATGATGACGTTTTTGCCTCGTTCGGGTTTCCGAGTCAAGAGGGAAGATCCGAGTCTGGCTCGGATCCGGATTCGGAAGCCAAAGTTCGGGGGAAGTTCGGAACTGATCCTGCTCATCTCTACATTTAGAAAATTAAAAAATTAATTCTTCAGGTCAACAATATACATCTAAAAACAGAAATATATAATCTTAGATCCATTATAAAGTCTCATTATTACAATGTATTTATATAGTCTGAGCATTTTCTACAGCTCTGTACAGAGAATACATGCAGATCAGTCCCTGCCCCCATTAGAGAATTCATGGACAGATGTACTAAGCCTTGGAGAGAGAGAAAGTAAATAGTGATAACGTACCAACCAATCAGATTCTAAGGGGTATATAGTATTTACTAAAGTGTGGGTTTAAAGGATTGAAGATGTTGCCCTTAGCAACCAATCAGATTCTTCTTATTATTTAGCTAGCACTTTCTGGAGGATAAAAGCTAGAATCTGATCTCCAGTTCTATAAACCTGCACTTTAATAAATATACCCCTAACTGTCAGTTTTCAAACTGTGGGGCAGATGTACTAAGACTTGGAGAGTGATAAAGTGGAGAGAAAATAAAGTATCGGCCAATCAGCTCCTAACTGCTGAGTTACAGGCTGTCTTTGAAAAATCACAATAAGGAGATTATTGGTTCATAATTTATCTCTCTACTTTATCATTCTCCAAAGCTTAGTATATTTACTAGAGATGAGCGGGTTCGGTTTCTCTGAATCCGAACCCGCACGAACTTCATGTTTTTTTTCACGGGTCCGAGCGACTCGGATCTTCCCGCCTTGCTCGGTTAACCCGAGCGCGCCCGAACGTCATCATGACGCTGTCGGATTCTCGCGAGGCTCGGATTCTATCGCGAGACTCGGATTCTATATAAGGAGCCGCGCGTCGCCGCCATTTTCACACGTGCATTGAGATTGATAGGGAGAGGACGTGGCTGGCGTCCTCTCCATTTAGATTAGAAGAGAGAGAGAGAGAGAGAGATTGACCTGATTTACTGGAGATTAGGAGTACTGTAGAACTGTGTAGAGAGTGCAGAGTTTACTAGTGACTGACCACAGTGACCACCAGACAGTGCAGTTTTATTTAATATATCCGTTCTCTGCCTGAAAAAAACGATACACAGTGACTCAGTCACATACCATATCTGTGTGCACTGCTCAGCCCAGTATGCTGCATCATCTATGTATATATCTGACTGTGCTCAGCTCACACATCTTATAATTGTGGGGGAGACTGGGGAGCACTGCAGTGCCAGTTATAGGTTATAGCAGGAGCCAGGAGTACATATTATTATTAAAATTAAACAGTGCACACTTTTGCTGCAGGAGTGCCACTGCCAGTGTGACTGACCAGTGACCTGACCACACTGACCACCAGTATAGTTAGTAGTATAGTATACTATATTGTGATTGCCTGAAAAAGTTAAACACTCGTATCTGACTGTGCTCAGCTCACACATCTTATAATTGTGGGGGAGACTGGGGAGCACTGCAGTGCCAGTTATAGGTTATAGCAGGAGCCAGGAGTACATATTATTATTAAAATTAAACAGTGCACACTTTTGCTGCAGGAGTGCCACTGCCAGTGTGACTGACCAGTGACCTGACCACACTGACCACCAGTATAGTTAGTAGTATAGTATACTATATTGTGATTGCCTGAAAAAGTTAAACACTCGTCGTGTGACTTCACTTGTGTGGTGTTTTTTTTTTTATTCTATAAAAAACTAATTCTGCTGACAGACAGTGTCCAGCAGGTCCGTCATTATATAATATATACCTGTCCGGCTGCAGTAGTGATATATATATATATTTTTTATATCATTATTTATCATCCAGTCGCAGCAGACACAGTACGGTAGTTCACGGCTGTAGCTACCTCTGTGTCGGCACTGGGCAGTCCGTCCATAATTGTATACCACCTACCCGTGGTTTTTTTTTCTTTCTTCTTTATACATACATACTACTACTACTACATCTCTTTATCAACCAGTCTATATTAGCAGCAGACACAGTACAGTACGGTAGTCCACGGCTGTAGCTACCTCTGTGTCGGCACTGGGCAGTCCGTCCATAATTGTATACCACCTACCCGTGGTTTTTTTTTCTTTCTTCTTTATACATACATACTACTACTACTACATCTCTTTATCAACCAGTCTATATTAGCAGCAGACACAGTACAGTACGGTAGTCCACGGCTGTAGCTACCTCTGTGTCGGCACTGGGCAGTCCGTCCATAATTGTATACCACCTACCCGTGGTTTTTTTTCTTTCTTCTGTATACATACATACTACTACTACTACATCTCTTTATCAACCAGTCTATATTAGCAGCAGACACAGTACAGTACGGTAGTCCACGGCTGTAGCTACCTCTGTGTCGGCACTGGGCAGTCCGTCCATAATTGTATACCACCTACCCGTGGTTTTTTTTTCTTTCTTCTTTATACATACATACTACTACTACTACATCTCTTTATCAACCAGTCTATATTAGCAGCAGACACAGTACAGTACGGTAGTCCACGGCTGTAGCTACCTCTGTGTCGGCACTGGGCAGTCCGTCCATAATTGTATACCACCTACCCGTGTTTTTTTTTTCTTTCTTCTTTATACATACATACTACTACTACTACATCTCTTTATCAACCAGTCTATATTAGCAGCAGACATAGTACAGTACGGTAGTCCACGGCTGTAGCTACCTCTGTGTCGGCACTGGGCAGTCCGTCCATAATTGTATACCACCTACCCGTGGTTTTTTTTTCTTTCTTCTTTATACACACATACTACTACTACTACATCTCTTTATCAACCAGTCTATATTAGCAGCAGACACAGTACAGTACGGTAGTCCACGGCTGTAGCTACCTCTGTGTCGGCACTGGGCAGTCCGTCCATAATTGTATACCACCTACCCGTGGTTTTTTTTTCTTTCTTCTTTATACATACATACTACTACATCTCTTTATCAACCAGTCTATATTAGCAGCAGACACAGTACAGTACGGTAGTCCACGGCTGTAGCTACCTCTGTGTCGGCACTGGGCAGTCCGTCCATAATTGTATACCACCTACCCGTGGTTTTTTTTTCTTTCTTCTTTATACATACATACTACTACTACTACATCTCTTTATCAACCAGTCTATATTAGCAGCAGACACAGTACAGTACGGTAGTCCATGGCTGTAGCTACCTCTGTGTCGGCACTGGGCAGTCCGTCCATAATTGTATACCACCTACCCGTGGTTTTTTTTTCTTTCTTCTTTATACATACATACTACTACTGCTACATCTCTTTATCAACCAGTCTATATTAGCAGCAGACACAGTACAGTATGGTAGTCCACGGCTGTAGCTACCTCTGTGTCGGCACTGGGCAGTCCGTCCATAATTGTATACCACCTACCCGTGGTTTTTTTTTCTTTCTTCTTTATACATACATACTACTACTACTACATCTCTTTATCAACCAGTCTATATTAGCAGCAGACACAGTACAGTACGGTAGTCCACGGCTGTAGCTACCTCTGTGTCGGCACTGGGCAGTCCATCCATAATTGTATACTAGTATCCATCCATCTCCATTGTTTACCTGAGGTGCCTTTTAGTTGTGCCTATTAAAATATGGAGAACAAAAATGTTGAGGTTCCAAAATTAGGGAAAGATCAAGATCCACTTCCACCTCGTGCTGAAGCTGCTGCCACTAGTCATGGCCGAGACGATGAAATGCCAGCAACGTCGTCTGCCAAGGCCGATGCCCAATGTCATAGTACAGAGCATGTCAAATCCAAAACACCAAATATCAGTAAAAAAAGGACTCCAAAACCTAAAATAAAATTGTCGGAGGAGAAGCGTAAACTTGCCAATATGCCATTTACCACACGGAGTGGCAAGGAACGGCTGAGGCCCTGGCCTATGTTCACGGCTAGTGGTTCAGCTTCACATGAGGATGGAGGCACTCAGGCTCTCGCTAGAAAAATGAAAAGACTCAAGCTGGCAAAAGCAGTAGCACCGCAAAGAACTGTGCGTTCTTCGAAATCCCAAATCCACAAGGAGAGTCCAATTGTGTCGGTTGCGATGCCTGACCTTCCCAACACTGGACGTGAAGAGCATGCGCCTTCCACCATTTGCACGCCCCCTGCAAGTGCTGGAAGGAGCACCCGCAGTCCAGTTCCTGATAGTCAGATTGAAGATTTCAGTGTTGAAGTACACCAGGATGAGGAGGATATGGGTGTTGCTGGCGCTGGGGAGGAAATTGACCAGGAGGATTCTGATGGTGAGGTGGTTTGTTTAAGTCAGGCACCCGGGGAGACACCTGTTGTCCGTGGGAGGAATAGGGCCGTTGACATGCCTGGTGAAAATACCAAAAAAATCAGCTCTTCGGTGTGGAAGTATTTCACCAGAAATGCGGACAACAGGTGTCAAGCCGTGTGTTCCCTTTGTCAAGCTGTAATAAGTAGGGGTAAGGACGTTAACCACCTCGGAACATCCTCCCTTATACGTCACCTGCAGCGCATTCATAATAAGTCAGTGACAAGTTCAAAAACTTGGGCCGACAGCGGAAGCAGTCCACTGACCAGTAAATCCCTTCCTCTTGTAACCAAGCTCACGCAAACCACCCCACCAACTCCCTCAGTGTCAATTTCCTCCTTCCCCAGGAATGCCAATAGTCCTGCAGGCCATGTCACTGTCAATTCTGACGAGTCCTCTCCTGCCTGGGATTCCTCCGATGCATCCTTGCGTGTAACGCCTACTGCTGCTGGCGCTGCTGTTGTTGCTGCTGGGAGTTGATGGTCATCCCAGAGGGGAAGTCGTAAGCCCACTTGTACTACTTCCAGTAAGCAATTGACTGTCCAACAGTCCTTTGTGAGGAAGATGAAATATCACAGCAGTCATCCTGTTGCAAAGCGGATAACTGAGTCCTTGACAACTATGTTGGTGTTAGACGTGCGTCCGGTATCCGCCGTTAGTTCACAGGGAACTAGACAATTTATTGAGGCAGTGTGCCCCCGTTACCAAATACCATTTAGGTTCCACTTCTGTAGGCAGGCGATACCGAGAATGTACACGGACGTCAGAAAAAGACTCACCAGTGTCCTAAAAAATGCAGTTGTACCCAATGTCCACTTAACCACGGACATGTGGACAAGTGGAGCAGGGCAGGGTCAGGACTATATGACTGTGACAGCCCACTGGGTAGATGTATGGACTCCCGCCGCAAGAACAGCAGCGGCGGCACCAGTAGCAGCATCTCGCAAACGCCAACTCTTTCCTAGGCAGGCTACGCTTTGTATCACCGCTTTCCAGAATACGCACACAGCTGAAAACCTCTTACGGCAACTGAGGAAGATCATCGCAGAATGGCTTACCCCAATTGGACTCTCCTGTGGATTTGTGGCATCGGACAACGCCAGCAATATTGTGTGTGCATTAAATATGGGCAAATTCCAGCACGTCCATGTTTTGCACATACCTTGAATTTGGTGGTGCAGAATTTTTTAAAAAACGACAGGGGCGTGCAAGAGATGCTGTCGGTGGCCAGAAGAATTGCGGGACACTTTCGGCGTACAGGCACCACGTACAGAAGACTGGAGCACCACCAAAAACTACTGAACCTGCCCTGCCATCATCTGAAGCAAGAAGTGGTAACGAGGTGGAATTCAACCCTCTATATGCTTCAGAGGTTGGAGGAGCAGCAAAAGGCCATTCAAGCCTATACAATTGAGCACGATATAGGAGGTGGATTGCACCTGTCTCAAGTGCAGTGGAGAATGATTTCAACGTTGTGCAAGGTTCTGATGCCCTTTGAACTTGCCACACGTGAAGTCAGTTCAGACACTGCCAGCCTGAGTCAGGTCATTCCCCTCATCAGGCTTTTGCAGAAGAAGCTGGAGACATTGAAGGAGGAGCTAACACGGAGCGATTCCGCTAGGCATGTGGGACTTGTGGATGGAGCCCTTAATTCGCTTAACAAGGATTCACGGGTGGTCAATCTGTTGAAATCAGAGCACTACATTTTGGCCACCGTGCTCGATCCTAGATTTAAAACGTACCTTGGATCTCTCTTTCCGGCAGACACAAGTCTGCTGGGGTTGAAAGACCTGCTGGTGAGAAAATTGTCAAGTCAAGCGGAACGCGACCTGTCAACATCTCCTCCTTCACATTCTCCCGCAACTGGGGGTGCGAGGAAAAGGCTCAGAATTCCGAGCCCACCCGCTGGCGGTGATGCAGGGCAGTCTGGAGCGACTGCTGATGCTGACATCTGGTCCGGACTGAAGGACCTGACAACGATTACGGACATGTCGTCTACTGTCACTGCATATGATTCTCTCAACATTGAAAGAATGGTGGAGGATTATATGAGTGACCGCATCCAAGTAGGCACGTCACACAGTCCGTACTTATACTTGCAGGAAAAAGAGGCAATTTGGAGGCCCTTGCACAAACTGGCTTTATTCTACCTAAGTTGCCCTCCCACAAGTGTGTACTCCGAAAGAGTGTTTAGTGCCGCCGCTCACCTTGTCAGCAATCGGCATACGAGGTTACATCCAGAAAATGTGGAGAAGATGATGTTCATTAAAATGAATTATAATCAATTCCTCCGCGGAGACATTGACCAGCAGCAATTGCCTCCACAAAGTACACAGGGAGCTGAGATGGTGGATTCCAGTGGGGACGAATTGATAATCTGTGAGGAGGGGGATGTACACGGTGATATATCGGAGGATGATGATGAGGTGGACATCTTGCCTCTGTAGAGCCAGTTTGTGCAAGGAGAGATTAATTGCTTCTTTTTTGGGGGGGGTCCAAACCAACCCGTCATATCAGTCACAGTCGTGTGGCAGACCCTGTCACTGAAATGATGGGTTGGTTAAAGTGTGCATGTCCTGTTTTGTTTATACAACATAAGGGTGGGTGGGAGGGCCCAAGGACAATTCCATCTTGCACCTCTTTTTTCTTTTATTTTTCTTTGCGTCATGTGCTGTTTGGGGAGGGTTTTTTGGAAGGGACATCCTGCGTGACACTGCAGTGCCACTCCTAAATGGGCCCGGTGTTTGTGTCGGCCACTAGGGTCGCTTATCTTACTCACACAGTCAGCTACCTCATTGCGCCTCTTTTTTTATTTGCGTCATGTGCTGTTTGGGGAGTGTTTTTTGGAAGGGCCATCCTGCGTGACACTGCAGTGCCACTCCTAGATGGGCCCGGTGTTTGTGTCGGCCACTAGGGTCGCTAATCTTACTCACACAGCTACCTCATTGCGCCTCTTTTTTTCTTTGCGTCATGTGCTGTTTGGGGAGGGTTTTTTGGAAGGGACATCCTGCGTGACACTGCAGTACCACTCCTAAATGGGCCCGGTGTTTGTGTCGGCCACTAGGGTCGCTAATCTTACTCACACAGCTACCTCATTGCGCCTCTTTTTTTCTTTGCGTCATGTGCTGTTTGGGGAGGGTTTTTTGGAAGGGACATCCTGCGTGACACTGCAGTGCCACTCCTAAATGGGCCCGGTGTTTGTGTCGGCCACTAGGGTCGCTTATCTTACTCACACAGTCAGCTACCTCATTGCGCCTCTTTTTTTATTTGCGTCATGTGCTGTTTGGGGAGTGTTTTTTGGAAGGGCCATCCTGCGTGACACTGCAGTGCCACTCCTAGATGGGCCCGGTGTTTGTGTCGGCCACTAGGGTCGCTAATCTTACTCACACAGCTACCTCATTGCGCCTCTTTTTTTCTTTGCGTCATGTGCTGTTTGGGGAGGGTTTTTTGGAAGGGACATCCTGCGTGACACTGCAGTGCCACTCCTAAATGGGCCCGGTGTTTGTGTCGGCCACTAGGGTCGCTAATCTTACTCACACAGCTACCTCATTGCGCCTCTTTTTTTCTTTGCGTCATGTGCTGTTTGGGGAGGGTTTTTTGGAAGGGCCATCCTGCGTGACACTGCAGTGCCACTCCTATATGGGCCCGGTGTTTGTGTCAGCCACTAGGGTCGCTAATCTTACTCACACAGCTACCTCATTGCGCCTCTTTTTTTCTTTGCGTCATGTGCTGTTTGGGGAGGGTTTTTTGGAAGGGACATCCTGCGTGACACTGCAGTGCCACTCCTAGATGGGCCAGGTGTTTGTGTCGGCCACTAGGGTCGCTTAGCTTAGTCATCCAGCGACCTCGGTGCAAATTTTAGGACTAAAAATAATATTGTGAGGTGTGAGGTATTCAGAATAGACTGAAAATGAGTGGAAATTATGGTTTTTGAGGTTAATAATAATATGGGATCAAAATGACCCCCAAATTCTATGATTTAAGCTGTTTTTTAGGGTTTTTTGAAAAAAACACCCGAATCCAAAACACACCCGAATCCGACAAAAAAAATTCGGTGAGGTTTTGCCAAAACGCGGTCGAACCCAAAACACGGCCGCGGAACCGAACCCAAAACCAAAACACAAAACCCGAAAAATTTCAGGCGCTCATCTCTAATATTTACGCCACATCCTATAACATGACATTCAGGAGCTGATTGGCTGACACTTTATCTCTCTCCACTTTACCTCTCTACAAGGCTTAGTATATCTCCCTCATGGTCTGAATTCACTAACACACAATCGTGCACATGCAATCACTCACACAAGCGTAAGACAGTCAGTATAGTATACATAGTGTCAGTACACGCATCCCCACATTAGTGGCAGCAGGACTCCCGGCCAAAAGGGGGTGTGGCCTATAGAAAAGGGGGCTTTGTTTTCATGGGAGTGCAGCGATCGCGAGCCTTCTGTCTCCCTTGAATAGACTCTTTCACCGCTGCTCTTCACAGAATTACAGAAGCCTCCCAACTGCCCCCCACTGCGGGACACTGTGGCCCATGGGTTGGGCTTTGGGATAGTCCCAAAAAAATGGGACTGTCCCCTGAAAATAGTGACAGTTGGGAGGTATGTCAGTATAGTATACATACCCTCACTGAAAGCACGGTGTAAACATTCCATTGGAAATTTCGTTGAATCCTCTCCAAAGTCCAGTTCTTTGTTAGAAAAATATGTTTCCAACAATTCTCTAGAATCAAAGCCGCGTTCAGGATAGAATTTATGGGCGCTGGAATCCATCTTGTATTACTGTATCACAGACTGGCTGACTCTCACGTTTTCCCTCTTATGTATGACTGGTCCAGGAATTCTGTTTATATTCACCAGGATTCAGTTATGTATATTCATCAGTAACCAGGATATCAGTGTTATTGTGTGATGGTTTCATGTGATACTATTAATATTAATTTTTTAATGAGCTGTAAAATGAATGCAGGTGACGGTGTGATCATGTCCTAAAGCAAAATCATAATAATTTGAATTTTAAATATTATATTTAAATGTTGTCAAATATTTAAATAAATAAATAAATGTATTTCAACTACAAACACATATGCATATATTGATAGTTGTTTAATGTAAATGTACAGGATAATAGGAATCAGTATGCTTACCTGCGGACGGAATGCCGGCTGTCCATATTCTGACCGTGTCATCCCACCCACCAGAATGACAGCAGCAGGGAAAACACTAAGAGTTCACTTGCGGTATCCTGACCACTTGGAACCCGACATCCAGCAAATTAAATGCATCCCGATAAGACATCTGCTTTGTAGACTTTACATTTGGATTAAATGTGCATCTACTTCCAAATCCTGGTCTGCTCAGCTGATAGTAACGTCATATGAAACCTGGTTTGGGTTTTTTCCAGAACAGTTTTTTATTTTTATCATTTATAAATTACATTTAGAATGAGCTTTGGGTGTGAACTGCACAAACAGAGAAAAAGTACCAAAGTTACTGCAAACTCGTAGGGCCTAATTCAGTCTGATCGCACCAGTAAATTTATTAGCAAATGGGCAAAACTATGGGTCTAATTCAGACTTGAACGCTCGCTATGTTTTTTTTCCAGTCCTGTGTTCGCGTAGTCACCGGTCTAAACTACACATGCGTATGCACCGCAATGCGCAGGTGCATCGCATGGGTACAAAGCGGTTTGTTGCTATGCAATGGGTTTGTGCAAAGAATCTATTCACACAGGAGATCACAAGGAGATTGACAGGAAGAGGGCATTTGTGGGTGGCAACTGACTGTTTTCAGGGAGTGGTTGGAGAAATGCAAGCGTTCGCAGGAAGGGTGCCTGACGTCAATTCCGGTCCTGGACAGGCTGAAGTGTTCGTAGTGGCTGAGTAATTACTGGGTTGTGCAGAGACTGCACAAAGGGGGGGTCATTCTGACCCATTCGCTCGCTGCTTTTTAATGCAGCCGAGTGAACGGGTACCCACTGCGCATGCGCCAGCGCATGGCAGACGGACGAAGGCCGTAGCTGGGCTGTGATTGCCTCTGCCTGATTGACAGGCAGAGGCAGTCGCTGGGTGGGAGGGGGCAGAACGGTGGCGTTTGGTCGCCATTTCATGGGCACGGTCCGGCCAATGCAGGCGTGGCCGGACCCTGCGTGGAGCAGCCCGCAGCGGCTGTGTGATATCACACGCAGCCGCTGCGGGCCGGGGAGCAATGAGCAGCTCCCGACCAGCACGCTAAATTTGCCCTGGTCGGGAGCTACTCTTGAAGTCCAAAGGCATCGCCTCTATGCGGGGAGGGCTGGCACTGACATGCGGGGCGGACTAGACCTGTGCTGGGTGTTCCCCCCGCATGTCAGTGTGAATGATCGTAGCTATGCTAAATTTAGCACAGCTAAGATCATCTCAGAATGAGGGCCAAGATCTGTTTGCACAGCTCTGCTACACATGCGTTCGCACACTTGCACAGCTAAAATACTCCTGCATTCGCCTCCCTATGGGAGGCGAATGCAGGACTGCAAAAAAAGCCTATCTAGCGATCAGGTATGAATTAGACCCATGGTTTTGCCCATTTGCTAACAAATCTGCTGCTGCGATCAGATCTGAATTAGGCTCACAGTCAGCACTAGATGCATAATCTCCATACACTCAGTGGCATTCTCCATGTTGCAGGATAATATCTAACATTTGCACTATTGTGTGTATATAGGGACGGTGTGAAAGATATTGTGATGATTATATCCAAACTAAATCTCCCTCTGTTAGATGTCGTTGCCATAGTGCACATAGATTGCTCAAAATGCAGTTGGCCTACTGTAGTTCATTAGCAGCTCAAAAAAACACTTTCTTACTAAGATACATGGACAGGAAGTGTGATGTGGCAGGAAACAGTCAGGATGGACACATCAGCACATGGGATGTGATCCATTGCATTAGGGCAGCATGTAATGGGGAAGGTCACTTCCACTACATGACCTAGTGCTTGGTAAAGGTATAGAAGTTATAACCATGCTACAGTCAAGTCTCTTAGACAATTACACGCTACGGTATCCGGACTATAGAGCTACACTAAAAAGGTCTGTAACCATGCTACAGTCAAGTCTCTTAGACAATTACACGCTACGGTATCCGGACTATAGAGCTACACTAAAAAGGTCTGTAATCAATAGGTTTTATGGTAGAAATGTATTAGGTCAACAGGGTCAAAAAATTGACATGTAAAAGGAATGCTGTTCATAGATCAATATGGTCAAAATGTCGACATGGCAAAGGTCGACACATATAAGGTAGAAAAAAAATCCTTTGTTTTCAAACTTTTTCATACTTTACTATCCACGTGGACTATGATTGTGAACAGTAACCTTGCCCAAATCATGGCGAGCAAAGCGAGACATGCGAGGGGACGTAGTATACTAATGGGGCTTGTTTGTAGCAGAAAAGTGACAAAACACCCAAAAAATCAAACAATAATTGTGTCTCCCTTTTTGTGTCTACTATTTCCATGTTGACCTTTTGACCCTGTTGACCTATTCTACTGTCTACCTATTCTATGTTGACCATTTGACCCTGTCGGCCTAATGCATGTCTACCATTAGTGGTAGACCTATTGACTGTAGACCTTTAGTGTACATCTAATAATCCACACCCAATGTGATAGTATTAGAGATGTTAGGGACCCATGTTATGGAGTCACCTGGCCATGGTATCAGTTTTATTAGTGCTAGGAGTGTGCATTGGCATCTCTCTGCCCGCAGCATAGTATTAGAAGCCTCAGCATGATAGCACTTCTTAATATCTTTAGTAATAAGGTGTGCTGTCTAGCAATCCCCCTTTTTTCCTCTATATTTGTGTATATATTGTACACTGGAAGGCAAGGTTCCTTTCCTCTGGTACTGGTACCCCTATTTACCCTCAGGTGTTTTATATAGCAAGGTTCCTGCATTTCAGATCACACATTGATAAGGGCACTATTGGAAGGAAAGACCTTGATAAATTTGTATAATGTGATGGTATTGGAGATGTTAGGGACCTATGTTATGAAGTCACCTGGTCGCGTTACATGGGCCCACATATTTGTGCAAATTTGTGCTAAGAACTTCACTTATACTCCATGTTAATTTTGAGGGTTTATCTAAATTATTCTTACTATCAGTGTTCTTAGTTCTAGGAGTGTGCTTCTGCAGTTATCTTCCTCCAACATAGTATTAGAAGTACAGATGTGCGGCAGGCACTTTTCAGGTTTTGTGTTTTTGGTTTTGGATCTGGATCCCCACCCGTGTTTTGGATCTGGATTGGCTTTGCCAAAACCACACTTTCGGGTTTTGGTTTTGGATCTGGATGATTTTTGGAAAAATAAAAAAAATAGCTAAAATCACAAAATTTGGGGGTCGTTTTGATCCTATGGTATTATTAACCCCCAATAACATTCATTTCCACTAATTTCCAGTTTATTCTGAACACCTCACACCTCACAATATTGTTTTTAGGCCAAAAGGTTGCATTGAGGTTACTGGATGACTAAGCTAAGCGACCCAAGTGTGCGGCACAAACATCTGGCACATCTAGGAGTAGCACTGCAGTGTCAGACAGGATGGCACTTTTATAAGCTAGGCTCCAAAGAGCACATAATGCAAAGAAGGAAAGAGGTGCAATGAGGTAGCTGGATTTCTAATCTTAGCGACCCAAGTGGGTGGCACAAACACCTGGCCCATCTAGTAGTGGCACTGCAGTGTCAGACAGGATGGCTCTTTTAAAAACTAGGCCCCAAAGAGCACATAGTGCAAAGAAAAAAATAAGAGGTGCAACATGGAATTGTCCTTGGGCCTTCCCACCCACCCTTATGTTGTATAAACAGGACATGCACACTTTAACAAACAAATCATTTAAGCGACAGGGTCTGCCACATGATTGTGGCTGGAATGTTTGGTTTGTTTGAGCCCGCATAAAAAATAAGCAATTAATCTCTCCACCAAAAAAGAAGCTATTCATCTCTCCTTGCACAAAGTGGCTTTACAGAGGCAAGATGTCGTCCTCATCCTCATCCTCTGATTCCTCACCCCTTTCAGTGTATACATTATCCTCCTTACAGAGTATTAATTCGTCCCCACTGAAATCCACCATCACAGGTCCCTGTGTACTTTCTGGAGGCAATTGCTGGTAAATGTCTTCCTGCAGGAATTTATAATTAATTTTGATAAACCTCATCTTCTCCACATTTTGTGGAAGTAACCTCCTACGACGATCGCTTACAAGGTTACCGACTGCACTAAACACTCTTTCAGAGCACACACTGGAGGGTGGGGCAACTTGGATAAAATAAAGCCAGTTTGTGCCAGGGCCTCCAAATTGCATATCTATCCTGCCAGTATACATACGGACTGTCTGACATGCCTACTTGGATGCTGTCACCCATATAATCCCCCACCATTCTTTCAATGGTGACAGCATCATATGCACTGACAGTAGACATGTCAGTTATCATTGACTGGTCCTACAGTCCGAACCAGATATCAAAACTTGCTCCTGACTGCCCTGCATCACCGCCAGTAGGTGGGCTAGGAAATTTTATCCTTTTATTCGCAACCCCAGTTGTGGGAGAAAATAAAGGAGGAGCTGTTGACGGGGTCACGTTCTGCTTGAGTTAATAATTTTCTCTGCAGACTTGTGTCAGCCGGAAATTGAAATACAACATAGACTTTAAACCTAGGATCGAGCATGGTGGCCAAAGTGTAGTGCTCTGATTTTAACAGATTGACCACCCTTGAATCCAAACAAAGCAAATAAAGGGCTTCATCCACAAGTCCCACTTACTTAGTGGAATTGCTCCATTTTAGCTCCTCCTTCAATTTCTTCAGCTGCTTCTGCAAAAGCCTGATGAGGGGAATGACCTGACTCAAGCTGGCAGTGTCTTAACTGACTTCACTTGTAGCAAGTTCGAAGGGTTGGAGAAACTTGCACTACATGGAAATCATTCTCCACTGCACTTGAGTCAGGTGCATTCCCCCTCCTTTGCCTACTGTATATCATAGGTGGATGTATAGGCTTGAATGTCCTTTTGCTGCTCCTCCATCCTCTGAAGCATATAGAGTGTTGAATTCCACCTCGTTACCATCTCTTGCTTCAGGTGATGGCAGGGCAGGTTCAGGAGTGTTTGCTGGTGCTCCAGTCTTCGGCATGCAGTGGCTGAATGTCAAAAGTGGCCCGCAATTTTTCTTGCCACTGACAGCATCTCCTACACACCCCTGTAATTTAAAAAAAAAATCTGCACCACCAAATTAATTGTATGTGCAAAACATGGGATGTGCTTGAATTTTCCCAGATGTAATGCACTTTCAATACTGGTGGCGTTGTCCGATGTCACAAATCCCCAGGATAGTCTAAGTGGGCTAAGCCATTGTGTGGTGATGTCCCTCAGTTTCCGTAAGAGGTTGTCAATGGTGTGCCTCTTACGGAAACTGATGATACACAGCGTAGCCAACCTGGGAATGAGCTGGTGTTTGTGAGATGCTGCTACTGGTGCTGCTGCTATTGTTGCTGCATGAGGCAATACATCTACCCAGTGGGCTGTCACAGTCATGTAGTCCTTAGTTTGCCCTGCCCCACTTATTCACATGTCCATGGTTAAGCGAACACTGGGTACAACCGCATTTTTCAGGACACTGAGGACACTTTTCTTAATATCCCTGTACTGTCCGGAAATCGCTTTCCTAGTGAAGTGGAACATAGATGGGATTTGGTACCGGGGACACACTTCCTCCCTCAATTGTCAAAATCCCACTGTACTAATGGTGGATACCGGACACATGTCTAACACCAACATAGCTGTCAAGGCCTCAGCGCTTTGCAACAGGATGACTGCTGTCATATTTCATCTTCCTCGCAAAGTACTGTTGGTCAGTCAGTTGCTTAGTTGAAGTAGTACCAGCGGTCTTCCAACTTTCCCTCTGGGATGATGATCGACTCCCAGCAGAAACAACAGCAGTGGCAGTAGCAGCAGCAGTAGGTGTACCACTCAAGGATCCTCTGGAGGAATCCCGGTTAGGAGAGGACTCGTCAGTCATGCTAGTGACATGTCCTGCAGGACTGCTGATCTTCCTGACTGAGGAGGAAGTTGATGTTGAGGGAGTTGGTGGTGTGGCTTGCAGGAGCTTGGGTACAAGAGGGAGAAGGGATTTAGGTGTCAGTAGACTGCTAACGCTCTTACCCAAAGTCTCTGAACTTGACAATGACTTCTGATGAATGTGCTGCAGGTGACATATAAGGGAGGATGTTCCTAGGTGATTAATGTCCTTACCCCTACTTATTACAGATTGACAAAAGCAACACACGGCTTGAAACCTGTTGTCCGGATTTGTGGTGAAATAATTCAACACCGAAGAGGTGGCTTTTTTGGTATTTTGCCCAGGCATGACAATGGGCTTATTCATCCCATGGACAACAACTGTCTCTCCCTGTGCCTGATTTAAACAAACCACATCACCATCAGAATCCTCCTCATCAACTTCCTCCTCAGCACCAGCAACACCCATATCCTCATCCTGGTGTACTTCAACAGTGACATCTTCAATTTGAATATCAGAAACTGGACTGTGGGTGCTTCTTCCAGCACTTGCAGAGGGCATGCAAATGGTGGAAGAAGCCACCTCTTACCATCCAGTGTTGGGAAGGTCAGGCATCGCAACTGCCAACACACTTGGACTCTCCTTGGGGATTTGTGAAACCATCTTAGAATGTACAGTTCTTTGCTGTGCTTTTGCCAGCTTAACTGTTTTCATTTTTCTAGCGGTAGGATGAGGGCTTCCATCGTTATGTGAAGCTGAACCACTAGTCATAAACATAGGCCAGGCCTTAGCCATTCCTTGCCACTCCGTGTCGTAAATGGCATATTGCCAAGTTTATGTTTCTCCTCAGATGATTTACATTAATTTTTTTGGGTCATTATACTGAACTTTGGCTTTTTGGATTTTACATGCATTTTACTATGACATTGGGCATTGGCCTTAGCAGACGTCGCTGATGGAATTTCATTGTTTAAGTCATGACTAATGGCAGCAGCTTCAGCACTAGGAGGAAGTAGTTCTTGATCTTTTCCTATTTTATCCTCCAAATTTTTATCTCCATTATTTTTCTGGAGTTATATAGCAATATGAGGCACAGGAGAGCGTACCCCTACACCTTACAGGGCAAACCTTGTTAAAATTATTTGGATAATGATAACAATTTTATTTGGAGTTATAATAATCTGCAGCACAGGAGAGCGTACCCCTAAACCACACACACACACACGGCATTAAGGGGCCAATTCAGTAAGGATAGCAAGTTCTGCTAATCAGCAGAATTTGCTATCCTTTTGCACGCATGCTGGAGGCCGCCCAGCACTGGGCAAGGCCGCCCAGCATGCTGACCGGTACCTCCCCCATGCTACAAGCAGAAATTGCGATCGCCTCGCAATTTCTGCTTATCAGCAGAAACTAAGGTTGACACCTGCTGGCGCAGCTTAGCTGCGGCCCAGGAGTCCCAGCACCATCTTACCTGTTGCAGCGGCTGTGTGTGACATCATGCAGCCACCATGACTGCACCCACGACATGCACCCATTCGCGCTGCACAGCCCACCGTTTGGGTTGCCCCGCCCCCACAACGCTCCATTTCTTCCCTGAAAATGGAGCGATGCTGCCCCCTTCCCGCCCCGCGACCGCCTCTGCCTGATTGACAGGCAGAGGCAACCGCATTTTATGTGGCTGTGCCCGCGGCACCCCAGCAAAAATTCCAGCCGGATCGCGATTTGCGATACGACCTGAATTAGCCCCTAAACCAAGTAGGCATATTTGCAGTTATATTATAAGTGAAACAGTTGCCCGGTTTTAAGACTCTGTGATAGTCTAGGACGTGCAAGAAGGTTGGGTAACTTGGCGTCCCATTTGCAGGCTTCTGTGCATTTGCCGATTCACTAACAAACTCCCCATCACTTATTTCTTTATTTATTGATGTGGTGAGGATAAGTGAGCTTGCTATGGTGAGTGCTGAATTTTCTGTTTGTGTATATACTGTATATATCATTTTCTGTTTGTTTATCTGTGCGATGGGTACGAATGTAGCCCAATCGTACGCCAATGTGTTTATGTTTGAACAAGAGCGTAATTTTTTCTTTTCTGATCAGAATGTGGCTAAAAAGATCATGCTGTATACAAGATATATAGATGATCTTTTTGTGATTTGGACAGGCTCAGAGTTGGAACTGTTACAGTTAATCACACAGATTAACTCTCTTAATCATCCTGTGAAATTTACTTTTCAATATAGCTACACAGAGATCAATTACTTAGATGTTATGGTCAAAATTAAGGATAACATCATATCTACTGAAATTTTTCATAAGAATACAGACCGAAACACCATAATAGCTGCCATCCTCCTGCATTGAAAAAAGTACTACCGAAATCGCTGATACTGTATAAGTGTGTGTATTGTACGACATGCAACTTTATGGAACCCGGGTCTTATTTCAAGCATCCGCATACAGGTCGCGAATTTAAAATAAACTATGTCTTGAGCTGTATAATGCAATATGTGATCTACATCATAATATGCCCGTGTGGGCTGTATTATGTTGGCCAAACTACCCGTCCTTTTAGAGAGCGCAGGGCTTTGCACCGTTCCGCAATTAAAGCGGCTTTAGAGAACAAAGATTGTGACCAACAGGTCGCACGTCACTTTAAGGAGGCTCAACATACTTTAACCTCCTTGCGATACAAAATCGTGGATCACATCCCTATAGATATTCGAGGGGGAGATCGCAAAAAAACAGCTTAGCCAGTGTGAGTCTAAATGGATCCATGTTTTAGATACTGTTTCCCCTAAGGGGTTAAATGAAAAAATAGCATGAAATATATTCCTGTTAAGTTTATCTATAGAATTTGAGATGTAGTACCCCTGTAATAATAGGCTGACTTAAAATATTCCATCAATCAGTGACGTTAAAAGCAGAATTGGATTTAATTATTATTACCTGTAATAAGGAGATACTCTATTAATGCATTTACCAGTATATATCTTTTACATTTAGCAAAGCCGCTGATATATCTTTTCAATCCGCTTTTTTAATAATTTTTATGTATGCAGTATTTGTAGGCACTTTATATATGCACATTAAGCACTGTTTTATTATTGTTATTGGTTTTGTGAACTGTGTGCAGCTGAAGTGAGCGGCCGCGGCGCTGTCGCCCTGGCAACTAAAGAGGACGAGCTTTGCCAGAACGCGTCCTTAGAGACCGAGGGTCCGGAAGTGTGTCAGTATGGTAACCCCTCCTACCAGCGACCGGGCAGGAGCAGTGGGCATCCGTGCACGGAGCTGCACTCAGCATATAAAGGTATGACTTGTAAGCATGTTGTGCTATGTTTCATCCTGTGCACTATTTGTTTCACGTACTGACGAAAAAGCCTGCGGGCTTTGAAACGTTGACGATGCACCTGACTAATATGTTGAACTTGTGAATACACAATTTTTGGATCTAACTGGGATTGCAGCCTCGTCCTTACTTGTAAAGACATTGGTAACTATTGATTGAATTGGGAAGGCACCCCGATACGTTGTACTATGAGTCCGGAGTGCCAAGCTACTTTGCAAGTATATTGGTCTGGATTGCTAAAGGATTCCCACAGTGCTGTGGCACCGGAAATTTATTTGGAATTATTTAAGTATGAGATATTGATTTATGTATTGGAAACACTGACAACTGCTGTTTTGTCATATTGGAGCAAATTGGAGAGAATTTTTTCCGTGGTCTGCTAACAAATTGCTTTGTGTAGTTAAAATTGCAGCATGGATCCATCTCCTAGACAGGACTCTATTACGTTTGCTGGTTTACAAAAAAGAATAGGTGAAACGATAAGCTTTACAGAGGAACAAGCCTCTGCTATCCTATTCCAGGCACTCCCCCAATCAGGTGAAGAAGCAGCCACTGTCGAGGAGGTTTTTCAGCTATTATTGAAATGGAAAAAGAGAGAAATAGACTATTTCTTGCATGGGTCATCACTTTCTGACTACTTTAGAGCCAAATTAATACCGAGGGGATTTAGGTTATGAAACACCCCCACTATTGGCCGTAACAGTGCAGAATTTTGTCGACAACGTATCGCTACTCTTAACATGTGTAGTCTGGACTTAATGCTTCTTGTTATACAAGAAGCAGTGAAGGAATTACAAATATCGAAGTTTAAAATTGATGAAATAAACTTTAATCATAAATCACTATTGGATGACAAAAAACACAAAGCCATTTGGGAAAAACTGTCCAATCAGTGTGAATCATATCGTCAGGAGTTATTTAAATTTAAGAAAAAGAAACGAACCATGGTACAGACAGATTATGAGGATCAAAGGGTATATCGATGGCTGTCAGGTACCACCCCTGATGGTAACCGTGTATACAACCGTCCCCGTCAGGTCTGGCGTGATAAGCGACAGCAATGAGGGAATTATTCTAATAGTGATAGTGATTTCAATATCAATGACTCCTGTACCAAGCCCACGCGACGGGGGGCAATCAGAAAGATTACACAAAACCGCCTGTAAACAGGTTTACAAGGCCAAGAATTAGTGTTTAATTTGTCATCACGATCCTTGTCTACTACGGAATTTTCAGAGCTTAATAAAGGACTCTTTTATCCCGAGCAATCCACATAATGATCTTAATTGGAAAATAGATTTGCATAGGTTTAACCGATCTCTTCGGATCAAAGAGTTTTTTCAAGAGAAACCACTTGGTAAAGGGGATCCGTTCCAGGACTTTCATAAGAAATACCCTAAATTGAAATTTGATCCACCTTCGAATAACCCCTCATTAAGGACGTTTTCCCGTCTGTTAGATGAATCAGTTACGAAGTTTGATATGGCCCCTAAGAAACATTTTCACAATATGGATAGACAACAGAAACAGGCATTGCAGGACTTAAAGTCGTATTCTGATATTGTTATTCGCCCCGCAGATAAGGGCGGGGCGATAGTCATTATGGATTATAGCAAGTATATAGAAGATATTGACCAACAGTTAGCTGACTTGAATGCTTATATGAGATTGTTGTATAATCCCAATGAACAATTTAAGAGTGAATTAGATCTGATATTGACTACTGCTGGGAAGAATGGTTTAACAAATAAGAAATTATTTGATGCATTAACACAGTCTCATCCAATAACCCCCATTCTATATACCATCCCCAAGGTACATAAGGATGCCCGGAATCCTCCGGGAAGGCCGATTATATTGGCGAGAGGGTCCTTGTTACAACCTATATCTCAATTTCATGATTATCTGTTACAACCCCTTGTGGTGAAACAGAGGACATTTTTAAAGGACACCACTCAATTTTTGTTAAAACTTGATGAATTGAAAAACATCCTGGTTGGGGCTATCCTGTGTACCGTGGATGTTAAGAATTTATATACAATAATCCCGCATGATATGGGTCTTAATTGTATGAGACTATTTCTACAACTTAACCACATCAGTAATTTTGATGTATCACTGTTCTTAGAGTTATTGGAGTTTATACTTACAAAAAAAAATTCTTGCACAATGGTAAATATTTTTTACAACGTACTGGCTGTGCGATGGGGATGAATGTAGCCCCATCGTACGCCAATGTGTTTATGTTTGAACAAAAGCGTAATTTTTTCTTTTCTGATCAGAATGTGACTAAAAAGATCATTGTTAAAGCTGATAAACTTACAGGACTAAAAAGCAATACCTTTTATATTAAAATACAAGCCGCTGCGGCTGCTGTATGTAATCCTTAACCTACGTACTTTTTACTCAGTTAGCGTACAGAGGCCCGTACCGCATACGCACTTTGCATACACACGCCACAACGGACGGACGAAGTACACGCTGTGCATACACACACACACCGACACGTTGTAAGCACTATGCATCTACACTTGCAGCTGAAAATACACTTAAAACCTTAGCAGGAAAGAGACACAACACCAATTGTATTTAAAATGCTGGGATCCGACCCAACAACATATATTTGCTAAAAGGGGTTACAATAATAATACAATCACAATATGAGAAAAGGCTACAATCAATGGTACATACGTTTGTTTCGCCAGCGCCACACGGTCCCGGTGCTCAGTCAATCAAGCAAGATGACCTTCAGAGAGAGTAAATGACCGGCTAGGCAGCTTGGCTTTTATACATTTGGCCAAAACAAAATACAATAGAAACTGTAATCCATTCTCCTATAGGTTAAAGGGCTGGTCATTTACAGTAGAGGAGGGGTCATAGGTTGGTTTGAATAGGTGGTCGATGCCTGTTCCAGGTGCATTTGCAGTTGGTCTCCACTGGGTTCCCGCTGAATATCAGAGTACAGTAAATAAAGTATAATATTTATATCCTGTTCCTGCACATATATATGCGTAGGAGCATGCTATCTTCTGCAAACTGCTACCGGAATGTTCTCCTTAAAATACCCTACAGTTGGATACCAAACACCACCTCCTAACCTAATGCTGTCCCCTCATATTCTGTAAAGGTGAATCCCTTTGTTGTTGTTCATTTTAAACAAGTATAACTCGCTGGTGTGGTGCATGTGGGCTATGTGTAAATTGTGCACTTTGTGGATTAAATATGAAATATGTCTTTGTGGCTTTTCCATGCGATTACAAGTGCTACCATAATTACTCATACCACACGCTAATACGCTTGACCGCGTGAGCGGTCATACGCAACTTGCGAATATGCACACGCACGGCAGAACAAGTACGCGCACAGAGGCCATCTGTGTGGTGTTTGTACATGATGTGTGTACTGTAATATTTTCCGACTTCGACAGTCCACCCTTTGGCAGTGATCAATAACTGCCATATTTAACTACTAAACAGAAAATATTATCTATACATTATATACAAATTTTGGGTGATCGGAGGAGAGTTGTAGGTGGGAAATGTTTTAGCCTAGTGGGATAGTAAAAAGTATGTATGTATCAATCAATGTCTGAGGGGCGTGTATCATCGTGCCGTATATGTTCTAAGTAAGCTTTGAGGTATTGCGAAGTATACATTAAATCCTTCTCAACCCGTATTAAGGGTCAGTACTTGGGCAAACAAACACTACCGAGCTCTGTTCGGGCAAAGGCTCACCTTTTCGGCTTCTTATGCCAACAAATGGGGAGCACATTTATCTAATGATACATGGAGGGGCAACATATGTGAGTGCTAGTATATGTGGATAACACCTGTCGACTATGTGTGCCATTAACTGGAGGTTGCAGAGACGAGGGTAAGACACATATATTAAAATACATTCACATACAATTTGGGTATGGTTGACGTCTTTTCCGGTTGGATGTTTCTGGTTAAAGGGGGAAACAGATAAAAATGGTGAAAGAAACAGGCCATGAAATTCATTTGCAATCCTTATCATAACACTGTTTCTACAGATGGGTCATAAATCAAATCTGCTGCTGTAACAACGCCCTCGCTCCTCAGACTCATCAAATTTGTGCCATGCTTGCGCCGCATTAGAATTCGAACACACCTAAATATCAAACCAATAATTATGACGACACCTAGAATACAAATGAGAAACTTTACCACACTCATAATAACATTCTGTGCCCACTCTCCTAAGCCTGAGAACCATTTGCGTGGGTTTAACCATGAGACCCAGCCAGTCAGTTCAGTACCCACAGCCGTCAAGGTAAGGTTGTGTTTCCTCCTGAACTCCCACTTCAACTGTAAGATCTCATCCATCTTTTGATTGATGATCTTGTGGGGTCGTCAGTGCTGTTTGTAATATACGTACCGCACTTCACGCCATATTGAGTTGCCAGGGTAACACAGTACCCACCTGTCACAGCTGTAACGTAATTAAGGACCATCCTGTGCTGGATCAACTCCTTCTTGTAGGCTTGTAACTTCCTTCCTGTATACCTGAAGTTGTCATCATACATCTCGGTGATATTATCTATCAAGTTCGCTATCACATGGATGTACCTATAATTTATAGTTTCTCTGGCAGTACGGGTGATATCTAATGCGAGTAGGAACTGAATCCCGGTGGATCCGTGAATCAAATCAGAGGCTGCGTGCTCTGTTCTATCTATAAAGTGTCTCTTGATGATGTGTTCATAATGGGTATGAGTATAAGGGGTCTGAGTGTTGCGGTGAACGTCTTTCATTTTGTCGTGGGTTATGATCATGACCTCTGGTAGTACTCTCCCAATATAAGACAATCACTCTGAGCTCGGAGTAAGCCACTTGTACGCTTTCCTCCCACATATGAAATAGGCGTCATCTGGGAGAACATAGGGGACAAAATGTAACAACACCATATTGCAAATCTTCCATGTAAAGAAACCAATCCCTAGTTCTCTCATTTTTTCAGTACAAGTATCGGGCTGGATGACATGGGCACAATACCCCTGCGATACCTTTCCAACCCACATGGTTTTGCTTCCACGTGTAAACCGGTAACGAAAATGCTTCCCACTGTTGGCTATCTTGCGTACAAGTTCAGAGTCGATAGGTATCCTATCAGCTCTGTGTGAAAAGGTCATTGTCTGGTTATTCCATGTCACTTCCCAATTTCCTGGTTTTCAGAAATTGGAAACATTAAAACACAACAGTGACCTATCTACATGATACTGGTAGAGCTTCAAGCTATGGGGCCTAGATATATTGAATATCTTGTCCACCGGTCTCCCACCCCGTAATTCGAGTACCTCATCTATCATTAAAGGGTATGGCACTAGTCCTGACTTACTCTGTCCTTGAGGTACCTGTGAGCACACCAAGCATTCTGTCTGGTTTAAGACCTTACCCACTAATGAGTGGTAATCACTCAACGGATGTCGGTCCATGTCGATATTAATGTTGGACTGACATCTCTGGATGCACTCATCTTCGACTATATTCTTGCAATTCCTACAAAAACAATATTCATCAGACAATAACCCCTCACATTGCCTACGAGCTCCGTGACTACCAGAGCGCTTACTGATACCAGCCTTTACTAGAGTGATGTGCTGCTCCTTAGATCCTACAAATCCGTACTCGCCATCAGAACCCATTCCAGATCCTTGCTCGACGTCTCTGGGACCCTCACCAAAACAGATTGTCCTGAACAAAAACAGAATTACCAGAAAACCCGAAACGCAGTATCTTGAGGTAGATCCAGTTCGTTAGGGAAAAAGAAGGAAAATAAGAAGGGGGGAAAGGAAAAATGCGGTGGGAGGTGAAAAAAGAAAAATGGTACGACAACCATCTTTGATCTTGTTGTTCTCCGCGCTCAGGTGCCGTTTCAACAGTCCTGCCTCTCAGCTTTCCCGGAAACAAACACTCTAGTGATACGAGGTTCTCTTCACCTTGCTTTTTGTCACGAGTTTTCTCCGGGTCAGCGACCTTCTTGCAGTGGGACGAGTGGACCCAAGTCTCTCTTTCGGCGACGTTTAGTGCTGTCGTGCTGGTTAACAAGACTTGGTACGGTCCTTCCCACCTGTCTATGAGGCAACCTGAGCGTAAAAATTTTTGAATCATCACATAATCCCCAGGCTCAATGTCATGACAATTACTGTTCGGTAGGTCAGGAATCACCAGCTTTAGATTTCTTTGTTGATTTCTCAGCTGCTGGCTCATCCTAACCAAATATTTCACAGTTATTTCGTTATTGCATTTCAAATCATCCAGGGGGGCTATCATTACATGGGGTTGTCGACCAAAAAGAATTTCAAAGGGTGATAAGTTAAGCAGTGACTTGGGAGTGGTTCTGAAGCTGTACAACACCAATGGTAAGGCCTCTGGCCACAACAATCCAGTTTCAGCCATCACTTTGCTCAGCTTGTTCTTAATAGTGCTGTTCATTCTCTCTACCTTCGCACTCGCCTGTGGTCGGTACGGAATGTGCAGCTTGCTATTAATACCCATCAGTTTGCACATGACCTGAAAGACTTCACATGTAAAATGGGTACCCCTATCACTTTCAATCATTCTAGGGATACCATATCTACACACAAATTCCTGCATGATTTTCTTTGCAGTGAACACAGCAGTATTTGTGGCAGCGGGGAATGCTTCTACCAAGTTGGAAAACACATCAGTGCATACTAACACATATTTCAAATTCCTACAGGGTGGTAACTGTATGAAGTCGATTTGTATTACCTGAAAAGGTTCGTCTGTAGGAGGGATATGGGACAGCTCCGTTGGTATTGCCTTACCAATATTCTTCCTCAAGCAAGTAAAACATGTCATTGCTTTCTTACCTGCATGAGAAGAGAACCCTGGCACACTCCAGTAGGCTCTTACCAACTTGCACATACCTCCTTGCCCAGATGAGTCAGACCGTGTGCCGCCTCAGCTAGACTTGGAAAAAATGCACTGGGGGCCACTGGTTTACCGTGTCCATCTGTCTAAAGTCCTGAGGACTTCTGACCATATCCCTTCGCCTTCCAGTCTGCCTTTTCCTGTAGGGAACACAAATTTTGCAATTCAATTAACTGTTGCATGTTAACTGTTTCAAATGTCATCAGTGATGTGATGTTAGTTCTTATGGTAGTGTTTGCTGCTGATTTAGCAGCATCGTCTGCCCGGCTGTTACCAAGTGAGATTGGGTCTTGGTTGTAAGTATGTGCTTTACACGTAATAACAGCCACTCTGTCCGGTTCCTGTATTGCTGTCAGGAGCCTTTTGATGTGGGACGCATGCGCTACAGGTGTGCCAGCTGCCGTCATGAAATTTCGGAGGCGCCACAGGGCCCCAAAATCATGCACCACTCCAAAGATGTACCTAGAGTCCGTGTATATATTAGCTGACTTACCTTTGGCCAACTCACATGCTCTGGTCAGGGCGACCAGCTCAGTGACTTGTGCTGAGTGTGGTGGGCCAAGGGGTTCAGCTTCTATGATACCTTTGTCATCTACAACTGCATATCCGGTGCACAGGTCTCCCGATTCCGTCTGTCTGTGGCAACTACCGTCAGTGTAGAAGGTAAAGTCTACTCCTTCCAGTGGGTTGTCACTGATGTCAGGTCTCGCAGTGAAAGTTTGGTTCAGGTATTCCATACAATCATGCGTATCAGTATCTGCACTAAATCCTCCTTCACCATCGTTCTCATCCTCCACCCTTTGTGCCTGTCCAGGCACACTTGGCAAGTAAGTTGCAAGATTTAGTGAGCTGCATCTCTTAATGGTGATGTTTACAGGGGCCTTCAGTGATAATTTCCACTTTGTTAACTGAGCAGATGAGACATGTCTGGTTTGGGTGGAGTTCAGCAATGCTGATACTGCATGAGGTGTATGAATGGTCAAGTCATGTCCTAACACTATGTCCTCGCTTTTACTTACCAGCAAAGCTATCGCTGCAACACTTCGCAAGCAAGTGGGGAGAGACCATGCTACAGTGTCCAACTGTGCACTGTAGTAGGCTACCGGTCTGCTGGCATCACCATGTTTCTGTGTTAAGGCTACTGCCGCGCACCCAGCATTTTCAGTACCGTACAATTCGAAGGGTTTCTCATAATCTGCAATACCTAATGCAGGTGCTTGTGATAAACACTGTTTTAGTCTCTCAAACGCCAGTTCGGACTCATCTGTGTGAGAGACCCGATCCGGTTTGTTCGAAGAAACCATTTCTTGCAAAGGTAGTGCCAGTATAGAGAACACTGGAATCCAGTTCCGACAGTACCCACACATTCCGAGGAAAGTGCGGATCTGTTGCTGAGTTTGCGGCAGAGTCATGTCGCAAATCGCCTATATTCTATCAGTAGTCAGGTGTCTAAGTACTTGCGTCAAGCAGTGTCCCAAGTATTTAACAATAGTCCGGCACAACTGTAGCTTATCCCTTGAAACCTTGTGTCCTGTCTGGGAAAGATGAAACAGAAGCTGTTTAGTATCTGCCAAGGACGACTCGAGTGAGTCAGAACACAACAACAAGTCATCAACATATTGTATTAGTACTGATCCACTCTCAGGTTGAAAGGATTGCAAACAGTCATGCAAGGCCTGGGAGAAAATACTCGGGCTGTCAATGAAACCTTGGGGGAGACAAGTCCAGGTGTACTGTACTCCCCTGTATCTACAAGAAAAGGTAATGGTATACCAGCTACATCAACCGTGACCTCAGGTTCCATACCAAGGCTAGCAATCAACTTCACTGGCTGCAGACTACAGGTGTGGCCCAACCCCTATTGTGTAGTAGGACCCTCCCGCAGCGCGTTGGCAGCTACAATAAGTGAGGGGGGTAGCTGTGGGTTTTCGGAGGCCTGCCAGTCTCTCCTGGGTGGGTACCTACTTGTTTCCCCTGTATGTGGCTCGTAATCTCTTCTATGTGGTCCCTGATCCCAATTATGTGAATTGTAGTGTGGTTCGTATTCAGGTCTAGGGGGTCTGTATATGTTGTGTCCCTTTACTCTTACAATCCCTTGCAAAATGTCCTGCCTTCTTGCAATAGTAGCATACTATTGACTGTGACTTACCATCAGGGGTCTGGGGTTTTGGCTGGTAGGGCTTTCCTGTAAGTGCCTGTATACTTACCATCATCAGCTTATCCCCTTGCGACTCCCTGTGTTTACTGATGTTACGATTGTCCTCGGTAGTGGACTCTCTCAACGCAGCCACTGAGATACCTCTCCAATTAGGTAGAGAGGTTTGCACTCTTGTCCTATGTGCCTCCTTTAATCCGTCCATTAACTCAGAGACAGCTACCTTCCTGTGGTGTGCATTCTCCTTAATATCCTCGATCCCAGTGTATTTAGCTATTTCCTGCAGTGCTCTATGGTAATATTTGGATGCCATTTTACCTTCCTTTTGTCTTATGGTGAAGATTTTGTTCCATTTAACAACAGTAGGGAAATACACTCCTAATTGCAGGTTGATTTGCCGTACATTCTCCTGATTGTACTCATCAGTGAGAGGTACCTCTGCATCTAATTTACAATCTGTTATTAATTTTGGGATGTCAATATTTGAGGGTAAACACACCCATAGCACTGTTCGCCAATCCTTATATGTGGGCTCATGGGCGTTACCTAATTCTTTAACGAATTTCTGGCATCCGACTAGATCTTTTCTGGTATCGGGGAATTCTGACATAATTGACCTTAACTCTGCTCGGGACGCTTTTAAAAGCTGCAGGTTCTGCAGCGAAACGCGTCCGTTTTTATTCCAGATCACCTTGTCTATTGGAAGCTGCATGGGCTACATCCGGACCTTTAGTGGACTTTGACTACAATTCACAGATGACTGGGCAAACAACTCATGCCTACCGGTGACATCATATTTTCAACTCAGCATTGCGGATTCCGCAATCTGGTGAGGACTTAGGATCCCAGAGATTCCACCCATATAAAGGGACGCTATCCAGAGGACACCTTCCCTCCAGCGGCAACCATTGTGGTAACTATCACCATCAGGACTGTGCCACCAGTTCTACTGTTTGTTCTGATATCATTCATCTGAAGTCCACACTAATTAAGGAACAGACACTCACTTCAGTAGCCCCTTGGTGATCCTGGTTATTGATTTTAATATCCATTTTTAATTCATTGTACTAGCATTGTTGTGTATTCTTATTTTCATATACCATTAAATATTTTGGTACCTTTCCATTTTCAGTCCATTCATCTCCATATGTTCCAACCGATTTGGATTGCTCTGTGTAATTTATATTTGAATTGTTGATTGTAGCGTTGCTATTTTGTTTGTTATAGAAAATATGACTCCCCTTGGTTGGCTACCTTACTCCAGAGGTACTACAGTTTAAACAAACTATTGAATTAATCTGCTTTTGAAATCGGATAGTTATGTGCTATTTGTATTAAAGTATATTACCCCGCTTTTTACTTGAACAACTATCGTGTGATTTGTACTTAGCACCCGCAATCCTACGCAACCTTGCGTAAACACGCAACCGAGCATGCCTTTACGCCACGTGTGCGAACCTGCGCGCTCCTGTACTTTGTCCGTACCACGTGTACAAACTTGCGTCCGCAATAAAACCACACAATCTCTATAAATGTGAGCAATACAATCTATTATCGCTCACTAACACAACCCACAATTGTTCTGTATAAACCTTTATGACCAGGCCAGAACTGCGTTTTGTGTTTGATAATTAACACCCTTAATACACTTATTTCAAATATATCTATATAGCAAACAAATGTATCCGATTTCACACAGATCTATAATGACTAACAACCTATGGCAACAATATGTGAGAGAGTATGCAAAGTATCGGTACGCTTTGTGTACAATTTTGGCGCCAAAAATTTTACACCAATTTTTTTTAAATAGCTTTTTTCCTGTTTCCTCCGGGTTCTATCAGCACCTCTGTAGACTAGACAGAGCAAACGCGATCTAACAGCACAAACAGAGGATATTAAAACATCCAAGCAACCAGGGAAAGGTTTTACTTAAAGATGCGTTTCCACCCTTTGCTGATAGATCAGAGTCTGCTATGGTCTGCAAGTATACAAGTATGTGAAAAACCGGATCGAGCCACCAATTGTTAAGGCTGATTAACTTACAGGACTAAAAAGCAATACCTTTTATATTAAAATACAAGCCGCTGCGGCTGCTGTATGTAATCCTTAACCTATGTACTTTTTACTCAGTTAGCGTACAGAGGCCCGTACCACGTACGCACTTTGCGTACACATGCCACAACGGACGGACGAATTACACGCTGTGCATACACACACACCGACACATTGCAAGCACTATGCAGCTACACGTGTGGCTGAAAATACACTTATAACCTTAGCAGGAAAGAGACACGACACCAATTGTATTTAAAATGCTGGGATCCAACCCAACAAGATATATTTGCTAAAAGGGGGTTTCAACAATAATACAATCACAATATGAGAAAAGGCTACAATCAATGGTACATATGTTTGATTCGCCAGTGCCACACGGTCCCGGTGCTCAGTCAATCAAGCAAGATGACCTTCAGAGAGAGTAAATGACCAGCTAGGCAGCTTGGCTTTTATACATTTGGCCAACACATAATACAATATAAACTGTAATCCATTCTCCTATAGGTCAAAGGGCTGGTCATAGGTTGGTTTGAATAGATGGGCGATGCCTGGTACAGGTGCATTTGCAGTTGGTCTCCACTGGGTTCCCGACAAATATCAGAGTACAGTAAATAAAGTATAATATTTATATCCTGTTCCTGCGCATATATATGGACAGGAGCATGCTATCTTCTGCAAACTGCTACCGGAATGTTGTCCTTAAAATACCCTACAGTTGGATACCAAACACCACCTCCTAACCTAATGCTGTCCCCTCATATCCTGTAAAGGCGAATCCCTTTATTGTTTTTCCTTTTAAGCAAGTATAACTCGCTGGTGTGGTGCATGTGGGCTATGTGTGAATTGTGCACTATGTGGATTAAATATGAAATATGTCTTTGTGACTTTTCCGTGCGATTACAAATGCTACCGTAATTACCACATGCTAATACGTAGGGCCGCGTGAGCGGTCATACTCAACTTGCGAATATGCGCACGCATGGCAGAACAAGTACGCGCATGGAGGCCATCTGTGTGGTGTTTGTACGTGATGTGTGTACTGCAATATTTTCCGACTTCTACATCATGCTGTATACAAGATATATAGATGACCTTTTTTTGATTTGGACAGGCTCAGAGTTGGAACTGTTACAGTTAATCACACAGATTAACTCTCTTAATCATCCTGTGAAATTTACTTTTCAATATAGCTACACAAAGATCAATTACTTAGATGTTATGGTCAAAATTAAGGATAACATCATATCTACTGAAAATTTTCATAAGAATACATACCGAAACACCCTGCTACATCATAGTAGCTGCCATCCGCCTGCATTGAAAGAAGCACTACCGAAATCGCAGATGCTTAGGTCCGCTAGGATCACTAGTGATGTCCATATGTAAGAGCCAGCCTTAGATTTTGTTACTGATAAATTTGCCAAGCGGGGATGTCCTTCTGCCTTACTTGAAGAATCTAAACAACAGGTGTTAAAAACTCCAAGAAACACTCTCTTAGCATCAGATCAGGCAGAAAAAAGCCAAGATAAAATTCCGTTTATCTCTAAGAGTTTACACTGGCCAGCCAAGTTTTGCCATGTGCCACTAAAGCACTGTGGCCAATTGTGACAGGTGACAATGAACTACCGGTTTTTAAGAACAAGAGTATTATGCCTTGCTATAAGAGGGGTAGGAATTTATGGGATTTGTTGGTTAAAACCAACATCACGTATACTCCCCCCAATTCTAGTACTCCACTCTTTGTACAAAAAAAGAAGCCGGGTTGTTATAAGTGTGTGTCTTGTACGACATGCAACTTTATGGAACCCGGGTCTTATTTCAAGCATCCGCATACAGGTTGCAAATTTAAAATAAACTATGTCTTGAGCTGTATAATGCAATATGTGATCTACATCATAATATGCCCGTGTGGGCTGTATTATGTTGGCCAAACTACCCGTCCTTTTAGAGAGCACATGGCTTTGCACCGTTCCGCTATTAAAGCGGCTTTAGAGAACAAAGATTGTGAGCAACCGGTCGCACGTCACTTTAAGGAGGCTCAACATAATTTAACCTCCTTGCGATACAAAATCGTGGCTCACATCCCTATAGATATTCGAGGGGGAGATCGCAAAATGCGGCTTAGCTAGTGTGAGTTTAAATGGATCCATGTTTTAGATACTATTTCCCCTAAGGGGTTAAATGAAAAAATAGCATGGAATATATTCCTGTAAAGTTTATCTATAGAAGTTGAGATGTAGTACCCCTGTAATAATAGGCTGACTTAAAATATTCCATCAATCAGTGACGTTAAAAGCAGAATTGGATTTAATTATTATTACCTGTGATAAGGAGAGGTATATACTCTATTATTGCATTATACTAGTATATATCTTTTACATTTAGCAAAGCCGCTGATATATCTTTTTAATCCGCTTTTTTAATAATTTTTATGCATGCAGTATTTGTAGGCACTTTATATATGCACATTAAGCACTGTTTTATTATTGTTATTGGTTTTGTGATCTGTGTGCAGCTGAAGTGAGCGGCTGCAGCACTGTCGCCCTGGCAACTGGAGAGGACGAGCTTTGCCAGAACGCGTCCTTAGAGACCGACGGTCCGGAAGTGTGTCAGTATGGTAACACCTCCTACCAGCGACCGGGCGGGAGCAGCGGGCGTCTGTGCACGGAGCTGCACACAGCATATAAAGGTATGACTTGTAAGCATGTTGTGTTATGTTTCATCCTGTGCACTATTTGTTGCACGTCCTGAAGAAAAAGCCTGCGGGCTTTGAAACATTGATGACGCACCTGACTAATATGTTGAACTTGTGAATACACAATTTTTGGATCTAACTGGGAGTGCCGCCTCATCCTTACTTGTAAAGACATTGGTAACTAATAGTGATGTGCACTGGACATGTTTTGGGTTTTGTGTTTTGGTTTTGGATTCGGTTCCGCACCCGTGTTTTGGATTCGGACGCGTTTTGCCAAAACCTCCCTGAAAAATGTTTGTCGGATTCGGGTGTGTTTTGGATTCGGTTGTTTTTAAAAAAAAAAAACTCAAAAACAGCTTAAATCATAGAATTTGGGGGTAATTTTGATCCTATAGTATTATTAACCTCAATAACCATAATTTCCACTCATTTCCAGTCTATTCTGAACACCTCACACCTCACAATATTATTTTTAGTCCTAAAATTTGCACCAAGGTCGCTGGATGACTAAGCTAAGCGACCCAAGTGGCCGACACAAACACCTGGCCCATCTAGGAGTGACACTGCAGTGTCAGACAGGATGGCAGATTAAAAAAATTGTCCCCAAACAGCACATGATACAAAGAAAAAAAGAGGCATAATTAGGTAGCTGTGTGACTAAGCTAAGCGACCCAAGTGGCCGACACAATCACCTGGCCCATCTAGGATTGGCACTACAGTGTCAGACAGGATGGCACTTCAAAAAATAGTCCCCAAACAGCACATGATGCAAAGAAAAAAAGAGGTGCACCAAGGTCACTGGATGGCTAAGCTAAGCGACCCAAGTGGCCGACACAAACACCTGGCCCATCTAGGAGTGGCACTGCAGTGTCAGACAGGATGGCACTTCAAAAAATAGCCCCCAAACAGCAGATGATGCAATGAAAAAAAGAGATGCACCAAGGTCGCTGGATGGCTTAGCTAAGCGACCCAAGTGGCTGACACAAACACCTGACCCATCTAGGAGTGGCACTGCAGTTTTCTAGCGAGAGGATGAGTGCTTCCATCCTCATGTGAAGCTGAACCACTAGCCATGAACATAGGCCAGGCCCTCAGCCGTTCCTTGCCACTCCGTGTCGTAAATGGCACATTGGCAAGTTTACGCTTCTCCTCAGACGATTTTGATTAAGATTTTTGGGTCATTTTACTGAACTTTATTTTTTTGGATTTTACATGCTCTCTACTACGACATTGGTCATCGGCCTTGGCAGACGACGTTGATGGCATTTCATCGTCTCGGCCATGACTAGTGGCAGCAGCTTTAGCACGAGGTAGAAGTGGATCTTAATCTTTCCCTATTTTACCCTCCACATTTTTGTTCTCCATTTTTTAATGTGTGGAATTATATGCCAGTAATACATCAATAGCAATGGCCTACTACTATATATACTGCGCACAAAAACTTAAATGCACCACAGGTATGGATGGATAGTATACTTGACGACACAGAGGTAGGTAGAGCAGTGGCCTACTGTACCGTACTGCTATATATTATATACTGGTGGTCAGCAAAATTATGCACTGTACTCCTACTATATATACTGCGCACAACTTAAATGCACCACAGGTATGGATGGATAGTATACTTGACAACACAGAGGTAGGTAGAGCAGTGGCCTACTGTACCGTACTGCTATATATTATAAACTGGTGGTCAGCAAAATTATGCACTCTACTCCTACTATATACTACAATATAGCACAGATATAGAGTTTTTTTCAGGCAGAGAACGTATAATACTGGTGGTCACTGGTCACTGGTCAGCAAAACTCTGCACTGTACTCCTCCTATATAATACTGGTGGTCCCCAGTCCCCACAATAAAGCACACTGAGCACAGATATTTGCAGCACACTGAGCACAGATATGGAGAGTTTTTCAGGCAGAGAACGTACATATTTGCAGCACACTGAGCACAGATATTTGCAGCAAACGGAGCACAGATATTTGCAGCACACTGAACACAGAAACTGAGAGAACGCCAGCCATGTCCTCTCACTATCATCTCCAATGCATGAGTGAAAAATGGCGGCGACACGCGGCTCCTTATATAGAATACGAATCTCACGAGAATCCGACAGCGGGATGATGACGTTCGGGCGCGCTCGGGTTAACCGAGCAATACGGGAGGATCCGAGTATGCCTCGGACCCGTGTAAAATGGGTGAAGTTCGGGGGTGTTCAGATTCTGAGGAACCGAACCCGCTCATCACTAGTAACTATATATATATATTATATTATATATAATAGATTCCAATATTGGATACCTATGCAGGCCGACCTATAGGACAACTGCTGGAAAATTAAAGGGATATTTTTATCCTAAGTTTACAAGTGGATCCCTTCTGTTGGACTTCACTGATACTTTGAAAAACTGAGGAAATGCCAACCCAATGAGCCAAGAAAAATGAATGAAATATATATCTACATGCTGGAGAAGAATATAATTCATTAGGTGGCCTATAATAAGGAATCCCAATAAATGCTATCATATTCTGGGAATAATTTTCTTCAAGTTTTTTCAACTTGGTAATAAATATTTTTCAGTACAACTTTGGTTCAATTAGAACTTCATACCTTTTGAATACTACAGTTATTCCAATATAAACAGAGAGCTGTTATTTAGAAAACACCCCTGAAGAAGTCGATATAGACGAAACGCGTTGGGTGAAAGCTCATTATATCGTTGTTTTTTTTTCTTATACAAATAATGTTGAAATATACAATTGTATCTCCAATGTAAAAGAAAAGGAAAAGTTTTATGATAAGTTTTAAATCAAAATCTTTTAATAAAGAGATATATGTGATTCTAATATGGGTGTATAAATGTGTAAGGTCATCCTCTCTTTATATAACATCCACCAACAGTCATCTAATTATATCAGATTATAGAATAAGAGCGCTCCATAGAGATATTTCTTCTTTTATCTATTTTTGATCCTTACTGACAAAGGATTCTCTCTGTGTTGAAGCTTGCTTTCCCGTTTGGAAATATAATAGTATTTATGTTAGTAAACTCAGACACTAACTGACATAAAGTAATTAGACATTTCAGTAGTGTATAATAAGAGCGCACTAAGGGAACATACTAATATATATATATATATATATATATATATATATATATATATATATATATATATATATAATACAGTGCCAGATTAAGGTCCACATGGACCTAGACCTGAAATTTACTAAAGGCCTATTGTGTGCTACTGCAGGGTGTGTGACTAGTGATGTGGGAGGGCATGACTAATGGTGTGGGGGTGTGGCCTGTGTCATGGGCCATGGCGAGTGCCTTACTTCCATCACCTCAATTCCCCTTTTACTTAACTTTATAGGTGTTCATGTGCCACCGGGGAGTGTTATGGTTAGGCTACGGTGGAAGGAGGATTAGGTTTAGTATACAGGTGGGGAGGGTTATGGGGCCATTGGGGTTAGGTCAGTATACTTACCTTCCCCTGTCAGGTCAGGATAGGTCAGTATACTTACCTTCCCCTATCAAGTTAGTATAGGTCAGTATACTTACCTTTCTCTGACAGAATTCAGACTTATGGGATGCCTCCAGCGCCCCAACCGTCCGCATATTCTACCCAACCCCTCAGAGTTAGGTGCTGATCTGAGTCACAAACTGTTAAAATAATATGCAGCACAGGAGAGCGTACCCCTTAACCACACATACACGGCAAAGCCTGAAAAAATTAATTGGATAATAAGCCTTTTATTTGGAGTTATTATAATAATATGCAGCACAGGAGAGCATTGCCCTACAAACCCTGTAAATACCATTAAAAGCCATAAGGTATTTGGCAGGTGCACATTAAGGGGCCAATTCAGTAAGGATAGCAAATTCTGCTTATCAGCAGAATATGCTATCCTTTTGCATGCATGCTGGAGTCCGCTCAGTGCTGGATAAGGCCGCCCAGCATGCTGAACGGCGTCTCCCCACCTGCTACAAGCAGAAATTGCGATCGCCTCGCAATTTCTGCTTATCAGCAGAAACTAAGGTTGACACCTACCGGCGCAGCTTAGCTGCGGCCCAGGAGTCCCAGCACCATCTTACCTGTTGCGGCGGCTGCATGTGACGTCACGCAGCCGCCGTGACCGCGCCACCAACATGCCCCCGTTCGCGCTGCACAGCCCACCATTTGGGTTGCCATGCCCCCACAACGCTCCATGTCCTCCCAGAAAACGGAGCGATACTGCCCCCCTCCCGCCCCGCGACCGCCTCTGCCTGATTGACAGGCAGTGGTAACCACATTTTCTGCGGGCACTCCACCTGCAGAAAATGCAAATACATGCGCATTAGGGCCCATGGCACCTTAGCAAAAATTCCAACTGGATCGCGATTTGCGATCCGACCTGAATTAGCCCCTAAACCAAGTATGTATATTTTCAATTATATTGTGTGTGAAACAGTTGCCCGGTTTTTTAGTAGTTGCATTTGGGAGTAATTGCTAATGCCAGTAAAAGCCCTTTCCCTGGTGTGCACATGTGCTTCAGCAACAAACTTGTAACACTCCTATATAACTCCCATAACATGGAAAATATACGCAGGGGCATAAGCAGAACTTTCAATAGTTCAATTAGATCAGGCATGGTACCGAAGAATTGGCGTATAGCTGAGGTAGTGCCATTATTTAAAAAGGGATCCAAATATCTTCTGGGAAACTACAGACCAGTCAGTTTAACATCTATAGTGGGGAAAATATTGGAAGGAATTCTAAGGGACAACATACAGGAGTATCTAAAGTCCACTAGGATTATTAGCAAGAACCAGCATGGGTTTGTGAGGGACAGGTCATGTCAGACTAACTTAATTAGCTTCTACAAGGAAGTGAGCACTAATCTTGATCAAGGAAAAGCAGTGGATGTGGTCTTCCTAGATTTTGCAAAAGCCTTCAATACAGTTCCTCACAGGAGACTGATGATCAAATTAAAGGAGATTGGCATAGGAAAAACAATTTGCACATGGATAAGCAGCTGGTTGGATAGCAGGGTACAGCGAGTAGTGGTCAACGGGAAGTCCTCAACCTGGTCCCCAGTAGTCAGCGGAATACCACAAGGGTCCGTACTCGGACCACTACTGTTCAACATATTTATCAATGACCTATATTGTGTGTGAAACAGTTGCCCGGTTTTTTAGTAGTTGCATTTGGGAGTAATTGCTAATGCCAGTAAAAGCCCTTTCCCTGGTGTGCACATGTGCTTCAGCAACAAACTTGTAACACTCCTATATAACTCCCATAACATGGAAAATATACGCAGGGGCATAAGCAGAATTTTCAATAGTTCAATTAGATCAGGCATGGTACCGAAGAATTGGCGTATAGCTGAGGTAGTGCCATTAAGCATAAGCAGAACTTTGTGGGCACCACAGTAACATTTTGCAGGGGCCCCTGCCATAATGCTTCTAAAGAGACACTTCTCCACAGCAGTTGTTATGTTATGTCCCATAGTACTGCCCTAGTTTATTTTAGGAACCAACATAGTTCCCTAGTTAACATGATGTCACATGTAGGGCTGCCAGTACACATTATGCCACACAGTAACCGCAATTTCCATTATGACATACCGTGTCCCCAGTTCATATTATGCCACCTATAGTGCCCCCTGTTTATAGTAGCATAGTATTTGAGGTTGAATAGAGGCAAATTGCCCATCGAGTTCAACCTGTTTTAAGTTGTGATGATTCTACATACTAGCTAAACAATGTTTTATGACTAGTTAGCTACTATAACTCATGTTACCCCCGGATTAACCACGTTGATATTTTAAGTATTATTTATCCATTCCTTTTTTAAATCCAATTACAGAGTCCGCCATTACCACCTTCCCTGGCAGGGAATTCCACATCCTGAATGCCCTAACAGTGAAGAACCCTTTACCAACCTGTTTTAAGTTGTGATGATTCTACATACTAGCTAAACAATGTTTTATGACTAGTTAGCTACTATAACTCATGTTACCCCCGGATTAACCACGTTGATATTTTAAGTATTATTTATCCATTCCTTTTTTAAATCCAATTACAGAGTCCGCCATTACCACCTTCCCTGGCAGGGAATTCCACATCCTGATTGCCCTAACAGTGAAGAACCCTTTCCTCTGTTGCGTTCGGAACTTTCTCTCCTCCAGTCGCAGCAAGTGCCCACGTGTCCTAAACTGTGTTCTTTTAATAAATAATTCCTCTGATAACTCTTTGTGATGTCCCTTTACATATTTGAAGATATTAATAATATCTCCTCTTAGGTGCCTCTTTTCTAGTGTATACATATTCAGCCTAGTAAGTCTTTCCTTATAGTCCAGTCCTTCTAGGCCTTTAATCAATTTAGTAGCTCGCCTTTGAACACTTTCGAGTTCACTGATGTCTTTTTTATACAATGGTGCCCAAAACCGAACACAATATTCCAGGTGCGGACGTACCAATGCCTTATACAGCGGCATGATTACATCAGAGTCCCTTGTCTCAATTCCCCTTTTTATGCACGCTAGCACCTTTCTTGCCTTCTTTACTGCGTTTTGACATTGTGTATGGTTATTAAGCCTATTATCAATGAATACACCCAAATCTTTTTCCAACTCTGTTTCCCCTAGGCGTTCCCCATTTAATATGTAGGATGCATGTTTGTTTTTAGTCCCAAAATGCATAACCTTGCATTTGTCTGTATTGAACCTCATTTTCCATTTAGACGCCCAGAGTTCAAGTTTAGATAGATCATTCTGCAAGGACTCCACATCCAATTCTGAATTAATTACCTTACACAGTTTAGTATCATTTGCAAAGATTGACACTGTGCTTTCCAGGCCTATGTCTAGGTCATTGATAAATATGTTGAACAGTAGTGGTCCGAGTACGGACCCTTGTGGTATTCCGCTGACTACTGGGGACCAGGTTGAGGACTTCCCGTTGACCACTACTCGCTGTACCCTGCTATCCAACCAGCTGCTTATCCATGTGCAAATTGTTTTTCCTATGCCAATCTCCTTTAATTTGATCATCAGTCTCCTGTGAGGAACTGTATTGAAGGCTTTTGCAAAATCTAGGAAGACCACATCCACTGCTTTTCCTTGATCAAGATTAGTGCTCACTTCCTTGTAGAAGCTAATTAAGTTAGTCTGACATGACCTGTCCCTCACAAACCCATGCTGGTTCTTGCTAATAATCCTAGTGGACTTTAGATACTCCTGTATGTTGTCCCTTAGAATTCCTTCCAATATTTTCCCCACTATAGATGTTAAACTGACTGGTCTGTAGTTTCCCAGAAGATATTTGGATCCCTTTTTAAATAATGGCACTACCTCAGCTATACGCCAATTCTTCGGTACCATGCCTGATCTAATTGAACTATTGAAAATCAAGTATAGGGTTCGTGCTAGTTGTGAACTAAGCTCCATAAGAACCCTTGGGTGAAGTCCATCAGGACCAGGTGATTTATTAATCATAATTTTGCTTAGTCTCTCCCGGACTACTTCTTCGCTTAAACAAGTATCTAACCATGAATCATTACTGTCACAATTGTTATGCTCTATTCCCACCATCAGTTCTTCACTGGTGAATACTGATGAAAAGAATTTGTTCAGTATTTCCGCTTTTATTTCGTCATCATTTATCTATTCTCCTAATTCATCTTTTAATGGACCTATATTCTCCTTTTTTAACCTTTTATCGTTTATGTATTTAAAAAACTTTTTAGGATTGGTTTTACTCTCTATAGCGATTTGCTTTTCATTTTCCATTTTAGCTGCTCTTATTGCTTTTTTGCATTTCTTATTACACTCCTTGCAATACTTGAAAGACTCCTCCTTTCCATTAGATTTAAATGCTTTGAAAGCTCGCTTTTTTATCCATTTCTGCCTTAACCTTCTTGTTAAGCCACATCGGTTTGAGTTTAATACTTCTGCGTTTACTGCCCATGGGAATAAATTTATGAATATTGCTATCCAGCAACCCTTTTAAAACATCCCACATTTACGAAGTGTTCTTGTTATTAAACAGAACCTCCCACTCTATGTCGTTAAGTGCACATCTCAGCATACTGAAATTAGCCTTCCTAAAGTTAAAAGTTTTGGTGGAACCCCTGTAGCTATGTTTCCTGAAACTGATGTCGAATGTGATCATATAGTGATCACTGTTACCAAAAGTGTCCCCAACTTTAGTGTTTGATATAATGTCCACATTATTAGTAATTACTAGATCCAGGGTAGTTTTACCCCTAGTTGGGTCCTCGACTAATTGAGACAAGTAGTGATCCCTAAACATATTTAAGAACCTGCTGCCCCTCGCTTTAGCACATGAATCGTTACTCCAGTTTATATCCGGGTAATTAAAATCCCCAATCACAAGGATGTCCCCCAATCCCGCAACCATTTTGATTTGCTGCAATAGTTGTTCTAACTCATGTATGCTAATATCCGGCTGGTTGTAGCACGTGCCGATGACTAGTTTTTTTGCATCAATTCCCCCACTTGAGATTTCTACCCATAGTGACTCCAAATTATCGCCAGTCTCCTCATAGATTACCTCCTTTAGGTATGGTTTAAGTGATGGTTTAATATAAAGACATACACCTCCTCCTCTTTTGTTAGCCTTGTCCCTCCTAAAAAGAGAATACCCCTCCAAGTTAGCAACCCAGTCGTGAGAGTCGTCCCACCATGTTTCCGTAATACTTATAATGTCATACTCAGCCTTTGATGCTAACAATTCCAATTCCCCCATTTTACCTGCTAGACTTCTTGCGTTTGTAAGCATACATTTAAGTTTATCGGTTCCTTTATTTGTTTGTTTTCCTAAAGATTTCCCATCCTGATTAACTATTGCATCCGTAGAGTTACTGAAACAGACTGTCCTTCTCGCTCCCTCTCCAACCCCACCGTACTTAGTATTGCCCACCTTACTTTTCTCTTTGGTCAACCCAATGTTCCCATCTAAATTCACCGCCCTGACATAAGTATTTTCCCTTAAGTCCCGTACAACATTTTCTATAGTCTGTAATGATGACACATAATTGTTATTATTTAATGCTTTAGCAATACCTTTCTTAACACCCTTAATAGTGTTACACTGGGGTTTATTCAGATGTGGTTGTGTGACACCCAAGAGTACAGATGTAGCCACACTCATTTCAGCTGCACCTAGTTGCAACCGTGAATAGGTTGCTGCGATGTGCGCACATGCTGGTGTGCGCTTATTTGCACCTGTGATGCATATGCATTGCATTGCCTAGTCACGTGTGCAAATAGGCGCAGCCAGGGGAAGCTAGTAACTGCCGCGATACATATGCACATGCGTATGCATTGTGGCAACAATAAGTCTGACAAAGTTTTTCAGGAATAGCCTTCAATGTCAATTCACAACAAAATGCAAAACAGGGAATACATGCAGGCAATAATTTGACAATTTATTTGTAGGAATTTATTTAACTGAAATGCTTCAATTAATCTCTCCTGCTGTGAATAAAGCAGCACTACAGCAAAGTAGAAGAATACATTTCAACATTTAACAACTTATCACACAATTTTAAAACAGAAAAAAATACATATAAGTAGTTTATAATTGAGGCCCTGTAAAATCACTGTAAGTTATATAGCTAGCTATATATACAGTATCTACTATAAGTCTCCAGTGCACTGGACCTACAGGTTCAGCCCTTGGGAATGGTTATTAAATCTGTGGGGACTGAAATAAATGAAAGTTTATAATATAAAGCACAGCTGATCCTGTATGGACTATTGCAATGTTTTCCTCACTGTGAGCAATTACTTTTCAGTGTAACGATCTTAACTTGTATAAGTTACAACTGTACTTTTGGTGTTTTTTTACCTTTCTAACAAAACCCTGAATAGCTTCAGAGGTTGGGGTGTCTGCTTATAACTGCCAGCTGAGAGTTTTACTTTAAGATTTAAGTCTTCACATTAATTGACTATGGGTCTAATTTAGACCAGGCCACTGATGTGCGAATTTGCAAGGCCTATTGTTGATCGACTGCGCATGCATATGGATCATAATGCGCAGTGAGGCCAAACTGCGAAGTAAATCAGCGTCTTATTTTATCACTAGGCTGATTGACAGGAATCGGACATTTTGGGGTGGTAACTGCCCGTTTTCTGGGAATGTCAGGAAAAACACAGGCAAGCCCAAGCATTTTCAGGGTGGGTGTGTGACGTCAGCTCTGGACCAATCAGTTTGTTTCTTTTGCACTGTATGAGGAGGTCCTTGCCTATGCACAGACTGGAAAAAACATTTGGTGGTGAGTGGGTTGCGAATGGATTTGCAGCTGACCGGTGTTTGCAAAGCTTTTTGCATGGCGTATGCAGACTTGCATGGGGCGGATTTTCACTCTGTCTGAGCAGCGACTATCCAATTGCAAACCTCTGCAAATTTGCAGAGGAGCGATCAGGTCTGAATTAGGCCCTATATTCCCAACTATATTTGGAAAATGAGGGGTAAGTTTACTAAGATGGGAGTTCTATTTAAGATGGAAAGTTGCCCATAGCAACCAATCAGATTCTACTTCTCATTTATCTAGCACCTTCTAGGTGATAATAACTGAAATCTAATTGGTTGGTATTGGAAACATCCCATCTTAAATAGAACTCCTTTCTTAGTAAATTTACCCCTGAGAAGTTAATTAATGTTGCAGCTTTCATGTGTGCTATAATGTCAGACTGTGTAGTGTCACTTACTACAGACCTCCACAGTGGACTGTTCAGCTGTCTGGCTGCACTGGATGCTTCTGAGGATGTGTTTACTCAACTTCTCAATGTACTGCTTATCTCTAGAAGAGTAAATATACATCCTTTAGAGGGGCAGAGAGTCACATCACTACACTCTAACCCTATGAGCCACCTCCGAGCTGCCGAGTGACACTAACACTGCTTGCATTGCCTCTGGTCACTGTGAGCAGACACTCTGCACAGGGTAGATTAGTAGCACTCCCGCACACTGTCAGCCACCATCTCTCCTCAATATGATAGCTCAATTCCACCAACTGTAATACTAGGCAGCACGAGCCAGCCTTTCTCTAGAGCCACATATGACTATCCAACTGTCACACACTAGCCTCCCTCAGGAGCTGCATGTGACCTCCAACTGTCACTCTAGCCAGCACAAACCAGACTCTCATTGGAGCTGCATGTGACATCTGTGTAGTCAGTGTGCGGATGAGATTTCCATTCACCATGCACTATCTCTAGTTCTAGTCCCACACTCACAAATGATGCTCTGGCTCCATTAAATGTATATAAAGGCAGTATTATAAATAAACAGGAAATGTTCTCACTAGGAGTAGGTATCACATTGGTTGGACATTCAACATCATATGCAAACTACCGATTATCTGTACTTTGCGCATGCACAGGATCCATTCTGCTCATGCGCAAATGAAGCATGCAGTGAAGGTGGCTGCAGACTGTCAGTGATTGACAGTCTGCTGCCATCTCGGAGGTGGGTAGGGTTGGACAACGGCAATATTTGTGAAATTGAAGGCCAGGGACCTCCATCACAAGATGGACATTTCATGGTCTCTGTAATGGGCAGCTTGCACAGTAACATGGGTGCAGCAAGCTTCCTGATGATGAGTGAGTAATTAGATGGCTGAGTCCTAGAATGCAAGTCAGTTCACTGCTGCAGCAGGAGGCATCTGCCTCCTACTACATTACTAAGCAGCGATACCACATCTGAATCAGGTGCACTGTGCCATATTATAGTGCCCTCTACTTCAAATTATGCCATGTTACAGTGCCCCAGTTCATATTATGCCACATTACAGTCCCTCCATACCATTGTAACATCCACTAGACATGACTCTCACTGAAAATGTAATGTCACAGTTCAGGCTGGGCAATGGATCAGACCCAATTGCTTAGCAGGCAAGTCTGGGAAATTGGTATGCAACTTTATAACCTGTGTTCAGGGCCCCCTACACCTCTAGGACCCATTGAATATCCACCTTCATGACATTAACTATTCACCACCCAATATATTTTCAGTACACTTCTATGTGCGTCTGTCAAAAATTGCTACTTCGACTCTGAACAAACACTACCAGGTTGCATGCAAGGTGCAACTTAAAGTATACGCAATAAAAATAAACACTCAACTGCACTTGATACAGCATGCAACTGAGAATCAGGCCCTTATCACTCTCTGTGAGCTGTGATAAATATAACTTCCTCATAGTCAATAAGGTCACTCACTATTTTTCTTTTCTTGACTGCACAGTGATCAATAATAAACCCATCATCAGTGAGAACTTTTCTTGCAAATTTCTCATCATAATTGAACACATGTACCTTGTCCTGCCCAATCACTGCATACGTTGCATTTAAAATCCCAGTCAATATCAGGTATCCTTCAGGTTTTAGTAACTTCACAAATTTCCTGAAGTTCTTTATATAATCATCTTGGTCTTTGCTGATGAAATCCAACATCCCTTGACTGATGACACAGTCTGCTGGTGGGAGCACCTCCGGGTCTGTGAGATTCTCTTTGTCAGTGTCACATTTCATGATGTTTGTTATTGCCGTCTTCAACGTTATATCTTTGTCTTGACACTGGTCACTGAAATATACAAACACAATAAGGTGCATTTGATTCTAGGACTAGTCATACAACCATATATGAAATTAGATATAGGTTTATATGGAGACTAAATGGGTGGAAAGGTTTCATTTAGAGAGGCTTTATTTGTTTTCTGGAAGGGGTCTTCAAAGGCCATAGAGATTGGGCATTATTTTATACTGTACTTTCAATGAGACACCCTTTAATCTTTCAGGTGCATTTTATATGGCAGTGGTGGGGAACAGGTGGCCATTGGGTACCTCTATCTTGAACATTCATCTCCTTACAGCCTTATTCCATTGACTAACACACAGCTAGAATCAATTGTAATACAGAATAAGACAGAACATAATCAGAGCATCAGATTTCTTCATCGCTTAACCTCTGTTATACACTACATGTGGGTCTCGGAGCATTTGGGGCACTTTTGTGGTAGTGGGAGAATTTAATGGTTTGTTTAGAAGGTGATGATACAGCGCAGCTCTGAGGGAAATAGTAGAGGGGGAGAGCATGTAGCGTGGTTTGGATTATTGGTGGGGTAGAGATGGGGAATGTAGGATGGATTGGAGTGGGGGGAGGGGGATTTGTAAAGGTTTGAGAGTGGAATAATGTTAACAGTCTGATGTTAATGAGACTTACAGGATATGAATGATAAGGAGTCACAATGATCTCTTAGGTTGATCCCAAAGATGGCTATCCTCAGTATACATTCAAGACTGGTATGCTCTCACTTTCATTTGGGGAACCCCACTTAGGGTAGGGTTTCAGGAAGTTCTTAAGGAACCCCTTTCGTATAAAATGCCTAAACCCAGAGATTATGCTCCCCCTGTAGATGTTAATCTGGAGGAAGGTCTACAGTTGGTTAGTCCTCATTAATTTTTATGCATGTGTTCATAATAGTCATTGAGAAACTGTCTTAGAGTAAACTTTTGTTAGTCAGTAGAGTGCATACTTTTTTCAATAATGGGTGCAATATATGTGGTGCGCACAGGCCCCTGGATCCAGGAGGGGCCCACACCACACACACACCACCCATTTTTATTACTTACCTTTCCAGAGTCCAGAGTCAGGCGCTGCAGTTGTGGTGAAAATCACCAACAAAATGGCCACCACACATGCTGAGTAGTGATTTTTGTCTCCAGAACATTGCAGGCACCATTTTCCAGAGACCTGCACTTGCGCAGTATACTCCAGCACAGCACCACAGTCTACAGCGATGTACAGAGGAGGGGGCCCACCCGGAGGTGCCCCTCCTCTGTTAAAACGTACCTCACAGGGTGGTAGGTAGTATCACACTTTTGCGGAGTCTCGTTGGTGTTATACACTTACCAGTTACTAGGTTACGCTGTTATCCTCTTGTTGCCTGTCTGCAGTGCTCATCTTATTGGGCAAGATATTGGTCACTGCGCCCTCCCCTTTACCCCGTTGGTAGTCAGCTCGAACAACCATCTTATTGTTCAAGTACCTGAGTATTTAACCATGGAGACCAGATTTTTTGCATATCACAGCAGAGACTTCCTGGTTCCTGGTCATGTGAGTGGCCCGCAATCTTACGGTACATGGAATTTCCCCTTGCTAGCCAAAGAGTGTGTGGAGATGGTGGGTCTGTTAGCGGAGGAGATCGCGCACAGCCAGGAAACATTGTGCTAAAATGGTGTGGACTCCCAACACATTTCAGCTCTTTGGCCTTTGTCAAGGATGTCAAAACAGTTATGTCTGGTATCTGATAAAGCTTATAGTGAGGCAGAAGGGCGGAAGATCCACCCTTCTTTCTCCTGATTGGATGAGTTGGTAACTCTAATCTGTCAATCAAGAGTGATAATAAAGCGTGATACTATACATCTATGTGTTGAACTTTTATTTTATTTTGTTTTTATTTTATTTGTTAGTTTACAGATATGTCAAAGGAGGATCATATGTGAACTGAGGTATATGAGAGGGAATGTGAAGGATATGAGAAGGGAAACATTTTATTTGTTGATGCAGTAGACATATACGGGGTGTGAGAATTTTGTAGTGATGTTATAAAGAGGTGCAGAGAGGAAAAGAAAAAAGGAAGCAAAAAAGGGGATACTGTCTAAAATGGTTTACTGTTGTAAAACTTTTTTTACATAATGGTGGTGTGCTGTTTAGATGGTTTACTGTTGTTGGAAAATGGTTTGTTATATATGGCGGTGTTGTTGCCAGAAAAAGTTTGTTATATGAGATAGTGGTGTATAGCTAACAATATTTAGGTGTGTATCTTCTTAGGTGTGATTGCTAAGTGAATACAAACCAAAACACAAAGTCTATATCAACTTCCGTGACTTTTTATGCTATTTATATATATTTTTAACAGCGCCTCTAGGAGTTTTACTTACTAGTGGTCTCCTTTATCTATCTAACATTGCGTCAGCTTATTTTTTAATGTCTCTAATACACACGTTTTACAAACAAGATTTGAGGTTATCAATCACTTCCTAATTAAGGTAGGTATAAGTAAGAGCCCTGTCCCACTCCTATATTACCCCTTGATGAAGTCCACAGGACAAAACGCATAGAACATTTTCTGAATATACCTCACTTTGAAAGATAAGCATCTACTACCTAATTTTGTTTATGTTTTTTATGTTTCTTTTATGTCTTGTTTCTTTTTCCAGTATGAATTTTATTGAAATTTAACAAGTCAAGCGCATATACATAAAGAAAAGATGGCAGATCTACCTCAAACAATGAGACATTGGATCACATACAATTCAGGACATAAAATGTGAAGAGGCTACCTTCCTATAAGTCACAGAAATGAACATTAATGAGAATTGTAATAACAAAGATATTCTGTGTTTTGTTGTTTTTTAAAGAGAAACATATACTAATGTAAGTAACTCTAGCTAGGGACATATCCAAAAAACAATTTGATTGATATAGAATTTGGCACCGAGCAGTCACTTGTTCATATATATATATATATATATATATATATATATATACCTGCCTTAACTTCAAAAGTAATAAAACAAATAATAGCACTGTTACATCAAACAATCAATGCATATCAGAGTCCAAGGGTCGGCGATCCATCCATAGGGTATCCATCCATCAAGCAATAAGTAAGGGAAGGTGGTAAAAGGTAAAAGTTTTCATAAAGAGATAGGGTTGTGGTTATCTAGAAGTTGATAAGAGTACCAAGTAGTGGATTAAACAGCTCTGGATTACTAGTTTGGTTTGGGAGTGCAGGGTCTGTATGTATTTATCCCAGCATTGAAAGAGAGCAGTGGTTAAAGCCTCCTTGTGTAATAATGCCTCCAACCAATCCATAGTAAACAGGAAAAGAAGCCTATACAAACAGATGGAGAGCGGTCCTCAAGTGCTGCTAGATTCTCAAGATATATCCTGGTAACCTGCGTCTATGTTCCATATAGAACTTACGTTTTTTATGTGTGTTTTTATATGGACATATAATTGGATTTTTCTATGAGAAAATAAAATTGTTTTTATGAACCTTTGGTCACATTTGTCTGGTGGAAAACACGCTGACTGACACTTTGGGATTAAAGAAACTTTTGAAAGCACATAGGGCTTATAGCCTAGGTGAGTGTCATTCTATATGAGCTTGCACATTATTATTGGTGGAGGAAGGACAACAATTAGTTAAAAGAAACCTTTATGTGAACGTAACTCACTGAATTACGGTGGGTCTGGAGGTTCCTTTTATGGTGGTGCAATATAGTGTGCACCACTGATTAATTGTACCCTTTCACTTATATCAACAATACGCAGGTTACCAGGATATATCTGGAGAATCTAGCAGCACTTGAGGACCTCTCTCCATCTGTTTGTATTTGTTCTGATCAAGATTTTGTGCTCTTGTGAGTGGGACTGAGTAGCAGCTAAAAGGGCGCAAGTCACTCCATCTACTATCTATTGTAGGAAAAGAAGCCTAAAAGTTGCCAAAGCAACAGTAGGTGCCAAATCATAGATCCACTGCTGCAGCACAGCCTCCCTGCCCACAACTGATAAAATAACTATGATTTTCTTCTCAGTCTTGGGAATTTCAGGTTGATCAGCCAAATAGCTGAAAAGTGCTCAACATACTATGCATCGGTATGGTATACCTAGAGTCATGGTGACATAATGGCATATATCATTCCAGAACTGCTGATCATGATGACAGTCCCAGAAGCAATGCAGAATGTCTGCTTCATCATGTAAACAGATAACTTTTTCCTAGCCAAGGAAATAAGGGGACTGCACCATTACCTTGGGCCTACTGGTAATATCTATCAATGTAACATCAAGACTTTATACAGTTTGACATGCTACTTTTCCCAGTGATTGAATGTACTAATGATTCCTAGCCAGCTATTAATTGGGGAGACCCTTGACAACTAAGATATACCAGAACAGAGGATTGGTGAAATATATCAATATTTATGAATTTATGAATTTATATGTTGTGTGTAATTTTAATAAATTGTTATGTATTTTTAATATAACAAGCCATTCTATTTTTCTCATAAACAGCTAGAACTGTTATAAACACATTTATTTTTGATGCTAGATGAGGCCATGCTATTTTATCAGTAGATTTGTCCATATCTATATTAATGCGGATATTGGCCCTCATTCCGAGTTGTTCGCTCGCTAGCTACTTTTAGCAGAAATGCACACGCTAAGCCGCCACCTACTGGGAGTGATTCTTAGCTTTGCAGAATTGCGAACGAAAGATTAGCAGAATTGCGAATAGAAATTTCTTTGCAGTTTCTGAGTAGCTCGAGACTTACTCCTCCACTGCGATCAGTTCAGTCCTTTTCGTTCCTGGTTTGACGTCACAAACACACCCAGCGTTCGTCCAGACACTCCCCCATTTCTCCAGACACTCCCGCGTTTTTCCCTTCAACGCCTGCGTTTTTCCGCACACTCCCATAAAATAGCCAGTTTCCGCCCAGAAACACCCACTTCCTGTCAATCACACTACGATCGGCAGAATGATGAAAAAACTTTGTTAGGCCGTGAGTAAAATACCAAACTTTTGAGCAAATTTACTTGGCGCAGCCGCACTGCGAACATTGCGCATGCGCAGTTTGCGACTAATCGCTCCGTAGCGAAAAAATATAACGAGCGAACAACTCGGAATGAGGGCCATTGTCTTTGGCCTGATAGGCAAGAATATGTTATTGCAGCAATTGCCGCACAAATTCCCTTTAATGACTGTCTGTCCTTTATGTAGCCAAGTTGTGCAGGCAAGATCAAATGGGGCAAGCATAGTTGTAGATGATGGGCCATTAATTTAATCAGGATTTTGAATTCCTAATTAAGAAGAATAGGGCTGTAAGAACCAACTAGGGAATGGTCTTTGCCTATCTAAGCTAGCACAATGATTTTGGCCTTGTTAAATCTAATTAGGGTTTTCACTGAGGTAAGAATGTGATTTTAAATCTTTTTCAGGGTGGGGGTCAGCTCACTATTAAGCATCTTGTAGAATTCCATTCCAAAGCCATCGGGGTCAGGGCTTTTTCAATTCTTTAATGACTTAATAGTGTCCATAACCTTTATATTAGTGATAGGGTCATCCAGAAGATCCCTCTCCTCCTTTGAGAGATCTGGTAGGCAAGCCTCTTCTAAAGAAGAACCCGCAACCTCATCATCAGAACCAGCAGTGTATAAGGACTTATAGAAATGCATAAATGCTGCACAGATACTGTAATAGTCAGAATAGAAATGATGGTTCCTGAGTTATTGATAGCAGCCACCCATGTCCTAGTCTGAGGTCCCTTAACAAGATTCATCAAAAGTTTCTCTGTCTCCAAACCTATGATACTTATTTCTTTGCTAATTGTATTTAGTATGGGCATGTTCCAAGAAAGGTATAATCAAATGCTTCCTTGTGGGTGGGGATGCTATGGCATTTATAAGTTCAGTAAGCTAGAGTGAGTGCTTTACTCACTTCTTACAGTTGAGATGAATTTTTTTTCCCGATTTCGAGTGGACATATGGTACGATTTAGTCCATAAGGACAGCTTTTGAGGCTCCCCAAAATAAGGCTTCCCTAGAATAAGAGAGTTCATGTCTTGCTTTAGATTGTCAGTGACATAGTTATGCCATGTCTGCTTAAGGTGTAAAAGAAAATCTTTGGTATGTCTGAGATATGCAGGAAAGCACCAAATTCTAGAAAAGCATTGTGGTAAAGTTAAATGGCTGTTCATAAGTATAGGTGCATGGTCAGAGATAATATTTTTAATGGAAGTGGAAGTAACTTTGAGAAAGAGGCATCTGGACACAAACAGATAATCAATAATAAAGTGGGTAAAGGGTAGGTGTGAGTAAAAGTAATAGTCTTTTTGTAACGGGTGATGTATACACCAAGGGTCTATAAGATCTAGTTGAGAACAGAAGGAAAGGAGGTCAGTGGAAAGGCCACTTTTATGGGTACTCACCACAGACCTGTCTATGGATGGATCAATAACCGTATTGAAGTCTCAACCTAGTATGAGGTTTGAACCACCCCAAGACATAATTTTCTACAATAGTGCTGCAAAAAATTTTTTGTTAGAAGTGTTCAGAAATTATAAATGAAGGAATGTATAATCGGTATCATCTATAGTCACATCAAGCAGGATGAACCGCTTTTCCAGATCTAAAAAAATTAATTGAATAGTATATTGCAGATTTCTATGGAACACTATAGAAATACCTCTAGTTTTGTTGCAATACGGGATGTACTGTAAATACAATTGCCTGTCCAAGAAGCTTTAAACAAATTCTTAGGGTTATCGGTGTTTCCTGAAGAAATGTGACATAAGGGGGCATACGACTAAGATGTGAGATCACCTTTTTATGTTTTACATTACTATTGACTCCCTCCACATTCCAAGAGACTATATTAAAGGAAAGAAATGGAGAATCCCCCATAGCCGATTGTTGAGAAGGAGAATGGACCATAACATTAACCTATGCCTGTGGACAGAATCAATGACCAGATAAAGTTATACATTAAGACAGGGCCTCCCCTTGTCCCAGTGAGCAAGGAGAGAGTAACCTATAATGGAGTGCGACCCAGAATCCAGGCTGGCAGATAAAACACAAGCAAATGGTTGAACTGATAACAAAAATAACATACAAAAAGTACAAAGATAACATAGTGCATGTACTGTATGTATAGTATGCTTGGTGTAATCACAGTGTGGCCCACATTAATATACATAGAGGAAAATTAGAAGCAAATGGCAATAAAACAAGGAAAGTCAGGTATCAGGATAAGAATAATGAGCTTTTGTTGCGGTTGGATCTTCAAAAAAGAGTGGCTTCACATCATCAAAAACGCAAAGACAAGATGGGTATAACAGGGAAAACTTTACCTTGGTATCAAATAATTGGTTATAGATTGAAGCATACTCTCTACGTTCAGTAGCAACATGGAGGTGGATGCCAAAGGTGTTCTTTTGATCAGGTCCAACTCTATGTGCTTGTTCAATAGCTAACGGTATCCCTTTTAAGTCCAAGGCTAGTTGTTCCCGAATTCATTTTAAGTGGGGATCAAGCAGTTCATTGCCCTTTACCAACTCCGGGATGCCCTACACCCGTAGGTTTTTTTCTCCTACTGCAATTTTCTAAATCATCGAGTTTATCAGTAGGACTGGCGATGACTTTGCGCTGGTCCATTTCTTTAATATGCATTTCCTGTGTTCCACAAATTAGGACATAGATGGAGCAACATTAATAATAAATATAATGTTGGTATCTACATTATTAAGTAAGATAACATTCTATTAAGGTAACATAATTCTAGAGAAGAAAATGTTGACAAGGGATGACATTTAATGTTTGATTTTCCAACATTGTAAATGGGAGTTCCACAAAGTGTCATGATGTGGTGTTACTATTAGTATATGGTGGTTGATCACATGTGTTCAATGTGCAAGACAATCAATGTCTGAAGCTGAATATTGAAGGCAAACATCACTATAACTAACTTTTAATGTTAGTTACAAAATAATAATGTTTTCTTCATTTTTGTAAAATGTGTACATTAAATGGTAGGCGGATTTGAACTGCACTATAACAAAAGAGGAATGTGAGCTACTGTTCAATCAAGCCCAGCGAATATCAAAATGCACCAACCATATTGAAGAATTCTATAAACTTTTACACAGAGTATGCTTAACTCCAGTTCAGTTACATAAAATGAGCAATGACTTATTATGTAATTGCTGGCATGAATGCGGCAATGTAGGATTTCTATTACATATATTCTGGTCATGCCCAGCTATCACTAATTTATGGACCTCAGTATTCTCCCTTATTTCTAAAGTGCTGGGCTTTGGAGTGTCCCCTCACCCCAAATTAGCCCTCTTGCATATTTAAAAAGGGTACATAACAAACAATGACAGATACATAATGAATCATATTCTATTAAGAGCTAAGATTCTCATAGCGTACCATTGGCACACAAGCATACTTCCCACACTAGAGATTATTGAAAATGCGGATCAATCACATTTTGAGTTTGAAACTGCAGGGGCGGCCTACTCTTCTTCTATCTCCTGTCCATTTACTAGATGGTCCCTATGGAGTGACTAGATAACAAAAAATCTCAGAAAACCACATGCACCACTTACAAATTTAAACTTCCAGCCACCAACCACTCCCTTCACTAAAACAGCTATTTTGTTCTTCTTTAATGACATCGCTATATTTTTCTATATGCTTATCGGTTAACTGTCTATGATGCCGTAATCTGATTTCCATTTTTTGACTATGTAATTTTATCAAATCCAGTCTGTCGCAGTACTGATATTATCAAAACACTGTTTGTACCACATTACTGTATTTCCTTCCCCCCTACGCCTCCATTTTTTATTCTGTACCCCCATTTTTCTTTCCCTTCCAACTGTACATTTTAAAATCTCAAAAAAAATTCAATTTATTAAAAATTTTTTTTGTAATTTTTAGATACTATCTGGTAAATGTTGATTCTGGACATCTAACCAATACCTCAATGTCCATTGATGGCTATTAAATAAAATAGCTTATCTTATAAATGGTACCTAATGGTACATGTGTATTTAGGGTAAGTCAATATCATACGCTACATAAATGTTATTATCTAATATTTTGTACTCTTTTAGAAACCTATTAGTGATAAAGCACAATGAGTGTGAAGATAACCACGGGCTCTAGGTAATTTAAGTTGATTTTTTTATGATTAAATTCTGACATTTTAAAATATACAAAAGCGGAAGCATTGGTAGGATGATTATTATTTGAGGGCAAGGGATGGGGACCCCTTTGGACATTTTCACTGTGCTTTCATATTTTTTTTGTTTGCAAAGACAGAGCAAGTAATAGACAGAGGACCTCATGCATGTAACATATGCTTTTGTTGCATTTAACAGATGTAACCCATGCTGTATGTATAAGATATTGGTGCTGTGATGTGAGCTGCCTGTGTTTCCCACTAATAAGCTCCTAGGATGATACTGCTCTCCTGCAGACTGTGTGCTTGGGTCCATGCTGCAGTATCAGTGTGACCATCAGTGGAGCGGCTTATAAGGAATGAATCATCACCCAGTACGTCTTGACAATTATATAGTAGGATATTTTGTGTTCAAGTTAAGATCATGAGACCCCTGGATTAAAGTAAATAAACTGCTTCAGATCATTAGATTTGTTCAGAACATTAGAGGTTGTCAGGGTGAAAAGGTAGATAGGACAATGATCAACACAAAAATGGTTGACAGAAAATAATCCAATTTTTGTTTTTTTTGGGGGCCAATTGTTGTATAATGCATGCTATGTGACCACCATCAGTACAAACGCACCCCCCTCACGGCCTTGCTTCGCTTGCCATGCTTTGGGTGCACTAATGCATCTTCTTGCGGGCTCACTTTGCTTGCCACAGCTCCGGCTCTGTGGCTCACTTGGTGGCTCATTCCACTTTGCTTGTCACAGATTACCATTCCCATGATAATGTTGGTGGCACCTTAAAGAGGTAAGTCTGGAAATGTGTTTTACAGGGCAAAGCTGTAGTGCAAAATTACAATGAATTTTTTAGATTGCCAGCCAATGCACAAAAATCCACTGTATTCTTGTTGATTCTACCCTGAAACAACAATTCATATATGACACTCAAGAAGCAATGTTTGCCAACCTCCAAGATGCAACATGAAGGGACTGGAGATAACGTGGAGTTATTATGGGTTGAGATTTCAAGTGGGATGGAAGACGCAAAAAAGCTACTAATAGGGACATACTGCATACCACCAGATATTATTGTGAGTGAAGAATTACAACTCTTGCAGCAAATTGAAAAATCTGCAGAACTGGGGTAGGTCCTAATCATTGGGTATTTTAATTACCTGGACATAAACTGGAACACAAATCATGAAACACAGCTAGGGGTAACAGGTTCTTAAACATGCTAAAAGGTCACTACTTGTCTCAAGTAATCGAGGAACCAACTAGACTTAGGACTGAACAGGATCTAGTACTAAGGAATAATTTGGAGATTATATCAAACACTAAAGCAGGGGAGACCTTTGGTAACAACGATCATAATATAGTCACATTCGATATCGGTTTTCAAAAACAACACAATAAGGGTCCAACTAAGGGCAATATTTACTAATATTCGTGTTTGAGTCGGTTTGTGTAGTGTATAAACTCGTTTTGTATCGGGTGCATTTTCATGCAACTTTTTGAATCCATATACGCAAAGTTATGAAGCAGTCGACTTTATGGTTTTCGTGTTTTCCGATGTTGATGCCAGTCGGGTTTTTTTCCCCACATTTACGGCCGTCATTGTCGTTTGGATACGTGTTTTTGTTGAATTTGCTGTTTTTTTCCCTAAGTTAAACGCGGCAGGGTTTTTTTTTCCCGCGGCCGCATTTTCACTTTCAGTTTCGATTTTCATCCCCGTTCGTGATTGGTTGTGTTTCAGATGGTAGGAGTGTCTGTGCGCAACCATATAAATACGCCCCAAACCATCCGCACCTCGTGGGTTTAGTTAGTGGTGAGGAGGAGGGAGGTTGTGCTGTGGAGGTAGGTGAATTTGTGGTTTGAAGAGGAGTGGTGGTAGCGATTTCTGAGTGTGGTACTGTGTTTGAAAGTCGTCTTGTCATTCTTGTTGTTTTGCATTTTGTGGTTTGGTCTCATTTTTAGTCCTAGTTATTTTTCTTTATAGTCCCTTGTCAGTGTTTGTGTGTGTGTGTGTGTGTGTGTGTGTGTGTGTGTGTGTGTGTGTGTGTGTGTTGCGTAGTGGTAGTGGAGGAGTGTGTTTTTTGTCTTTTTATTTCCCTGTGTTAACTGTTTAGACACACAATTATGTGTGACTCAGAGGTGGAGGGTGTGAGTGAGGGGGAGGAGGTTGGTCAGGTGGAGGAGGTGAGTGTTAGTGAGGTTAGTGAGGTGGAGGAGGTGGGTGAGGTTGCTGCAGCAGCCTCAAGTGATAGTGACAGTCAGAGTTCTCCACAGCCACGCACCACTACTAAGACTGGGCGGAATGTTAAGTTTAGTTTTTGCTGAAAATGTGGCATTGGTGCGTGAGCTGATGAAGTATCAGAGGCAGCTATTTGGTCCTGAGTCCGCCAAGGTGCCAACACAGAGGAAGACGGTGTTGTGGGCGAAAGTAGTTGCTGCTGTCAGTAGTGAGGGGGTGGTCAAGCAGATGGAGGACACGTGCCGCAAACGGTACTATGACATAAAGCGATTTTTCAAGTCCAAAATGGACAAGGAGGCCAAGTCAGCTCAGAAAACCGGTGGTGGGCAGCCCTATATTGCAAGTTATCTGGAGTATGAGGAGCCCATGCGGAGTGTAATACCTCCAGAAGTTGTCTCTGCAACCCATGTCCGGGATTCAGATAGGCCCAGGAAGAATGGTGAGCATGTGTATTTGCATTTACTTTTTTTTTTTTTTTAATTGTAATGTGTGTCATGTGACGTTGCATATTACTCCCATCTTCAAGTGTGTGTCAGCAAATAAATTGTTTTTGTTAATGTTTTATATAAAAGCCAATGTAACATCTTACTTTATTGTATGTCATGTGTTTTTCAGACAGATATTTTGCATGTGTAGTTTGGACTTGGTGCGTCTCTGAATTGTCCTGCAATAATGTTTTCCTTTTGGGCGTTTTGTTTTTAAAAATTGTGACTATGTTTTATATATCAGTGAGCCATGTTGAATTTTAAAAAAAAAAGTAGTTGTCATGTTAGAGGCTGGAGTACTGGAAAGTGGTTTGTAAACCACTTACATGTGTAATGTCATCTTTAGATAATGTTATTTATTTACTTTAATGAACAATTTTATTTTATTTTTGCTTGTATTTGTACCGTGACACCACACTGCAGTGTAATTTTTTTATAAATTGCAGCATTTTGTTTTTGCTCATATAGTGGTAATGTGTCTTTGGAGTGCCACATCACAGAGCAAATTAGATATTGCATCTGTAATATTTTTACTTCCAATACAAAATGAAGTTGTGTTTTTTTTTTTTAAACCTTTCCTTGAACTTGTGGCATATGTCAGTGTCCTGTACATGTTTTCCTGTGTTGATGTTGCCATAGTGCATATGTGTTTTGGTTTTAATTTTTATTTTTTTTTAATTTCTGGTCCTTCTGTTTGTTTTAAATTAAAACCATGCATTTCTAAAAGAATAAATGTTTATAAGCATAATGGGTGGATGTATACACAATAGCATGAATTTTTATTATAATTCATTTTATACAGTGTCTGAAAAAAGCAGTACTACTCGTCGGACAGTAACTCCTATCACATCTGATGATGATGACGCTGCGGAAGCAGGTAAAGTGTCCATTGTAGTATAGGGTATGCTTGTAAAGGAATGGCCATAACAAAATAGCACTTTCATTTAAAGGTCCATCAAAAGAAGTATGGAGCAGCAGAAGTGGCTCTTCTGTAAGACATCACCACAAGAAACCTGTGGCCGAAAAGAAAGCAAGGTCGTATGTCCCGGCACAAACACAGCAGGCTACCCCGCCACGAAGATTATCGTCCGTATGTTCTGTACCCCCACTCCAAATTTTGGACACACCTCCAAGACGTTATCCACACTCCCCTCATCTTGATTGTGAGTATCAAACTGAAAAAAATGTGTAAAATGTCAGAACATAATCAAAATCAGTCATAACCGCATTAAGTCAAAACACATCCAAAACTAAAATACTTACCGCAGTAAGTAAAAGCAGAAATGGAATCCAAACTGAATGGCTTTGTCCACATCCAGGAAAGATATGTATGTCCACTTGAGCCATACAGTATGACATTGGGTATAAGATGCTGGAACAAAAAAGCATGTTGGTTTGTTTGCAAAAAGTAAGTTTGTTTTTCCAAAAATCATATGTGTGCATGAGTTAACATTGCAAAATACATATAAAAACATTACTATGTTTGTTTGAACAAAGCTATAAGGTAACACATTATGTATTCCAATGTGTTTTTATGGTGGAGTATGTGTGAGCTACAATAAAACTAAAGTGTTTGCTTTCACAATTAAATAACCAGACACATTTGCCTCAAACAGGCATATGTATGTATTTAAGCTATGAGTGATGATGTTGCTAGCCAGAATAGTTGAAAGCAACAGTGAATGACATGTGTTCCATGTGTAGTGATTTTTTTACATTTCACAAACATATGGATAGCTAACGGAGATTTGTTTAACATTTCAGCTTCGAGTCCTGGGAACAGCATCCCTCCGCAACAACACCAACACAGTGACATGGAGGAGACAAACATCTTAGAAATGCAGCCATTAATGCAAGAAATGAGCCCCCCAGCACCTGTGAGTACACCACCAAAGCAAAGCACACCACCACCACAACACAGCCCAACAACACCAGGAACACAAGGCCCTGATCAGGTGTTTTGGACTATTTGGGCTAGACAGCAGGCCACTAATGAAGATTGCCTGTGTAAGCAGACACAAATGTTTGCAAGCCTACCATCTCACCTCAGAAGAATATCAAGAAATCTGAGTAGACAAAATGAGCAAACAACCAGAATAGGCAATACCATGGAACTCATGCGTACAGACATTACACAGGTCATGGGCAACTTACAGCGCATAATAGAAGAACAGCACAGACAACAGCAAAGTTATATGAGCATTTTTCAAAACAATCAAAAGATTAATGAAAGTTTATTCCGAATAGTAGACAATCAAAATGCTGCTACACGTGAACTCAATGCCACCCTCACTAACCTGAATGAAACACTCAGATGCATGCACCAACAGCAAACAAGCAGCAGTTCTGGTACGACTACTCCAGATATCACGCCATTCTCATCACCACCAAGACGGTCCACCAGAGCACGACAACATGACAGTGCTAAAGGCAAAGGGCAGGACAAGCAGCCACCCAAAAAACCGTGAAAAAAAAACAAGTTAGACATTTGTGATAAGTAACTCAAAATACTTAGCAAGTGTTTTTGTTGCTAAAAAATATAACACTTAGCTCCTTGACCCTTTTTTCAACATCATTAATTATAAGTGGGCCAAAAAAACACATAAATTTAGTACGCACATTTATAAATTTACATTTTTTTTTGTATTGGAGGAGGGAAATGTTGATGGAGCCACACATACATATTAGCAGGAAGTAAACTGAGCACTTGATTTTTTTCTAATCATTACTCTTTCTAGATTCCAATCATTCTCTTTGAATGCAGATACAATAATTGCCAGCCAGGCAGAATGTCTTTAGCAGGAAGTAAACTGACCACTTGATTTTTTTCTAATCATTACTCTTTCTAGATTCCAATTATTCTCTTTGCCTGCAGATACAATAATTGCCAGCCAGGCAGAATGTCTTTAGCAGGAAGTAAACTGACCATTTGATTTTTTTCTAATCATTACTCTTTCTAGATTCCAATCATTCTCTTTGCCTGCAGACAATCCAAATTACAATGTTAGTGATACATATCTTAGCTATCTTATCTATACAACATTACAAGAAGAACACAATTGAGTTTCGTAAAAAGCTTGTCATATGTTGCCTTTGTTTTGTTTGAAAAACATTGTCCAAATGAATGTCAGTATTGTTGGGACATGTTTGTGTGTGTTAAAAATTATTAAGCATGTTTTTACACATGATGCTGAAACAAACAAATATGTACTTTTACAACAAAAAACAAAAACTGTGTATAATAATGTATATGTTTGGCAAACTGTGTATTTACTTACACATCATCAAGTTTACAGCATCAAACATTAGGAAATAAATTATTCCTGATTACAGTAAGTTTGTGAGTCTTAAATATGATGGTGCATCACACATAGGGACACATGTATTCCTCAAGGCTAACATATTATATGTTGATGAGTGTTTTTTGGGAACACAGGTTCTCAAACTCGGCCCTCAGGAACCCATTCAGTGCATGTTTTGCAGGTCTCCTCACAGAATCACAAGTGACATAATTAGCTCCACCTGTGAACCTTTTAACATATGTCTGTGAGTAATTCATACACCTGTGCTTCTACTGGGTTACGAGAAAAATATGCACTGTGTGTGGTCCTGAGGGCCGAGTTTGTGAACCTGTGCATTAGGACGTTACACACAATGATAAAGTGAAATACTAAGTGGATGATGTGGGTTTGTAAGAAATTAGCACTGCAAGTTTATGATCACTTATCCAGACTTAATGCATGCCACTCATAATCTGTTGTTTTGAGATTAAAAATACACACAATACACATGCGACATTTGTTTTTCATATAGCGAGGGTATCATTGTATGTGTCAAGGAGACAGACACATTCTGAGTAATGAATTTTGGTAAAACAGGTAAAACATCTATTTATGAATACACAACAAATGAAATAAGCAAACCAAGCTTACCTTAGAAATAGCGATTGATGATCTGTTGCCTAACCTGCCTCCCTACATCAGTACTCCAAGTATCACCAGATGTCTCTAATTCCTCTGCTTGCTGGCTGCTTTCTTCCTCCTCCTCCTCCTCCTCTTCCTCAACATGTGGCAGATGTTGTTGCAAACACATGTTATGAAGAAAGCAGCAGCAGAACACAATTTGAGTCACATTGGAGGGACTATACAACAAAAGGCCACCAGACTTATCCAGACACCGAAACCTAGATTTCAGCACACCAAAACATCTTTCTATCACATTCCACGTGGACTTATGTGCATTATTGTAATTGTGTTCAGCAGGGGTATCAGGTCGGGACAATGGAGTTAGAAGCCAAGAGAAACAGCCATATCCTCCATCACCTAAAAGACAGATATAGTAACGTGATTCATGTTAAGATACAGCAACACATAAGTAACACACTGTGGGGCAGATGTATTAACCTGTAGAAGGCATAAGGAAGTGAAAAACCAGTGATATGTGCAAGGTAATAAAGGCAGCAGACAATCTGTTCCTAAATGTTCATTTACATATTGGAGCAGATTGGCTGGTGCCTTTATCACCTTGCACAGATCACTGGTTTCTCACTTCCTTATGCCTTCTACAGGTTAATACATCTGCACCTGTATTTGGACAAAGTATACGCAGGCCTACACATACCAAATTACATACCCAGCAGCCATCCATCTGGCATTTGTCCGTCCTCAAACTTATCAAAGCCCCCAGGGTAACCAGCAAAAATACTCATTATTTTGAGATTTGCATCACAAACCACCTGCACATTTGTGGAGTGTTCGAAATGGCGGTTTGTATATATGTGCTGCCTGCCCCTAGGTGGTCTCAGCTGATTGTGTGTGCAATCTATGGCTCCAAGCACATTGGGCATGCCAGCCAGCTCATAGAAATCTACCCTGACGGCATGCCACTGAGACTCCTGGGTAGGGAAGCAGATTGAGGCCTCGATGTGGGGCTGCAAAACAGCCAACACCTGTGTGAACATTTTAAAGAACAATAAACATGAGATTTTAGGACAGAACTGGCCACCGAGAAATTAAAACAAACACAAAACAGAAGAGGTCGTTAGGTATACATCACCTGTGTTAAGATTCTTGAAAATGAGGGCTGTGAGATTCCTATGACATCCCCAGACACAGCCTGAAAGCTGCCAGTAGCCATAAAGTGCAACACAGCCAGGAGTTTGTGCAGGCCTGAGACAGGGCGAGAGCGTGCTGTCTCAGGGTCTAGGTCCAGTTTGACAAGGTCATACAGATGGAAAATGTTGTTACGATTTAGACGGAACATCTGTATGACCTTATCATCGGACAATGCGTTCAAGTTTAAACGCCCCCTAAAAAAACGAGTCCTGCGCGAGGCCTGCACAGCCTCCGCGGAACCTGTACAACCTGCTGACCATGTTCAGTTTCTTGGCCCTGGGTACTTACAGGCTGATGTCTGAGTCTGAGGAATCCCACAGCACACAAAAGATCACTGGCCCACAGTCCTGCTGCCATTTCTGAGTGTAGGTGTATTGAAATGGGCCTAACATCCTTTTATAGGCATCCTAATTCAGGTGTGAGTGATTTTTTATTTGCAACACATGTAAACACGACTGAAAAAAGCAGGTCTATTTTTTGGCCGCTTTTTTTAACGAATCGCAAAAAAATACGACCGCATTTGAGCACTCAGAGACTAACACCCAAATACGAATGAATAGTGAATTCCCGTATTCTATGAAATAACAGCCGCGTTTGACCGATGGTCTATTCATTCGTATTTCAGAACGTTGTCATTCAAACCATTACGAATAGACCAGACACTGCCGAGATTGGTGCTTAGTGAATTCCCGGATTGGGACTTAGAAAAAAAAAACACAAATCGGCCAAACTCGGATTTTTAGTAAATACTGGCCTAAGACTTTTAACTTTAGAAAATCTAATTTCATCAAGCTGAAATGAGCATTAAAGGACATTGATTGGGAAATTTTGTTTCATGGTGAGAATACGGCTGAAATGTGGGATGCTTTTAAATTTTGCTTGATAAGTACACTAACATGTTCACTCCCAAGGGCAGCAAATGCAGGAGTATTAAATTCAAACCAATGTGACTAAACAAGAAGGCTAAGGAACAAATAGAGAAAATGAAGCATGCTTTCAAAGCATATAAATCCGACAGGAAGGCAGGGTCATTCCAGTACTACAAGGAATGTAACAAAAATGCAGAAAATAAATAAGAGCAGCTAAAATAGAAAATGGCCACGGAGAGTAAAACAAAATATAAAGTTTTTTAAGTACAGTATATGGTAAAAAGTTACAAAAGTAGAATATAGGACCATTAAAGGGCAATTCAGGTGTCTTGACAAATGATGACACAGAAAAAGCAGATTTATTGAACAATTTTTTTCATCAGTATTCAATAGAAAGGACCTGTTGGTGGGTGTAGTGCACAACATAAGCTATGTTAATGTCCCATTGCTAAACACTTGGTTAAATGAGGAATTAAACTGGGAGAGACTAAGTAAAACTAAAATAAACATATCTAATGGTCCAGATGGACTTCACCCTAGGGTTCTTATAGAGCTCAATTCAGAAATAGCAAGGCCTTTTTATTTGATTTACTATTGTACAATTACATCAGGAATGATACCGAAGGACTGGCGTATAGCAGAGGTAGTGCCAATATTTAAAAAGAGAATTAAAACTCATCTCAGTAACTAAATACTTATAAATTTTACATCTATAGTGGGGAAAATACTGGAAGTTATAATAAGGTATAGCATACAAGAGTACTTGGATACCTCCAAGGTTATTTATAGGATTCAGCATGGTTTTGTGAGGGACAGTCATGTCAAACTAACTTATTTAGTGTCAGGAATTGTTCAGTGGCATCTCCCTTACCAGCGCGCTGGTGTGCAGGCCTCCGAAGGTCACGGCCCCAGTCTGCGGGTGCATGAATGCTCTGTCCGTGGGCACAATGCCCATTGTCATTGTGTACCCCTGAAGTCCATCTACTGTGTACTCACCATCTGTGCAGCATGGGTGCCGCCATGACACTTGCGGTCAGCTGACCTAAATACACTCAATCCTGCGCTGTGTCTGCACACATGATTCAAGCATCCAATGCCTGCTGACCAGGGGGTATAAATCCAGAACATCGGCTCAGTCTCATAGCCTTGAACAACGCATCACATCCAGTGTACAGCGTCTCCTGGCTCCACTGATTTCTTTGCTCCAGTGTCTCCATGGAACTACAGGCTCCAGTCATCCTGCTCTGCTACAACTCCTTCCACAGTCCGCTTCCACCTCTGCATGCAGTAAGAGACTCTCTCCAGGTGCTACTTACCATTCTCACCTGTGTGTTATCTGCTTTCAGCACTGTGCTATTCCATCTGACACTTAAAACAACCAGCTTGCTATTTATAAACTGTCTCCTGCTTTGGCCTTGCTTGTCTTTGTGGACTTGTGCATACAGTACATACAGACTGTGTGAATCTATTGCTGTTGGTTTCTAGACCAATCTCCGGAATAACTATTGCCTGTGTTCAATATTATCAACTGCATTACTATCATCTGCATATTGGATCCTGTTACCATCGACTTCCAAGTCGACCATCAATGTTTGCCATCGGCATCCAGACCAGTCATCACTGTTATTAATTTCACTGGTTTGCAGATCATCACCTGTGACTGTTATTCCTCTGTCAGCTTCTCTGCTCAAACCATCAGTATTGTTATTGTGCTTCTGTGACTGTTCATACCTCTGTGTGCTAAATAAATATCATTGCGCACATGCGCAGGAATCTTCGACAGCCTCCTCATTTCCTCCACCGCAACACTACTGACCCACTAGTGCCCCCTGCGGGTACAGACACAGTTACAGACCTGACAATAAGCTTCTATGAGTAAGTAAGTGATAATACTATCAGGGTAAATCAGTGGACGTGGTGTACTTAGATTTTGCTAAAGCCTTTGACACAGTGCCAAATATTAGACTGGTTTGTAAGAGAACTTGGTTTAGGAAACACTATCTGTACTTGGGTAAGTAATTGGCTGGATAACAGGGAACAGTGAGTGGTGGTTAATGGGATGTTTTCTGACTGGGCCTCAATGCTCAGTGGAATACCGCAAGGGTCCGTACTTTATTAATGACCTAGAAGTGGGTTTGAAAAGCACCGTGTTAATTTTCTTAGATGATACTAAACTGTCTGAAGTAATTAATTCAGACAAGGATGTTGAGTCTTTACAGAATTACTTATTTAAACTGGAGGTTTGGGTAGACAAATGGAAAATTAAGTTTAGTACAGAAAAATGTAAAGTTAAGCAATTTGGAACTAAGAACAATCAGGCAGCCTATAAATTAAATGGGGAAGATGTAGAGGAAACGGTAGTTGAAAAAGGTTTGGGGGTACTCATTGATAATAGAAATAGTAGCTATACCCAATGTCAAAGTGCAGTAACAAAAGCAAATAAGATGTTAGCATGCAGAAAATGAGGGAATTAAGACAAGTGATGAGATTGTAATCCTGCCACTGTACAAATTATTGGTACGGCCACACCTTGAAAACTGTGAACAATTCTGGGCACCACACTAAAAAAAATATATCATTGAACATGAAAAGGTTCAGAGGCGAGCCAACAAACTGATCAAAGGGTTAGAGGCACTGGACTATGAGGAAAGGCTTACTAGGTTACATCTGTTTACACTTAAAAAGAGGCAGATGAGAGGTGACATTATTAATATTTACAAAAATATAAAGTAGAGATGTGCGGCGGGCACTTTTCGTGTTTTGGTTCTGGTTTTGGTTCCATGCTTGTGTTTTGGATCTGGATTGGTTTTGCCAAAACCACCCTTTCGTGTTTTGGTTTTGGATCTGGATGATTTTGAAAAAAACATAAAAACTGCAAAAATCACAGAATTTTGATCCTACGATATTTTTAACCTCAATAACATTAATTTTGCACTAATTTCCAGTCTATTCTGAACACCTCACAATATTGTTTTTAGGCCAAAATGTTGCACCGAGGTGGCTGTATGACTATAAGCTAAGCAACACTAGTGTGCGGCACAAACACCTGGCCCATCTAGAAGTGGCACTGCAGTGGCAGTTAGGATGGCACTTAAAAAACTAGGCCCCAAACAGCACATCATGGTTAGTGGGTTGCAGAACTGGACAATTGTCACAGATCTGCTATTCCGGCGCTAATTCTAGAAATCAAAAAATTATGTATATATATATATAAATATATCAAACTATTTTTTAAAAAAGGATAAAGAGATATGTGAATAGGCAGCTGAGTAAAAGCAACTTGCTAGGTCGCTTAAGATTATGTAGAACAAACAAAGAAAAAGTATACTCTGTGCCAAAAAACTATATAATACCAGTGTGCAGTCTGTCATGTATAATGATTGACTCAGTACAACTTCAATTATAAATAACCATTTTTATATTTTGGTTTGTTTAAAAGTTAGCAGCATAAGACACATACATATATAAACTTTGTAGCAATATTGCTCTCCAAATAAATAATATAAACAATAAACAATATATTATATTCTAAAAATAACTTATTGGCTCTGTTTGGTAAAGATTATATTATTAGGCACTGGCGTCCCAGTGTCAGAAAACCTGATAGTAATGAAAAAGTCCCGCAAATAGGATAATGCAGTCTCTCTGTGGATAATATATATTTTAGTTGTAATGGGTAATTATCAATGTGCTGGTTCCTGGATTGTATAGATACAGAGTCCGTTTTAAAGTAAATTGCACGTATAGAGATTGATCAAATGATATTACCGTTCCATTAGCAGAGCAGCTTCACTGATTGGTGATCTTATCAGATGATTGCTCTGGTTGTTTCCATACCACGGGTAATTGACCCCACTGCGGAGGACATAGGCAGACACCCGGTAAAGATGAATAGAAAGTCAGGCCAACTTAAAGCCGCTGCGGACAGCTGTGCACAACGTGCAGATGACCGCTGTGGCTGTGTGCAGCAGTAGGTCCGTTCCACAAACAGCTGAGACCAAACAGAGACCAATGTGGAGTGGGCGTCAACGCGTTTCGTCTCCTAGGCAACCGGAGACTTCCTCAAGACTCCACATTGGTCTCTGTTTGGTCTCAGCTGTTTGTGGAACGGACCTACTGCTGCACACAGCCACAGCGGTCATCTGCACGTTGTGCACCGGGTGCTCCAGCCGACTGCCAGCCGCAGATTGCTATCCGAGAGGCGGCGGTCCGGAGCTCAAAGCCGGCAGTGTTCTGCATCACGTCTCGTCAGCCTTTAACATCACAGAAGCCGGCGAGTGTCAGCGGGTGCCGCACACAGCTGTCCGCAGCGGCTTTAAGTTGGCCCGACTTTCTATTCATCTTTACCGGGTGTCTGCCTATGTCCTCCGCAGTGGGGTCAATTACCCGTGGTATGGAAACTAGAGATGAGCGCCTGAAATTTTTCGGGTTTTGTGTTTTGGTTTTGGGTTCGGTTCCGCGGCCGTGTTTTGGGTTCGAACGCGTTTTGGCAAAACCTCACCGAATTATTTTTGTCGGATTCGGGTGTGTTTTGGATTCGGGTGTTTTTTTCCAAAAACACTAAAAAACAGCTTAAATCATAGAATTTGGGGGTCATTTTGATCCCAAAGTATTATTAACCTCAAAAACCATAATTTACACTCATTTTCAGTCTATTCTGAATACCTCACACCTCACAATATTATTTTTAGTCCTAAAATTTGCACCGAGGTCGCTGTGTGAGTAAGATAAGCGACCCTAGTGGCCGACACAAACACCGGGCCCATCTAGGAGTGGCACTGCAGTGTCACGCAGGATGTCCCTTCCAAAAAACCCTCCCCAAACAGCACATGACGCAAAGAAAAAAAGAGGCGCAATGAGGTAGCTGTGTGAGTAAGATTAGCGACCCTAGTGGCCGACACAAACACCGGGCCCATCTAGGAGTGGCACTGCAGTGTCACGCAGGATGGCCCTTCCAAAAAACCCTCCCCAAACAGCACATGACGCAAAGAAAAAAAGAGGCGCAATGAGGTAGCTGACTGTGTGAGTAAGATTAGCGACCCTAGTGGCCGACACAAACACCGGGCCCATCTAGGAGTGGCACTGCAGTGTCACGCAGGATGGCCCTTCCAAAAAACCCTCCCCAAACAGCACATGACGCAAAGAAAAAAAGAGGCGCAATGAGGTAGCTGACTGTGTGAGTAAGATTAGCGACCCTAGTGGCCGACACAAACACCGGGCCCATCTAGGAGTGGCACTGCAGTGTCACGCAGGATGTCCCTTCCAAAAAACCCTCCCCAAACAGCACATGACGCAAAGAAAAAAAGAGGCGCAATGAGGTAGCTGTGTGAGTAAGATTAGCGACCCTAGTGGCCGACACAAACACCGGGCCCATCTAGGAGTGGCACTGCAGTGTCACGCAGGATGTCCCTTCCAAAAAACCCTCCCCAAACAGCACATGACGCAAAGAAAAAAAGAGGCGCAATGAGGTAGCTGACTGTGTGAGTAAGATTAGCGACCCTAGTGGCCGACACAAACACCGGGCCCATTTAGGAGTGGCACTGCAGTGTCACGCAGGATGTCCCTTCCAAAAAACCCTCCCCAATCAGCACATGATGCAAAGAAAAAGAAAAGAAAAAAGAGGTGCAAGATGGAATTATCCTTGGGCCCTCCCACCCACCCTTATGTTGTATAAACAAAACAGGACATGCACACTTTAACCAACCCATCATTTCAGTGACAGGGTCTGCCACACGACTGTGACTGATATGACGGGTTGGTTTGGACCCCCCCCAAAAAAGAAGCAATTAATCTCTCCTTGCACAAACTGGCTCTACAGAGGCAAGATGTCCACCTCATCTTCACCCTCCGATATATCACCGTGTACATCCCCCTCCTCACAGATTATCAATTCGTCCCCACTGGAATCCACCATCTCAGCTCCCTGTGTACTTTGTGGAGGCAATTGCTGCTGGTCAATGTCTCCGCGGAGGAATTGATTATAATTCATTTTAATGAACATCATCTTCTCCACATTTTCTGGATGTAACCTCGTACGCCGATTGCTGACAAGGTGAGCGGCGGCACTAAACACTCTTTCGGAGTACACACTTGTGGGAGGGCAACTTAGGTAGAATAAAGCCAGTTTGTGCAAGGGCCTCCAAATTGCCTCTTTTTCCTGCCAGTATAAGTACGGACTGTGTGACGTGCCTACTTGGATGCGGTCACTCATATAATCCTCCACCATTCTATCAATGTTGAGAGAATCATATGCAGTGACAGTAGACGACATGTCCGTAATCGTTGTCAGGTCCTTCAGTCCGGACCAGATGTCAGCATCAGCAGTCGCTCCAGACTGCCCTGCATCACCGCCAGCGGGTGGGCTCGGAATTCTGAGCCTTTTCCTCGCACCCCCAGTTGCGGGAGAATGTGAAGGAGGAGATGTTGACAGGTCGCGTTCCGCTTGACTTGACAATTTTGTCACCAGCAGGTCTTTCAACCCCAGCAGACCTGTGTCTGCCGGAAAGAGAGATCCAAGGTAGGCTTTAAATCTAGGATCGAGCACGGTGGCCAAAATGTAGTGCTCTGATTTCAACAGATTGACCACCCGTGAATCCTTGTTAAGCGAATTAAGGGCTGCATCCACAAGTCCCACATGCCTAGCGGAATCGCTCCCTTTTAGCTCCTTCTTCAATGCCTCCAGCTTCTTCTGCAAAAGCCTGATGAGGGGAATGACCTGACTCAGGCTGGCAGTGTCTGAACTGACTTCACGTGTGGCAAGTTCAAAGGGCATCAGAACCTTGCACAACGTTGAAATCATTCTCCACTGCACTTGAGACAGGTGCATTCCATCTCCTATATCGTGCTCAATTGTATAGGCTTGAATGGCCTTTTGCTGCTCCTCCAACCTCTGAAGCATATAGAGGGTTGAATTCCACCTCGTTACCACTTCTTGCTTCAGATGATGGCAGGGCAGGTTCAGTAGTTTTTGGTGGTGCTCCAGTCTTCTGTACGTGGTGCCTGTACGCCGAAAGTGTCCCGCAATTTTTCTGGCCACCGACAGCATCTCTTGCACGCCCCTGTCGTTTTTTAAAAAATTCTGCACCACCAAATTCAAGGTATGTGCAAAACATGGGACGTGCTGGAATTTGCCCATATTTAATGCACACACAATATTGCTGGCGTTGTCCGATGCCACAAATCCACAGGAGAGTCCAATTGGGGTAAGCCATTCCGCGATGATCTTCCTCAGTTGCCGTAAGAGGTTTTCAGCTGTGTGCGTATTCTGGAAAGCGGTGATACAAAGCGTAGCCTGCCTAGGAAAGAGTTGGCGTTTGCGAGATGCTGCTACTGGTGCCGCCGCTGCTGTTCTTGCGGCGGGAGTCCATACATCTACCCAGTGGGCTGTCACAGTCATATAGTCCTGACCCTGCCCTGCTCCACTTGTCCACATGTCCGTGGTTAAGTGGACATTGGGTACAACTGCATTTTTTAGGAGACTGGTGAGTCTTTTTCTGACGTCCGTGTACATTCTCGGTATCGCCTGCCTAGAGAAGTGGAACCTAGATGGTATTTGGTAACGGGGGCACACTGCCTCAATAAATTGTCTAGTTCCCTGTGAACTAACGGCGGATACCGGACGCACGTCTAACACCAACATAGTTGTCAAGGACTCAGTTATCCGCTTTGCAGTAGGATGACTGCTGTGATATTTCATCTTCCTCGCAAAGGACTGTTGAACAGTCAATTGCTTACTGGAAGTAGTACAAGTGGGCTTACGACTTCCCCTCTGGGATGACCATCGACTCCCAGCGGCAACAACAGCAGCGCCAGCAGCAGTAGGCGTTACACGCAAGGATGCATCGGAGGAATCCCAGCCAGGAGAGGAATCGTCAGAATTGCCAGTGACATGGCCTGCAGGACTATTGGCATTCCTGGGGAAGGAGGAAATTGACACTGAGGGAGTTGGTGGGGTGGTTTGCGTGAGCTTGGTTACAAGAGGAAGGGATTTACTGGTCAGTGGACTGCTTCCGCTGTCACCCAAAGTTTTTGAACTTGTCACTGACTTATTATGAATGCGCTGCAGGTGACGTATAAGGGAGGATGTTCCGAGGTGGTTAACGTCCTTACCCCTACTTATTACAGCTTGACAAAGGGAACACACGGCTTGACACCTGTTGTCCGCATTTCTGGTGAAATACCTCCACACCGAAGAGCTGATTTTTTTGGTATTTTCACCTGGCATGTCAACGGCCATATTCCTCCCACGGACAACAGGTGTCTCCCCGGGTGCCTGACTTAAACAAACCACCTCACCATCAGAATCCTCCTGGTCAATTTCCTCCCCAGCGCCAGCAACACCCATATCCTCCTCATCCTGGTGTACTTCAACACTGACATCTTCAATCTGACTATCAGGAACTGGACTGCGGGTGCTCCTTCCAGCACTTGCAGGGGGCGTGCAAATGGTGGAAGGCGCATGCTCTTCACGTCCAGTGTTGGGAAGGTCAGGCATCGCAACCGACACAATTGGACTCTCCTTGTGGATTTTGGATTTCAAAGAACGCACAGTTCTTTGCGGTGCTTTTGCCAGCTTGAGTCTATTCAGTTTTCTAGCGAGAGGCTGAGTGCTTCCATCCTCATGTGAAGCTGAACCACTAGCCATGAACATAGGCCAGGGCCTCAGCCGTTCCTTGCCACTCCGTGTGGTAAATGGCATATTGGCAAGTTTACGCTTCTCCTCCGACAATTTTATTTTAGGTTTTGGAGTCCTTTTTTTACTGATATTTGGTGTTTTGGTTTTGACATGCTCTGTACTATGCCATTGGGCATCGGCCTTGGCAGACGACGTTGCTGGCATTTCATCGTCTCGGCCATGACTAGTGGCAGCAGCTTCAGCACGAGGTGGAAGTGGATCTTGATCTTTCCCTAATTTTGGAACCTCAACATTTTTGTTCTCCATATTTTAATAGGCACAACTAAAAGGCACCTCAGGTAAACAATGCAGATGGATGGATTGGATACTAGTATACAATTATGGACGGGCTGCCGAGTGCCGACACAGAGGTAGCCACAGCCGTGAACTACCGCACTGTACTGTGTCTGCTGCTAATATATAGACTGGTTGATAAAGAGATAGTATACTCGTAACTAGTATGTATGTATAAAGAAAGAAAAAAAAACCACGGTTAGGTCACTGGTATATACAATTATGGACGGGCTGCCGAGTGCCGACACAGAGGTAGCCACAGCCGTGAACTACCGCACTGTACTGTGTCTGCTGCTAATATATAGACTGGTTGATAAAGAGATAGTATACTCGTAACTAGTATGTATGTATAAAGAAAGAAAAAAAAACCACGGTTAGGTCACTGGTATATACAATTATGGACGGGCTGCCGAGTGCCGACACAGAGGTAGCCACAGCCATGAACTACCGCACTGCACTGTGTCTGCTGCTAATATATAGACTGGTTGATAAAGAGATAGTATACTCGTAACTAGTATGTATGTATAAAGAAAGAAAAAAAAACCACGGTTAGGTCACTGGTATATACAATTATGGACGGGCTGCGGAGTGCCGACACAGAGGTAGCCACAGCCGTGAACTACCGCACTGTACTGTGTCTGCTGCTAATATATAGACTGGTTGATAAAGAGATAGTATACTCGTAACTAGTATGTATGTATAAAGAAAGAAAAAAAAACCACGGTTAGGTCACTGGTATATACAATTATGGACGGGCTGCGGAGTGCCGACACAGAGGTAGCCACAGCCGTGAACTACCGCACTGTACTGTGTCTGCTGCTAATATATAGACTGGTTGATAAAGAGATAGTACACTCGTAACTAGTATGTATGTATAAAGAAAGAAAAAAAAAACCACGGTTAGGTGGTATATACAATTATGGACGGGCTGCCGAGTGCCGACACAGAGGTAGCCACAGCCGTGAACTACCGCACTGTACTGTGTCTGCTGCTAATATATAGACTGGTTGATAAAGAGATAGTATACTCGTAACTAGTATGTATGTATAAAGAAAGAAAAAAAAACCACGGTTAGGTCACTGGTATATACAATTATGGACGGGCTGCCGAGTGCCGACACAGAGGTAGCCACAGCCGTGAACTACCGCACTGTACACTGGTTGATAAAGAGATAGTAGTATACTCGTAACAACTAGTATGACGACGGTATAAAGAATGAAAAAAAAACCACGGTTAGGTGGTATATAATACAATTATGGTTGGACGGACTGCCTGCCGAGTGCCGACACAGAGGTAGCCACAGCCGTGAACTACCGCACTGTACACTGGTTGATAAAGAGATAGTAGTATACTCGTAACAACTAGTATGACGACGGTATAAAGAATGAAAAAAAAACCACGGTTAGGTGGTATATAATACAATTATGGTTGGACGGACTGCCTGCCGAGTGCCGACACAGAGGTAGCCACAGCCGTGAACTACCGCACTGTACACTGGTTGATAAAGAGATAGTAGTATACTCGTAACAACTAGTATGACGACGGTATAAAGAACGAAAAAAAAACCACGGTTAGGTGGTATATATTATAATACAATTATGGATGGACGGACTGCCTGCCGAGTTCCGACACAGAGGTAGCCACAGCCGTGAACTACCGCACTGTACACTGGTTGATAAAGAGATAGTAGTATACTCGTAACAACTAGTATGACGACGGTATAAAGAACGAAAAAAAAACCACGGTTAGGTGGTATATATTATAATACAATTATGGATGGACGGACTGCCTGCCGAGTTCCGACACAGAGGTAGCCACAGCCGTGAACTACCGCACTGTACACTGGTTGATAAAGAGATAGTAGTATACTCGTAACAACTAGTATGACTATGACGACGGTATAAAGAAAGAAAAAAAAAACCACGGTTAGGTGGTATATAATACAATTATGGATGGACGGACTGCCTGCCGAGTGCCGACACAGAGGTAGCCACAGCCGTGAACTACCGCACTGTACTGTGTCTGCTGCTAATATAGACTGGTTGATAAAGAGATAGTATACAATACTACTAATATACTGGTGGTCAGGCACTGGTCACCACTAGTCACACTGGCAGTGGCACTCCTGCAGCAAAAGTGTGCACTGTTTAATTTTAATATAATATTATTTATCATGTACTCCTGGCTCCTGCTATAACAACCTGCAGTGCTCCCCAGTCTCCCCCACAATTATAAGCTTTATATACAATACATTGATGTGCAGCACACTGGGCTGAGCAGTGCACACAGACTGAGTCACTGTGTGACTGTGTATCGTTTTTTTCAGGCAGAGAACGGATATATTAAATAAAACAAACAACTGCACTGTCTCTGGTGGTCACTGGTCACTGTGGTCGTCAGTCACTAAACTCTGTCTGCACTCTGCACTCTCTTCTAATCTACAGTATCACAGCAATCTCTCTCTCTCTCTCTCTTCTAAATCTAATCTAAATGGAGAGGACGCCAGCCACGTCCTCTCCCTATCAATCTCAATGCACGTGTGAAAATGGCGGCGACGCGCGGCTCCTTATATAGAATCCGAGTCTCGCGATAGAATCCGAGCCTCGCGAGAATCCGACAGCGTCATGATGACGTTCGGGCGCGCTCGGGTTAACCGAGCAAGGCGGGAAGATCCGAGTCGCTCGGACCCGTGAAAAAAAAAGTGAAGTTCGTGCGGGTTCGGATTCAAAGAAACCGAACCCGCTCATCTCTAATGGAAACAACCAGAGCAATCATCTGATAAGATCACCAATCAGTGAAGCTGCTCTGCTAATGGAACGGTAATATCATTTGATCAATCTCTATACGTGCAATTTACTTTAAAACGGACCCTGTATCTATACAATCCAGGAACCAGCACATTGATAATTACCCATTACAACTAAAATATATATTATCCACAGAGAGACTGCATTATCCTATTTGCGGGACTTTTTCATTACTATCAGGTTTTCTGACACTGGGACGCCAGTGCCTAATAATATAATCTTTACCAAACAGAGCCAATAAGTTATTTTTAGAATATAATATATTGTTTATTGTTTATATTATTTATTTGGAGAGCAATATTGCTACAAAGTTTATATATGTATGTGTCTTATGCTGCTAACTTTTAAACAAACCAAAATATAAAAATGGTTATTTATAATTGAAGTTGTACTGAGTCAATCATTATACATGACAGACTGCACACTGGTATTATATAGTTTTTTGGCGCAGAGTATACTTTTTCTTTGTTTGTTCCCAAACAGCACATCATGCAAAGAAGTAAAAGAGGTGCAATGAGGTAGCTGTATGACTAATCTAAGTGACACAAGTGTGCGGCACAAACACCTGGTCCATCTAGGGTTGGCACAGCAGTCCCACTGCACTAATGGCAGATACCAGATGGACGTCTAAAACCAATATAGCTGTGAAGGCCTCAGTTATCCGCTTTGCAACAGGATGACTGCTGTCATCTTCCTAGCAAAGGACTGTTGGACAGTCATTTGCTACGTTAAAGTAGTACAAGTGGTTTTCCGACTTCCCCTCTTGGATGACGATCGACTCCCAGCAGCAACAACAGCAGCAGCAGCAGCAGTATTAGGAAGTGGTTTTTGATCTTTCCCTATTTTATCCTCCAATTGTTTGTTCTCCATAATTTTTCTGGAGTTATATAAAAAAATGCAGCAAATGAGAGCATACCTCTACACTACACAGGGCAAACCCTGTAAAAATGATTTGGATTAAATATTAATAACCCCTTATTTGGAGTAAATAATATACAGCACAGGACAGCACCACTGAACTTATATGGCAGCACCACTGGACTGGACTTATAAGGCAATACCACTGGACTGGATTTATACAGCAGCACCACTGGACATATACGGCAGTATCAATGGACTGAATTTATATGGCAATACCACTGGACATATACGGTAGTATCACTGGAATTATACAGCAGTACCACTGGACATATACGGCAGTATCACTGGACTGGATTTATATGCCAGTACCACTGGATTTATATGGCAGTACCACTGGAAATATATGGCAGTACCACTGGACATATATGGCAGTATCACTGGACATAAACGGCAGTATCACTGGACTGGATTTATATGCCAGTACCACTGGATTTATACAGCAGTGCCACTGGATATATACGGCAGTATCACTGGAATTATACTTCCGTACCATTGGACATATATGGCAGTATCACTGGACTGGATTTCTACACCAGTTCCACTGGATTTATATGACAGTACAGATGTAGCCACCTTTATCTTAACCGATTCTCCGCCTAGACGGATGTTTAGTCACGCTAAGGCGATAGCTTAGCTTGCTGAGTTTAATAACAGGCAGGCGCGCTGAGGCGATTCTAGATACTCAGCATGCATTACACATCTCCACCACTGGGTGGCTAATGCTCCACTAATCTAGTACTTTCGATCGTATAGCGGCGGATTGGTCTACAGCTCTGGCAAATAGTCAGTGACGACTGTAATGTTAATAGATGGTGACCAATGATCAGACGGTGAGAGTTCTCAATATAAATAAATAGTTTATACAGACACAAACGAACATGTTAAAACACTTGTGTATGCAGACGCAAGATTTTGTATGGAGACGCAACTAATTGTGTAAAAGGAAGTATGTACAATGCATAAACACCGTGCTTTTGAAATACATGTAAAGTATGAGCGTCCGAGTTCCCGTGACATTCACTTTATTATAATTTTTTTTCTTTGTTATACATTCAATGGAAGGGTGCACACAGGTTTCACATAAATCTTGTCTTGTAACCTGATTGGAACTCCCTACCTGTCTACTGCATGAACTGTGCAGGCTCCCAGGGGGGAAGGGGAAAGTGGGATGGGGGTAGGGCGAGGCAGTGGAAAATACCATGTTCAAAGAACGGGCCAATGCTGAAGGAGCGTCAGAATCCCCTATCTAAAATACACAGGGTCGATAGGGATAAGCGAGGTCTATGCACATAACGATACACCAGACCCTATCGCATCACAAAGTGACAAAATGTCCGAGGCACATTAACCCCCGCCTTGTAGCATTATGTGCATAGACCTCACTCAACCCTATCACCCCTGTGTATTTTACAGGTAGCTAGGGGATTCCGACGCTCCTTCAGCACTGCCCTGTAGCCTGCAAAACCCATGCCGTCACTCGCTCCATAGCTGAGTGCTGACACAAGATGGATGTTCATGTGCCTTGGACATTTTGTCACTTTGAGATGCAATGGGGTCTGGGGTATCGTTATGTGCATAGACCTCGCATATCCCTATCGACCCTGTGTATTTTAGCTAGGGGATTCTGACGCTCCTTCAGCATTGCCCCGTGACCTACAAAATCTGTGCTGTTACTTGCTCCATAACCGAGGGCCACCATGGGGCAAGGAGACACAGGCGGTAGCCATTTCAATTGAGTCTGCCCTGCTACAGAATTGTATGTGTACCGTATGGTGCAGCTTTGCCCTGGTTTATGTGAGTAACTCCCTCCCTGTCTACTGCATGACCTGTGCAGGCTCCCAGGGGGGAAGGGCGATGGGCTAGCGGGAGGCGGTAGAAAATACTGTGCTTTTGAAATGCAAGTACTGTATGAGTCCGAGTCCCAAGTATGATCTTCTAGTGTACTAATTAGCACGAACAGCTTGTAACGTACAGTGGCAAGTTTAATCTTTCTATGTATAATGGAGAGATAAAAGCTCCTCCCTAAGTTCCTAAGTTTCCGAACAGCTAATTAGTACCCTAATAGAACATACTGTACAGAGATACTAAGTACGGTGATTTGGCATCAAGTTAAAAGCTGTTCGTGCTAATTAGTACACTAGTAGAACATACTGTACAGAGATACTAAGGACGGTGATTTGGCATCTAGGAACTTAGGGAGGAGCTTTTATCTCTCCATTATACATAGAAAGATTAAACTTGCCACTGTACGTTACAAGCTGTTCATGCTAATTAGTACCCTATTAGAACATACTGTACAGAGATACTAAGGACGGTGATTTGTCATCTAGGAACTTACAAAGGAGCTTTTATCTCTCTCCATTATACATAGAATGATTAAACTTGCCACTGTATGTTACAAGCTTTTCGTGCTAATTAGTACACTATAAGAACATACTGTACAGAGATAGTAAGGACGGTGATTTGGCATCTAGGAATTTGCAGAGGAGCTTTTATCTCTCTCCATTATACATAGAAAGATTAAACTTGTCACTGTATGTTACAAGCTGTTCGTGCTAATTAGTACACTAGTAGAACATAGAGTACTGAAATAATAAGGACGCTAATTAGGCACCCAGGTACTTAGGGAGGAGCTTTTATCTCTCTCCATTATACTTAGAAAGATTACAATAGAGAGAGATTAAAGCTCCTCCCTAAGTTCGTGGATGCCAAATCACTGTACTTAGTATCTCTGTACAGTATGTTCTACTAGTGTACTAATTAGCACGAACAGCTTGTAACGTACAGTGGCAAGTGTAATATTTCTAAGTATATTGGAGAGAGATAAAAACTCCTCCCTATGTTCCAGGATGTCAAATTACCATGCTTAGCATTTCTGTACAGTGTTTCCTATCTAGCCAGAAACCCTGCATCCTGTGCAAGCTAGGCGGACAACTGGAGGGGACCCGATACACGGTTGCTTCCCGTTTCCCTTTTCAGTGTCACATAAACTAGTGGTTGGTCTGCTCCAAAAGCCAAGAGTGTCCTCTTTTTTATGGTACCAGTCCTGAGTCTATGGGACACCCAGAACCAGAGATATCAGTACGCAAAATGGACCCATTTTCCCATAGCCTATAATGGGCTCGTTAATTCAGACCCACCATGGGTTCCGACGCTTGCCATGAGCCTTGTGGGGGTCACAGAAACTTGGGGTTGGTACCCTCCAGTAGCTAATTGTCTCCCCTTCCATACCAACCTAGCGATGAAGGCTCCCACCTCCCACGCTGAGAGTCCCAGGTTTGAGTCCCAAAGTGCCAACCTTTTTTTTTATATATTCCCGTGACATTCACTTTATTATTATTTTTTTCTTTGTTATACATTCAATGAAAGGGTGCACACAGGTTTCACATAAATCAAAGTAAATCTGCAGCAGCGATTCATTCCGCTATATACAAATACACAGCGGTAATGAGTATAAATTAGTGTATTCCGATGCAACTAACTGAGCAACACAGTACTGTAGATCGTCGGCATTTGTGTATTGTACCTGACCTGAACTCCCTCTCTGTCCACTGCATGACCTGTGCAGGCTCCCAGGGGGGAAGGGCGATGGGGGTAGGGAGAGGCGGTGGAAAATACCATGCTTTTGAAATACAAGTATTAGTGTCCAAGTCCCCCAAGGCATAAACTAACACCAATGGGAAGGAAGTGCCAACTTTTTTTTTGTGTTCCTGTAACATTCACTTTATTATTATTTTTTTCTTTGTTATACATTCAATGGAAGGGTGCACATAGGTTTCACATAAATCAGAGTGGGCGGGGGTTTTCCTACATACAGTAGTATACTGTTGCACATGTCTTGTAACCTGATCGGAACTCCCTCCCTGTCTACTGTATGTACTTTGCAGGCTCCCAGGGAGGAAGGGAAAAGTGGGATGGGGGTAGGGAGAGGCAGTGGAAAATACCGTGTTCAAAGGAAAGGCATAATCAAAACCATGGGGAACTTTGCTGTGTATCGTTATGTGCAGAGACCTCGCTTATCCCTTTCGCCCCTGTGCATTTTAGCTAGGGGATTCTGACGCTCCTTCAGCATTGCCCCGTAACCTGCAAAATCTGTGCTGTTACTTGCCCCATAGCCGAGTGCCTCCATGGAGCTAGGAGTCACAGGCGGTAGCCATTTTAATTGAGTCTGCCCTGCTATAGAATTGTATGTGTACCGTACGGTGCATAGAACCTTGACAGTAGAAACTCTCCTGCAGTTTTGCCCTGCTTTATGTAAAACTTGTGATTTGTCAGTTTGCTATGCGATCGAGCCCGGTGTAACGTAATGTGCATAGACCTCGCTTATCTCTATCGCCCCTGTGTATTTTGGATAGGGGATTGTGATGCTCCTTCAGCATTGCCTCGTAGCCTGCAAAACTTATGCCATCTCTCACTCCATATCCGAGCGCTGCCTGCCACGTGGTAGAGGTTCAGGGGCAGCAGCCATTTTGCCAGTGTGCTATGTGATCGAGTCCGGTGTACCGTAATGTGCATAGACATCGCTTATTCCTATCGCCCCTGTGTATTTTAGCTAGGGGATTGTGACGCTCCTTCAGCATTGCCCCATAGCCTGCAAAATCTGGACTGTTACTGCTCCGTAGCAGTCCGTGGGGCAAGGAGTCATAGGTGGTAGCCATTTCTATTGAGTCTGCCCTGCTTAAGAATTGTATGTGTACTGTACGGTGCATAGAACCTTAACAGTAGAACTGCTCCTGCAGCTTTGCCCTGGTTTATGTGAATAAAAAAATTAATAAAGTGTCTGGAAAAAAATAACATGCATTCATACTTTAGGAATCGAACCAGGGACTCTGAGTATAGGAATCGGAACACTTCACTACTTTACCGCAGACAGATGAATAAATCCATTGGTTTTGATTATGCTGTAATGGCTACGGGATTAGGACGCTAACATACTGTACAAAATTCCTAATCTCAAGAGGCAATAGTGAACTTCTAACACGTCCATTTGCGACAGTGTACACTACTGGTTTTATGTTGTTTTGTCTGTGGGACTTGGACGCTCACATATTCATAAAGTACTGTAGATGGATCATATACTGTATGCTGTACTATTTGCATCTGTACTGTAAATACTGTATTAAATAATGCAGCATAATGAGTATTTACTGTATTAAATAATGCAGCGTAATGAGTATTTACTGTATGCAGCGTAATGAGACGCCTTAGTAAAGTAGTCCTTATTATATATTTCAGTATTGTGTTTTATTGGAGACCACACGCATGCGCAGTGGTGATTGTAAAAAGTGACATCTGGTGGAAGTTCGCAGGTATTACACGTAAAGGTAACGCCAAACGCTCTGTCTGCCTCCGTGCGATTAGTACGCCTCTCTGTGACTAGGCGCACCTCCCTACGCCCCGGTAAGCTGCGTATGCTCGATTGGGCCAAACGCCTCAGCCAGTCAAGATAAAGGTGGCTCCATCTGTACCACTGGACATATACGGCAGTATCACTGGACTTATACGGCAGTACCACTGGAATTATATGGCAGTACCACTGAACATATACGGCAGTACCACTGGACATATTCGACAGTATCACTGGAATTATATGGCAGTACCACTGGACTTATATGGCAGATAACTTGACTGGATTTATACTGTAGTACTACTGGACATATACGGCCGTATCACTGGAATTATACGGCAGTACCACTGGACCAGTTACCTGCGATGGGGTGAGACAGGTGAGGCAAAGCCTTTTCTGTTATACCTATGTTCAAGCCAGAGTTTTGGCTGTATAAACTATCTGAAAAATACAAAGAATATGTTTGAAATATCTTTTTTGTATTTTTCTACTCATTTTTATAGCCAAAACTCTGGAGTAAAAAGTCTATGGCAGGTGAGGCAGTGCCTCACCTACTTATCTTTTCCGCACATCTCTGATCAAAACTCACCAGATTTCCAGGAGTTTATACTACTGCACCTGTGTATAATGCCCAGATGTACCCTTTGGCTCATATATTGCATGTAAATCTGGCTCTGGTGCTAGCCAGTGCCTCCTGAGCCATTTAGCTCACCGCACTTATACGCCAGTACAACTGGAATTATATGACAGTACCACTGGACTTATACGGCAGTATCACTGGAATTATACCACAGTATCACTGGACATATACGGAAGTATCAATGGAATAATATGGCAGTACCAATGAACATATACGGCAGTACCACTGGACATATACTGCAGTATCACTGAACATATACAACAGTATCACTGGAATTATATGGCAGTACCACTGGACTTGTACGGCAGTATCACTGGACTGGACATATAAGGCTGTACCACTGGACATATAAGACTGTACCACTGGACATATACGGCAGAATCACTGGACCTATACGGCAGTATCACTGGACTGGATTTATACACAAGTACTAATGGATTTATATGGCAGTACCACTGGACATATACGGCAGTATCACTGGAATTATATGGCAGTACCACTAGACATATTCATCAGTATCACTGGATTTATAAAGCAGTACCACTGGACATATATGGCAGTATCACTGGACTGGATTTATACACCAGTACCACTGGATTTATACGGCAGTACCACTTGACATATACGGCAGTATCACTGGAATTATATGGCAGTACCATTGGACATATATGGCAGTATCACTGGACATATACGGTAGTACCACTGGACTTATACTGCAGCACAGGGACACTACCACTGGACTGATGCAGGATAACACAGCACCACTGCAATGGACTGTACTTATAGAGCAGCACTGGACATATGGCAGCAGAGGCCACCACCACTGTGACTGGACTGATGCAGCACAATACACTACCACTGTACTGATGCAGGACAACACAGCACCACTGCACTGGACTTATGCAGCTGCACTGGACATATGGCAGCAGAGGACACCACCACTGTGACTTGACTGATGCAGCATAAGACACTACACTGGACTGAGCAGCCCAAGACAGCACTGGAATCACCACCCCACTTTCCCTCCCGCACAGACACTGAGGACGGAGACGCATCCTCTCGCTACACTCTCCAATGCCAGAGTGAAAATGGTGGCGACGCGCAGCTCCAAATTTGGTATCCAAACCCCACGAGAATCTGACAGCGGGATGATGAAGTTTTGCCTCGTTCTGGTTTCCGAGTCAGGCGGGAAAACCCAAGGCGGACTCTGATCTGGGCTCGGTTAGTGAAGTTGGGGGGTTTGGTTCTCAGGGTACCGAACCCGCTCATCTCTAATATAAAGAGATACAAGGATCTGTCAGGCAATTTGTTTATCAAAAAGTCTCTACACAGGACACGTGGCCACCGTCTTAAGGTTAGAGGAGAGAAAATGTCATACCCAGCTAAGGGTTCTTCACAGTAAGGGCAATAAAAATGTGGAATTCTCTACCAGAGAGGGTAGTAATTGTCAACTCGGTCAATATGTTTAAAAATGGATTAGATAATTTCCTAGCTGAAAGAAATATCCAAGGATATACTGTAGCATTAACAGGAAGTGAATTTTAGAAAAAGCATGAATTTTAGTTGTTATTTAGACTAAATAACATAACTTCATCTGGGCATTATAGTTAAACCATACTTACATGCAGATTAGTGCAGTGGTTCTCAAACTTTTGAATCACGTCACCCTAGAGTATCAGAATTTTTTTCACAGCACCCCTAGGCCAAAGTTTCTTATTTAGAAATTTAGAAAGAGATATTAAATTAAGTAAGTTGTGTTTATATATCATCATTATGTTCAGTTATCTGGTGAGGTACAAGATTTGTTTCTGTTTGTCCACATATTTTTTGATTGGCATCCACCAGGTTTTGCCTATTACATTGACCATAAATAATTTGAATTGGTCCTGGACCACCAACCTGAGGCACCCCTGAAAGTGTCCTGAGGCACCCCAAGGTGCCACGGCACACAGTTTGAGAACCACTGGATTAGTGTAAGAATTATAATACAGGTTGAACTCGATGGACATTTTCGTATTTTTTCAACCTCAATAACTGTTACTGTGTTACTATGAATATGTGGATTCCTGCCATGTGAAATTACAGTATATGAAAATACTGGTAAAAGTGCTTTTCTTAATACATGCAAATTATGGGGGTAATTCAGACCTGATCGATAGGCTGCGATTTCTCACAACCTACGATCAGGTTCAAATTGCGCATGCATATGCACCACAATGCGCAAGTGCGTTGGATGACTGCACCGGGCATCGGTGAATAGCTACAGGATGGTGAGAAAAAATCAATTGCACGGGTGATCGCAAGGAGATTGACAGGAAGAGGGCATGTGGGTGGCAACTGACCGATTTGTAGGAGTGTCCGGGAAAATGCAGGCATGGCCTGTCGTTTTTAAGGATGGATTCTGACATCAGCTCCGGCATCGATCATCGCAGCGGCTGAGTAAGCCCTGGGCAGTACAGAGACTACACAAACTGAGGTTTGTGCATGTCTCCAACGAATGCGATCGCACACCTGTACAAGGGTAATACCCCCCCTGTAGGTGGCAACTACCTGATCGCAGGGATGCAAAAAAACGCACCCTAGTGATGAAGTCTGAATTACCCCATAAAACACATTTCTGATGCTGAAAATGGTCAAGTTCAAATATCAACTACTGATGAACTTGCAAATATTCATCATTCTGCTGTAACAACTGTGAATACCCAAGACGTTGGACAACTCCCAGCCAGAACACATCAATCACTATACGAATACCTGAGTTAGCATTTGGGATGAAGAGTTTCACTCAAATTAGGGATTTCTGGAGAGATTTATTAACCCTTGAATTAATGTCAATTTTACTACCAGTAACATTGATACTGAGTGCAAGTGTAATAGTACTCATGTATAAGGTTTTCAATGGCTAAGTTTGTTTTCTATTGATTGATATTATTGTATACATCTTTGTAATGTGCTCTGAGTAGAGATTGGAGCACTGTTACTCCATTTTACCTAATTAAAACCTAATTTAAATGACATGCTCATTCACACATTGGTGACTCATTTGAGCTTTCATAATATCTAAATAGGACATTTTTGGTAGGTTGGGTATAATATGCCGGTGGTCAGAATACAAACCGCTGCATCCTGATGATTAGAATGCCGATGGGAAGGTAAGTATACTTACCTTCCCCACCTGGCCCCCTAACCCTCCCTCCCCACTGCCTAAATCATTAGCGATATCGTACAGTGTGTATGCACAATGGGCCTAATTCAGACCAGACAGAGTGAAAACCCACCCCGTGCAAGTCTGCATATGCAAAACTTCACCAGGCAGCGGACAGCTGCAAATACATTCGCATCTCACTCACCATCCAATGTTTTTTTCGGGTGTAGTATGCTATGCCAGTGCTTGGGATCCCGGCGCCAACATTCCAACCGCTAGCATCCTGACCACCGGCATGCAGGCAGTGGGGTGAGCCCAAAAGAGACCCCTGCGGGCACGGTGGTGCGCTATGCACGCCATGCTATTTATTCTCCCTCCAGGGATGTCGTGGACACCCCAAGAGGGAGTATAGATGTCGGTATGCCAGCTGTCAGGATTCCAGCATCAGTATGGTTAGCGCCGGGATCCCGACAGCCGGCATATCAAATGCCACCCATTTTTTCCAGTCTATGCAGTCTGTGCGCAGCCCAGGACTTACTCCTCCAGTGCAATAGAATCAGGCTGATCGGGGCCAGAGCCGACCACACACCCTCCCTGAAAAGGCTTGGGAACGCGTGCGTTTTTCTTGACACTCCCAGAAAACAAAAAAAGGGGGGGAATGGTTCCTGTATAGTACCGGAGCCAAAAGAAAAAAGAAAGACTATATGTCTTTTCTGGGGCACACTTGTAATGAAGATGAAATGATGTGTTTTATTTAAAATGTAACTTTTATTGTCAACCTTCATAAAATATTGACTATAGGCAAAAAGGAAGGGGGGGAGTGAAGGAAGGTAATGATGACTACAAAATGTTGTTAAATGGCTATACTATAGTCTTAATAACTCAAATCAAAGGAATATTTTCGATATAATAACGATAAAGATTGGCTTAATGGTTCTGTGAGCGAAAATATATGGGTGTCTCCAAAAAATTATTATTATGAAAATCATATATATTAGTATGAAAATTTTCTCCCTGAAATTGTGACAATTTGACTTGTGGTGAAAATATCACAGAAAGAAAAAATCAAAACAAATAACCAAATAATAGATTGTACCTGGCTCTACTCAAATTTCTGAGAGTATTAGGGATTTACAAGAAAAAAGGGGGAGAAAAGAAGGAAGGAAATAATCCTAAGTCCTGTGTCCTGGGTTTGGATAAAAATACCTGCAGTACCCGGTATTCCCTGGTGGTCTCCCAACCAGGTACTGACCTGGCCCACAGTGCTTGGCTTCCAAGATCAGACGAGGTTGGGCATACTCAGTATGGTCTGACTGCAGGTAGATATATCCCACACCTGATGACACCAGGAACTTTGTATCCTAGATTCTGAGAGAGTTTCCCAGAGTTTTCTTGTGGAGGCCCATAATTTTGTAATGATGTGATGAGCGCTCCTGAATCTGGAAAAAAGTAGTGTCAAATGTCCTCTGATATTCTCCCACACCTGAGAGATAGCGTAAGGTCTGCCGGGTCTTGATTTCAAGGGCGGGATGTTTAGGTGCCACCTCTTTTAAGAGGGGAGTCTTCTAACCCATATAGTAATGGCTGTAGGTCCTATTAATACCAAAGCAGTCACTGGTTCTGATACTTGAACTCTCTCTTCAAAAATAATAATGTGTGACTCAGAAATATCGGATGGGGTCTCCCAGGTTAGTGGAAGTCCTGAGGCTTTAGAGGTGTGGCCCTGCTGTGTATGAGGTGGGCAAGGACTAGAGAGTGATAGAGAATATGAGAGAAAAATGAGCGGAGAAACAAAAGAGGATCAGGTAGAGTAACTCACCACTTCTGCTGTTTGATCATCTGCCTAGGCATCGAATGAAAAAATGAGAGGGTGGTGTGGAACGACACTGATCCTGAAAAAAGGTTAGAGGAACATTTCTACTGTCCTGTTTTGTAACAAAAAAGGTGCTCTGTTGACAAATTGCATTGCAGAGCCACCAAAATTGTTTAACAGAATGAGAGGGTGTTCCAGAAATAGGTTGAGCCTTGAAGATGGTTGCTTCCAGAAAAGAAATACAATTATGTGATAAATCATGTGTGTTAAAGAAGTACTACAATAATCCACTCGGATGGATCATGTGTGCAACCCATTTCAAATGCCTGATGTATCAAAAAAATCCCCTATGTGAAAATAGGATAGATACATGAATAAGAGCAGGACCCTCTAGCTGCTAGGATATTACCAATATAGAGGTCTCTCTGGCTAAGTTAACCTGGTTGTCAGGAAAAAAGTGCCTCTGATGGATGCTGGTATAAACTTATAATCATAGAGAAATCCAGTGAACAAGCTCCGTAGAGCGAAACGTACGTCACTTCCGGTCCGGTGTTCCGAACTTCCGGTCGGCGGACCGCGGACACCGGTGTCTCCACGCCTGGCTCACCCCTTCCCACGGACTCTCTGAAGCTGCGATCAGCGACCAGTGAAGGTACTCCACACCCCCCTTCGTAACAGTAGGTCCCTGGCTTTGGTCTGTAGTAATCATACTTACCAGTTTCACGGACAATTCTTCCTCTGCTGCAGGAACATTTCTCTATGATTATAAGTTTATACCAGCATCCATCAGAGGCACTTTTTTTTCCTGACAACCAGGTTAACTTAGCCAGAGAGACCTCTATATTGGTAATATCCTAGCAGCTAGAGGGTCCTGCTTTTATTCATGTATCTATCCTATTTTCACATAGGAGATTTTTTTGATACATCAAGCATTTGAAATGGGTTGCACACATGATCCATCCGAGTTGATTATTGTAGTACTTCTTTAACATACGTGATTTATCACATAATTGTATTCCTTTTCTGGAAGCAAACATCTTCAAGGCTCAACCTATTTCTGGAACACCCTCTCATTCTGTTAAACAATTTTGGTGGCTCTGCAATACAATTTGTCAACAGAGCACCTTTTTTGTTACAAAGCAGGACAGTAGAAATGTTCCTCTAACCTTCTTTCGGGATCAGTGTCGTTCCACACCACCCTCTCATTTTTTCATTCGATGCCTAGGCAGATGATCAAACAGCAGAAGTGGTGAGTTACTCTACCTGATCCTCTTTTGTTTCTCCGCTCATTTTTCTCTCATATTCTCTATCACTCTCTAGTCCTTGCCCACCTCATACACAGCAGGGCCACACCTCTAAAGCCTCAGGACTTCCACTAACCTGGGAGACCCCATCTGATATTTCTGAGTCACACATTATTATTTTTGAAGAGAGAGTTCAAGTATCAGAACCAGTGACTGCTTTGTAATTAATAGGACCTACAGCCATTACTATATGGGTTAGAAGACTCTCCTCTTAAAAGAGGTTGCACCGAAACATCCCGCCCTTGAAATCAAGACCCGGCAGACCTTACGCTATCTCTCAGGTGTGGGAGAATATCAGAGGACATTTGACACTACTTTTTTCCAGATTTAGGAGCGCTCATCACATCATTACAGAATTATGGGCCTCCACAAGAAAACTCTGGGAAACTCTCTCAGAATCTAGGATACAAAGTTCCTGGTGTCATCAGGTGTGGGATATATCTACCTGCGGTCAGACCATACTGTGTATGCCCAACCTCGTCTGATCTTGGAAGCCAAGCACTGTGGGCCAGGTCAGTACCTGGTTGGGAGACCACCAGGGAATACCGGGTACTGCAGGTATTTTTATCCAAACCCAGGACACAGGATTTAGGATTATTTTCTTCCTTCTTTTCTCCCCCTTTTTTCTTGTAAATCCCTAATACTCTCAGAAATTTGAGTAGAGCCAGGTACAATCTATTATTTGGTTATTTGTTTTGATTTTTTCTTCCAGTGATATTTTCACCACAAGTCAAATTGTCACAATTTCAGGGAGAAAATGTTCATACTAATATATATGATTTTCATAATAATAATTTTTTGGAGACACCCATATATTTTCGCTCACAGAACCATTAAGCCAATCTTTATCGTTATTATATCGAAAATATTCCTTTGATTTGAGTTATTAAGACTATAGTATAGCCATTTAACAACATTTTGTAGTCATCATTACCTTCCTTCACTCCCCCCCTTCCTTTTTGCCTATAGTCAATATTTTATGAAGGTTGACAATAAAAGTTACATTTTAAATAAAACTCATCATTTCATCTTCATTACAAGTGTGCCCCAGAAAAGACATATAGTCTTTCTTTTTTCTTTTGGCTCCGGTACTATACAGGAACCATTCCCCCCCTTTTTTTGTGTATCAGTTTACTGAACTATCTCTGGGAGCACCACTAACCCAGCGCCTAATACTAATTATTTGTGTTGTATATTGGCCAGATGTTGGTTTATATATATTAGAGCTTTTTGCTTTAATAATATCATTCTACAATATTTATCACCTCAATTGAGTGATCCTGTGCAGACTCTACCAATCCTTTTTCTGTATACTCCCAGAAAACAGCCAGTTGCCACCCACAAACGTCCGCTTACTGTCAATTACCTTGCATACGCCTAGCAATCAAAATTTTCACACCATTCTGTCGCTGTTTGAGCTCGTTCATACGCAGTCATTTGATAATCAGCCGCGGTGCGATTTTGCACAACAACGATCAGGTCTGAATTAGGCCCAATATTGGCCGCCTGAGAAGGTAAGGAAACCACTAGGCGATATCGCCCATGGAGCGTATTGCCTAGTGTGTATGCACCTTTATGTTTCTAAATAGAATCTCTCAGGGCATTAGGTCCTATGAGACTCAACCCAACAAGTGTTTTTCTCGCTGAAAATGTGTGACAAAACTTCATTTTGAGCTTGAACTGATTAATGTAATATGCGAAATTAGTACGTCTGTGCGCAACCAGGGGTTAAAGTTGGCCGGAATGAGGTGGGACTGCGTTCCGGCAGTTATAATTGGAGACAGGTCGTTTCACCTCTGCTTGCCCACCTTAACTACACACAGCGCCACATATAGATAGCACTCTACTCGGCTGTGACAAGTCAGCAGGTAGCCAGTGTCACTAACACAGCAGCACCAGCTTGTTTGACTCATTTGCATGAAGTGTGCAGTGTGACATCATGACGTCATGCCACAAATTACAAGCAGCGCAAACTGTGCTAGTGCTGGACCCCGTCGCAGATGGACACGGAATGGGGGGGGGGGGGGGGTGCAGGCTGCAGTTTTGCCTAGAGTTTCGAAAATCCTTGCACCGGCCCTGGATGTAACCTACAGTTAAAGGGAATCACAAACACTGCATTGAAAACATTTTAAGTATAGTTAATAACAACTTTCTTACTGTACAATACGTGAAAAGAAAAGGTGGTCTAGATTTACCCTGGGAGAGAGGACATTTTCATCAGTAATGTTTACAGATTTAGGGGGTCATGCGATCAGGTCACTACTGCACATTCGTATGCACCGCAATGCGCAGGCGAGTCATGCAGGTACAAAGCGGATCGTTGCTGAGCGATGGATTTAACGAAGAATCCATTTGCACAGCCGATCGCAAGGAGATTGACAGGAAGAGGGCGTTTGTGGGTGTCAACTTACCGTTTTCTGGGAGTGGTTGGAAAAACGCAGGCATGTCCAAGCATTTGCAGGGCGGGTGTCTGACGTCAATCCCGGGACCTGACAGGCTGAAGTGATCGCAGCAGCTGAGTAAGTTCTGAGCTACTCAGAAACTGCACAAAACATTATTGTAATGCTCTGGTGAACATGCGTTCGCACACTTGCGAAGCGAAAATACACTCCCCTATAGGCAGCGACTATCTGTTTACAGTGCTGCAAAAAATAGCTACTGAGCGATCAACTCAGAATGACCCCCTTAGTGTTGTGTACTTTGGCAGAGCCACAGAAATTGCGTGGCAAACATTATTTCTTTGATTTGCCATGTAGTATTGAGTTTTGTTAAATGATTATTGTTATACTGCACAGAGTATAATGTATATTCTTTGTGTAACAGTTATATTATGTGATATTACATGGTCACGTCACAATATTATGACCATCTCCTACATTTAATGTCGGCAGTGCGTAGCCCATGACGTACATTACATGTTGTGTGCTGGCTTGGTGGGGATATAAGGTGTGTGATAAGCCATCTGTACACATACATTATCACTCATTGCTGTCATGGGTAAAAGGAGAGATTTATCCGAGTTGCAAAAAGGAATGATAATTGGCTTTCGGGCCAAGGGGGGCAGTATTTCTGACATAGCGCAGTTTGTGAACTGTTTGCGTGCTGCTGTGGAGCAGGAGTAGCGTAACTGGAAAAATGACACCATTGACAATAACCGACATGGAAATTGCCATTGATGTAAGAGGTGAACACCGGCTCCTCTGCCGTGCACCTTCCAGTAGCTGTGGGATGCACTGCAGTCAGTATGGCTCCAGATACCTGTGCCAACCTACCAGTACCTTATTGAGTCACTCCCAGCCATCTAGCTGCTGTCCTTGCTGCACATAGGTGGTCATTCTGAGTTGTTCGCTCGTTATTTTTTTTCGCTACGGAGCGATTAGTCGCAAACTGCGCATGCGCAATGTTCGCAGTGCGCCTGCGCCAAGTAAATTTGCTCAAAAGTTTGGTATTTTACTCACGGCGTAATGAGGTTTTTTCATTGTTGAAGTGATCGGAGTGTGATTGACAGGAAGTGGGTGTTTCTGGGCGGAAACTAACCGTTTTATGGGAGTGTGCGAAAAAACGCAGGCGTTTCAGGGAAAAACGCGGGAGTGTCTGAAGAAACGGGGGAGTGGCTGGGCGAACGCTGGGTGTGTTTGTGACATCAAACCAGGAACGAAAAGGACTGAACTGATCGCAGTGTAGGAGTAAGTCTCGAGCTACTCAGAAACTGCTAAGAAATTTCTATTTGCAATTCTACTAATCTTTCGTTCGCAATTCTGCTAAGCTAAGATTCACTCCCAGAGGGCGGCGGCTTAGCATGTGCAATGCTGCTAAAAGCAGCTAACGAGCGAACAACTCGGAATGAGGGCCATAGTGGTTACTCTGGCTATTAGGTGATGGTCAGAATAATCTGACTCGATCTTGTAAGTATAAAATCATATGCCTATTTTGATAAATATTAAGCATAAACATAACTGGAAATTTATGGTACATCATTTAACTATTTATGGAACCACAATATTATGTAGTACTATCGCTATTGTAAAGGGATAAGTTGGCATTTACCTGATTTAATACATTTATAAAAACACAAAAAAGTTTAATACTGAGGTTTTTTAGTAGTGATGAGCGGGTTCGGTTCCTCGGAAACCGAACCCCCCCGAACTTCACCCATTTTACACGGGTCCGAGGCATAACCCGAGCGCGCTCGAACGTCATCATCCCGCTATCGGATTATCGCGAAATTCGGATTCTATATAAGCAGCCGCGCGTCGCCGCCATTTTCACTCGTGCATTGGAAATGTTAGGGAGAGGACGTGGCTGGCGTCCTCTCCGTTTATTCATTGTTGAGTTGATGCAAATATTTGTGCTTGCTTATATCATTGTGGGGACTGGGGAGCAGCTTTATATTAATATAGGAGGAGTACAGTGCAGAGTTTTGCTGACAGTGACCACCAGTATATGTTGTCTGCCTGAAAAACACTCCATATCTGTGCTCAGTGTGCTGCATATATCTGTGCTCACACTGCTTTATTGTGGGGACTGGGGACCACCAGTATAATATTATATAGGAGGAGTACAGTGCAGAGTTTTGCTGACCAGTGACCACCAGTATACGTTGTCTGCCTGAAAAACACTCCATATCTGTGCTGCATTGTGTAGTATATAGTAGGAGTACAGTGCATAAGTTTGCTGACCACCAGTATATAATATATAGGAGTACAGTACAGAAGGCCACTGCCGTACCTACCTCTGTGTCGTCAAGTATACTATCCATCCATACCTGTGGTGCATTTAAGTTTTGCACAGTTTGCTGACCACCAGTATATAATATATAGCATTACGGTACAGTAGGCCACTGCTGTACCTACCTCTGTGTCGTCAAGTATACTATCCATCCATACCTGTGGTGCATTTCAGTTTTGCACAGTTTGCTGACCACCAGTATATAATATATAGCATTACGGTACAGTAGGCCACTGCTGTACCTACCTCTGTGTCGTCATTAAGTATACTATCCATCTACATTCTATACCTGTGGTGCATTTCAGTTGTGCAGTTTGCTGACACAGTGACCACCAGTATATATAGCAGTACGGTACGGAAGGCCACTGCTGTACCTACCTCTGTGTCGTCATGTTTACTATCCATCTACATTCTATACCTGTGGTGCATTTTAGTTTTGCAGTTTGCGGACAGTGACCACCAGTACATATAGCAGTACAGTACGGAAGGCCACTGCTGTACCTACCTCTGTGTCATCAAGTATACTATCCATCTAGATTCTATACCTGTGGTGCATTTCAGTTGTGCAGTTTGCTGACACAGTGACCACCAGTATATATAGCAGTACGGTACGGAAGGCCACTGCTGTACCTACCTCTGTGTCATCAAGTAAACTATCCATCTACATTATATACCTGTGGTGCATTTTAGTTTTGCAGTTTGCTGACAGTGACCACCAGTATATAGAGCAGTATGGTATGGAAGGCCACTGCTGTACCTACCTCTGTGTCGTCAAGTAAACTATCCATCTAGATCAGGCCTGGCCAACCTGTGGCTCTCCAGATGTTGTGAAACTACACATCCCAGCATGCCCTGCCACAGTTTTAGCCTTCCCTAATAGCAAAACTGTAGCAAAGCATGATGGGACTTGTAGTTTTACAACAGCTGGAGAGCCACGGGTTGGCCAGGCCTGATCTAGATTCTATACCTGTGGTGCATTTCAGTTGTGCAGTTTGCTGACACAGTGACCACCAGTATATATAGCAGTACGGTACGGAAGGCCACTGCTGTACCTACCTCTGTGTCGTCAAGTATACTATCCATCTACATTCTATACCTGTGGTGCATTTCAGTAGTGCAGTTTGCTGACACAGTGACCACCAGTATATATAGCAGTTCGGTACGGAAGGCTACTGCTGTACCTACCTCTGTGTCGTCAAGTATACTATCCATCTACATTCTATACCTATGGTGCATTCCAGTTGTGCAGTTTGCTGACACAGTGACCACCAGTATATATAGCAGTACGGTATGGAAGGCCACTGCTGTACCTACCTCTGTGTCGTCAAGTATACTATCCATCTACATTCTAAACCTGTGGTGCATTTTAGTTTTGCAGTTTGCTGACAGTGACCACCAGTATATATAGCAGTACGGTACGGAAGGCCACTGCTGTACCTACCTCTGTGTCGTCAAGTATACTATCCATCTTGATTCTATACCTGTGGAGCATTTCAGTTGTGCAGTTTGCTGACACAGTGACCACCTGTATATTAAGCAGTATAGTACGGAAGGCCACTGCTGTACCTACCTCTGTGTCGTCAAGTATACTATCCATCTACATTCTATACCTGTGGTGCATTTCAGTTATCCAGTTTGCTGACACAATGACCACCAGTATATATAGCAGTACGGTACGGAAGACCACTGCTGTACCTACCTCTGTGTCGTCAAGTATACTATCCATCTATATTCTATACCTGTGGTGCATTTTAGTTTTGCTGTTTGCTGACAGTGACCACCAGTATATATAGCAGTACGGTACGGAAGGCCACTGCTGTACCTACCTCTGTGTCGTCAAGTATACTATCCATCTAGATTCTATACCTGTGGTGCATTTCAGTTGTGCAGTTTGCTGACACAGTGACCACCAGTATATATAGCAGTACGGTATGGAAGGCCACTGCTGTACTTACCTCTGTGTCGTCAAGTATACTATCCATCTACATTCTATACCTGTGGTGCATTTCAGTTGTGCGCAGTATATATAGTAGTAGGCCATTGCTATTGATACTGGCATATAATTCCACACATTAAAAAACGGAGAACAAAAATGTGGAGGGTAAAATAGGGAAAGATCAAGATCCACTTCCACCTCGTGCTGATGCTGCTGCCACTAGTCATGGCCGAGATGATGAAATGCCATCAACGTCGTCTGCCAAGGCCGATGCCCAATGTCATAGTAGAGAGCATGTAAAATCCAAAAAACAAAAGTTCAGTAAAATGACCCAATAATCAAAATTAAAAGCATCTGAGGAGAAGCGTAAACTTGCTAATATGCCATTTATGACACGGAGTGGCAAGGAACGGCTGAGGCCCTGGCCTATGTTCATGGCTAGTGGTTCAGATTCACATGAGGATGGAAGCACTCATCCTCTCGCTAGATAAATGAAAAGACTTAAGCTGGCAAAAGCACAGCAAAGAACTGTGCGTTCTTCTAAATCACAAATCCCCAAGGAGAGTCCAATTGTGTCGGTTGCGATGCCTGACCTTCCCAACACTGGAAGGGAAGAGCTTGCGCCTTCCACCATTTGCACGCCCCCTGCAAGTGCTGGAAGGAGCACCCACAGTCCAGTTCCTGATAGTCAAATTGAAGATGTCAGTGTTGAAGTACACCAGGATGAGGATATGGGTGTTGCTGGTGCTGGGGAGGAAATTGACAAGGAGGATTCTGATGGTGAGGTGGTTTGTTTAAGTCAGGCACCCGGGGAGACACCTGTTGTCCGTGGGTCGAATATAGCCATTGACATGCCTGGTCAAAATACAAAAAAAATCAGCTCTTCGGTGTGGAATTATTTCAACACAAATGCGAACAACAGGTGTCAAGCCATGTGTTGCCTTTGTCAAGCTGTAATAAGTAGGGGTAAGGACGTTAACCACCTAGGAACATCCTCATTTATACGTCACCTGGACCGCATTCATCAGAAGTCAGTGACAAGATCAAAAACTTTGGGTGACAGCGTAAGGAGTCCACTGACAACTAAATCCCTTCCTCTTGTAACCAAGCTCCTGCAAACCACACCACCAAATCCCTCAGTGTCAATTTCCTCCTTACACAGGAAAGCCAATAGTCCTGCAGGCCATGTCACTGGCAAGTCTGACGAGTCCTCTCCTGCCTGGGATTCCTCCGATGCATCCTTGAGTGTAACGCCTACTGCTGCTGGCGCTGCTGTTGTTGCTGCTGGGAGTCGATCATCATCCCAGAGGGGAAGTCAGAAGACCACTTGTACTACTTCCAGTAAGCAATTGACTGTCCAACAGTCCTTTGCGAGGAAGATGAAATATCACAGCAGTCATCCTGCTGCAAAGTGGATAACTCAGGCCTTGGCAGCCTGGGCTGTGAGAAACATGGTTCCGGTATCCACCGTTAATTCAGAGGCAACTAGAGACTTGATTTGAGGTACTGTGTCCCCGGTACCAAATACCATCTAGGTTCCATTTCTCTAGGCAAGCGATACCGAAAATGTACACAGACCTCAGAAAAAGAGTCACCAGTGTCCTAAAAAATGCAGTTGTACCCAATGTCCACTTAACCACGGACATGTGGATAAGTGGAGCAGGGCAGACTCAGGACTATATGACTGTGACAGCCCACTGGGTAGATGTATTGCCTCCCACAGCAAGAACAGCAGCGGCGGCACCAGTAGCAGCATCTCACAAACGCCAACTCATTCCTAGGCAGGCTACGCTTTGTATCACCGCTTTCCAGAAGAGGCACACAGCTGACAACCTCTTACGGAAACTGAGGAACATCATCGCAGAATGGCTTACCCCAATTGGACTCTCCTGGGGATTTGTGACATCGGACAACGCCACCAATATTGTGCGTGCATTACATCTGGGCAAATTCCAGCACGTCCCATGTTTTGCACATACATTGAATTTGGTGGTGCAGAATTATTTAAAAAACGACAGGGGTGTGCAAGAGATGCTGTCGGTGGACCGAAGATTTGCGGGCTACTTTCGGCATTCAGCCATCGCGTGCCGAAGACTGGAGCACCACCAAACATTCCTGAACCTGCCCTGCCATCATCTGAAGCAAGAGGTGGTAACGAGGTGGAATTCAACCCTCTATATGCTTCATAGGATGGAGGAGCAGCAAAAGGCCATTCAAGCCTATATATCTGCCCACGATATAGGCAAAGGAGGGGGAATGCACCTGACTCAAGCGCAGTGGAGAATGATTTCAACGTTGTGCAAGGTTCTGCAACCCTTTGAACTTGCCACACGTGAAGTTAGTTCAGACACTGCCAGCCTGAGTCAGGTCATTCCCCTCATCAGGCTTTTGCAGAAGAAGCTGGAGACATTGAAGGAGGAGCTAAAACAGAGCGATTCCGTTAGGCATGTGGGACTTGTGGATGGAGCCCTTCATTTGCTAAACCAGGATTCACAGGTGGTCAATCTGTTGAAATCAGAGCACTACATTTTGGCCACCGTGCTCGATCCTAGATTTAAAACCTACGTTGTATCTCTCTTTCCGGCAGACACAAGTCTGCAGAGGTTCAAAGACCTGCTGGTGAGAAAATTGTCAAGTCAAGCGGAACGTGACCCATCGACATCTCCTCCTTCACATTCTCCCGCAACTGGGGGTGCGAGGAAAAGGCTAAGAATTCCGAGCCCACCCGCTGGCGGTGATGCAGGGCAGTCTGGAGCGAGTGCTGATATCTGGTCCGGACTGTAGGACCTGCCAACGATTACTGACATGTCGTCTACTGTCACTGCATATGATTCTCTCACCATTGAAAGAATGGTGGAGGATTATATGAGTTACCGCATCCAAGTAGGCACGTCAGACAGTCCGTACGTATACTGGCAAGAAAAAGAGGCAGTTTGGAGGCCCTTGCACAAACTGGCTTTATTCTACCTAAGTTGCCCTCCCTCCAGTGTGTACTCCGAAAGAGTGTTTAGTGCAGCCGCTCACCTTGTCAGCAATCGGCGTACGAGGTTACTTCCAGAAAATGTGGAGAAGATGATGTTCATCAAAATTAATTATAATCAATTCCTCCGTGGAGACATTCACCAGCAGCAATTGCCTCCAGAAAGTACACAGGGACCTGAGATGGTGGATTCCAGTGGGGACGAATTAATAATCTGTGAGGAAGGGGATGTACACAGTGAAAGGGGTGAGGAATCGGAGGATGATGATGAGGTGGACATCTTGCCTCTGTAGAGCCAGTTTGTGCAAGGAGAGATTGATTGCTTCTTTTTTTGGTGGGGGCCCAAACCAACCAGTCATTTCAATCACAGTCATGTGGCAGACCCTGTCGCTTAAATGATGGATTCGTTAAAGTGTGCATGTCCTGTTTATACAACAAAAGGGTGGGTGGGAGGGCCCAAGGACAATTCCATCTTGCACCTCTTTTTTCTTTCATTTTTCTTTGCATCATGTGCTGTTTGGGGACTATTTTTTTGAAGTGCCATCCTGCCTGACACTGCAGTGTCACTCCTAGATGGGCCAGGTGTTTGTGTCGGCCACTTGGTTCGCTTAGCTTAGTCACACAGCTACCTTGGTGCGCCTCTTTTTTTCTTTGCATCATGTGCTGTTTGGGGACTATTTTTTTGAAGTGCCATCCTGCCTGACACTGCAGTGCCACTCCTAGATGGGCCAGGTGTTTGTGTCGGCCACTTGGGTCGCTTAGCTTAGTCACACAGCGACCTTTGTGCGCCTCTTTTTTCTTTGCATCATGTGCTGTTTGGGGACTATTTTTTTGAAGTGCCATCCTGCCTGACACTGCAGTGCCACTCCTAGATGGGCCAGGTGTTTGTGTCGGCCACTTGGGTCGCTTAGCTTAGTCACACAGCTACCTCATAGCGCCTCTTTTTTTCTTTGCATCATGTGCTGTTTGGGGACTATTTTTTTGAAGTGCCATCCTGCCTGACACTGCAGTGCCACTCCTAGATGGGCCAGGTGTTTGTGTCGGCCACTTGTGTCGCTTAGCTTAGTCACACAGCGACCTTGGTGCGCCTCTATTTTTCTTTGCATCATGTGCTGTTTGGGGACTATTTTTTTGAAGTGCCATCCTGCCTGACACTGCAGTGCCACTCCTAGATGGGCCAGGTGTTTGTGTCGGCCACTTGGGTCGCTTAGCTTAGTCACACAGCTACCTCATTGCGCCTCTTTTTTTCTTTGCATCGTGTGCTGTTTGGGGACTATTTTTTTGAAGTGCCATCCTGCCTGACACTGCAGTGCCACTCCTAGATGGGCCAGGTGTTTGTGTCGGCCACTTGTGTCGCTTAGCTTAGTCACACAGCGACCTTGGTGCGCCTCTTTTTTTCTTTGCATCATGTGCTGTTTGGGGACAATTTTTTTGAAGTGCCATCCTGCCTGAAACTGCAGTGCCACTCCTAGATGGGCCAGGTGTTTGTGTCGGCCACTTGTGTCGCTTAGCTTAGCCATCCAGCGACCTCGGTGCAAATTTTAGGACTAAAAATAATATTGTGAGGTGTGAGGTGTACAGAATAGACTGGAAATGAGTGAAAATTATGGTTATTGAGGTTAATAATACTATGGGATCAAAATGACCCCCAAATTCTATGATTTAAGCTGTTTTTGAGGGTTTTTTGTAAAAAAACACCCGAATCCAAAACACACCCGAATCCGACAAAAAATTTTCAGTGAGGTTTTGCCAAAACGCGTCCGAATCCAAAACACGGCCGCGGAACCGAATCCAAAACCAAAACACAAAACCCGAAAAATGTCCGGTGCACATCACTATTTTTTAGTCATTTATGGCATATAGTCCTAACTTTTAAAAAATGTGTGTGAAACATTATTTCTCTGATTTTACCAAGTAGAATTGAGTTTATTCTTATTGTACTATAAAGAGAACAATTTTTCCTGCAATATATGTTCTCTAGGTAACATTAGTTACATGTGTGTAACATTAGTATGTAATGTAACCATTAGCGAGTGCATAGTCTGGGCCCCTTGATAAGTATGTATAGTAAATACTGATAGCACATGCAATGTACCAGATTAATAACACCAATGCACTGTATAAAATATACCATAGTCATCTGCAGTATAAAGATATCTATGTATTATGTGTAATTCATGTAAACAGCATAGAACCTGATCAGTAGAAGAGGATGTGGGCCCCTGGAGAATGGGGCCCACCAAGGGTTTCCCTTGCACCCCTGTGGGCCAGTCCAACCCTGTGTACTGACACTGGGATTACTCATGATAGATGTTTTGGAATATAAATTACCTGGTTCCTACTAGACATTTAATATATGCCATTATGTGAGACCAATCAAATGCTCCGGTGCGTGTGTTAATCCATTTGTTCAACTCCATAATACATTGCTCCGAGCACTTCAGCACAAGGATCTGTTTGAAATATCCACTGGCTGTATAGAGATGATGAATGAGGGATACAGTACTGATGTCAATCAAAAGGTCTCCCTAAATGTGACCTGCAGGAAAAGATTACAGTGATTACAGAGTGTAATAATTACAGCATCTATATATTATAGCATCTATTCTATGTGGGATGTTGTCAGGATCCTGCCAGTCAGGATACCTGCAGTAAGAAGCCTGATGGTAATAATTAGTATTATTATAATTACTATATTTTATTTATATGGCACCACAAGGGATCCACAGCACCTATTGCAGAGTATTTAAACAAATGAGCAAAACAAGAAAAGCACTTACAGTGAGACAATACAGGTCAAGTATAAGGTATATGCAAAACAACCAGGGTTTAGGTGCCATCAAAGTGAGTATTGAGTATTAGATAGTGTAAGTAAGAGAAAGAAAGGCACATGAGGGGAAAAGGCCCTGCTCTTGTGAGCTTATAATCTAGAAGGTGAAGGGATAATTGACCAGGGTGCACAGAAGAGGTAGTCCGTGAGCATGGACAAGAGGATTAGGAGGATAGTTGACTGGGTTTGATGAAGAAGTGGGTCTTGAGAGCCCGTTTGAAGTTTTGTGGAGAGTCAGATGGAGAGAGATAGAGAATTCCAGAGATAGGGAGCAGCAAGTGCAAAATCTTGTAGGGAGTAGTGGAAGGAGGTAATCAGTAGGCAGGAGAGGCAGCGTGCATTAGCAGAGCAAAGAGGATCAGTGGGAGTGTAGAGAGAAATGAGGTCATAGATGTAAGAGGGAGAAGAGTGAGTGAGGACTTTTAAGGTGAGTTTGAGAAGCTTGAATTGGATTCTGAAGGTGAAGGGCTTGTAAGAAGGGATGGTGGATGTAGTATGTTTGATGAGACAGGCAGCTATATTGAGGATAGATTAGAGTGAAGAGAGCTGTATGACAGGGAGGCCAGAAAGGAGGAAATTACAGAAATCTAATCTGGAGATGACGTGTGAATGGATGAGTGTTTTAGTAGCATCCTGGTTGGGAAAGTGTCTGATCCTGGAAATGTTTTTGAAATGGAAATGGCAGGTTTGTGAGAGGTACTGAATGTATAGTTTGAAGGAGAGGGAGGAGTCAAGGATTACTCCAAGACAGCACACTTGGGGACTAGAGATATTAGTGCCATCAATAGATAATGAAATTGTGGGAGGTGAGGTTACAGTATGTGGGAGGGAGGGAATATAATCAGCTCAGACTTAGACTTGTTAAGTTTAAGAAAGTGCTGGGGCATTAAGGAAGGGATTGCAGAGAGATAGTTGGAGATATGAGTGCGGGGAGAGGTCAGGGGATCAAAGGTAAATTTGAGTATCATCAGCGTAGAGAGGATATTCTAATTCAAAAAAGCGAATGAGCTCACTTAAAGAGGATACATAGATAGAGAGAGAAAAGGAGAGTACCAAGAACAGAACCTTGGGGGAAACCTACTGATAGAGGAAGTGTGTTGGTGGTGTAATGAGAGAAGACAGTAGAGGCAGGGGTTGGCAGAGGAGTGAGTTGACAGTGGCAAAGATGCGCCAGGGGTTTAAGGGCTGGGAGGAGATATGGTTATAGAAGTATGATTGTTTAGAGATGGAAAGGGCAGCACAGTAGGATGAGAGAATACATTTGTAATGGAGGAAGTCTGCCTTAGAGCGTGTTTTTCTCCACTGTCACTCGGCAGTACATTGCAGTGACGATAATCCTGATGGATCCAGATGGTTAGTACTGGGGTTAGGGTTAGGAAGTAGAGGGAGGGTTAGGGTTAGTCTGCAGGGGTGGGGGAGGCTAGGGTTAGATTGCAGGAAGGGATTGCTAGAGTTAGGTTTTGGGAGGGGTCGGTTACGGATTGGGGAAGGCTTAGAATACTTACTGGGATCCATCAGGATTTTAATCATTGGGATGCCGCTGTCAGCATCCTGAATGTTGCTATTGTGACTGCTGGGATTTCAAACCCAACCATCTATACATTACACTTTAATGTAATGTTAAAGGTAAGCAAATGCATCAACACAGACCTGTTGCTTCTTCAGTGTAATGTATGAGGAATGTAAGTACTTATTTGAGCAGCATTTCTCAGTATCAGGGGCCACCTACCCTAACAAAACACACAGACATTTACAGACCACAGATGTGTCCAAAATGTGCCATAATGTAAACTCTTAGGGGACATGTTCCCTTACTGAAGGTATCAATGATGTTCACAGTGCTTATGATAAATTAAATCACTATTGAATGTCTCAGTCTTTGTACATTTAGACACATGGCTGTACGCCAGTGAAGGGTTTGTGGCACAGTCTGTAAAAAGTTGCATAAGCAAGACCAGCAAATGATGCAGGCATGGATTCTGCAGTGTCCTACTGTACACAGACTCCATAGACATTTCTATTATACTGACCCCCTACTTAGCAGAGCCACAGGAGCAGGGGCGGTCTTAGAGAGGAATATGTGGGATGCTGGAGCTGTACTCACTCTTCTAGGGGTGATGAGGACTACATAAAAAATTGCAAGTCTCACAAAACATCCAAGAGAGCAGGTAAGTATGGCATAATGTTACAAAATAGCACTGAGGGAGCTGGTATTCTTATGCTGGGTTATACCCTGTGAACACACCCTATGGGCAGGATGCATCAAAGAAGCTTTTGTGGTCATACTTCTGAAAATGCGATTTTTGGAGGAATGGCCACTTACCGCATATGCGCCAAGCTCTGGAATGCACTATATTCCACAGCTTGGTCCCAATGTGTAGCACCATCTTTATATGGTATTACCCAATACAAGCCTATGGGCTTCTATTCACATTAACCTCTAAGAGGGATACCACACAGCCAGCAGTGCGTGTGTCAGCTGACAAGTGTGCAGATAGAACTCTTGTGTAACAACTCAGGTAGTCCTATCGCAATAGACAGCTCTTACCGGGAGAGCTGTCCTTTTGGATTTTTACCAATTATATGGCATTAGTAAATACTGTTATGTGTGCGGAGAGTGGCAACATGCAATGCTTGATGCACCGCATGTCTCTAGGCACTGCACAAGCTGTAAAAGGGTACCATCAGGGAAGCAGCCACCAGCACCTGCCGCGCAGCTCTTGTTACAGCTCTGCTACTAATGTAAGCAGAGTCTATGGGGTTATTGCAGGGTGAGCACTGTACGTACTGAGGAAGTTACCGGACACAATTGTACAATTGCAGAGTCAGACACACGATGCACACATCAACCCTGGCAGCTGAAGAGGTAGAACCTGGGTGGAAGGAGTTTGGTTACATAGGATGAGTTCTTTAAAATGCAAGATTATGCTGTATAATTTCCAACATCTACAGAGTGTTGTAGTCTAGCTCTGTGATTTGCGCACTGTAAATAGTGTGAAACGTGTATCCATTTTAAACTAGAGATGAGCGGGTTCGGTTTCTCTGAATCCGAACCCGCACGAACTTCATGTTTTTTTTCACGGGTCCGAGCGACTCGGATCTTCCCGCCTTGCTCGGTTAACCCGAGCGCGCCCGAACGTCATCATGACGCTGTCGGATTCTCTCGAGGCTCGGATTCTATCGCGAGACTCGGATTCTATATAAGGAGCCGCGCGTCGCCGCCATTTTCACACGTGCATTGAGATTGATAGGGAGAGGACGTGGCTGGCGTCCTCTCCATTTAGATTAGGGTTGAGAGAGAGAGAGAGAGATTGACCTGAGGCTGTGATACTGTAGAAGAGAGTGCAGAGTTTAGTGACTGACGACCACAGTGACCACCAGACAGTGCAGTTGTTTGTTTTATTTAATATATCCGTTCTCTGCCTGAAAAAAATGATACACACAGTGACTCAGTCACATACCATATATGTGTGCACTGCTCAGCCCAGTGTGCTGCATCAATGTATATATATATATCTGACTGTGCTCAGCTCACACAGCTTATAATTGTGGGGGAGACTGGGGAGCACTGCAGTGCCAGTTATAGGTTATAGCAGGAGCCAGGAGTACATAATATTATATTAAAATTAAACAGTGCACACTTTTGCTGCAGGAGTGCCACTGCCAGTGTGACTAGTGACCAGTGACCTGACCACCAGTATATATAATATTAGTAGTATACTATCTCTTTATCAACCAGTCTATATTAGCAGCAGACACAGTACAGTGCGGTAGTTCACGGCTGTGGCTACCTCTGTGTCGGCACTCGGCAGCCCGTCCATAATTGTATATACCACCTAACCGTGGTTTTTTTTTCTTTCTTTATAGTCATACTAGTTACGAGTATACTATCTCTTTATCAACCAGTCTATATTAGCAGCAGACACAGTACAGTGCGGTAGTTCACGGCTGTGGCTACCTCTGTGTCGGCACTCGGCAGCCCGTCCATAATTGTATATACCACCTAACCGTGGTTTTTTTTTCTTTCTTTATACATACATACTAGTTACGAGTATACTATCTCTTTATCAACCAGTCTATATTAGCAGCAGACACAGTACAGTGCGGTAGTTCACGGCTGTGGCTACCTCTGTGTCGGCACTCGGCAGCCCGTCCATAATTGTATATACCACCTAACCGTGTTTTTTTTTTCTTTCTTTATACATACATACTAGTTACGAGTATACTATCTCTTTATCAACCAGTCTATATATTAGCAGCAGACACAGTACAGTGCGGTAGTTCACGGCTGTGGCTACCTCTGTGTCGGCACTCGGCAGCCCGTCCATAATTGTATATACCACCTAACCGTGGTTTTTTTTTCTTTCTTTATACATACATACTAGTTACGAGTATACTATCTCTTTATCAACCAGTCTATATTAGCAGCAGACACAGTACAGTGCGGTAGTTCACGGCTGTGGCTACCTCTGTGTCGGCACTCGGCAGCCCGTCCATAATTGTATATACCACCTAACCGTGGTTTTTTTTTCTTTCTTTATACATACATACTAGTTACGAGTATACTATCTCTTTATCAACCAGTCTATATATTAGCAGCAGACACAGTACAGTGTGGTAGTTCACGGCTGTGGCTACCTCTGTGTCGGCACTCGGCAGCCCGTCCATAATTGTATATACCACCTAACCGTGGTTTTTTTTTCTTTCTTTATACATACATACTAGTTACGAGTATACTATCTCTTTATCAACCAGTCTATATATTAGCAGCAGACACAGTACAGTGCGGTAGTTCACGGCTGTGGCTACCTCTGTGTCGGCACTCGGCAGCCCGTCCATAATTGTATATACCACCTAACCGTGGTTTTTTTTTCTTTCTTTATACATACATACTAGTTACGAGTATACTATCTCTTTATCAACCAGTCTATATATTAGCAGCAGACACAGTACAGTGCGGTAGTTCACGGCTGTGGCTACCTCTGTGTCGGCACTCGGCAGCCCGTCCATAATTGTATATACCACCTAACCGTGGTTTTTTTTTCTTTCTTTATACATACATACTAGTTACGAGTATACTATCTCTTTATCAACCAGTCTATATATTAGCAGCAGACACAGTACAGTGCGGTAGTTCATGGCTGTGGCTACCTCTGTGTCGGCACTCGGCAGCCCGTCCATAATTGTATATACCACCTAACCGTGGTTTTTTTTCTTTCTTTATACATACATACTAGTTACGAGAAAACTATCTCTTTATCAACCAGTCTATATATTAGCAGCAGACACAGTACAGTGCGGAAGTTCACGGCTGTGGCTACCTCTGTGTCGGCACTCGGCAGCCCGTCCATAATTGTATATACCACCTAACCGTGGTTTTTTTTTCTTTCTTTATACATACATACTAGTTACGAGTATACTATCTCTTTATCAACCAGTCTATATATTAGCAGCAGACACAGTACAGTGCGGTAGTTCACGGCTGTGGCTACCTCTGTGTCGGCACTCGGCAGCCCGTCCATAATTGTATATACCACCTAACCGTGGTTTTTTTTTCTTTCTTTATACATACATACTAGTTACGAGTATACTATCTCTTTATCAACCAGTCTATATATTAGCAGCAGACACAGTACAGTGCGGTAGTTCACGGCTGTGGCTACCTCTGTGTCGGCACTCGGCAGCCCGTCCATAATTGTATATACCACCTAACCGTGGTTTTTTTTTCTTTCTTTATACATACATACTAGTTACGAGTATACTATCTCTTTATCAACCAGTCTATATTAGCAGCAGACACAGTACAGTGCGGTAGTTCACGGCTGTGGCTACCTCTGTGTCGGCACTCGGCAGCCCGTCCATAATTGTATATACCACCTAACCGTGTTTTTTTTTTCTTTCTTTATACATACATACTAGTTACGAGTATACTATCTCTTTATCAACCAGTCTATATATTAGCAGCAGACACAGTACAGTGCGGTAGTTCACGGCTGTGGCTACCTCTGTGTCGGCACTCGGCAGCCCGTCCATAATTGTATATACCACCTAACCGTGGTTTTTTTTTCTTTCTTTATACATACATACTAGTTACGAGTATACTATCTCTTTATCAACCAGTCTATATATTAGCAGCAGACACAGTACAGTGCGGTAGTTCACGGCTGTGGCTACCTCTGTGTCGGCACTCGGCAGCCCGTCCATAATTGTATATACCACCTAACCGTGGTTTTTTTTTCTTTCTTTATACATACATACTAGTTACGAGTATACTATCTCTTTATCAACCAGTCTATATTAGCAGCAGACACAGTACAGTGCGGTAGTTCACGGCTGTGGCTACCTCTGTGTCGGCACTCGGCAGCCCGTCCATAATTGTATATACCACCTAACCGTGGTTTTTTTTTCTTTCTTTATACATACATACTAGTTACGAGTATACTATCTCTTTATCAACCAGTCTATATATTAGCAGCAGACACAGTACAGTGTGGTAGTTCACGGCTGTGGCTACCTCTGTGTCGGCACTCGGCAGCCCGTCCATAATTGTATATACCACCTAACCGTGGTTTTTTTTTCTTTCTTTATACATACATACTAGTTACGAGTATACTATCTCTTTATCAACCAGTCTATATATTAGCAGCAGACACAGTACAGTGCGGTAGTTCACGGCTGTGGCTACCTCTGTGTCGGCACTCGGCAGCCCGTCCATAATTGTATATACCACCTAACCGTGGTTTTTTTTTCTTTCTTTATACATACATACTAGTTACGAGTATACTATCTCTTTATCAACCAGTCTATATATTAGCAGCAGACACAGTACAGTGCGGTAGTTCACGGCTGTGGCTACCTCTGTGTCGGCACTCGGCAGCCCGTCCATAATTGTATATACCACCTAACCGTGGTTTTTTTTTCTTTCTTTATACATACATACTAGTTACGAGTATACTATCTCTTTATCAACCAGTCTATATATTAGCAGCAGACACAGTACAGTGCGGTAGTTCATGGCTGTGGCTACCTCTGTGTCGGCACTCGGCAGCCCGTCCATAATTGTATATACCACCTAACCGTGGTTTTTTTTCTTTCTTTATACATACATACTAGTTACGAGAAAACTATCTCTTTATCAACCAGTCTATATATTAGCAGCAGACACAGTACAGTGCGGAAGTTCACGGCTGTGGCTACCTCTGTGTCGGCACTCGGCAGCCCGTCCATAATTGTATATACCACCTAACCGTGGTTTTTTTTTCTTTCTTTATACATACATACTAGTTACGAGTATACTATCTCTTTATCAACCAGTCTATATATTAGCAGCAGACACAGTACAGTGCGGTAGTTCACGGCTGTGGCTACCTCTGTGTCGGCACTCGGCAGCCCGTCCATAATTGTATATACCACCTAACCGTGGTTTTTTTTTCTTTCTTTATACATACATACTAGTTACGAGTATACTATCTCTTTATCAACCAGTCTATATATTAGCAGCAGACACAGTACAGTGCGGTAGTTCACGGCTGTGGCTACCTCTGTGTCGGCACTCGGCAGCCCGTCCATAATTGTATATACCACCTAACCGTGGTTTTTTTTTCTTTCTTTATACATACATACTAGTTACGAGTATACTATCTCTTTATCAACCAGTCTATATTAGCAGCAGACACAGTACAGTGCGGTAGTTCACGGCTGTGGCTACCTCTGTGTCGGCACTCGGCAGCCCGTCCATAATTGTATATACCACCTAACCGTGTTTTTTTTTTCTTTCTTTATACATACATACTAGTTACGAGTATACTATCTCTTTATCAACCAGTCTATATATTAGCAGCAGACACAGTACAGTGCGGTAGTTCACGGCTGTGGCTACCTCTGTGTCGGCACTCGGCAGCCCGTCCATAATTGTATATACCACCTAACCGTGGTTTTTTTTTCTTTCTTTATACATACATACTAGTTACGAGTATACTATCTCTTTATCAACCAGTCTATATTAGCAGCAGACACAGTACAGTGCGGTAGTTCACGGCTGTGGCTACCTCTGTGTCGGCACTCGGCAGCCCGTCCATAATTGTATATACCACCTAACCGTGGTTTTTTTTTCTTTCTTTATACATACATACTAGTTACGAGTATACTATCTCTTTATCAACCAGTCTATATATTAGCAGCAGACACAGTACAGTGCGGTAGTTCACGGCTGTGGCTACCTCTGTGTCGGCACTCGGCAGCCCGTCCATAATTGTATATACCACCTAACCGTGGTTTTTTTTTCTTTCTTTATACATACATACTAGTTACGAGTATACTATCTCTTTATCAACCAGTCTATATATTAGCAGCAGACACAGTACAGTGCGGTAGTTCACGGCTGTGGCTACCTCTGTGTCGGCACTCGGCAGCCCGTCCATAATTGTATATACCACCTAACCGTGGTTTTTTTTTCTTTCTTTATAGTCATACTAGTTACGAGTATACTATCTCTTTATCAACCAGTCTATATTAGCAGCAGACACAGTACAGTGCGGTAGTTCACGGCTGTGGCTACCTCTGTGTCGGCACTCGGCAGCCCGTCCATAATTGTATATACCACCTAACCGTGGTTTTTTTTTTCTTTCTTTATACATACATACTAGTTACGAGTATACTATCTCTTTATCAACCAGTCTATATTAGCAGCAGACACAGTACAGTGCGGTAGTTCACGGCTGTGGCTACCTCTGTGTCGGCACTCGGCAGCCCGTCCATAATTGTATATACCACCTAACCGTGGTTTTTTTTTCTTTCTTTATACATACATACTAGTTACGAGTATACTATCTCTTTATCAACCAGTCTATATATTAGCAGCAGACACAGTACAGTGCGGTAATTCACGGCTGTGGCTACCTCTGTGTCGGCACTCGGCAGCCCGTCCATAATTGTATATACCACCTAACCGTGGTTTTTTTTTCTTTCTTTATACATACATACTAGTTACGAGTATACTATCTCTTTATCAACCAGTCTATATATTAGCAGCAGACACAGTACAGTGCGGTAGTTCACGGCTGTGGCTACCTCTGTGTCGGCACTCGGCAGCCCGTCCATAATTGTATATACCACCTAACCGTGGTTTTTTTTCTTTCTTTATACATACATACTAGTTACGAGTATACTATCTCTTTATCAACCAGTCTATATATTAGCAGCAGACACAGTACAGTGCGGTAGTTCACGGCTGTGGCTACCTCTGTGTCGGCACTCGGCAGCCCGTCCATAATTGTATATACCACCTAACCGTGGTTTTTTTTTCTTTCTTTATACATACATACTAGTTACGAGTATACTATCTCTTTATCAACCAGTCTATATATTAGCAGCAGACACAGTACAGTGCGGTAGTTCACGGCTGTGGCTACCTCTGTGTCGGCACTCGGCAGCCCGTCCATAATTGTATATACCACCTAACCGTGGTTTTTTTTTCTTTCTTTATACATACATACTAGTTACGAGTATACTATCTCTTTATCAACCAGTCTATATATTAGCAGCAGACACAGTACAGTGCGGTAGTTCACGGCTGTGGCTACCTCTGTGTCGGCACTCGGCAGCCCGTCCATAATTGTATATACCACCTAACCGTGGTTTTTTTTTCTTTCTTTATACATACATACTAGTTACGAGTATACTATCTCTTTATCAACCAGTCTATATTAGCAGCAGACACAGTACAGTGCGGTAGTTCACGGCTGTGGCTACCTCTGTGTCGGCACTCGGCAGCCCGTCCATAATTGTATATACCACCTAACCGTGGTTTTTTTTTCTTTCTTTATACATACATACTAGTTACGAGTATACTATCTCTTTATCAACCAGTCTATATATTAGCAGCAGACACAGTACAGTGCGGTAGTTCACGGCTGTGGCTACCTCTGTGTCGGCACTCGGCAGCCCGTCCATAATTGTATACTAGTATCCAATCCATCCATCTCCATTGTTTACCTGAGGTGCCTTTTAGTTGTGCCTATTAAAATATGGAGAACAAAAATGTTGAGGTTCCAAAATTAGGGAAAGATCAAGATCCACTTCCACCTCGTGCTGAAGCTGCTGCCACTAGTCATGGCCGAGACGATGAAATGCCAGCAACGTCGTCTGCCAAGGCCGATGCCCAATGTCATAGTACAGAGCATGTCAAATCCAAAACACCAAATATCAGTAAAAAAAGGACTCCAAAACCTAAAATAAAATTGTCGGAGGAGAAGCGTAAACTTGCCAATATGCCATTTACCACACGGAGTGGCAAGGAACGGCTGAGGCCCTGGCCTATGTTCATGGCTAGTGGTTCAGCTTCACATGAGGATGGAAGCACTCAGCCTCTCGCTAGAAAAATGAAAAGACTAAAGCTGGCAAAAGCAGTAGCACCGCAAAGAACTGTGCGTTCTTCGAAATCCCAAATCCACAAGGAGAGTCCGACTCCAATTGTGTCGGTTGCGATGCCTGACCTTCCCAACACTGAACGTGAAGAGCATGCGCCTTCCACCATTTGCACGCCCCCTGCAAGTGATGGAAGGAGCACCCGCAGTCCAGTTCCTGATAGTCAGATTGAAGATGTCAGTGTTGAAGTACACCAGGATGAGGAGGATATGGGTGTTGCTGGCGCTTGGGAGGAAATTGACCAGGAGGATTCTGATGGTGAGGTGGTTTGTTTAAGTCAGGCACCCGGGGAGACACCTGTTGTCCGTGGTAGGAATATGGCCGTTGACATGCCTGGTGAAAATACCAAAAAAATCAGCTCTTCGGTGTGGAAGTATTTCACCAGAAATGCGGACAACAGGTGTCAAGCCGTGTGTTCCCTTTGTCAAGCTGTAATAAGTAGGGGTAAGGACGTTAACCACCTCGGAACATCCTCCCTTATACGTCACCTGCAGCGCATTCATAATAAGTCAGTGACAAGTTCAAAAACTTTGGGTGACAGCGGAAGCAGTCCACTGACCAGTAAATCCCTTCCTCTTGTAACCAAGCTCACGCAAACCACCCCACCAACTCCCTCAGTGTCAATTTCCTCCTTCCCCAGGAATGCCAATAGTCCTGCAGGCAATGTCACTGGCAATTCTGACGAGTCCTCTCCTGCCTGGGATTCCTCCGATGCATCCTTGCGTGTAACGCCTACTGCTGCTGGCGCTGCTGTTGTTGCTGCTGGGAGTCGATGGTCATCCCAGAGGGGAAGTCGTAAGCCCACTTGTACTACTTCCAGTAAGCAATTGACTGTTCAACAGTCCTTTGCGAGGAAGATGAAATATCACAGCAGTCATCCTGCTGCAAAGCGGATAACTGAGGCCTTGACAACTATGTTGGTGTTAGACGTGCGTCCGGTATCCACCGTTAGTTCACAGGGAACTAGACAATTTATTGAGGCAGTGTGCCCCCGTTACCAAATACCATCTAGGTTCCACTTCTCTAGGCAGGCGATACCGAGAATGTACACGGACGTCAGAAAAAGACTCACCAGTGTCCTAAAAAATGCAGTTGTACCCAATGTCCACTTAACCACGGACATGTGGACAAGTGGAGCAGGGCAGGGTCAGGACTATATGACTGTGACAGCCCACTGGGTAGATGTATGGACTCCCGCCGCAAGAACAGCAGCGGCGGCACCAGTAGCAGCATCTCGCAAACGCCAACTCTTTCCTAGGCAGGCTACGCTTTGTATCACCGCTTTCCAGAATACGCACACAGCTGAAAACCTCTTACGGCAACTGAGGAAGATCATCGCGGAATGGCTTACCCCAATTGGACTCTCCTGTGGATTTGTGGCATCGGACAACGCCAGCAATATTGTGTGTGCATTAAATATGGGCAAATTCCAGCACGTCCCATGTTTTGTACATACCTTGAATTTGGTGGTGCAGAATTTTTTTAAAAACGACAGGGGCGTGCAAGAGATGCTGTCAGTGGCCAGAAGAATTGCGGGACACTTTCGGCGTACAGGCACCACGTACAGAAGACTGGAGCACCACCAAAAACTACTGAACCTGCCCTGCCATCATCTGAAGCAAGAAGTGGTAACGAGGTGGAATTCAACCCTCTATATGCTTCAGAGGTTGGAGGAGCAGCAAAAGGCCATTCAAGCCTATACAATTGAGCACGATATAGTAGGTGGAATGCACCTGTCTCAAGCGCAGTGGAGAATGATTTCAACGTTGTGCAAGGTTCTGATGCCCTTTGAACTTGCCACACGTGAAGTCAGTTCAGACACTGCCAGCCTGAGTCAGGTCATTCCCCTCATCAGGCTTTTGCAGAAGAAGCTGGAGACATTGAAGGAGGAGCTAACACGGAGCGATTCCGCTAGGCATGTGGGACTTGTGGATGGAGCCCTTAATTCGCTTAACAAGGATTCACGGGTGGTCAATCTGTTGAAATCAGAGCACTACATTTTGGCCACCGTGCTCGATCCTAGATTTAAAGCCTACCTTGGATCTCTCTTTCCGGCAGACACAAGTCTGCTGGGGTTGAAAGACCTGCTGGTGAGAAAATTGTCAAGTCAAGCGGAACGCGACCTGTCAACATCTCCTCCTTCACATTCTCCCGCAACTGGGGGTGCGAGGAAAAGGCTCAGAATTCCGAGCCCACCCGCTGGCGGTGATGCAGGGCAGTCTGGAGCGACTGCTGATGCTGACATCTGGTCCGGACTGAAGGACCTGACAACGATTACGGACATGTCGTCTACTGTCACTGCATATGATTCTCTCAACATTGATAGAATGGTGGAGGATTATATGAGTGACCGCATCCAAGTAGGCACGTCACACAGTCCGTACTTATACTGGCAGGAAAAAGAGGCAATTTGGAGGCCCTTGCACAAACTGGCTTTATTCTACCTAAGTTGCCCTCCCACAAGTGTGTACTCCGAAAGAGTGTTTAGTGCCGCCGCTCACCTTGTCAGCAATCGGCGTACGAGGTTACATCCGGAAAATGTGGAGAAGATGATGTTCATTAAAATGAATTATAATCAATTCCTCCGCGGAGACATTGACCAGCAGCAATTGCCTCCACAAAGTACACAGGGAGCTGAGATGGTGGATTCCAGTGGGGACGAATTGATAATCTGTGAGGAGGGGGATGTACACGGTGATATATCGGAGGGTGATGATGAGGTGGACATCTTGCCTCTGTAGAGCCAGTTTGTGCAAGGAGAGATTAATTGCTTCTTTTTTGGGGGGGGGTCCAAACCAACCCGTCATATCAGTCACAGTCGTGTGGCAGACCCTGTCACTGAAATGATGGGTTGGTTAAAGTGTGCATGTCCTGTTTTGTTTATACAACATAAGGGTGGGTGGGAGGGCCCAAGGACAATTCCATCTTGCACCTCTTTTTTCTTTTCTTTTTCTTTGCGTCATGTGCTGTTTGGGGAGGGTTTTTTGGAAGGGACATCCTGCGTGACACTGCAGTGCCACTCCTAGATGGGCCCGGTGTTTGTGTCGGCCACTAGGGTCGCTTATCTTACTCACACAGCTACCTCATTGCGCCTCTTTTTTTCTTTGCGTCATGTGCTGTTTGGGGAGGGTTTTTTGGAAGGGACATCCTGCGTGACACTGCAGTGACACTCCTAGATGGGCCCGGTGTTTGTGTCGGCCACTAGGGTCGCTTATCTTACTCACACAGCTACCTCATTGCGCCTCTTTTTTTCTTTGCGTCATGTGCTGTTTGGGGAGGGTTTTTTGGAAGGGACATCCTGCGTGACACTGCAGTGCCACTCCTAGATGGGCCCGGTGTTTGTGTCGGCCACTAGGGTCGCTAATCTTACTCACACAGCTACCTCATTGCGCCTCTTTTTTTCTTTGCGTCATGTGCTGTTTGGGGAGGGTTTTTTGGAAGGGCCATCCTGCGTGACACTGCAGTGCCACTCCTAGATGGGCCCGGTGTTTGTGTCGGCCACTAGGGTCGCTTATCTTACTCACACAGCGACCTCGGTGCAAATTTTAGGACTAAAAATAATATTGTGAGGTGTGAGGTATTCAGAATAGACTGAAAATGAGTGGAAATTATGGTTTTTGAGGTTAATAATACTTTGGGATCAAAATGACCGCCAAATTCTATGATTTAAGCTGTTTTTTAGGTTTTTTGGAAAAAAACACCCGAATCCAAAACACACCCGAATCCGACAAAAAAAATTCGGTGAGGTTTTGCCAAAACGCGGTCGAACCCAAAACACGGCCGCGGAACCGAACCCAAAACCAAAACACAAAACCCGAAAAATGTCCGGCGCTCATCTCTATTTTAAACTACTATTCCCGACAGCATGCAGAACTTCTCTTTCTGGTATTCCCAGGAATGGCAGAGCCTGATAGCGCCCATTCTAGGAAGGAGGCTGGAAACATGAAAGGTGAGAAGGGGCCCGGGACACGGAGGCACTAAGACAAGTCATCATTAGTGCAGTTTATAAGTTTATTTGTTTTAAGCTTTATTCTAAACCTGCACAGTGGCTTAATATAAACTGCTGCTTATTATGGTCACCATCTGGTATAACAGTGTCTCAGGAATTATTAGAATTAAAATATCAAACGATTAGCAGATGTATTGATGTAATGCATATTCCTAACACTAGGATGAAATCAGTATGTAATGTACACAGTCATTTTTAGTTATCAAACACAGACTCGTACACACTGCATTTAGCAAATACAAAAAAGTAATTCTTCACATTAACAATATATATCTAAACATAGAAATATATAATCTTAGATCTGTCATAAAGTCTCATTATTACAATGTATTTATATAGTCTGAGCATTTTCTACAGCTCTGTACAGAGAACACATGCAGATCAGTCTCTGCCCCCATTAGAGAATTCATGGACAGATGTACTAAGCCTTGGAGAGAGATAAAGTAAACAGTGATAAAGTACCAACCAATCAGATCCTAAGGGGTATATAGTATTTACTAAAATGTCAGTTTAAAGAATTGAAGATGTTGCCCTTAGCAACCAATCAGATTCTAAGAGATAGTATTCAGAAGTTCCTTGAAGTCAGTAAGGTCATTAAAAGGAATCAACATGGGTTTATGAAGGACAGATCCTGTCAAACCAGTTTACTTGGCTTTTATGAAACCGTAAGCGCAAACCTAGATCAGGGTAAAGAGGTGGATGTAATCTTTTTAGATTTTGCCAAACCATTCGACACTGTACCACACATGAGACTTATCTACAAGCTACAAGAATCAGGGCTAGGAAGCACAATATGCACTTGGGTCAAAAACTGGTTAGATAATAGGGAGCAGCGCGTTGTGGTTAATGGATATTTTTCAACTTGGACTGAAGTACTAAGTGGTGTGCCGCAAGGCTCAGTATTAGGACCACTATTGTTAAATATTTTCATTAACGACCTAACAGAAGGTCTAGAGAGCATGGTGTCAATTTTTGCAGATGATACCAAATTGTGTAAAGTTATAAATGCGGAGGGGGATGCTGAGTCGCTTCAGAATGACTTAGTTAAATTAGAAGCTTGGGCAGCGAAATGGAGAATGCGCTTCAATACAGACAAGTGTAAGGTAATGCACTGTGGTAACAAGAACAAAAATAACACCTACCTACTAAATGGGGTAAAATTAGGGGATTCTGTACTGGAAAAGGACTTAGGTGTCCTCATAGATAGCAAACTAAGCAGTAGTACCCAAAGTAGGACTGCAGCAAAGAAGGCTAATAAGATATTAGCATGCATAAAACGGGGAATTGATGCTAGGGACGAGAGTATTATACTCCCGTTATATAAATCACTTGTGAGGCCACACCTTGAATACTGTGTACAATTCTGGGCACCGTACTACAAAAAGGATATCCTGGAGTTAGAAAAGGTTCAAAGGCGGGCGACCAAACTAATTAAGGGTATGGAGACGCTGGAATACAAGGAAAGGCTTGAAAGACTAGGCATGTTTACACTGGAAAAGAGGAGATTAAGAGGGGACATGATCAACATTTACAAATATATAAGGGGACATTATACAGATCTTGCGCAGGACCTGTTTTTGGTTAGATCAACACAGAGAACTCGTGGACCCTCGCTCAGGTTAGAGGAGAGGAGATTCCGCACAATACGGCGTAAAGGCTTTTTTACGGTAAGGACGATACGTGTTTGGAATTCCCTGCCTGAGGGAGTTGTAATGGCAGACTCAGTCAACACCTTTAAGAATGGGTTAGATAAATTCCTAATGGATAAGGATATCCAGGGTTACGGGGCATAGTCACACATTATGGTTATTATAAAAAAGAGGGGTAAAACGTAGCGGCAGTCATCAACTTCAGTCAAGATTTTCTACAAATTAATCATGCATAGGAGACCACAAATAAGTTGAACTCGATGGACAATTGTCTTTTTTCAACCTTAGATACTATGTTACTATGTTACTATGTTCTTATTATTTATCTATCACTTTCTGGAGGATAATAGCTATAATCTGATCTCCAGTTCTATAAACCAGCAATTTAATAAATATACCCCTAACTGTCATTTTTCAAACTGTAGGGCAGATGTACTAAGACTTGGAAAGAGATAAAGTATCAGCCAATCAGCTCCTAACTGCTGAGTTACAGGCTGTCTTTGAAAAATCACAAGATGGAGTTGATTGGTTTGTAATTTATCTCTCTCCACTTTACCTCACTACAAGGCTCAGTACATCTCCCTCATGGTCTAAATTCCCTAACACACAATTGTGCACATGCAATCACTCACACAAGCGTAAGATGGTCAGTATAGTATACATACCCTCACTGAATGCACGGTGTAAACATTCCATTGGAAATTTAATTGAATCGTCTCCAAAGCCCATTTCTTGTTTGTAAGAAAAATATGTTTCCAGATATTCTCTAGAATTAATGCAGTGTACAGGATAAAATTTATGGGCGCTGGAATCCATCTTGTATTCCTGTATCACAGACTGGCTGACTCTCACGTCTTCCTTCTTATGTATGACTGCCTCAGGAATTCTGTTTTTACTCACCAGGACCCAGTTATTTATATTAATCAGTAACCAGGATATCAGTGTTATCATGTGATGGTTTCATGTGATACTATTAATATATATATTTTTTATGAGCTGTAAAATTAATGCAGGTGATAGTGTGATCATGTCCTAAAGCAAAATCATAATAATTAGAATTTTAAATATTATATTTAAATGTTAAATATTTCATTAAATAAATGTATTTCTAGTACAAACACAATTCCAGCAGTACTGGCGTATAATTCCAGTCCAGTGATACTGTCGTATATGTACAGTGGTACCGCCATATTATTCCAGTGATACTGCCGTATATGACCAGTGGTCATGACGTATAAATCCAGTGGTACTGGCGTATAAATCCAGTCCAGTTATACTGCCGTGTATGTCCATTGGTACTGCAGCAATACTGCCATATATGTCCAGCGATATTGCCGTATATGTCCAGCGATACTGCCGTATATGTCCAGTGGTAGTGCCGTATAAATCCAGTGGTACTGGTGTTTAAATCCAGTCCAGTGATACTGCATATATGTCCAGCAGTACTGCCATATAAATCCAGTGATACTGCCGTATGTGTCCAGTGGTAGTGCCATATAATTCCAGTGGTACTGGTGTTTAAATCCAATCCGGTGATACTGTCTTATATGTCCATTGGTACTGCCGTATAAATCCAGTGATACTGCCGTATATGTCCAGTGGTACTGCCGTATAAATCCAGTGGTAGTGTCATATAAATCCAGTCCAGTGATACTGCCATATATGTCCAGCGGTACTGCCGTATAATTCCAGTGATAATGCCGTATAATTCCAGTGGTACTGGCATATAAATCCAGTTCAGTGATACTGCCTTATATGTCCAGTGATACTGCCATATATGTCCAGCGATGCAGCCGTATATGTCCAGCGATACTGCAGTATATGTCCAGTGGTAGTGCTGTATAAATCCAGTGGTACTGGTGTTTAAATCCAGTCCAGTGATACTGCATATATGTCCAGCAGTACTGCCATATAAATCCAGTGATACTGCCGTATGTGTCCAGTGGTAGTGCCATATAATTCCAGTGGTACTGGTGTTTAAATCCAATCCGGTGATACTGTCTTATATGTCCATTGGTACTGCTGTATAAATCCTGTGATACTGCCGTATAAATCCAGTGGTACTGGCATATAAATCCAGTCAAGTGATGCTGCCGTATATGTCCAGTGGTACTGATGCCTAATTCCATTGATACGGTTGTATAATTCCAGTCCAGTCGTGCTGTCTTGCGCTGCCTCAGTCCAGTGGTTGTGTCCTGTGCTGCCATAAGTCCAGTGGTGGTGTCCTGTGCTGTATATTATTTACTCCAAATAAAAGGCTTATATACATTACTTATATTATTATCCAAATAATTTTTTTACAGGATTTGCCCTGTGTGGTGTAGGTGTACGCTCGCCTGTGCTGCATATTATTATAATAGCTCCAAATAAAAGGGTTGTTATTATCCAAATTAATTTTACAGGTTTTGCTGTGTGTGTGTGTGTGTGTGTGTGTGTGTGTGTGTGTGTGTGTGTGTGTGTGTGTGTGTGTGTGGTTTAGGGGTTCCCTCTCCTGTGCCACCAATATTGTGCGTGTATTACATCTTGGCAAATTCCAGCACATCCCAAGTTGTTTGTGCCACACATTTGTGTCACTTAGCTTAGTCATACAGCTACCTCATTGCACCTCTTTTTATTCTTTGCATGATGTGCTGTTTGGGAGCCTAGTTTTTTTAAGTGCCATCCTGTCTGCAACTGCCTTGTCACTCCTAGATAGGCCAGGTGTTTGTGCCGCACACTTGTGTCGCTTAGCTTAGTCATACAGCTACCTCATTGCACCTCTTTTTCTTCTTTGCATCATGTGATGTTTGGAGAGAGTTTTTTTTACATGCCATCTTGTCTGCCACTGCAGTGCCACTCCTAGATGGGCCAGGTGTTTGTGCCACACACTTGTGTCGCTTAGCTTAGCCATCCAGCAACCTCGGTGCAACCTTTTAGCCTAAAAACAATATTGAGAGGAGTGAGGTATTCAGAATAGACTGGAAATGAGTGGAAATGAATGTTATTGAAGTTAATAATAGTGTAGGATCTAAATTACCCCCAAATTATGTGATTTTAGCTGTTTTTATGTTTTTTTCAAAAATCATCCCAATCTAAAATCAAAACCAAAACATGAAAGGGTGGTTTTGGCAAAACCAATCCAGATCCAAAACACGAGCATGGAACCAGAACCAAAACCAAAACCAAAACACGAAAAGTGCCTGTTGCACATCTCTATATTAAATGTACATCTAATACCAAATCCTGGTCTGGTCAGCTAATAGTAATGTCTTATGAAACCTGGTTTGGTTTTTCTCAAGAACAGTTTTTTATTTTTATCATTTATATATTACATTTAGAATGAGCTTTGGGTGTGAACTGCACAAACATAGTATTAAGTACGTTTAACTTTCAGGAAAAAGCAATACCTTCGTACACAAATGTTCGGGCCGCTGCGACCGCTCAGTGTGTGTGATAAACCTCTATGAATGCGTACACGTTGCATAAGCACGCCGACACGCTGTGAGCACAATGCAGCTACATGTGTGGGTGAATTACATAAGGAGCTGCGGTCGCCGCCATTTTCTCTCGTGCATTGGAGATGATAGCGAGAGGACGTGCAGCGTTCTCTCAGTTTCTGTGTTCAGTGTGCTGCATATATCTGTGCTCAGTGTGCTGCAAATATCTACGTTCTCTGCCTGAAAAACGCTCCTTATCTGTGCTGCATTGTAGTATATAGTAGGAGGACAGTGCAGAATTTTGCTGACCACCAGTATATATATATATAGCAGTACGGTACAGTAGTCCACTGCTCTACTTACCTCGTGCATTGGAGATGATAGTGAGAGGAAGTGGCTGGCGTTCTCTCACTTTCTGTGTTCAGTGTGCTGCAAATATCTGTGCTCAGTGTGCTGCAAATATCTGTGCTCAGTGTGCTGCAAATATCTACTTTCTCTGCCTGAAAAACGCTCCATATCTGTGCTCAGTGTGCTGCAAATATCTGTGCTCAGTGTGCTTTATTGTTGGAACTGGGGACCACCAGTATTATATAGGAGGACAGTGCAGAGTTTTGCTGACCAGTGACCAGTGACCACCAGTATTATACGTTCTCTGCCTGAAAAACGCTCCATATCTGTGCTGCATTGTAGTATATAGTAGGAGGACAGTGCATAATTTTGCTGACCAGTGACCACCAGTATATAATATATAGTAGTACGGTACAGTAGTCCACTGCTCTACCTACCTGTGTGTCGTCAAGTATATTCAATACCTGTGGTGCATTTAAGTTGTGCGCAGTTTATATAGTAGTAGGACAGTGCATAATTTTGCTGACCATCAGTATATAATATATAGCAGTACGGTACAGTAGGCCACTGCTCTACCTACCTCTGTGTCGTCAAGTATACTATCCATCCATACCTGTGGTGCATTTAAGTTGTGTGCAGTATATATATAGTAGTAGGACAGTGCATAATTTTGCTGACAACCAGTATATAATATATAGTAGTACGGTACAGTAGGCCACTGCTCTACCTACCTCTGTGTCATCAAGTATACTATCCATCCATACCTGTGGTGCATTTAAGTTGTGCGCAGTATATATATAGCAGTAGGATAGTGTATAATTTTGCTGACCACCAGTATATAATATTTAGCAGTATGGTACAGTAGGCCACTGATCTGCCTACCTCTGTGTCGTCAAGTATACTATCCATCCATACCTGTGGTGCATTTAAGTTGTGCGCAGTATATATATATATATATAGTAGTAGGACAGTGCAAAATTTTGCTGACCACCAGTATATAATATATAGCAGTACGGTACAGTAGGCCACTGCTCTACCTACCTCTGTGTCGTCAAGTATACTATCCATCCATACCTGTGGTGCATTTAAGTTGTGCGCAGTATATATATAGTAGTAGGACAGTGTATAATTTTGCTGACCACCAGTATATAATATATAGCAGTACGGGACAGTAGGCCACTGCTCTACCTACCTCTGTGTCGTCAAGTATGCTATCCATCTGTTATGAGCCACGGCTGTGGCTCATTCCTGTTTTGCAGTTTTGTTCTGTATTTCATGTTATACTTCTGTTTATGTTCCCCGTGGGTGTCATGGGGTGCTCGGAGCTCACCCTTAAGGAGGGGATACTGTTATGAACCACAGGTAGTGGTTCATTCCTATTTTATGTTTATTTAGTTGTCTTGCATGCCAGGATTTCCCATTGCTCTGTTTTGGATTACTCTTGTCTGCTGCCGCTGGTGAGTCTGTGCAATTGCAGCTTGTTCCCATGTGTTCAGCCTCATCTGGCTGCTGATTGCATCTTGTCAGCTTAGTCGTGCAGCAGGTCAGCTGCAAGAGATAATTAATTAGGCCTCTCTGATATATGCTGGCTCACTGCAGTTAGCAGATGCTGATGATATTCCTTGGTTTGCAGTCTGCTTTAAGTTTGAGCTGGTTCCTGTCAGTCCCTGTGTGGATTCCTGTGTCAGTCCCTGTGTTGATTCCTGTGTCAGTCCCTGTGTCTGATCCCGTGTCCTACCCTGAGTTCCAGTGGATTCTGCCTGTCCTCCAGTTCTGAAAGTCGGTGTCGGCAGCTTCCTGTTTGCCTATGTCAGTTGCAGAAAGTATCCAGTCCTGCTCAAACCGGTTGTTCCTGTCCTCAGTGGTCCTGTACTCAGAGATTTGTCATCTTTTCCTGGAGTCTGACTGAGCACCTTTAACATCCTGTGGTGTTCGTGAGTCACGGCGCAGCCGTGTGTTGCGGCTTGTCCGCTTACTGTTTATTATTTAGTATATTTGTGTCCTGGAGCTTTTGCGGAGGATTCCGCTCTCCCTGATCCACTCTGGTATCCAGCGGTGCTGGATAGGAGTAATGGATCAGTGGATCTTTGGTTGTCCTTTTCCCTGGCGGCTAGTCCGCACATACCTTTTTGATTTAGTTAGTTAGCTTGTAACCCTTGGCCTGGTTGCTTAGTCAGAGGGCCCCTTGTTATCACCCTGTCTCGGATTTCCCTTTGTCTCCCATTAAGACCTGAGGGGGCATCGGGGTTGGGCAGACATAATCCGCCCTTCGAACGCGGCTGCCATGGGCTCAAGCAACCATAGTCTCGCAGGGGATTTCTGATAACACGGGCGAGACAACGGAGTTAGGGCGCCAGGGGTTACTAGGCTTTCCTGCTCCCACAACCAGCATATCTTCCCAGTACTCTGACCTCAGCCATACCACAAAAAAGAAATAAAACTTTTTTTTTTTCTTTTTTGGCCCAGTCCGGTGTTAGAATCCAGTCCGGTGTTAGAATCCAGTCCGGTGTTAGAATCCAGTCCGGTGTTTAGAATCCAGTCCGGTGTTTAGAATCCAGTCCGGTGTAAAAAAAATAAAAGGTCTTGTTTTGTTTAGCAAAATTTAGTCTTGCCTTGTCTTGCCTTGCCTTGTCTTGCCTTGCCTTGTCTTGCCTTGCCTTGTCTTGCCTTGTCTTGTCTTGTCTAGTTTTAAATCCTCCTATGTCTACTATGCAAGCCCTGCAGGCATCTCTCGCAGCCCTGAACTCTGTATTCAGTGCTTTGAGACCAGAGCGACTAGAAGTTTTGCAGCAATCCCTAAAGCAACTGCAAAACCTTCTGACTAAAATCTTGCTTATTTTGCCAGAAGTCGTTGAGAGTACATCTATCTCTAAAGAGACTCTTGTTCACAGTATGGTGACAAGAGAATCCTCTGGTTTAATTGAAGAGAAAAAGTTTAAAAGTTTTCTGCGGCCCAGGCTCTCAGAAGAGGAGCGTCTGCGTCGCAGAAACTTAAACTTATGCCTATATTGTGGGGGTTTAGGCCATTATCTGCAGACCTGTGAGTTGCGCAAGCCAAAGTGTGGTGACGAGTCTTGCCCTCTGGCCAAGTTGAGTCATGATACAAGACCTACTCCTGTCTCTACTGTGGCAGAGGTACTTGTCACACAACCCACACAAAAAAGCTCTCTGTCCTATAATTGGGGTCCTTGGGCAAGGGAGCCCCATTATAGATTCAGGAATCAAAAGAGAATGTCTCTCTCCTCTCTTGAGGTTCCTGTGGAAGCAGAGTTGCAAGTCCCTGGAGTGGTGCCCGTAGCCCAGGGTCCTGGAGTGGTGCCCGTAGCCCAGGGTCCTGGAGTGGTGCCCGTAGCCCAGGGTCCTGGAGTGGTGCCCGTAGCCCAGGGTCCTGGAGTGGTGCCCGTAGCCCAGGGTCCTGGAGTGGTGCCCGTAGCCCAGGGTCCTGGAGTGGTGCCCGATGCCCAGAGTGCTGGAGCGGTACCCGATGCCCAGAGTGCTGGAGCGGTACCCGATGCCAAGAGTGCTGGAGCGGTACCCGATGCCCAGAGTGCTGGAGCGGTACCCGATGCCCAGAGTGCTGGAGCGGTACCCGATGCCCAGAGTGCTGGAGCGGTACCCGATGCCCAGAGTGCTGGAGCGGTACCCGATGCCCAGAGTGCTGGAGCGGTACCCGATGCCCAAGCTTATAGAGGGACATCAAATATTGTACCTCAGGTTTCCATACCAGAAGGGGTCTCAGAAGCTGTTACCCCAGGTAGGGACTTGAGGAGCGCAACCTCAGAAAGGGTATCTAAAACCATAGTTCTTGAAGGGAACTCGAGAAGCAAAACCCCAGAAGGGATCTTTGAAGTAATATCCCCAAGTGGGGTCTCGAGAGACGCAGCCCCAAAGAAGGGTCTAGAAGTCGCTTCCCCAGGAAAGAACTTAAGAAGCATAGCATTAGTGGAGGATCTGAACGTTATTGCTTCAGCAAAAGTCCCGGAAGTCATAGTCCCGGGAGAACTTTCGATTATTATCGACTCAGAGAGGGAGGCCGATGGCTCGATCCCAGTCAGGGAGGCCAACGACCCGGTCCCAGTAAAAGAATCCGAGGTGCTGGCCCCAGCGGGGTTCCCGGAGGCCACTGCCCCAGCGGGGTTCCCGGAGGCCACTGCCCCAGCGGGGTTCCCGGAAGTCACTGCCCCGGGTGGGGTTCAGAAAGTCACTGCCCTGGGTGGGGTTCAGAAAGTCACTGCCCTGGGTGGGGTTCAGAAAGTCACTGCCTCGGGTGGGGTTCAGAGAGTCTCAGCCCCGGGTGGGGTTCAGAGAGTCTCAGCCTCGAGTAAGGTCAATAGTGACCAGGTCCTAGCAAAGCACTCCAGTCAGTCAGATGAGAAGGAAACAGATCCTGACTCTGATATCTCAACATCCATAATCTTTGATGGGGACTTAGCCCAATTTCTGGCGCTTTACAAACACTATTACATTATTATGTTGTCTAGACCATTTCTGGGCATCACTCCAGAGAACCTTGTGCTCTATCTTATTTATTCTTTTAGAGGAGAGCCTTTTGAGTGGGCGACCAGCCTAATGAAAGCTGAAGATCCCATTCTTCAGGATCCCCCAGCATTCAGTGATGCAATTATTAAAAGATATGGTCCCAAAGAAATTGGTTCAGGTTCCTCTAAGTCACCCGTCTTGTCTGCTGAGAGTCCACAAAATACTGTAAACTCGGCACAGGAGTCTCAGCCCGTTGTTGTGACTGCAGGATGTGCTTTTCTGACTACTTCTTCTAATAATAGTACTTTACCAGAAAGTTCAGCTCCCAAGGGTAAGAGACCTGTCTCTGATTTGAACGCAGCCTTGCTGGGTGGTACCATCAGTTCAGACAATGTTTGGGGAATTACCTTGGTCAGACCTAAAGAGCTTTGTAAAAAGAAGAAGAAGAAAAAGAAATAATTTTTTGACTCTTGCCTTGATATAAAAAAAAAAAAAAAAAGATTTTTTTTCCCTTGTCTTGTGTCCAGTGGCCACCATCAAGGGGAGGGCACTGTTACAAGCTGTGGTTGCAGCTTGTTTCTGTTTTCGTGTCTGTTAGACCAATGTGTCAGGTTTTTTTTTGTATCCCTTGTTCTGGATAGTCTGAATTTTGGGGTCTTTTGACCCCTCCTCAAGGGGGGGGTACTGTTATGAGCCACGGCTGTGGCTCATTCCTGTTTTGCAGTTTTGTTCTGTATTTCATGTTATACTTCTGTTTATGTTCCCCGTGGGTGTCATGGGGTGCTCGGAGCTCACCCTTAAGGAGGGGATACTGTTATGAACCACAGGTAGTGGTTCATTCCTATTTTATGTTTATTTAGTTGTCTTGCATGCCAGGATTTCCCATTGCTCTGTTTTGGATTACTCTTGTCTGCAGCCGCTGGTGAGTCTGTGCAATTGCAGCTTGTTCCCATGTGTTCAGCCTCATCTGGCTGCTGATTGCATCTTGTCAGCTTAGTCGTGCAGCAGGTCAGCTGCAAGAGATAATTAATTAGGCCTCTCTGATATATGCTGGCTCACTGCAGTTAGCAGATGCTGATGATATTCCTTGGTTTGCAGTCTGCTTTAAGTTTGAGCTGGTTCCTGTCAGTCCCTGTGTGGATTCCTGTGTCAGTCCCTGTGTTGATTCCTGTGTCAGTCCCTGTGTCTGATCCCGTGTCCTACCCTGAGTTCCAGTGGATTCTGCCTGTCCTCCAGTTCTGAAAGTCGGTGTCGGCAGCTTCCTGTTTGCCTATGTCAGTTGCAGAAAGTATCCAGTCCTGCTCAAACCGGTTGTTCCTGTCCTCAGTGGTCCTGTACTCAGAGATTTGTCATCTTTTCCTGGAGTCTGACTGAGCACCTTTAACATCCTGTGGTGTTCGTGAGTCACGGCGCAGCCGTGTGTTGCGGCTTGTCCGCTTACTGTTTATTATTTAGTATATTTGTGTCCTGGAGCTTTTGCGGAGGATTCCGCTCTCCCTGATCCACTCTGGTATCCAGCGGTGCTGGATAGGAGTAACGGATCAGTGGATCTTTGGTTGTCCTTTTCCCTGGCGGCTAGTCCGCACATACCTTTTTGATTTAGTTAGTTAGCTTGTAACCCTTGGCCTGGTTGCTTAGTCAGAGGGCCCCTTGTTATCACCCTGTCTCGGATTTCCCTTTGTCTCCCATTAAGACCTGAGGGGGCATCAGGGTTGGGCAGACATAATCCGCCCTTCGAACGCGGCTGCCATGGGCTCAAGCAACCATAGTCTCGCAGGGGATTTCTGATAACACGGGCGAGACAACGGAGTTAGGGCGCCAGGGGTTACTAGGCTTTCCTGCTCCCACAACCAGCATATCTTCCCAGTACTCTGACCTCAGCCATACGATCTCCTCTGGTCTGGAGTACGGGAATCATAACACCATCCATACCTGTGGTGCATTTAAGTTGTGCGCAGTATATATAGTAGTAGGACAGTGCATCATTTTGCTGACCACCAGTATATAATATATAGTAGTACGTTACAGTAGGCTACTGCTCTACCTACCTCTGTGTCGTCAAGTATACTATCCATCCATACCTGTGGTGCATTTAAGTTGTGCGCAGTATATATATAGCAGTAGGACAGTGTATAATTTTGCTGATCACCAGTATATAATATATAGCAGTATGGTACAGTAGGCCACTGATCTGCCTACCTCTGTGTCGTCAAGTATACTATCCATCCATACCTGTGGTGCATTTAAGTTGTGCGCAGTATATATATATATATATATATATATATAGTAGGACAGTGCAAAATTTTGCTGACCACCAGTATATAATATATAGCAGTACGGTTCAGTAGGCCACTGCTCTACCTACCTCTGTGTCATCAAGTATACTATCCATCCATACCTGTGGTGCATTTAAGTTGTGCGCAGTATATATATAGTAGTAGGACAGTGTATAATTTTGCTGACCACCAGTATATAATATATAGCAGTAGGGGACAGTAGGCCACTGCTCTACCTACCTGTGTGTTGTCAAGTATACTATCCATCCATACCTGTGGTGCATTTAAGTTGTGCGCAGTATATATATAGTAGTAGGACAGTACATCATTTTGCTGACCACCAGTATATAATATATAGCAGTACGGTACAGTAGGCCACTGCTCTACCTACCTCTGTGTCGTCAAGTATACTATCCATCTATACCTGTGGTGCATTTAAGTTTTGCGCAGTATATATATAATAGTAGAACAGTGCATAATTTTGCTGACCACCAGTATATAATATATAGCAGTACGGTACAGTAGGCCACTGCTCTACCTACCTCTGAGTCGTCAAGTATACTATCCATATGTGCGATGCATGTGCTGTTTGGGGACTATTTTTTGAAGTGCCATCCTGTCTGACACTGCAGTGCCACTCCTAGATGGGCCAGGTTTTTGTGTCGGCCACTTGGGTCGCTTAGCTTAGCCATCCAGCGACCTTGGTGCACCTCTTTTTTTTTTTTTGCATCATGTGCTGTTTGGGGACTATTTTTTGAAGTGCCATCCTGTCTGACACCGCAGTGCCACTCCTAGATGGGCCAGGTGTTTGTGTCGGCCACTTGGGTCGCTTCACTTAGCCATCCAGCGATCTTGGTGCACCTCTTTTATTCTTTGCATCATGTGCTGTTTGGGGACTATTTTTTGAAATCTGCCATCCTGTCTGACACTGCAGTGCCACTCCTAGATGGGCCAGGTGTTTGTGTCGGCCACTTGGGTCGCTTAGCTTAGTCACACAGCGACCTCAGTGCAAATTTTAGGACTAAAAATAATATTGTGAGGTGTGAGGTGTTCAGAATAGACTGGAAATGAGTGGAAATTATGGTTATTGAGGTTAATAATACTATGTCATCAAAATGACCCCCAAATTCTATGATTTAAGTTGTTTTTGAGGGTTTTTTGTAAAAAAACACCCGAATCCAAAACACACCCGAATCCGACAAAAATTTTTCAGGGAGGTTTTGCCAAAACGCGTCCGAATCCAAAACACGGCCGCGGAACCGAATCCAAAACCAAAACACAATACCCGAAGAATGTCCGGTGCACATCACTAAATATATATATATATATATATATATATATATATATATATATATATTAGTGATGAGCGGGTTCGGTTCCTCGGGATCTGAACCACCCTGAACTTCACCCATTTTACACGGTTCCGAGGCAGCCTCAGGTCTTCCCGCCTTGCTCGGTTAACAAGAAAGCCCCCGAACGTCATCATCCCACTGTCGGATTCTCGTGAGATTCGTATTTTATATATAAGGAGCCACGCGTCGCCGCCATTTTCTCTCGTGCTTTGGAGATGATAGCGAGAGGACGTGCAGCGTTCTCTCAGTTTCTGTGTTCAGTGTGCTGCAAATATCTGTGCTCAGTGTGCTGCAAATATCTACGTTCTCTGCCTGAAAAACGCTCCTTATCTGTGCTGCATTGTAGTATATAGTAGGAGGACAGTGCAGAATTTTGCTGACCACCAGTATATATATATATATAGCAGTACGGTACAGTAGTCCACTGCTCTACCTACCTCTGTGTCGTCAAGTATACTATGCATCCATACTTGTGCTGCATTTTAGTTGTGCGCAGTATATAGTAGGAGGGGACAGTGCAGAATGTTGCTGCGACCACCAGTATATATATAGCAGTACAGTACAGTAGTCCACTGCTCTACCTACCTCTGTGTCGTCAAGTATACTATGCATCCATACCTGTGCTGCATTTTAGTTGTGCGCAGTATATAGTGGGAGGGGACAGTGCAGAATGTTGCTGTGACCACCAGTATATATATATATATATATATATATAGCAGTACGGTACTGTAGTCCACTGCTCTACCTACCTCTGTGTCATCAAGCATACTATGCATCCATACCTGTGCTGCATTTTAGTTGTGCGCAGTATATAGTAGGAGGGGACAGTAGCGAATGTTGCTGTGACCACCAGTATATATATAGCAGTATGGTACAGTAGTCCACTGCTCTACCTACCTCTGTGTCGTTAAGTATACTATGCATCCATACCTGTGCTGCATTTTAGTTGTGCGCAGTTTATAGTAGGAGGGGACAGTGCAGAATGTTGCTGTGACCACCAGTATATATATATATATAGCAGTACGGTACAGTAGTCCACTGCTCTACCTCTGTATCGTCAAGTATACTACAAAAGTTCAGTAAAATGACCCAAAAATCAAAATTAAAAGCGTCTGATGAGAAGTGTAAACTTGCCAATATGCCATTTACGACACGGAGTGGCAAGGAATGGCTGAGGCCCTGGCCTATGTTCATGGCTAGTGGTTCAAATTCACATGAGGATGGAAGCACTCATCCTCTCGATAGAAAACTACAGTGCCACTCCTAGATGGGCCAGGTGTTTGTGTCGGCCACTTGGGTCGCTTAGCTTAGTCACACAACTACCTCATTGCACCTCTTTTTCTTCTTTGCATCATGTGCTGTTTGGGGACTATTTTTTAAATCTGCCATCCTGTCTGACACTGCAGTGCCACTCCTAGATGGACCAGGTGTTTGTGTCAGCCACTTGGGTCGCTAACTTAGTCACACAGCTACCTCATTGCACCTCTTTTTTTCTTTGCATCATGTGCTGTTTGGGGACTATTTTTTAAATCTGCCATCCTGTCTGAAACTGCAGTGCCACTTCTAGATGGGCCAGGTGTTTGTGTCGGCCACTTGGGTCGCTTAGCTTAGCCATCCAGCGACCTTGGTGCATCTCTTTTTTTTCTTTGCATCATGTGCTGTTTGGGGACTATTTTTTAAATCTGCCATCCTGTCTGACACTGCAGTGCCACTCTTAGATGGGCCAGGTGTTTGTGTCGGCCACTTGGGTCGCTTAGCTTAGCCATCCGGCTACCTAATTGCACCTCTTTTTCTTCTTTGCATCATGTGCTGTTTGGGGACTATTTTTTAAATCTGCCATCCTGTCTGACACTGCAGTGGCACTCCTAGATGGGCCAGGTGTTTGTGTCGGCCACTTGGGTCGCTTAGCTTAGCCATACAGCGACCTTGGTGCACCTCTTTTTTTCTTTGCATCATGTGCTGTTTGGGGACTATTTTTTAAATCTGCCATCCTGTCTGACACTGCTGTGCCACTCCTAGATGGGCCAGGTGTTTGTGTCGGCCACTTGGGTCGCTTAGCTTAGCCATCCAGCGACCTTGGTGCACCTCTTTTTTTCTTTGCATCATGTGCTGTTTGGGGACTATTTTTTAAAATCTGCCATCCTGTCTGACACTGCAGTGCCACTCCTAGATGGGCCAGGTGTTTGTGTCGGCCACTTGGGTCGCTTAGCTTAGCCATCCAGCTACCTAATTGCACCTCTTTTTCTTCTTTGCATCATGTGCTGTTTGGGGACTATTTCTTAAATCTGCCATCCTGTCTGACACTGCAGTGCCACTCCTAGATGGGCCAGGTGTTTGTGTCGGCCACTTGGGTTGCTTAGCTAAGCCATCCAGCCACCTCGGTGCAAATTTTAGGAATAAAAATAATATTGTGAGGTGTTCAGAATAGACTGGAAATGAGTGGAAAATATGGTTATTGAGGTTAATAATACTATGGGATCAAAATGACCCCCAAATTTTATGATTTAAGCTGTTTTTGAGGGGTTTTTGTAAAAAAACACCCACATCCAAAACACACCCGAATTCGACAAAAAAATTTCAGGAAGGTTTTGCCAAAATGCGTCCGAATCCAAAACACGCCTGCGGAACTGTATCCAAAACCAAAACTCAAAACCCGAAAAATTTCCGGTGCTCATCACTAATATATATACATATATACATATACATTGCTCAAAAAAATAAAGGGAACACTTAAACAACACAATGTAACTCCAAGTCAATCACACTTCTGTGAAATCAAACTGTCCACTTAGGAAGCAACACTGATTGACAATCAATTTCACATGCTGTTGTGCAAATGGAATAGACAATAGGTGAAAATAATAGACAATTAGCAAGACACCCCCAATAACGGAGTTGTTCAGCAGATGGTGACCACAGACCACTTCTCAGCTCCTATGCTTTCTGGATGATGTTTTGGTCACTTTTGAAAGCTGACAGTGCTTTCAATCTAGTGGTAGCATGAGACGGAGTCTACAACCCACACAAGTGGCTCAGGTAGTGCAGCTCATCCAGGATGGCACATCAATGCGAGCTGTGGCAAGAAGGTTTGCTGTGTCTGTCAGTGTAGTGTCCAGAGCATGGAGGCGCTACCAGGAGACAAGCCAGTACATCAGGAGACGTGGAGTAGGCCATAGGAGGGCAACAACCCAGCAGCAGGACCGCTACCTCTCGCCTTTGTGCAAGGAGGAACAGGAGGAGCACTGCCAGAGCCCTGCAAAATGACCTCCAGCAAGCCACTAATGTGCATGTGTCTACTCAAACGATCAGAAACAGACCCCATGAGGGTGGTATGAGGGTCCGACGTCCACAGGTGGGGGTTGTGCTTACAGCCCAACACCGAGCAGGACGTTTGGCATTTGCCAGAGAACACCAAGATTGTCAAATTCGCCACTGGCGCCCTGTGCTCTTCACAGATGTAAGCAGGTTCTCACTGAGCACATGTGACAGACGTGAGTCTGGAGACGCCAAGGAGAACGTTCTGCTGCCTGCAACATCATCCAGCATGACCGGTTTGGCAGTGGGTCAGTAATGGTGTGGGGTGGCATTTCTTTGGGGGGCCGCACAGCCCTCGATGTGCTCGCCAGAGGTAGCCTGACTGCCATTAGGTACCGAGATGAGATCCTCAGACCCCTTGTGAGACCATATGCTGGTGCGGTTGGCCCTGAGTTCCTCCTAATGCAAGACAATGCTAGACCTCATGTGGCTGGAGTGTGTCAGCAGTTCCTGCAAGACGAAGGCATTGATGCTATGGACTGGCCCGCCCGTTCCCCAGACCTGAATCCAGTTGAGCACATCTTGGACATCATGTCTCGCTCCATCCACCAATGCCACGTTACACCACAGACTGTTCAGGAGTTGGCGGATGCTTTAGTCCAGGTCTGGGAGGAGATCCCTTAGGAGACCATCCGCCACCTCATCAGGATCATGCCCAGGCGTTGTAGGGAGGTTATACAGGCAAGTGGAGGAATCTAACATTTGCACTACTGTGTATATAGAGACGGTGTGAAAGATATTGTTATGATTATGGGGGTCATTCTGAGTTGTTAGCTCACAAGCTGCTTTTAGAAGCTTTGCACACGCTAAGCCGCCACCTTCTTGGAGTGAATCTTAGCTTATCAAAATTGCGAACGAAAGATTAGTAGAATTGCGAATAGACACTTCTTAGCAGTTTCTGAGTAGCTCAAGACTTACTCGGCATCTGCGATCAGTTCAGTCAGTGTCGTTCCTGGTTTGACGTCACAAACACACCCAGCGTTCCCCCAGACACTCCTCCGTTGCTCCAGCCACTCCCACGTTTTTCCCAGAAACGGTAGCGTTTTTTCACACACACCCATAAAACGGCCAGTTTCCGCCCAGCAACACCCACTTCCTGTCAATCACACTACGATCACCAGAACGAAGAAAAAACCTCGTAATGCCGTGAGTAAAATACCTACCTGCATAGCAAATTTATTTGGCGCAGTCGCACTGCGGACATTGCGCATGCGCATTAGCGACTAATCGCTCCGTTGCGAGAAAAAAATAATGAGCGAACAACTCGGAATGACCCCCTATATCCAAACTAAATCTTCCTCTGTTAGTTGTAGTTACCATAGTGCACATAGTTTGCTCAGAATGCAGTTGGCCTAGTTCATTAGCAGCTCAAAAAAACACTCTCTTACTAAGATACATGGACAGGAAGTGTGATGTGACAGGAAACAGTCAGGATGGACACATCAGCACATGGGATGTGATACATTGCTTTAGGGCAGCATGTAATGGGGGAAGGTCACTTCCACCTACCTGACCTAGTGTATTCTTGGTAAAGGTATAGAAGTTATAACCACCTACAGTCAAGTCTCTTTGACCATTTAACTCTACGGTATCCGGACTATAGATCTACACTAAAAAGGTCTATAATTAATAGGTCTACCATTAATGGTAGTCATGCATTAGGTTAACAGGGTTAAAAGGTTGATGAGGTCAAAAAGTCGACATGTAAAAGGAAATCCATTCAAAAGGTCGACATGGTTGAAATGTCGACGTGGTCAAAATGTCAACACAGCAATGGTTGACACGCATATGGTAGGAAAAAAATCATTTTTCATACGTTAACATCCACGTGGACTATGATTGGGAATAGTAACCTTGCCCAAATCATGGCGAGCAAAGCGAGCCATGCAAGGGGACGCAGTATACTAATGGGGCCTGTTTGTGGTAAAAAAGTGACAAAACACCCAAAAAATCAAACAAAAATTGTGTCTCCCTTTTTTGTGTCTGCCATTTCCATGTCGACCTTTTGATCCTGTCGACCTAATGCATGTCTATCATTAGTGGTGATAAAGCTGATTTTATAAACAGGAATGGAACGCTATACCTTGAACACACCTTAAATACACTTTAACATGGAGCCGCTGCAGCCGCTATGCTTAGTACACTCCCTACGTACTTTGTACACTGTTTGCGTACGGAGTCCTGTACAATGTACGGACTTTGCATACAAGCGCCGCGCTGACGGTACAAAGTACACACAGCGCGTACACACCCAGAGATACACTTTAAACCTTATACAGCAATGCAATGCGATAATAATACACTCCAAACCTTAGCAGGGAAAGGAAGACACGACACCAGTTTGTAGTTAAACCACTGGGTTCCGACACCACAGCGTATTATTGCTGAAAGGGGGTTACAATACAAACAATACAGTACAACAGAATAATGGCTACAATCAATGGTACATACGTGTTTCGCTTGCGCTTCCCGGTCCGGTCCTCAGTCATCAAGGGTGATGACCTTAAGAGTCTGTGACCAGGACTGCAGCAGGATCTCTTTATACAATTCTTCCAAAAAGCAACATAATGGATACTGTAATCTCTTTGTCCATTGGACACAGGGATGGACATTTACAGTACAGGAGAGGTTATAGGTCGGTTTGAATAGGTGGGCGATGTCTATTCCAACTGCTCTTGTGGGTGGTCTCCTCTGGATTCCCGCCGCATACGTAATGTACAGTAAATACAGTTTATCTCTATATTCTGCTCTGGCACATAACTATCCACAGGAACATGCGATCTTCCACAGACCAACACCGGAATGTTACCCTTAAAATACCATACAGCTGGATACCAAACACCACCTTGTAACCTTAGTCTGTCCCCTCCTATCCTGTAAAGGTGAATCCCTTTGTTCTGAAACCATTTAAACTGTTGTAACTTTCTGATGTGGTGCAGGGAGACTGTGTGTAAATTGTGCACTATTTGGGTAAAATATGTAATGTGTTTAGATGGCTTTTCCATGCGTTCAAAAACTCTACCGTAAATACTCATACCACGCGCTAATGCGCATGTCCGCGGGAGCGACCATACGCAGATTGCGAATATGCGCACGCACGGCAGAGCAAGTACGCGCACGGAGGCCATCTGTGTGTAGTTTGTACGTGATGTGTGTACTGCAATATTTTTCAACTTTGATTGTGGGATACCTATTGACTGTAGACATTTTTAGTGTACATCTAATAATCCACACCCAAAGTGATAGTATTAGAGATGTTAGGGACCCATGTTATGATGTCACCTGGTCACAGTACATGGAACCACCTATTTGCACAAATGTGTGCTAAGAACTTTACTTACACTGAAAGGGAAGGCTCCTTTCCTCTAGTATTGGTACCACTCCCTCATTTATAATCAGGTGTTTTAATTAGCAAGGTTCCTGCATTTCAGATCACACATGGATAAGGGCATTATTGGAAGGTAAGACCGTGATAAATTTGTATAATGTGATAGTATTGGAGATGTCAGGAACCCACGTAATGAAGTCACCTGGTCGCGGTACATGGGCCCACATACAGTGCCTTGCTAAAATATTCACCCCCATTGAATTTTTACCTATTTTGTTACATTTACAAAATTGGCATGTGCATATGTATTCACCCCCTTTGCTATGAAGCCCCTCAAAAGTTCTGGTGCAACCAATTACCTTCAGAAGTCACATAATGTGAAATGAAGTCCACCTGCGTGCAATCTAAGTGTCACATGATCTGTTAATTTAAACACACCTTTTCTGAAAGGCCCCAGAGGCTGCAATACCACTAAGTAAGAGGCATCACACCATGAAGACCAAGGAGCTCTCCAAACAAGTCAGGGACAAAATGTTGAGAAGTACAAGTCAGGGTTGGGTTATGAAAAAATATCCAAATCTTTGATTATCCCCCGAAGCACCATCAAATCCATCATCTTCAAATGGAAAGAACATGGTACCACAACTAACCTGCCAAGAAAGGACCACCAAAACTCACAGACCGGGCAAGGAGGACTTTAAACAGAGAGGCAGCACAGAGACCAAAGGTAACCCTGAAGGAGCTGCAGAGTTCCACAGCAGAGACTGTTATACAGCGGCTATTCTAGAGAGGAGTGGACCCATGTGCAGACTCCATGTGTGGGCCCACTACTCTCCTGTAGCCGTCACCGCTGCTGTTAAAGCACTCAGCACTAAGACTCTGGCACAGTGCCAGAGTCTACAGTGCATGTGCTGGACTCCAAAAAATGTCCGCCGCACCATTTTTTCAGAGTCCTGCGCATGCACTGTAGACTCTGGCACTGTGCCAGATTCTCTAGCGCTCACTGCGCTAGCAGTGGCGGTGACAGCTACAGGAGAGGAGGGGGCCCATACAGTCACCGATGGACACCGGAAAGGAAATGATAGAAGAAATGGGTGCAGTGTGTGCGGTGTGGGCCCCCTCTGGACTCAGAGGCCCATGTGCACCACACACCCTGCACCCATTATAGTTATACCAGTGCTGGTGTATCTGAGCATGTGACCACAATAAACTGTACACTCCATAGAGCTGGGCTTTATGGAAGAGTGTCCAGAAAAAAAGCCATTACTTAGTGATAAAAATAAGAAGGTATGTTTTGAGTTTGTCAAAAGGCATGTTGTCGACTCCCCAAATGTATGGAGGAAGGTGCTCAGGTCAGATGAGACTAAAATTGAACTTTTCAGCCACCAAGGAAAATGCTATGTCTAGCGCAAACCCAACACATCCCATCACCCCAAGAACAGCAGCAGGGACTGGGAAACTGTTTCAAGTCGAGGGAAAAATGGATGGTGCTAAATACAGGGATATTCTTTAGAAAAACCTGTTTCAGTCTGCCTATGATTTGAGTCTTGGATGGAGGTTCACCTTCCAGCAGGACAATGACCCAAAGCATACCGCTAAAGCAACACTTCAGTGGTTTAGGGGGAAACATTTAAATGTGTTGGAATGACCTAGTCAAAGCTCATATCTCTATCCAAATGAGAATCTGTGGTCAGACTTGAAGATTGCTGTTCACAAGTAGAAACCACCCTTTATGAAGGAGCTGGAGCAGTTTTGCCTTGATGAATGGGCAAAAATCCCACTGGCAAGCTCAGAGACTTATCCAAAGTGACTAGCAGCTGTAGTTGCTGCAAAAGGTAGTTCTACAAAGTACTGACTTTAGGGGGGTGAAAAGTTATGAATACTGAAGTTTTCTGTTATTGTGTCCTATTTGTTGTTTGCTTCACAATAAAATAAAAAAAAACATCTTCAAAGTTGTAGGCATGTTCTGTGAATGAAATGATGCAAACCTTCAAACAATCCATTTCAATTCCAGGTTGTACATCAACAAAACATGAAAAATGCAGAGGGGGTGAATACTTTAGCAAGGCACTGTATTTGCGCAAATGTGTGCTAAGAACTTCACTTATACTCCATGTTAATTGTGAGGGTTTATCTAAATTATTCTTACTATGTGTTTTTAGTTCTAGGAGTGTGCATCTGCATTTTTCTTCCTCCAACATAGATATTAGAAGTAGAGGTGTGCAGTGGGCAATTTTCAGGTTTTTTGTTTTGGTTTTGTATCTGGATCCCCACTCGTGTTTTGGATCCGGATTGCTTTTGCCAAAACCACCCTTTCGGGTTTTGGTTTTGGATCTTGATTAAAAAAAAGGTTGCACTGAGGTAGCTGGATGACTAACCTAAATGACCCAATTGGGCGGCACAAACACCTGGCCCATCTAGGAGTGGCACTACAGTGTCAGACAGGATGGCACTTTTAAAAATTAGGCCCCAAAGAGCACATAATGCAAAGAAGAAAAAGAGGTGCAATAAGGTTGCTGGATGACTAAGCTAAGTGAAACAAGTTGGCACCACAAACACCTGGCCCATCTAGTAGTGGCACTGGAGTGTCGGACAGGATGGCATTTTTAAAAACTATGCCCCAAAGAGCACATAATGCAAAGAAAAAAATAAGAGGTGCAAGATGGAATTGTCCTTGGGCCCTCCCACCCAGCCTTATGTTATATAAACAGGACATGCACACTTCAACAAACAAATCATTTCAGTGACAGGGTCTGCCACACGACTGAAATGATTGGTTTGTTTGGGCCCCCACAAAAAAATAGGCAATTAATCCCCCCACCAAAAAAGAAGCAATTCATCTCTCCTTGCACAAACTGGCTCACCCCTTTCAGTGTATACATCCTCCTACTCACAGAGTATTTATTTGTCCCCATTGGATTCCACCATCACAGGTCCCTGTGTACTTTCTGGAGGCAATTGCTGGTAAATGTATTCCTGGAGGAATTTCTAATTAATTTTGCTGAACATCATCTTCTCCACATTTTGTGGAAGTAAACTCCTACACTGATCGCTGACAAGGTTACAGGCTGCACTAAACACTCTTTCAGAGTACACACTGGAGGGGTGGGGGGGGGGCAACTTAGGTAAAATAAAGCCAATTTCTCCAAGGGTCTCCAAATTGTTTCTATATCCTGCCAGTATACATACAGACTGTCTGACCAACATAATTCTCCACCATTCTTTCAATGGTGACAGCATCATATGCAGTGACAGTAGATATGTCAGTATTTGTTGGCAGGTCCTTCAGTCTGGACAAGATATCAACTCTTGCTCCAGACAGCACTGAATCACCACCAGCGGGTGGGCTAGGAAATTTTGTCCTTTTCCTCGCAGCCCCAGTTGCTTGAAAAAATGCAGGAGGAGCTGTTGACGGGTCATGGTCCACTTGAGTTGACAATTTTCTCACCAGCAGGTCTGTGTACCTCTGCAGACTTAGTATTTGAGGTTGAATAGAGGCAAATTGCCCATCGTGTCTGCTGGAAAGAGAGATACAACATAGGCTTTAAACCTAGGATCGAGCATGGTGGCCAAAAAGTGAATGAAGAGCTCCATCCACAAGTCCCACATACTTTGCGGAATTGCTCTGTCTTAGCTCCTCCTTCAATTTCTCCAGCTGCTTCTGCAAAAGCCTGATGAGGGGAAAGACCTGACTCAAGCTGGCAGTGTCTGAACTGACTTCACGTGTGGCAAGTTCAAAGGGCTGGAAAACCTTGCACAACATGGAAATCATTCTCCACTGCACTTGAGTCAGGCGCTTTCCCTCTCCTTTGCCTATATTGTAGGTGGATGTATAGGCTTGAATGGCCTTTTTCTGCTCCTCCATCCTCTGAATCATATAGAGTATTGAATTCCACCTCATTATCACCTCTTGTTTCAGGTGATGGCAGGGCAGGTTCAGGAGTGTTTGCTGGCGCTCCAGTCTTCGGCACGCAGTTGCAGAATGTCGACAGCATTTCCTGCACACCCCTGTAATTTTTCAAAAAATTCTGCACCACCAAATTGATTGTATGTGCAAAACATGGAACGTGCTGGAATTTGCACAGATGTAATGCACGCACAATATTGGTGGCGTTGTCAGATATCACAAATCCCCAGGAGAGTCCAATTGGGGTAAGCCATTGTGTGACGATGTCCCTCAGTTTACTTAAGAGGTTGTCACCGGTGTGCTTCTTTTGGAAAACAGTGATACACAGCGTAGCCTGCCTAGGAATGAGCTGGTGTTTGTGAGATGCTGCTACTGGTGCCGCTGCTGCTGCTGTTGTTGCTGTGGGAGGCAATACATCTACCCAGTGGGCTGTCACAGTCATGTAGTTCTTAGTTTGCCCTGCTCCACTTGTCCACATGTCCATGGATAAGTGGATACTGGGTACAACCGCATTTTCAGGACACTGAGGATACTTTTCTTAATGTACCTGTACAGTCCGGGAATCGCTTTCCTAGTGAAGTGGAATCTAAATGAGATTTGGTACCAGAGACACACTACCTCCATCAATTGTCTAAATCCCACTTTACTAATGGCGGATACTGGATGCATGTCTAACACTAACATAGCTGTCAAGGCTTTAGTTATCCGCTTTGCAACAGGATGACTGCTGTCAAATTTCATCTTCCTCACAATGGACTGTTGGACAGTCAATTGCTTAGTTGAAGGAGTACAAGTGGTCTTCCGACTTCCAATTTGGGATGACAATTGACTTTCAGCAGCAACAGCAGCAGCAGCAGCGGCGGCAGCAGCAGCTATAGGTGTACCACTCAAGGATCCTCCAAATGAATCCCAGTTAGGAGAGGACTCGTCAGTCATGCCAGTGACATGGTCTGCAGGACTGCTGATGTTCCTCACTGTGGAGGAAATTGACATTGAGGAAGTTTGTGGTGTGGCTTGCAGGAGCTTGGGTACAAGAGGAAGAAGGGGTTTAGGTGTCAGTGGACTGCTTACGCTCTTACCCAAAGTTTCTGAACATGACAATGAATTCTGATGAATGCGCTGCAGGTGATGTATAAGGAAAGATGTTCCTAGGTGATTAATGTCCTAACCCCTACTTATTACAGATTGACAAAAGCAACACACAGCTTGACACCTGTTGTCTGGATTTGTGGAAAAATAATTCCACACTGAAGAGGTGGCTTTTTTGGTATATTGCCCAGGCATGAAAATGGGCTTATTCATCCCACGAACAACAACTGTCTCCCCCCGGTGCCTGATTTAAACAAACCATATCACCAGCGCCAGTAACACCCATATCCTCATCCTGGTGTACTTCAACAGTGACATCTTCAATTTCAATATCAGAAACTGGACTGTGGGTGCTCCTTCCAGCACTTGCAGGGGGCGTGCAAATGCTGGAAGGAGCCACCTCTTCCCGTCCAGTGTTGGGAAGGTCAGGCATTGCTACCGCCGACACACTTGGACTCTCCTTGTGGATTTGTGATACCATCTTAGAACGCACAGTTCTTTGCTTTTGCCAGTTTAACTCTTTTAATTTTTCTAGCAGGAGGATGAGGGCTTCCATCATCATGTGAAGCTGAACCACTAGTCATGAACATAGGCCAGGGCCTTAGCCATTCCTTGCCACTCCATGTCGTGAATGGCATATTGGCAAGTTTATTTTTAAATTTATTTTTTGGGGTAATTTTACTGAACTTCGGCTTTTTGTATTTTACATGCCCTCTACTATGACATTGAGCATTGGCCTTGGCAGACGACGTTGATGGTTTTTCATTGTCTTTGTCATGACTAGTTGCAACAGCAGTAGGAGGAAATGGTTCTTGATCTTTCCCTATTTTTTCCTGCAAATTTTTGCTCTCCATTATTTTTCTGGAGTTATATAACAATAAGCGGCACAGGAGAGCGTACCCCTGCACCACACAGGGCAAACCCTGTTAAAATTATTTGGATACTGATAACCCTTTTTTGGAGTTATTATAATAATATGCAGCACAGGAGTGCAAACCCCTATATCACGCAGGGCAAACCCTGTAAAAATTATTTGGATTAAATATTAATAACCCTTTTATTTGGAGTAAATAATATACAGCACAGGACAGCACCACTGGATGTATACGGCAGTACTGCTGCAGTCATACAGCAGTACCACTGGACTTATACAGCAGTACCCCTGGACATTTTTTGCGGTACCGCTGGACTGGACTTATACGGCAGTACCCCTGGACTTATATGGCAGTACAGCTGGACTGGACTTATACAGCAGTACCGCTGGACTTATGCAGCAATACTGCTGGACTTTTACGGAAGCCCCACTGGACTGGACTTATACGGCAGCACCACTGGACTTATACAGCAGCACAGAACATCACCACTGGACTGATGCAGCACTAGACAGCACCACTGGACTGGACTTATACAGCAGCACCACTGAACTTATGGCAGCACAGGACACCACCACTGGAGTGACTGGACTGATGCAGCACAAGACAGCACCACTGGACTGTACTTATAAAGCACCACTGGACTTATATGGCAGCTCCACTGGACTGGACTTATATGGCAGCACCACTGGACTGGACTTATAGGGCAGCACCCCTGGACTGGACTTATAGGGCAGCACCACTGGACTTATGGCAGCACAGGACACCACCACTGGAGTTATGGCAGCACAAGACAACACCACTGGACTGATTCAGCACAAGAAAGCACCACTAAACTGGTCTTATACAGCAGCACTGGACTTATGGCAGCACAGGACACCACCACTGGAGTTATGGCAGCACAGGACATCACCACTGGACTGATGCAGCACAAGACAGCACCACTGGACTGGTCTTATACAGCAGCACTGGACTTATGGCAGCACAGGACACCATCACTGTGACTGGACTGATGCAGCACAAGACACCACCACTGGACTGATGCAGCACAAGACAGCACCACTGGAATGATGCAAATAGCAGGTTACCACCCCATGCCTCTTTCCTGCACAGACACAGAGGAGACACGTCCTCTCGCTACACTCTCCAGGACTGGAGTGAAAATGGCAGCGATGCATGGCTCCTCGTGCCACAAGGGTCTGTACTTTGACCACTTTTGTTCAACATTTCATCAATGACCTAACAGCAGGTCTAGAGAGCATGGTGTCAATTTTCGCAGACGACACCAAATTGTGTAAGGTTATAAATACGGAGGGGGATTCTGAGTCTCTTCAGAATGACTTAACTAAACTGGAAGCATGGGTGGCAAAATGGAGAATGAAATTCAACACAGACAAGTGTAAGGTAATGCACTGTGGGGGCAAGACCAAAAATAACACCTACATACTAAATGGGGTAATATTAGGGGATCCTGTACTGGAAAAAGACTTAGGGGTTCACATAGACAACAAATTAAGCAGCAGTACCCAAAGTAGGAGTGCAGCAAAGAAGGCAAATAAGATATTAGTATGCATAAAACGGGGAATTGATGCAAGGGACGAGAGTATTATCCTCCCATTATATAAATCACTAGTGAGGCCACATCATGAATACTGTGTGCAATTTTGGGCACCATATTACAAAAAGGATATCTTGGAGCTAGAAAAGGTTCAGAGGCGGGCGACCAAACTAATTAAGGGCATGGAGACGCTGGAATACGAGGAAAGGCTTGCAGGGCTAGGCATGTTTACATTGGAAAAGAGGAGACTAAGTGAGGACATGATCAATCTCTACAAATATATAAGGGGTCAATACACAGAGCTTGGGAGGGACCTGTTTTCTATAAGATCAGCACAGAGGACACATGGTCACTTGCTTAGGTTAGAGGAGAGGAGTTTCCGCACATTGAGGCGAAAAGGTTTTTTCACAGTAAGGACAATACGTGTTTGGAATTCCCTGCCTGAGAGAGTAGTAACAGTTGACTCAGTCAACACCTTTAAGAATGGGTTAGATAAATTCCTATTGGATAAAGATATTCAGGGTTATGGTGCGTAGTCACACATTATAGTTAATATAACTAGTCCTAACATAAAAATAACTAGTAGAATCCAACAGTGGAATTATGATGTTTTGCCTTGTTCTGGTTTCCGAGTCTGGCGGGAAAACTTGAGCCAGACTCCGATCCAGACTCGGAGCATGAAGTTAGGGGGGAATTCGGTACTCAGGAACCAGAACCCGCTCATCTCTAATTAGAAGCCTCAGCATGATAGTACCTCTTAATATCTTTAGTAATAGGGTGTGCAGTCCAGCCCCCCCCCCCCCTTTCCTCTATATTTGTGTAAATATTATACACTGGAAGGCAAGGCTCCTTTCCTCTAGTACTGCACCCCCCATTTACCCTGTGTTTTTATTAGCTAGGTTCCTACATTTCAGATCACACATTAATAAGGGCACTATTTTAAGGTACGACCTTGCTACATTTATATATACACACACATGCAGACTCACATCCCAACCTGGTATACATCTCTCATGTGTGCAGATACTGTAGATTATATTCCCCAATATATCAATAATCTTGGGACAGAGTACATGAGTGAAACACTTCTACCTTATATATAGACAATTACCTACACACACACACACCACACAGACATGTTACCGGCCATCTTTCTCTTTATTTAAACACACTCATGAATGTTTATATTATAGATAAATAGATAGATAGATATAGTAATCATGGGTGTGGCACTCATGGTAATATGTGCTCAGACTCAGTGCAAGATATACAGTACTTGCGCTGAGTCTGAGCATTTATTCCCGTGAGTACTGCACCCACAATTACTATATAACTGTACTTCTACTGCTGTGAGGGCACCAGAAACATTTACCACATGGATTTGTTTAAGTGCCAGGTACTGTTGATATAGATAGATATATATATATATATATATATATATATATATATTTATACTGTAGTCCACAGGGACCTGGCAGTGAAACTTACAAAGGGTCTATTGTGTGCTACTGCAGGCGGTGTGACTAGTGATGTGGGGGACAGGACTAATGGTGTGGGGATGTGGCCTGTGTCATGGGCTGTGCCTTACTTTCATCACCTCATTTTCCCTCTTACTTAACTTCATACTGTAGGTGTTCATGTTCCACTGGGGAGTGTCACGGTTAGGCTGCGGGGGAGGGAGGATTAGGTTTAGGCTGCAGGTAGGGAGAGTTAGGGGGCCATTGGGGATAGGTCAGTATACTTACCTTCCCCTTTCAGGTTAGGAGAGGTCAATATACTTACCTTCCCATGTTAGAGATCAAACTTATGGGATTCAAAGGTCAGTATTCCGACCATTGGCATAATCTACCCAACCCCTCAGGTTTAGGTACTGATCTGAGTCACAAACTGTGAACGCTCCTTTTGCCGTAGTTGCATTTGGGAGTAATTGCTATTGTCAGTAAAAGCCCTTTCCCTGGTGTGCACATGTGCTTCAGCAACATACTTGTAAAACTCCCGTAAGATGGAAAATCTACACAGGGGCCCCTGCCCAGTGGGCCTCTGCCATGTGTGGCCCCTACTGTGGGACCCACAGTAACATTTTGCAGGGGCCCCTGCCCTAATGCTTCTAGAGAGACACTTCTCCAAAGCAGTTGTTATGTTATGTCCCATAGTACAGCCCTAGTTTATTTTAGGAACCAACATAGGGGGTAATTCTGAGTTGATCGCTCGCTGACAATTTTTGCAGCGCAGCGATCAGGTAAAAAAATGGCAAAACTGCACATGCACCGCAATGCACAGGCACGTCGTACAGGTACAAAGAGGATTGTGCTGGGTGATGGATTTAACGAAGAATCCATTCGCACAGCTGATCACAAGGTGATTGACAGAAAGAGGGCGTTTATGGGTGTCAACTGACCATTTTCTGGGAAAACGCAGGTGTGTCCAGGCGTTTTCAGGGCGGGTGTCTGACGTCAATTCCGGGCCCTTCATCGCTGGATTTATTGCACAGGGTAAGTAAATGCAGGGCTAGTCTTGTTTTACTCAAAACTTTTTTAGCATAGCAGAGCTGCACAAGCGAACGCAGCCTTGCTATGCTAAAATACACTCCCCCATAGGCGGCGTCTAGTTGATCGCACGAGGAGCAAAAAGTTGATACGTGCGATATACTCGGAATGACCCCCATAGTTTCCTAGTTTACATGATGTCACATATAGGGCTGCCAGTACACATTATGCCACACAGTAACCCCAATTTCCATTATGACATAACATGTCCCCAGTTCATATTATGCCACATTACAGTGCCCCCTGTTCACACTGGGGGTTATTCAGATGTGGTTGTGTGACACACGAGAGTACAGATGTAGCCACACTCATTGCAGCTGCTCCCAGTTGCAACCGTGACTAGGTTGCTGCGATGTGCGCACATGCCGGTGTGCGCTTATTTGCACCTGTGATGCATATGCATTGCATTGCCTAGTCACATGTGCAAATAGGCGCAGCCAGGGGCAGCTAGTAATGGCCGCGATACATATGCACGTGCGTATGCATCGTGGCAACAATGAGCCTGACTACATCTGTAATTGTCACAAAGTTTTTCAGGCATAACCTACAATGTCAGTTCACAACAAAATGCAAAACAAGGTAGAATACATGCAGACAATAATGTGACAATTTATTTGTAGGAATTTATTTAACTGTAATGCTTCAATTAATCTCTCCTGCTGTGAATAAAGCAGCACTACAGTAAAGCAGTAGAATACATTTCACCATTTAACAACTTATCACACAATATCAAAACAGAAACAATTACATCTAAAGTAACTGTTGGTTTTATATATATATATATATATATATATATATATATATAAAATTCCAAATCAGCCGGCACTCCCTGCTTCCATACAGCTGGTCCCGGTGCCCAATGCAAATACACGTATTCCTCCAAAATAGCACGGCACTCACAGGGACTCGTCTCACCAACAGTTTATTCACGATGTTCCCATATATATATATATATATATATATATATACACAGCAATTTCAGACTGGCACTCCACGGAAAACTCCAATAACTGCGCCGGTGCCTCCACATATACCACTGTATAGATATATAGTCCCGCAATGGTGTGGCACTCGGCTGGATAAATGAACAATAAACCAGTCAGGTCTTACGTAAGACCTGACTGGTTTATTGTTCATTTATCCAGCCGAGTGCCACACCATTGCGGGACTATATATATATATATATATATATATATATATATATATATATATATATATAAATAACCACATGGACAAATGAGGCGGCTCTCAGAGTCTTGAAATAACCAAAAACTTGTAATAGTGAGAACCAACATTTCAGGGTCTCCCCCTTCATCAGGATTAGTGCATTACAACAAACACAGTATTTAAATAGAACTTACCCCCAAGAAAAACATCCCCTCCAGTGTGTGCCACTGGCCGCGCCGTCTCGGCCTCCAGTCTGACGTCGCCAGCGTCTTTGCGGAAGTGATGTGCCGGCACCAGGAGGCGCGTCGATGGCATCGCTACCTAGCAACAGAGAAGCATGTAAACAACCTCCGTGAGACAGCGCCGTGAACAATACAGCTTAAGACACGGCGTGATAACAAATCATGTTGTAGAATTACTATAAGTCACATTTAAATGCTCAATCTTAAAGTGCTTCTAATGTGCAATGTCAGATTAAAAATACATTTATACAGTAAAACATTTTTTGCAGTGAAAAGAAAAACGTGAAAATTACATATTAGCTGCTAAACCTCTGCATGATACCAAAATATCAAATGTTAAACTAACTGCTATGAGACCCTAGACCGCTTTTGAGGCTATAAGCCGCTCATAACTTTATTGTGATTACATAAACCTTTTACTTAAGCTAGCTTATCACTAAATAAAACCACACCACACACTGAAATAAAGACACGGACACAGTAGCTGGAGTTAAAGGTCAGACGATGTTTATTAATCGCTGACCAACTCTTTAAACTAATAATTGAGGCCGAATTAGAATTGAATTGAATATATATTAACTTTAGTTTGGAGGATGGCAAACAGAAAACCGCTGCCAAACACCAGCACCCGTCACCTAGATGACAAACCACCAAACCAAGGAGGGGAGTACACATACCCCGCCTCCTTCCCGCATAACCCGCATTGTGCTGGCCTTACCCCTCTTTCTCTGGCAAACGTTCGGTTCCCGCAGGGGAACGTCTAAATGTCCAACCGCAAGAAAAGGACACACCTGCCGTCCATTTAAAGAGGGAGCCCCACAATGACCACTTATGCCTGTGTGACAGCTGGTTGGCAGCGATTTCCCGCCAATCTGGCTTTCAATAGCCCACAGCAAGAACAAAAAACGTAGACGCATTCTGGGAGGGCGGGCGGGCATAAACTGAAAGGCAAGAGGGAGTCTAGCAAGATGGCCACCCCCTATATACTAACCTAAGACCCTCCTCTTCATCCTGATGCACAACCCCTTAAACCAATAGGAAAAAACCAACCGGGAAAACTGATCTGCCTAGCAACTGCTTAGTCATTTAACAACCAATCACAAAAAGTTGATCGCTTATATGGCCTCAGGCTTATGCAGCCTTCAGCTTATCTAAGCCGCTCATAACTTTATTGTGATTACATAAACCTTTTACTTAAGCTAGCTTATCACTAAATAAAACCACACCACACACTGAAATAAAGACACGGACACAGTAGCTGGAGTTAAAGGTCAGACGATGTTTATTAATCGCTGACCAACTCTTTAAACTAATAATTGAGGCCGAATTAGAATTGAATTGAATATATATTAACTTTAGTTTGGAGGATGGCAAACAGAAAACCGCTGCCAAACACCAGCACCCGTCACCTAGATGACAAACCACCAAACCAAGGAGGGGAGTACACATACCCCGCCTCCTTCCCGCATAACCCGCATTGTGCTGGCCTTACCCCTCTTTCTCTGGCAAACGTTCGGTTCCCGCAGGGGAACGTCTAAATGTCCAACCGCAAGAAAAGGACACACCTGCCGTCCATTTAAAGAGGGAGCCCCACAATGACCACTTATGCCTGTGTGACAGCTGGTTGGCAGCGATTTCCCGCCACCAAGGTTTTCCAAACCGCCACCGCCATCCGCAAACAGAACCTTAACCAACCAGAAACTAACTAGCTCTAACGAAAAAGACCGAAAATATCTTCCAGAAAAAACTGCACTCCTTCCGGAGAAAGGTGAACCCCATCGTCTCTATAGAACTGCCTGTTCCGCAGCACCAGCAGAGGATGCTTAATTGCCACTCCGCCTATGGCCTTGACAAACAGAGACACCGTCGAGTTCACCTTTTTGCGTGCTTTCTCCAGCGCTGAGAAACGCACCGCACCACGCCAATGGAAACGGGGCACCATTTCCGACCAGACAATGCATACCCCAGGCCAGTGACAACGTATCGCCACCACATCCGCCTTTATAGACAAAATCAAGTCTATGCCTTTAACTCGGCCCAGATCATTACCACCCAGATGAATGATAATACAACTGGGGCGACCCCAGCGGCGCTCCCTAGAAAAAAGGACGCGCAACAAATCACCCCATAACATGCCCCTAACACCTAACCATCTAAATTGCCGGGACCCAAAAATCTCAGTCGCCCTAGATGCCATGGGATGTTTCTCCGCCCAAAAAACATATGAATGACCAACCATCCATATGTGGTCTCCAAAATTGCTGACAGCTGTAAAAGAAAATATCCTAATGTCAGATTATGCACATAATCTGTAACTTAAACACAACGTAACCAATAAAACCCAAGTGAAGGAGAAAACTCAAAAAACCTCCCGTGGACCTTGGTAGAACAGCCAATTGAAATTAGGCCCCCTCGGAGGAAAAATTTTAAAAATTCGCTTCACACCCTCGATTCCTGAACGGTAAGCGTTCAAAAACCGACGAGTAAACACGTTTTTGGGTTAGCGCAACAGGCGCACTTATAACTTATCTATACGGACATAGGACTTATAGGAGGCCGACTTCCAGCGACCCAACTCCCGAATAGCCGCTGGTGATGAACCAGCGGCCGCCGCATGGGTAGCCGCCCCAATCCGAAAGGAATGAGTACCGAAGTCCGCCTCCTGCAAGCCCAACGCCGTCAAACATTTCTTGAACACCGATGAGAACTGAAACTTTGTCAGAGGGTCCAACTGCGCGTGCACCAGCAACTGGTTGCCCCCCGGAGGTCTTAACCGCACATACTCTTGCGTCAACCGCAGCGGGCAAACGCCCATACCTCCCTGAGCCTCCAAGGACAACCAGCGACCCCGACCTGTTTGATCTGTCTTGGACCGCACAATCCTACAGAGCAACAGGCCCTCCTGCAAGCGCACATTCTCGTAGAGCAGACCCGATTCCCGGGACGCCTTGCTGCTCGCCACTAGCTCGCTCACCCGAAAAGCCCCGAAAAAGGCCAGGGCATACGCGCTACTAAACAATGCCACCTCAAATTCCGAGGACGCAATCCGAGGTAGCACACGCAGCAATTCCGCTAGCAGCTGCAACGTTATAGGCCTACGTGAATCCGCAGGCGCCGGGTGCAACCTAGCCCAACCTTTCAGCGCTCTGGAAAGGACAAACGACCCCGTGGGGTCCGTTGTCCCGTGGAGTCGCGAGTGAAAGGCGATGCCCGCAAGGGCAGTAGCCATGGCCGCTTTTGACCTACCGTTTTGGTAATGCTCCCAAACAAAGGTCAACAGGGCGTCGGCCGAGGACTCACCTGCTACCCCGTACCTACTCTGAAAGGCTGACCAATCCCGCCATGCAGCATCATACGCTCGTAGCGTAGAGGGAGCCAGTGCACACCTGGCCAACGCCGTTAAACCGCTTCGACCATCTGCCAGACAGAAGGTGGGCACTGTAACCCCTCTGCCTCCGCTCCCGGAACCAACGTCCTGAATTTGTCAAACTGGAACCGGGACAATGCATCCGCAATTCCATTGTCAACTCCAGGTACGTGGCGAGCCCTAAAATTAATATTGCGCTGCAAACAAACCAACACTAAATGCCTTAGCAATCGCAGCGCCTGCGGAGATGAGGAACGCTGGTTATTAATCGCATGCACTACCCCTAAGTTGTCGCAAAGAAACAAAATGTCCCTATTTGCGAACCGTCCGGCCCATAACTCAAGCGCCACTAAGATCGGGAACAATTCCAGCAGAAGCAGGTTCTTGGTAAACCCACGCGTTACCCAAGATGCCGGCCAGGCCGCAGCGCACCATGAGCCAGCGAAGAACGCGCCGAAACCTCGACTGCCTGAAGCATCAGTGAACAACTGCAGCTGCTTACTGGAACAACAAGGAGCGGGCCACAAAACTTCCCTGTTGAAGGACACCAGGAACGAGACCCAAATCCGCAAATCATCCTTGATCTCGCGGGAAAGGTACACGGAGCGATTCTGTCGAACCGTCCCCGCGGTGGCCCGCTCAAGTTTGCGACAGAAAATCCTACCCATGGGGATAATCCGACACGCAAAATTGAGAGAACCAAGCAAGGACTGCACCTGTTTAAGCCGAACCCTGCGTTTTCCTAAACAGTCTGTAATCAAACCCAATAGTTTCCGCACCTTATCCTCGGGCAAGCGACAGCACCCCCCTACCGTGTCAATCTCGATACCTAAATAGCTAAGACAAGTGCAAGGACCCTCGCACTTATCCTGCGCAACCGGTACCCCTAAAGCGCAGAATAACGACCTGGCCACCGAGAGAATGTCCCCACAGACCGAACTGTCTCCGGGGCCTAAAAAAAGAAAGTCATCCAGGTAGTGAGCCACCCCCATCTGCCCGGAGGCGGTCTGGACGCACCAGTGCAAAAACGTGCTAAAGCACTCAAAGTAGGCGCAGGAGACAGAGCAACCCATGGGGAGACACCGATCGACGTAGAATTCGCCCCCTATTTTGAAACCCAGAAACCGCAGGGAATCTGGGTGTAGCGGGAGTAGCCGAAAGGCCGACTCCACGTCCAATTTTGCCAACAGACTCCCCGGACCACAATCCCGCACTAATCGCAGCGCGTCGTCAAACGACTGATATCGAACTCTGCATTGGGCTTCCGGGATAGCGTCGTTGACCGACAGCCCCGGCGGGTGCGACAAGTGCTGTATCAAACGAAACTTACCTATGGCCTTCTTGGGCACTACCCCTACTGGGGAAATGCACAAGGAGGGCAACGGGGAAAGGGCGTAGGGCCCAGCCATGCGCCCCAGCCCAATCTCCCCGTCAACCTTCCGCCGGACTTCCTGCGGGAATTCCCGAGCCGATCTCAAATTCTGGCGTGCAACCACATACACCGAATCCGGGATTGGCAAACGAAAACCGTGCTGAAAGCCCTGCAAGAGAAACGATGCCGCCGACTCATCGGGGTACAAGGTAAGCCAGCGCTGCAACTCGGGAACTATAATCGGGGAGAAGGCCTTACTTGCCAATTCCACCGGCCTCGGTGGAAGCGGCAGGCTTATTGCCTGTCGCCGCGGTGCATTCCTTGGCCGGGTGACTGGCTCCGCACAACCTGCATGAGTGGCGAAAACGACAGCCCGTTCCTTTGCCGCATTTGCCGTCGTTGTAGGCAAAGCACTTGCCTTTTCCCGTCAATCGAGAAGCCACCGCCCCGGCCGCCCCGGGCTTCTTGGCCGTGACGTCCGGGGTGGGTTTGACCTGCTGCGTGACCTCCAACCACACCTCAACATCCTTAAAACCCGCGGGCAGGATGGGGTTGCCATCCTGATTGCGACGAAACTTCTCGTCGTAATCCCGCCACGCGGAACCCTTGGATTTTAAGTACATATCGTGTACTAAAAACAAATATTTCACCAAGTTGGCATACTCCGCGGGACGCAATTCCGTGTAGCAAGCCATGAACACCAAAAACCCACGCAGCCACTGGTGAAAATTGCGAAACGCATTTTCCCCAATACCACCCGGTTTCCTGGCCGCGTCAAAAACCCTGCCGCATTTCCTCTGTAAGGGTGAATATGTCTACATACTTCCCCTTACGTATTTTTCCCCGCATGCGCTTACGAACCCCTCTTGTCACTGCCGTGTTGGCGCAATGTACCATCTCGCCGTAACGGGGAGGGTCGGAGGGGACCACCTGCACAGGAGCGGCCACCTTGTGCGCCTCCTTGGCCATTCGCCGCGCGATGAGCCTAGCTAATTTACGCGGGCGCCGCGGAGAGCCGGATGATACGCTGCTAGAAGACGAGGAACTACAAGTTGAAACGTGTAAAGGAATATTTAGCTCACCGGAGTTTGAAGGACCCGGAACCGCGTCGTCCGCTGCACCCGCCTCCGCTGATGGCCGTACCTCCACGTTCGCAGTCGCGCTTGTCCGTGACCTTCGCCTCGTGACGGGCGTAGCCCCTGAATTAGACGGAACCTGCAAGGGAGAAAAAGAGGGGACAACCGGCACCGGGGGAACCAGAACATCATTAACACTTGTCCGCAAATGCGGAGGCGGAGAGCCCGTCCCCCCGTTCCGTGGCGGATGGCCGCCCGGCAGCTGCAGGGAGGGGGCCCCCGCCGAGGTGTACCCGATCGACTGCGTAAAGGCTGACCCGCTCACTGCACCGAAACTCGCGGGTTAAGACGGCCGCCACGCCGTATGCAGCGGGCAGCCACTCGCCCCCGCCCATCCGTATGACGCCGGAAGGAACTGAGGGGGCGCCGCGAGAGGGGGCCAACTCTGTGCCACCTGATACCCACCGCCCGGTGCCTGCCCTGACTGCAGGCCCGCAAAGGCCGGTAAGGGCACCGCGACTCGGGGGCCACCGACCGACCACGTGGACTGCACGCCGGCGCCCGCGCTGGCCCCGTGCGGGGAAAACTGTGTGCCGGACACCGTCATGAAGCCCATGGAAGGCATGCTGGCGGCTAAGGGGAATGCTGGAGCCGGAGGCCACGCAAAACCCCCGGGGAAGGACTGGCTCCCCGCGAAGCCTTGCTGCGCTGCTACCGAAAGCGCCCCGCCGGGCGTCATATAAGCCGCCGAGACGGATGTCTGTGTGGACCCAAACTGAAAAGGACCGGGAAGGGCGTGGAGAGGGGTTTGAAAACCGACGAGCGGGGGTGCCGTTAATGGCGTCGGGGCGTCTGACACCCGGGAGGAGCCCGAGCAGGCCACCGAGGCCGGGGGAAAACCCTGCCATGTGACTGCCGCCGGGGCGGGTGTGGCGGCCGCCGCTGCCACGTCCCCCGCCCCGGCGACACTAGGCCCAAACGGCCCAATATTATTTAAATTGAGGTGCGGTGTGCTAAACCCCCCGCTGGAGGGGGGTAGTATGGGGCCCTGTATTGTCCCGGGGACAGCGGGAGCCGCTACCCGCTGCCCTGGGCTCATATCCCCCAGCTGCATATTGACCCCCCCCTCGCCCCCCGCAGCTCTGCCGCGGCCGTCCGGCACAGCTTGTGCCCCCAGGACGCCGCCGAGAGCCGACCGCGGGGATGGAGGAGGAGGGCCGGAGGCACTTATGGAAGGAGGGAGGGAAGTCGTTTCGCCCGCGGGAGGCGCCGGGGAGCGTGGCCCAGCCGGACCGCGCGCACCCGCGCCACGTGCAGAGCGGCCGCCGGCCGCCGGAGGGGAAGTGCTGCAGACGCCCGAGGCAGGAGGGAGAGGAGAGGCCCGTCCCGCTGCGAGCGCCGGGACGCGCGGCCCGGCCGAGCCGCGCGCATCGGCACCACGTGACGAGCGGCCGCTGGCCGCCCGTCTCCGTGCGGCAGGGGAGCGGGCTGTAACTGCCCGTCCCCGCCGCCTGTCTGAAACAGGGGGAAGTCCTCTCTGTGGCGCAACGCTCGGGGAGCGGGAGCGGAAGGCGCTCCCCGCATCCACGAGGCGCCGGGGGGGGGGGGCTGCACGTTTTGGACGAGGCATGGCAGAGGGGGGAGAATCTGCAAAAGTAGACAATGACACGCAGAGAGGGGGCACAGCACTGTATAATGCCCTAGAGAAGGCAAATGAAATTAAAAAAAAAAACAAAACAATTTACAGGCAGTGAAAATAAGCAATAGTACTTATCCTTCCTGGGGCATAAACTGAAAGGCAAGAGGGAGTCTAGCAAGATGGCCACCCCCTATATACTAACCTAAGACCCTCCTCTTCATCCTGATGCACAACCCCTTAAACCAATAGGAAAAAACCAACCGGGAAAACTGATCTGCCTAGCAACTGCTTAGTCATTTAACAACCAATCACAAAAAGTTGATCGCTTATATGGCCTCAGGCTTATGCAGCCTTCAGCTTATCTAAGAGCCACCCTGTTCCCCTTCTATAGTGCGTCAGGATAGAATTGTTGGAACAAGTTACACATATGATGGACATACTAGTATTATCATGCCCGGTTTATATTAGTAAACTATTATTCTACAAATGTTGCTGAAATTCTTATAAGGCATATAGTGTAGATGTTAAAAACAAAATCACCTCAACAAATTAAGAATTAAATGAAATTAATTAGGCCTAAATTGTCGATCAGGCCGACAGGTCTGAGGGTGTTCAGTCTATGTATCCACATAGACTCCAATTGCAAGAAAATGTAACCTCTATTCCTTCCCCGCATAGACTCTGGTACATGGTCTATGATTCTGTGTTTGAAAGTGGCCATAGTGTGTCTGTGTTCAAGAAACTGTTTAGCTACCGCTTTGTCCCCCTTGCCCGAAGCTAGGGCATTTCTTATGGCCAACCTGTGTTGTGCCATCCTGATTTTGAACTGACACTCAGTTTTACTGATCAAGTACCTGCCAAACGGGCATATAATCGCATACACCATTAATTTGGTGGTGCAAGTTAGGGGCAATCTGATAGGGAACTTCTTGCCTGAACATGGATGTGTGATGTTATGGCCTACAGACATGTGCGAGCATGTCGTGCATCCTGTGCATGTATAACATCCATTTCTGTATTTTAAGAATAGGGTCGCCCCTCCCCCCGGTTCATGACCAGTTTCCTCCGAGTCTCCCGCCATAAACTGTTTCCTCGCTACCGTGCCAGACGCTGTGCACAAGGGGACCCGGTCGCAGCATAGGCGGCTGTGTGACCGGTGCGTCTGTGTTCACTGAGCGTCTGTGTTCACTATAGGTTCATGGAGTGGCAGTGTACACTAGTAGCGTCTGGATCCACTCAGAGTTCGCTAATGTATTGATTGATCCTAGAAGCGAGGTGAGTCTTCCTGTATCCCACTCTACTGAGTATGGGTTGTACAGCACTAAATCTCTATCTACCTTTTGAATACGGATAGTTAGATAAGTGCCTATTGCATATGAGTCTGAATACATTTACTGTTGTTTCTTTCGCATTGCACCTGAATAGGTTAGATCCATATAAACATGATCAGTAATATGTTCTCCTACATACGTAAAAATGTGTTTGTAGTTGATGATGTGCTCATATTGTTAATTATACATATGTATAACATATGACTGACTGCTAGTGTGAATGCTGACTTTACTATATGTCTGTCAGTTTTTTTTCTGATCCTCAATGCTGGTACATGGATAGGGTCAGATTGTATGTCACTATAGAAAGTTTAAAGTGATTACAGTCACAAATTGTGTAGTACACTGTGAAAGTGCTGATTATTTATCATGTATAAGAGTGGCAAAGGTGAGGAAGGTACTGTACACTCACAGCAACACCAACACTCATATCATGTTTATCTTGCAAAACTGTATTATCCTCTCAGGATCTGATTCAGGATGGTTTGTGTGCAAATTGTTTTAGTTTTCAGCAAAATACAAGACAGAACCCGGTACAATGTCAGGTACAGATGGATCCACCTTGGTCTATGTTTGCACAGACCTTATCCAGTATAGCTGAATGGATAATTCCTACAGCTTCTGTACCAGGAATAGGTTACACTATTAACCCTTATATGCAGCTCCCTACCTACGGTATATCAATTCCACCAGCAGCTTCTCAAAAGAAACAAGCTGATAAACCGATGGTAAGTAAATCTTCACCTTCACAGGCTACACATGAGGCAGAGGGGGATTCATCGGAAGATGAAAGATTAATTAATTCAATTAATTCTACTTCGACATATGGAGAGGAGGAAGAAGGTCTCAGCTTTGTGAATATAGCTGAGTTAATTAAAACAATGAAAGCCATTCTATCTTTAGAGGATTCAGCAGAGCCTGTGTTAAAAACCAAGGCACCTGTGTTTAATCATCCCAAAACAGTTAAACTGAGTTTTCGTGGTCAGATCAGCTGACGGAATTCATGGAAGAGGCTTGGGCTACACCCAATAAGAAGTTTAGAATTCCTAAAAAATGGAATTCCAATTATCGTCTTCCAGATGGGGATTATTTAACAAGGGAGGTGGCTCCTAAAGTAGATACGCATGTGATTCGATTAGTGTGAAAATCTATATTACCTTTGCCTTCAACATCATTAAATGATGTCACGGATAGTAGAGGGCTGATACATTGGAGGGGGATTTTTCTGTAGCTTCTTTGAGAGCAAAAATCCCATATAGCTCAAATAAAAAAGGCTGCAATATTCTTGGAAGAAGCAGCATTAGATATGGGTACTACTGCCTCCGGGGCATCAGCTTCAACAATAGCTGCTCGCAGAGCAGTTTGGTTACGTACGTTGAAAGCTGATTCAGAATCGAAGAAGGTTTTGGAATCTTTGCCTTTTTCTGGAAATATTCTTTTTGGTAAAGAATTGACAGATATTATAGAGTCAGAAGCAGACTCCAAAAAGGTCAGGTCTCCTTCCACATACAACTTCAAACCTAAAGTTCCGGATTTCCGGCCCTTTCGGTCTCAAGGAAAAGCTAGGAGAAAAAGGGATCGCAAGCAGCCCCAATACAACAAGTAAAAAAAGCATTGGGCTACCAGAGGGCCGGCTTCCAAATCAGAAGACAAGCCATCAGCCTAATGATGCGGGCCTCCACCTGGGGGACCCCAGGGTAGGGGGCAGACTTCTTAAGTTTGCACAGATCAGGCAGCAGTCTGCAACAGATGCCTAAGTGCAGGAGGTGGTATTTCTAGGTTATGCTTTTCCCTTCAAGAAGCATCCTCCCCAAAGGTTTTTTTTGTACCAGCCCATCTCGGTAGAGACAAAGGCCAGGGCTTTGCAAGAAGCAGTTCAGAAATTTCTTCAGTCAGGAGTAGTCATTCCAGTTCCCCCTGCACAACGAGGACAGGGTTTTTACTCCAACCTGTTTTTTTTGGTTCAGAAGCCAAATGGGTCATTTCGGCGCTTTCTCAATCTCAAAAAGCTAAACAAATACATTTGGGTACCTCAGTTTCACATGGAGATGTTATGTTCCATAATCTTGGCCATGGAGCCAGGGGCTTATATGGCATCTCTGGATAAACAGGATGCTTACCTACATGTTCCTATAGCACTATCTCATCAGTTTTATCTCAGGTTCGCTATCCTCCAACAGATTTTTCAGTTCCAGGCCCTACCCTTTGGGTTAGCAACAGCCCTCAGAGTATTTACCAAAATTATGGTGGTTATGGCAGCTTATCTTCGCCAGCAGGGGATAAGAATTTTTTCATACCTCGATGATCTTTTAATCCTGGCACAGTCACAGGAATTGCTCCTATGTCATCTCCAACAGACAATAACATGTCTACAGAGGCACGGGTGGCTCATAAATTGGGCAAAATCGTCTCTAGTTCCGTCACAATGGATGACTCACTTGGGGGCTGTTCTGGATTCTGCAGAGAGTATTTTTACCTTGGAACAATGTATCCAAGGTTCAGTCAAGGATTCAAGACTTGCGACACAGTCAAACAGTATCCATTCATGCAGCAATGCGAGTGATGGGTTTGATGGTGTCAACATTCGACATGGTGGAGTATGCATAATTCCACTCAAGGCTTCTGCAGCGTCTGATTCTTCCCAAATGGAATGGATTACATCAGACAATAAAAACACAGACTATGGTACTTTCGATAAAAGTAAGAAGGTCATTAGCCTGGTGGCTACAGACGTTCCATCTGGACAAGGGGAGACCCTTTTGGATATCAGATTGGGAAATTCCGACAACAGATGCCAGTCCCCAGGGTTGGGTAGTAGTGTCTGGAAGATTGTGTTTCCAGGGGCGATGGACCAAAAAAGAAAGTTGCCTGCCAATAAATGTGTTGGAACTTCAGGCTACATATATGGCACTGATTCAGGCAAAGGACATTCTTTGAGGAAAGCAAACCCATATCCGCTCGGACAATGCGACGGCAGTAGCGTACCTCAACCATCAGGGAGGAACTTGCAGCCAAAAAGCAATGAAGGAGATAAGTCACATACTAAAGTATGCAGGACATCATCATCCAGCCTTGTCCGCAGTGTTCGTTCCGTAGTCCTAAACTGGGAAGCGGACTTTCTCAGTCAACACACCATTCAAGCAAGCGAATGGGCTCTACACTCGGAGGTCTTCCAGACTCTATTAGACAAATGGGGGTTGCCAGAGATAAATCTCATGGCATCCCATCTGAACAACAAAGTGCTCCCATACGGGTCAAGAACAAAGGATCCCAGAGCGATCTTTGTGGATGCCTTGTCGGTGAGATGGGACTTTCATCTGGCTTATGCGTTCCCTCCAACCACTCTATTACCCAGGGTGGTGAGAAAGATAAAGCAAGGAAAGGGTGCCATGATACAAATAGCTCTGGCTTGGCCCAGAAGGCATTGGTATATGGATCTGCAGAGAATGTCGATGGATTTTCCATTTCTGCTCCCTCAATGTTCAGACCTACTGATGCATGGTCCTTGTTATCACAGACATCTGGATCGACTGTCTTTGATGGCGTGGCTCTTGAAACCTCTATCCTGAAGTCAAGAGGATTCTTACAACAGGTAATTCAAACAATGCTCAGAGCAAGGAAACCTTCCTCAGCTCATATTTATCACAGAATATGGCAAACCTATATTCATTGGTGCAGTGAAAGAAAGGTGGACTCTAAATCTTTCAGAGTTTCCAGGGTCTTAGCATTCCTTCAGGCAGGAATGGATAAAGGTTTGAAGGTAGCTTCCATGAGAGTGCAAGTGTCGGCATTGACTGTATGGTTCCAAAAGAAAATTGACAAGTTACAGGATGTGCGTACTTTTTTCCAGAGAATGCTACACATTCAACATCCATTTGTTCCACCTACAGTGCCGTGGGACTTATGTTTAGTGTAAGTGGATCAATTTAATAAAGTGGATCTTAAATGGTTAACAGCTAAAGCGCTCTTTCTGCTGACTATGGCATCAGCTAGAAGAATATCAGATTTAGGGGTGTTGTCATGTCGTTTCCCATTTCTGATTTTTTTATCCAGATAGAGCAGTTCTCAGAACTAGATCTAGGTATCTTCCTAAGGTGGTGTCTAAATTCCACCTTAATTAAGAAATTGTAGTTCCAGCTTTTCAGGTACCGGGACTTTCTATGGGAGATGCATCGCTGGACGTGGTCCGTGCATTAAGGATCTACGTGGATCATACCAGTGCCATCAGAAAGACAGATTCTCTTGTCATACTCTACGGATTTCACAAGAGATGATGGCATGCTAGTAAACAAATGCTGGCAAGATGGCTTTGGATCACGATTTCAGAAGCATATTCTCAGGCTGATCTCCCTGTTCTGGCTATTGTCTCTGCTCACTCTACTTGTAAGGTAGGTCCTTCATGGGCAGCACAGCATGGTGCTTCAGTAGAACAGATATGTAAGGCAGACACATGGTCTTCCATTAACACATTCATTAGACATTATGCCTTGGATACCTTTGCCTCTCATGACATTGAATTCGGGCGAAGGGTTCTCCTGTCCAATCAGCAGCATCCCCACCACTAAATTGCTTTGGGAAATCCCACTTTTATCCTATAGATAACCTGTGGACCCTGCCGGAGAAATATATGTTATGGTAAGAACTTACCGTTGATAATGGTATTTCGTCTAAGTCCACAGGATCCACAGGGATCCTACCCTGATGCACCTGAATTGAGGATCCTTTTACTCACTAACATCTTCCTTCTTGTACGGAAGGGTGTGCATGTGTGTTCTTCTCGCCTGATTAGGGCTCTACATGATGCTCCTGCCTTGTGCTTTGGAATACAACTGATTTGCCTGAGCCAGGAGGTGGGGATATATGGACGGGCCCATTGCATGCTGAGAGGCCAGAAAGCTTTGATTGTTTGGTGCCAATCCACTGTCGCTTCATCATATCCCATTGTTATCCTGTGGACTTTGGAGAAATTCCGTTATCAATAGTAAGTTCTTACCATAACGTATATATTTCAGTAATTCAACTTAAAACGTGAAACTAATATATTATATAGACTCATTACATGCAAAGAGAGATGTTTCAAGCCTTTATTTGTTTTAATATTGATGATATAGAAGAATTTGTGATATACTGTATGTATATTTTAGCTTGTATGGTTGGTGTTTAAGGGTATATTGAGAGATATATATCTATATACACACTGGAAGAATATAAATACATTAATTATATATATTTTTTTTACCGAATACCAGCGCTTTCAAATTTCTTATTTACTTTTGGCTAATTTAAAGTAAATAAGTAATTCCCTCAACTGTGAGCTGCAGGAACTCAGTTTTATCAAATATTTGATCATGACAGGTATATAAGAGTCTGGTCTCTTTTTTATTTTTAAACTTGCAGTCCGGTTTGAACTGCGTAAATCACAGGGCTTATAGATACACGTGAACAAAGTGCACTGGGGTAAAGTGCACCAAACAGTACAAACAATAAATATATTGTTTGTTTTTTTCTATTATTAAACTTGCAGCTCTGTTCAAACTGTATGGATCACAGAAGGTTCTTAGGTCGAAATTGTGTCTCCAGTTCTAATCAATTGTATGTAAGGTCTCCAAACATAGTTGACATGAAAGACAGGATAACAAAAAACAACCAATGTGTGCTAAATGTTGTCAACATTTACGCAATAGAAAAACAAATCAGACTCCTCTCTAAAACTAAGGTGGATCCAAAGCGTACCCCACTCACACTCTAAAGAGGAGGCATTAATCGCATCACGGTTTCTTTATGTGGTTAACCTTTCAATTTCTTATAACACCCAGTGTGATGAATAGGGAATTCAGCCCAACACTTCAATCGTTTGTTGTGGATTCCCAATGGAGGCAGTTGATGCGTACCCCAACACTCACACTCAAACGGTTGATGTAAAACACATAAAGGTATCTTTCTCTCCTAGGGGATAATAGTAGTCTGTAATGGCGTACCACAACTCACAGTTTGGACTGCTGTACGCCTCCTATCAAGGTATCTTTAGGTCCTGGACAGGGATTTCAGTTTGTGGTTTTAGCTTTATTCATGGAAACTCCCAATGTGCATCATATGAAAAAAGAAAACAAGCAAATCAATGTGTAGTAGGTTTTGCTAATCTTAAATGCAATGTGTAAATAAATCTCTGAGGCAGATAGGTTCAATGCGTACCCCACTCACATATAAAATGGGGGTTCTAAATATATAGCGGTATCTTTGGGGAAGTTCTATTTGATGGTGCAGTAAATACTGGACTCAATAAACCACAGATGTGTTTCCACTAGAAGGTAATTGTGTGCGTACCCCAACACTCACACTTGGGGAGCAGATAAAAAGCCCATAAAGGTAACTTTAACTTCTCAAAGTGGGGGTGATCAATCAATATGGCATACCCCAACTCACAATTCAATGTGCTGTGTATCTCCCATCAAGGTATCTTTAGGTTCCAGGTGGGAAATATGGCTTGTAGTTCGGACCATGTAGTTATCCGCAAACCCCAAAATTGAAAAAAATATTGGCACTCACAATGGAGTAAGAAGGAAGGTTTACAAATATTTATTTAACAATACACGGGGGAAAAAAAAAATTGAGGAAAGTGTATGAAAAAGATCATACAGCATTACATGGACCAAACCATAAAAGTGGCAAAGAGAAATAAAATCCTCCTTTTTAAATAAAACCAAAATTAAAAAAATAGATAAAATCCAGATGGTATGCTACTCACACTCCTTTTTGTCGACGCGTTTCAGCCCTAAACTGGGCCTTTACCAAGACATGTTGGAGTGTGTTAGTAGCATGATATTTAAAGGACAAAGCGCCAATAGGAAATGAGCAGGAAGTGACGTCATAATTAAAAATGAGTATCCATTCTCTTTGCCATTTTTGTACAAAGAGCATGCTATACGGACATTTAAAATACATCCTATGCTTAGAAGCTAAAACAATCTCGATATTTTAAATGGAGAAAGAGAAAAAACATATTTCTATATTATGCATGGTGACTAGAGATGAGCGCCTGAAATTTTTCGGGTTTTGGTTTTGGGTTCGGTTCCGCGGCCGTGTTTTGGGTTCGAACGCGTTTTGGCAAAACCTCACCGAATTTTTTTTGTCGGATTCGGGTGTGTTTTGGATTCGGGTGTTTTTTTCAAAAAACACTAAAAAACAGCTTAAATCATAGAATTTGGGGGTCATTTTGATCCCAAAGTATTATTAACCTCAAAAACCATAATTTACACTCATTTTCAGTCTATTCTGAATACCTCACACCTCACAATATTATTTTTAGTCCTAAAATTTGCACCGAGGTCGCTGTGTGAGTAAGATAAGCGACCCTAGTGGCCGACACAAACACCGGGCCCATCTAGGAGTGGCACTGCAGTGTCACGCAGGATGTCCCTTCCAAAAAACCCTCCCCAAACAGCACATGACGCAAAGAAAAAAAGAGGCGCAATGAGGTAGCTGTGTGAGTAAGATTAGCGACCCTAGCGGCCGACACAAACACCGGGCCCATCTAGGAGTGGCACTGCAGTGTCACGCAGGATGTCCCTTCCAAAAAACCCTCCCCAAACAGCACATGACGCAAAGAAAAAAAGAGGCGCAATGAGGTAGCTGTGTGAGTAAGATTAGCGACCCTTATTGGCCGACACAAACACCGGGCCCATCTAGGAGTGGCACTGCAGTGTCTCGCAGGATGTCCCTTCCAAAAAACCCTCCCCAAACAGCACATGACGCAAAGAAAAAAAGAGGCGCAATGAGGTAGCTGACTGTGTGAGTAAGATTAGCGACCCTAGTGGCCGACACAAACACCGGGCCCATCTAGGAGTGGCACTGCAGTGTCACGCATGATGTCCCTTCCAAAAAACCCTCCCCAATCAGCACATGATGCAAAGAAAAAGAAAAGAAAAAAGAGGTGCAAGATGGAATTGTCCTTGGGCCCTCCCACCCACCCTTATGTTGTATAAACAAAACAGGACATGCACACTTTAACCAACCCATCATTTCAGTGACAGGGTCTGCCACACGACTGTGACTGATATGACGGGTTGGTTTGGACCCCCCCCAAAAAAGAAGCAATTAATCTCTCCTTGCACAAACTGGCTCTACAGAGGCAAGATGTCCACCTCATCTTCACCCTCCGATATATCACCGTGTACATCCCCCTCCTCACAGATTATCAATTCGTCCCCACTGGAATCCACCATCTCAGCTCCCTGTGTACTTTGTGGAGGCAATTGCTGCTGGTCAATGTCTCCGCGGAGGAATTGATTATAATTCATTTTAATGAACATCATCTTCTCCACATTTTCTGGATGTAACCTCGTACGCCGATTGCTGACAAGGTGAGCGGCGGCACTAAACACTCTTTCGGAGTACACACTTGTGGGAGGGCAACTTAGGTAGAATAAAGCCAGTTTGTGCAAGGGCCTCCAAATTGCCTCTTTTTCCTGCCAGTATAAGTACGGACTGTGTGACGTGCCTACTTGGATGCGGTCACTCATATAATCCTCCACCATTCTATCAATGTTGAGAGAATCATATGCAGTGACAGTAGACGACATGTCCGTAATCGTTGTCAGGTCCTTCAGTCCGGACCAGATGTCAGCATCAGCAGTCGCTCCAGACTGCCCTGCATCACCGCCAGCGGGTGGGCTCGGAATTCTGAGCCTTTTCCTCGCACCCCCAGTTGCGGGAGAATGTGAAGGAGGAGATGTTGACAGGTCGCGTTCCGCTTGACTTGACAATTTTGTCACCAGCAGGTCTTTCAACCCCAGCAGACCTGTGTCTGCCGGAAAGAGAGATCCAAGGTAGGCTTTAAATCTAGGATCGAGCACGGTGGCCAAAATGTAGTGCTCTGATTTCAACAGATTGACCACCCGTGAATCCTTGTTAAGCGAATTAAGGGCTGCATCCACAAGTCCCACATGCCTAGCGGAATCGCTCCCTTTTAGCTCCTTCTTCAATGCCTCCAGCTTCTTCTGCAAAAGCCTGATGAGGGGAATGACCTGACTCAGGCTGGCAGTGTCTGAACTGACTTCACGTGTGGCAAGTTCAAAGGGCATCAGAACCTTGCACAACGTTGAAATCATTCTCCACTGCACTTGAGACAGGTGCATTCCACCTACTATATCGTGCTCAATTGTATAGGCTTGAATGGCCTTTTGCTGCTCCTCCAACCTCTGAAGCATATAGAGGGTTGAATTCCACCTCGTTACCACTTCTTGCTTCAGATGATGGCAGGGCAGGTTCAGTAGTTTTTGGTGGTGCTCCAGTCTTCTGTACGTGGTGCCTGTACGCCGAAAGTGTCCCGCAATTTTTCTGGCCACCGACAGCATCTCTTGCACGCCCCTGTCGTTTTTTAAAAAATTCTGCACCACCAAATTCAAGGTATGTGCAAAACATGGGACGTGCTGGAATTTGCCCATATTTAATGCACACACAATATTGCTGGCGTTGTCCGATGCCACAAATCCACAGGAGAGTCCAATTGGGGTAAGCCATTCCGCGATGATCTTCCTCAGTTGCCGTAAGAGGTTTTCAGCTGTGTGCGTATTCTGGAAAGCGGTGATACAAAGCGTAGCCTGCCTAGGAAAGAGTTGGCGTTTGCGAGATGCTGCTACTGGTGCCGCCGCTGCTGTTCTTGCGGCGGGAGTCCATACATCTACCCAGTGGGCTGTCACAGTCATATAGTCCTGACCCTGCCCTGCTCCACTTGTCCACATGTCCGTGGTTAAGTGGACATTGGGTACAACTGCATTTTTTAGGAGACTGGTGAGTCTTTTTCTGACGTCCGTGTACATTCTCGGTATCGCCTGCCTACAGAAGTGGAACCTAGATGGTATTTGGTAACGGGGGCACACTGCCTCAATAAATTGTCTAGTTCCCTGTGAACTAACGGCGGATACCGGACGCACGTCTAACACCAACATAGTTGTCAAGGACTCAGTTATCCGCTTTGCAGTAGGATGACTGCTGTGATATTTCATCTTCCTCGCAAAGGACTGTTGAACAGTCAATTGCTTACTGGAAGTAGTACAAGTGGGCTTACGACTTCCCCTCTGGGATGACCATCGACTCCCAGCGGCAACAACAGCAGCGCCAGCAGCAGTAGGCGTTACACGCAAGGATGCATCGGAGGAATCCCAGGCAGGAGAGGACTCGTCAGAATTGCCAGTGACATGGCCTGCAGGACTATTGGCATTCCTGGGGAAGGAGGAAATTGACACTGAGGGAGTTGGTGGGGTGGTTTGCGTGAGCTTGGTTACAAGAGGAAGGGATTTACTGGTCAGTGGACTGCTTCCGCTGTCACCCAAAGTTTTTGAACTTGTCACTGACTTATTATGAATGCGCTGCAGGTGACGTATAAGGGAGGATGTTCCGAGGTGGTTAACGTCCTTACCCCTACTTATTACAGCTTGACAAAGGGAACACACGGCTTGACACCTGTTGTCCGCATTTCTGGTGAAATACCTCCACACCGAAGAGCTGATTTTTTTGGTATTTTCACCTGGCATGTCAACGGCCATATTCCTCCCACGGACAACAGGTGTCTCCCCGGGTGCCTGACTTAAACAAACCACCTCACCATCAGAATCCTCCTGGTCAATTTCCTCCCCAGCGCCAGCAACACCCATATCCTCCTCATCCTGGTGTACTTCAACACTGACATCTTCAATCTGACTATCAGGAACTGGACTGCGGGTGCTCCTTCCAGCACTTGCAGGGGGCGTGCAAATGGTGGAAGGCGCATGCTCTTCACGTCCAGTGTTGGGAAGGTCAGGCATCGCAACCGACACAATTGGACTCTCCTTGTGGATTTGGGATTTCAAAGAACGCACAGTTCTTTGCGGTGCTTTTGCCAGCTTGAGTCTTTTCAGTTTTCTAGCGAGAGGCTGAGTGCTTCCATCCTCATGTGAAGCTGAACCACTAGCCATGAACATAGGCCAGGGCCTCAGCCGTTCCTTGCCACTCCGTGTGGTAAATGGCATATTGGCAAGTTTACGCTTCTCCTCCGACAATTTTATTTTAGGTTTTGGAGTCCTATTTTTACTGATATTTGGTGTTTTGGTTTTGACATGCTCTGTACTATGCCATTGGGCATCGGCCTTGGCAGACGACGTTGCTGGCATTTCATCGTCTCGGCCATGACTAGTGGCAGCAGCTTCAGCACGAGGTGGAAGTGGATCTTGATCTTTCCCTAATTTTGGAACCTCAACATTTTTGTTCTCCATATTTTAATAGGCACAACTAAAAGGCACCTCAGGTAAACAATGGAGATGGATGGATTGGATACTAGTATACAATTATGGACGGGCTGCCGAGTGCCGACACAGAGGTAGCCACAGCCGTGAACTACCGCACTGTACTGTGTCTGCTGCTAATATATAGACTGGTTGATAAAGAGATAGTATACTCGTAACTAGTATGTATGTATAAAGAAAGAAAAAAAAACCACGGTTAGGTGGTATATACAATTATGGACGGGCTGCCGAGTGCCGACACAGAGGTAGCCACAGCCGTGAACTACCGCACTGTACTGTGTCTGCTGCTAATATATAGACTGGTTGATAAAGAGATAGTATACTCGTAACTAGTATGTATGTATAAAGAAAGAAAAAAAAACCACGGTTAGGTGGTATATACAATTATGGACGGGCTGCCGAGTGCCGACACAGAGGTAGCCACAGCCGTGAACTACCGCACTGTACTGTGTCTGCTGCTAATATATAGACTGGTTGATAAAGAGATAGTATACTCGTAACTAGTATGTATGTATAAAGAAAGAAAAAAAAACCACGGTTAGGTGGTATATACAATTATGGACGGGCTGCCGAGTGCCGACACAGAGGTAGCCACAGCCGTGAACTACCGCACTGTACTGTGTCTGCTGCTAATATATAGACTGGTTGATAAAGAGATAGTATACTCGTAACTAGTATGTATGTATAAAGAAAGAAAAAAAAACCACGGTTAGGTGGTATATACAATTATGGACGGGCTGCCGAGTGCCGACACAGAGGTAGCCACAGCCGTGAACTACCGCACTGTACTGTGTCTGCTGCTAATATATAGACTGGTTGATAAAGAGATAGTATACTCGTAACTAGTATGTATGTATAAAGAAAGAAAAAAAAACCACGGTTAGGTGGTATATACAATTATGGACGGGCTGCCGAGTGCCGACACAGAGGTAGCCACAGCCGTGAACTACCGCACTGTACTGTGTCTGCTGCTAATATATAGACTGGTTGATAAAGAGATAGTATACTCGTAACTAGTATGTATGTATAAAGAAAGAAAAAAAAACCACGGTTAGGTGGTATATACAATTATGGACGGGCTGCCGAGTGCCGACACAGAGGTAGCCACAGCCGTGAACTACCGCACTGTACTGTGTCTGCTGCTAATATAGACTGGTTGATAAAGAGATAGTATACTCGTAACTAGTATGTATGTATAAAGAAAGAAAAAAAAACCACGGTTAGGTGGTATATACAATTATGGACGGGCTGCCGAGTGCCGACACAGAGGTAGCCACAGCCGTGAACTACCGCACTGTACTGTGTCTGCTGCTAATATATAGACTGGTTTAAAAGAGATAGTATACTCGTAACTAGTATGTATGTATAAAGAAAGAAAAAAAAAACACGGTTAGGTGGTATATACAATTATGGACGGGCTGCCGAGTGCCGACACAGAGGTAGCCACAGCCGTGAACTACCGCACTGTACTGTGTCTGCTGCTAATATAGACTGGTTGATAAAGAGATAGTATACTCGTAACTAGTATGTATGTATAAAGAAATAAAAAAAAACCACGGTTAGGTGGTATATACAATTATGGACGGGCTGCCGAGTGCCGACACAGAGGTAGCCACAGCCGTGAACTACCGCACTGTACTGTGTCTGCTGCTAATATAGACTGGTTGATAAAGAGATAGTATACTACTAATATTATATATACTGGTGGTCAGGTCACTGGTCACTAGTCACACTGGCAGTGGCACTCCTGCAGCAAAAGTGTGCACTGTTTAATTTTAATATAATATTATGTACTCCTGGCTCCTGCTATAACCTATAACTGGCACTGCAGTAGTGCTCCCCAGTCTCCCCCACAATTATAAGCTGTGTGAGCTGAGCAGTCAGACAGATATATAATATATATAGATGATGCAGCACACTGGCCTGAGCCTGAGCAGTGCACACAGATATGGTATGTGACTGACTGAGTCACTGTGTGTATCGCTTTTTTCAGGCAGAGAACGGATATATTAAATAAACTGCACTGTGTGTCTGGTGGTCACTCACTATATAATATATTATGTACTCCTGGCTCCTGCTATAACCTATAACTGGCACTGCAGTAGTGCTCCCCAGTCTCCCCCACAATTATAAGCTGTGTGAGCTGAGCAGTCAGACAGATAATCAGATATATATAATATTATATATAGATAATAGATGATGCAGCACACTGGCCTGAGCCTGAGCAGTGCACACAGATATGGTATGTGACTGAGTCACTGTGTGCTGTGTATCGCTTTTTTCAGGCAGAGAACGGATTATAAATAAAACTGGTGGTCAGTGTCACTATCAGCAAAACTCTGCACTGTACTGAGTACTCCTAATGCTCCCCAAAATTAGTAAATCAAGTGTCTCTCTAATCTATTCTAAACGGAGAGGACGCCAGCCACGTCCTCTCCCTATCAATCTCAATGCACGTGTGAAAATGGCGGCGACGCGCGGCTCCTTATATAGAATCAGAGTCTCGCGATAGAATCCGAGCCTCGCGAGAATCCGACAGCGTCATGATGACGTTCGGGCGCGCTCGGGTTAACCGAGCAAGGCGGGAAGATCCGAGTCGCTCGGACCCGTGAAAAAAAACATGAAGTTCGTGCGGGTTCGGATTCAGAGAAACCGAACCCGCTCATCTCTAATGGTGACCTCCGGCGGAAGTGACAATTTGTGCCGGGAATTATGGGTCATGTAGTTTTTCTTCCAAACCGCATGGTCATTATTGCCCGGAAGTCACATGGACCGGAAGTGCTCTGTAGTGTTCATGGGAAATGTAGTTCTTTAGGCATGCAACACCCTAACACGCTACACCCCACAGGTTTAAATAATGATTTTGAAACAAAATGGTTTATGTGAACTATGTTCAGTTTTTCTCCTCTACTATTTTTTTCTGTCCACATTTTGTTTCTAAATGGTCACTCTATTTTTTTAGTATTTATTCTCACCAGGCTATATTGAATTGGAAGCCTCGTTTATGTTACAACTATATGGCTTCAAACTAATCAATTTAAGCACTTACCGATTATTGGTTTAACTTTAAGGGTAATCCTTTGCACTTTAACCCCAATAGATTCCCTAATCCATTTCTATTTGATGTTTCCTTGCACTTTATTTAGTACTCCTCATAGAAATCATGCACTTGCTATAAAAAAAAATCTTTATTTTGTTTAGAAAAAAATCCGTTTATAAAGTTAGTAATTTACACACTGCTTCTGATTAAGGCTTTGTGTTCTTTCAGTTTTTTTTAGCTTATTTCATCTGACAAAGTACGATCTTTATTGTGGACTTTAAATATCGGACATTCCAGGATAAATAATACCAAGGGAAGGAGATTGTATGTCTGTCAAAGCGATACAACAACAGCACAACGGGGACCTCATTTCCCATAGACATTGCGGCGATGATGTAAAATGACAACTTCCGGTAATGATCCGGCCGCATGCCTAAAGAACTACATTTCCCATGAACACTACAGAGCACTTCCGGTCCATGTGACTTCCGGGCAATAATGACCATGCGGTTTGGAAGAAAAACTACATGACCCATAATTCCTGGCACAAATTGTCACTTCCGCCGGAAGTGACCATGCATAATATAGAAATATGTTTTTTCTCTTTCTCCGTTTAAAATATCGAGATTGTTTTAGCTTCTAAGCATAGGATGTATTTTAAATGTCCGTATAGCATGCTCTTTGTACAAAAATGGCAAAGAGAATGGATACTCATTTTTAATTATGACGTCACTTCCTGCTCATTTCCTATTGGCGCTTTGTCCTTTAAATATCAAGCTACTAACACACTCCAACATGTCTTGATAAAGGCCCAGTTTAGGGCTGAAACGCGTCGACAAAAAGGAGTGTGAGTAGCATACCATCTGGATTTTATCTATTTTTTTAATTTTGGTTTTATTTAAAAAGGAGGATTTTATTTCTCTTTGCCACTTTTATGGTTTGGTCCATGTAATGCTGTATGATCTTTTTCATACACTTACCTCAATTTATTTCCCCCCCCCCGTGTATTGTTAAATAAATATTTGTAAACCTTCCTTCTTACTCCATTGTGAGTGCCAATATTTTTTTCAATTTTGGGGTTTGCGGATAACTACATGGTCCGAACTACAAGCCATATTTCCCACCTGGAACCTAAAGATACCTTGATGGGAGATACACAGCACATCGAATTGTGAGTTGGGGTATGCCATATTGATTGATCACCCCCACTTTGAGAAGTTAAAGTTACCTTTATGGGCTTTTTATCTGCTCCCCGAGTGTGAGTGTTGGGGTACGCACACAATTACCTTCTAGTGGAAACACATCTGTGGTTTATTGAGTCCAGTATTTACTGCACCATCAAATAGAACTTCCCCAAAGATACCGCTATATATTTAGAACCCCCATTTTATATGTGAGTGGGGTACGCATTGAACCTATCTGCCTCAGAGATTTATTTACACATTGCATTTAAGATTAGCAAAACCTACTACACATTGGTTTGCTTGTTTTCTTTTTTCATATGATGCACATTGGGAGTTTCCATGAACAAAGCTAAAACCACAAACTGAAATCCCTGTCCAGGACCTAAAGATACCTTGATAGGAGGTGTACAGCAGTCCAAACTGTGAGTTGTGGTACGCCATTACAGACTACTATTATCCCCTAGGAGAGAAAGATACCTTTATGTGTTTTACATCAACCGTTTGAGTGTGAGTGTTGGGGTACGCATCATCTGCCTCCATTGGGAAGCCACAACAAACGATTGAGGTGTTGGGCTGAATTCCCTATTCATCACACTGGGTGTTATAAGAAATTGAAAGGTTAACCACATAAAGAAACCATGATGCGATTAATGCCTCCTCTTTAGAGTGTGAGTCGGGTACGCTTTGGATCCACCTTAGTTTTAGAGAGGAGTCTGATTTGTTTTTCTATTGCGTAAATGTTGACAACATTTACCACACATTGGTTGTTTTTTGTTATCCTGTCTTTCATGTCAACTATGTTTGGAGACCTTACATACAATTGATTAGAATTGGAGACACAATTTCGACCTAAGAACCTTCCATGCAACTCAAAAGGGATGTTATGGTGATATTCTACTTACCTTAGCGCTTGTGGTGTACGACAGTATTTCAAATTTCTTGTGTTTTGTCTGTTTATTTAAATGTGGTGACATTTAATTCGAAATCTGTTACATCAGAGCTGCACAGCGCCAGTTTGAACCACCCCCTACATCTTTGTTTCTGTATGGATCACAGAGCTTCTACATGCATGTGAACTAATGCACTAGGGTAATGCACACCAAACAGTACAAACAATAGATATATTATTATTATTATTATTATTATTATTATTTTATTTTTTAAACTTGCAACTCGGTTCAAACTACATGGATCACAGGGATTATATATATATATGTACATGAACAAAGTGCACCTGAATAAAGTAAACCAACCAATCATTACAAAAACAATAAAAATATATTTCATATTTTTATATTTTTAAACTTGCAGCTCAGTTCAAACTGCACAGATCACAGGGCTAAAGTAAAGCACAGCCAATACAGCAGAGTACAGCGCAATACACACAAGCATGCAGCATGCCCCTATATACACAGTCACTATACTGCACAGCCACAATTAGTCTGGAGTCTCTGGATGGATACAGTCAGCTAAAAAAGCAGCATATGGTGCAGTGTGCCACTATAGTCACTATACTGATCAGCCACAATTAGTCTGGTGTCTCTGAATGGACACAGCAGAGTATAGCGCAGTGTGCCCCTATATACAGTCACTATACTGCACAGCCACAATTAGTCTGGAGCCTCTGAATGGTCACAGCAGAGTATAGCACAGCATGCCCCTATATGCAGTCACTATACTGCATATCCACAATTAATCTGAAGTCTCTGGATGGACACAGCAGAGTGCAGTGCAGTGTTCCCCTATACAGTCACTATACTGCACAGCCACAATTAGTCTGGAGTCTCTGGATGGACACAGAAAAGTATAGTACAGCATGCCCCTGTATACAGTCATTATACTGCACAGCCACAATTAGTCTGGAGTCTCTAGATGAACACAGCAGAGTATAACACAGTGTGCCCCTATATACAGTAGTGATGAGTGGGTTCGGTTCCTCGGAAACCGAACCCCCCCGAACTTCACCCATTTTACACGGGTCCGAGGCATACTCGGATTCTCCCGTATGGCTCGGTTAATCCGAGCGCGCCCGAACGTCATCATCCCGCTGTCGGATTCTCGCGAGATTCGGATTCTATATAAGCAGCCGTGCGTCGCCGCCATTTTCACTCGTGCATTGGAAATGTTAGGGAGAGGACGTGGCTGGCGTCCTCTCTGTTTATTAATGTTGATGCAAATATTTGTGCTTATTGCTTAATTGTGGGGAATGGGGAGTAGCAGTGACCACCAGTATACGTTGTCTGCCTGAAAAACACTCCATATCTGTGCTCAGTGTGCTGCATATATTTGTGCTCACACTGCTTAATTGTGGTGACTGGGGAGCAGCTGTATTATATAGGAAGAGTACAGTGCAGAGTTTTGCTGACAGTGACCACAGGTATACGTTGTCTGCCTTAAAAAAAAACACTCCATATCTGTGCTCAGTGTGCTGCATATATCTGTGCTCACACTGCTTTATTGTGGGGACTGGGGAGCAGCTGTATTATATAGGAGGAGTACAGTGCAGAGTTTTGCTGACCGTGACCACCAGTATACGTTGTCTGCCTGAAAAACACTCCATATCTGTGCTCAGTGTGCTGCATATATCTGTGCTCACACTGCTTAATTGTGGGGACTGGGGAGCAGCTTTATTATATAGGAGGAGTACAGTGCAGAGTTTTGCTGACAGTGACCACCAGTATACGTTGTCTGCCTGAAAAACACTCCATATCTGTGCTCAGTGTGCTGCATATATCTGTGCTCACACTGCTTTATTGTGGGGACTGGGGACCACCAGTATATTATATAGGAGGAGTACAGTGCAGAGTTTTGCTGACCAGTGACCACCAGTATACGTTGTCTGTCTGAAAAACACTCGATATCTGTGCTTAGTGTGCTGCATATATCTGGGCTCACACTGCTTAATTGTGGGGACTGGGGACCAGCAGTATTATATAGGAGGAGTTAAGTGCAGAGTTTTGCTGACAGTGACCACCAGTATATATAGCAGTACGGTACGGAAGGCCACTGCTCTACCTACCTATGTGTCGTCAAGTATACTATCCATCTAGATTCTATACCTGTGGTGCATTTTAGTTTTGCAGTTTGCTGACAGTGACCACCAGTATATATAGCAGTACGGTACGGAAGGCCACTGCTCTACCTACCTCTGTGTCGTCAAGTATACTATCCATCCATATCTGTGGTGCATTTCAGTTGTGCGCAGTATATATAGTAGTAGGCCATTGCTATTGATACTGGCATATAATTCCACACATTAAAAAATGGAGAACAAAAATGTGGAGGTTAAAATAGGGAAAGATCAAGATCCACTTCCACCTCGTGCTGAAGCTGCTGCCACTAGTTATGGCCGAGACGATGAATGCCATCAACGTCGTCTGCAAAGGCCGATGCCCAATGTCATAGTAGAGAGCATGTAAAATCCAAAAAACAAAAGTTCAGTTAAATGACCCAAAAATCAAAATTAAAAGCGTCTGATGAGAAGCGTAAACTTGCCAATATGCCATTTACGACACGGAGTGGCAAGGAACGGCTGAGGCCTTGGCCTATGTTCATGGCTAGTGGTTCAGATTTACATGAGGATGGAAGCACTCATCCTCTCGCTAGAAAACTGCAGTGCCACTCCTAGATGGGCCAGGTGTTTGTGTCGGCCACTTGGGTCGCTTAGCTTAGCCATCCAGCGATCTTGGTGCACCTCTTTTATTCTTTGCATCATGTGCTGTTTGGGGACTATTTCTTAAATCTGCCATCCTGTCTGACACTGCAGTGCCACTCCTAGATGGGCCAGGTGTTTGTGTCGGCCACTTGTGTCGCTTAGCTTAGTCACACAGCGACCTTTGTGCGCCTCTTTTTTTCTTTGCATCATGTGCTGTTTGGGGACAATTTTTTTGATGTGCCATCCTGTCTGACACTGCAGTGCCACTCCTAGATGGGCCAGGTGTTTGTGTCGGCCACTTGTGTCGCTTAGCTTAGTCACACAGCGACCTTGGTGCGTCTCTTTTTTTCTTTGCATCATGTGCTGTTTGGGCACTATTTTTTTGAAGTGCCATCCTGTCTGACACTACAGTGCCACTCCTAGATGGGCCAGGTGTTTGTGTCGGCCACTTGTGTCGCTTAGCTTAGTCACACAGCGACCTTGGTGCGTCTCTTTTTTTCTTTGCATCATGTGCTGTTTGGGGACAATTTTTTTGAAGTGCCATCCTGTCTGACACTACAGTGCCACTCCTAGATGGGCCAGGTGTTTGTGTCGGCCACTTGTGTCGCTTAGCTTAGTCACACAGCGACCTTGGTGCGCCTCTTTTTTTCTTTGCATCATGTGCTGTTTGGGGACAATTTTTTTGAAGTGCTATCCTGTTTGACACTGCAGTACCACTCCTAGATGGGCCAGGTGTTTGTGTCGGCCACTTGTGTCGCTTAGCTTAGTCACACAGCGACCTTGGTGCGCCTCTTTTTTTCTTTGCATCATGTGCTGTTTGGGGACAATTTTTTTGAAGTGCCATCCTGTCTGACACTGCATTGCCACTCCTAGATGGGCCAGGTGTTTGTGTCGGCCACTTGTGTCGCTTAGCTTAGTCACACAGCGACCTTGGTGCGTCTCTTTTTTTCTTTGCATCATGTGCTGTTTGGGCACTATTTTTTTGAAGTGCCATCCTGTCTGACACTACAGTGCCACTCCTAGATGGGCCAGGTGTTTGTGTCGGCCACTTGTGTCGCTTAGCTTAGTCACACAGCGACCTTGGTGCGTCTCTTTTTTTCTTTGCATCATGTGCTGTTTGGGCACTATTTTTTTGAAGTGCCATCCTGTCTGACACTACAATGCCACTCCTAGATGGGCCAGGTGTTTGTGTCGGCCACTTGTGTCGCTTAGCTTAGTCACACAGCGACCTTGGTGCGTCTCTTTTTTTACTTGGCATCATGTGCTGTTTGGGGACTATTTTTTTGAAGTGCCATCCTGTCTGACACTGCAGTGCCACTCCTAGATTGGCCAGGTGTTTGTGTCGGCCACTTGTGTCGCTTAGCTTAGTCACACAGCGACCTTGGTGCGCCTATTTTTTTCTTTGCATCATGTGCTGTTTGGGGACAATTTTTTTGAAGTGCTATCCTGTGTGACACTGCAGTACCACTCCTAGATGGGCCAGGTGTTTGTGTCGGCCACTTGTGTCGCTTAGCTTAGTCACACAGCGACCTTGGTGCGCCTCTTTTTTTCTATGCATCCTGTGCTGTTTGGGGACAATTTTTTTGAAGTGCCATCCTGCCTGACACTCCAGTGCCACTCCTAGATGGGCCAGGTGTTTGTGTCGGCCACTTGTGTCGCTTAGCTTAGCCATCCAGTGACCTCGGTGCAAATTTTAGGACTAAAAATAATATTGTGAGGTGTTCAGAATAGACTGAAAATGAGTGGAAATTATGGTTATTGAAGTTAATAATACTATGGGATCAAAATGACCCCCAAATTCTATGATTTAAGCTGTTTTTGAGGGTTTTTTGTAAAAAAACACCCGAATCCAAAACACACCCGAATCCGACAAAAAAATTTCAGGAAGGTTTTGCCAAAACGCGTCCGAATCCAAAACACGGCCGCGGAACCGAATCCAAAACCAAAACACAAAACCCGAAAAATTTCCGGTGCACATCACTAATATACAGTCACTATGTTGCACAGCCACAATTAGTCTGGAGTCTCTGGATGGACACAGCATAGAATAGCGCAGCGTGCCCCTATATACAGTCACTATACTGCACAGCCACAATTAGTCTGGAGTCTCTGGATGGACACAGCAGAGTATAGCGCAGCGTGCCCCTATATACAGTCACTATACTGCACAGCCACAATTAGTCTGGAGTCTCTGGATGGACACAGCAGAGTATAGCGCAGTGTGCCTCTATATACAGTCACTATACTGCACAGCCACAATAAGTCTGGAGTCTCTGGATGGACACAGCAGAGTATAGTGCACTGTGCCCCTATATACAGTCACTATACTGCACAGCCACAATTAGTCTGGAGTCTCTGGATGGACACAGCAGAGTATAGTGCAGCATGCCCCTAAACAGTCACTATACTGCACAGCCACAATTAGTCTGGAGTCTCTGGATGGACACAGCCGAGTATAGCGTAGTGTGCCCCTATATACAGTAATATTACTGCGCGGCCACAATTAGTGTGAGGTCTTATTGGCTAGTACATTTTCCCTCTCCATGTTATCACTCTCCAAGCAATGATGCATCCAGCCCTGACTATATTCACGGATTCAATTATTAATACAATTTCAAACTTCAAAATGTTTTGCAATTAAAAATAACCATTAACTTTTATATACACATATGTGCCAATATCCAGTGGCATCACAAGGGGGGGGGGGGGGGGGGGCGGTGCAGCTCGCACCCGGGTGTCACCTGCCGAGGGGTTACACCAAAGTGCCGGCTCCTGCTCAGCGACAGGAGTTGGGTGCTGCACAGTAATATTACGTGCAGCAACCAGGCTCCTGTCATCATGCAGAAGTAGCCACTGAAGAAATGCCAGTCTCCAGGGCCAGGCTGCATCTCCGGGACACCTGAGGTAACAAAAACAGGGGTCGGGATGCTTAGCCACAACCTTGTCCTGTGATGGCATGCCCCGTCTCACAAAGCCACGCCCATCCCATGAAGCTGTGACCCTTTTGCGATCGTCCGCACCGGGTGTTTTAGAGGTGAGTGACACCTCTGCAAGTATCCATGAAGAGGTTCACAAATGCTTCTAAAAATACAAATATATAATCTTAGTTCAATCATAAAGTATCATTATTATTATTTATTTATATAGTCTGAGTATTGTATGCATTGCTGTGCCAAGAATATGTTTGTCATGTACAGTATATAAGTCCCTATCCCATTGGAGAATAGAGACACAACTGTGCATATACATGCACCTACCCTTAGGATAGCTTTGTTACAGTAAATACCCTCACTGAAAGCACGGTGTACACATTCCATTGTAAATTTCAATGAATCTTCTCCAAAGACCATGGGATATATTTACAAAGATTCGTGTTTCTGCCATTTTTAAGGGTGTTTGATCTCGTATGGTATCGGGTGCATTTTACTGCAACTTTTTGAATCCTGATACGGTCATTCACTAAGCTGCCGACTTTTCCAAATTCGTATTTTCCGATGTCGATGTGATTCGTAATGCCAGGCAGTGTTTTACGGGAGTGATGAGTAAAACACTGCCTGAAAAAACACAAGGAATCCCGGCCGGATCTGTGAGATCCGTGCAGTGCTTCATTGTGTACCTTAAAAAGGTGTTTAAAGTGTTTTAAATTCAGAAAAAAATTGCGTGGGGTCCCCACTCCTAAGCATAACCAGCCTCGGGCTCTTTGAGCCGGTCCTGGTTGAAAAAATATGGGGAAAAAATGACAGGGTTTCCCCCATAATTGATCAACCAGCACCGGGCACTGCGCCTGGTCCTGGTGCCAAAAATACGGGGGACAAAAAGCGTAGGGTGCCCCCGTATTTTTGGAACCAGCACCGGGCTCCACTAGTCAGAGAGATAATGCCACAGCCGGGGGACACTTTTATCTTGGTCCCTGCGGCCCTGGCATTAAATCACTAACTAGTCACCTCTGGCCAGGGTACCCTGGAGGAATGGGAATGGGAACCCCTTAAATCAAGGGGTCCCCCCCCCCTCCAGCCACCCAAGGGCCAGGGGTGAAGCCCAAGGCTGTCCCCCCATCCAAGGGCTGCGGATCGGGGGCAGATAGCCTTGTGAAAAACATAGAATATTGTTTTTTGTAGCAGTACTACAAGTCCCAGCAAGCCTCCCCTGCAAGCTGGTACTTGGAGAACCACAAGTACCAGCATGCGGGGGGAAACGGGTTCGCTGGTACCTGTAGTACTAATAAAAAAAAAAATACCAAACACACACACCGTGACAATAAAACTTTGTTGCATACATGCACACCTACATACATACATACTTACCTATGTTCACACGAGGCTCGGTCCACTTCTCCATGTAGACTCCACGGGGTACCTTAGAAAAAACTTATACTCACATAATCCAGGGTAGCTTCTGTGCTCTTTGTAATCCACGTACTTGGCAAAAAAAACAAACCGAAAAAGCCGAACCACGCACTGAAAGGGGTCCCATATTTACACATGGGACCCCTTTCCCGGACTGCTGGGACCCCCCCTGACTCCTGTATCCAATGGTGGGAACTTTGCGGTCAGCGGTTGAGGTTACTCGCGGTCAACAAACAATATTCTTTGTTTTTCACAATGCTATCAGCCCCCCATCCGCCGCCCTTGGATGGGGGGGACAGCCTCGGGCTTCACCCCTGGCCCTTGGGTGGCTGGAGGGGGGGACCCCTTGATTAAAGGGGTCCCAACTCCTCCAGGGTACCCCGGCCAGGGGTGACTAGTTAGTGATTTAATGCCAGGGCCGCAGGGACCAAGATAAGTGTCCCCCGGCTGTGGCATTATCTCTCTGACTAGTGGAGCCCGGTGCTGGTTCCAAAAATACGGGGGACCCCTACGCTTTTTGTCCCCCATATTTTTGGCACCAGGACCAGGCGCAGAGCCCGGTGCTGGTTGAGCAAATATGGGGGAACCCCTGTCATTTTTCCCCCATATTTTTTCAACCAGGACCGGCTCAAAGAGCCCGAGGCTGGTTATGCTTAGGAGAGGGGACCCCACGTAATTCCCCCCCCCCAGTTTTTACAGTAAACAGACTCTTACCCATAGATAACCATGCACAGATCTCACTGATCCGTGCATGCGTGCATGGTTATCCAAACTCGCCTGGAAAAAGCAGGTCTATTTTTTTGCTGCTTTTTTTAACGATTCGAAAAAAATACACCCGCACTTGAGCACTCAGAGTCTAACACCCAAATACGAATGAATAGTGAATACGCGTGTTGTATGAAATAACAGCCGCATTTGACCGATGGTCTATTCATTCGTATTTCTGAACTTTGCCATTCTAAACATTACGAATAGCCCAAACACTGCCGAGATTTGTGCTCAGTGAATTCCTGTGTTGGGACTTAGAAAAAAAACACAAATCGGTCAAACTCGGATTATTAGTAAATGTAGGCCTATGTCTGGTTTGTTAGAAAAATATAGAAACATAGAATTTGACGGCATATAAGAACCACTTGGCCCATTTAGTCTGCCCCTTTTTTATCCTTTAGGTAATCTCAACTCTATTTGAACCTTAATTATTTGTAAGGAAATTCATATGCCTATCCCAAGCATGTTTAAATTGCTCTACAGTCTTATCCTCTACCACCTCTGATGGGAGGCTATTCCACTTATTCACTACCCTTTCTGTGAAGTAATTTTTCCTTAAATTTCCCCTGAACCTGCCTCCCTCCAGTTTCAGTGTATGTCCTCGAGATCTAATACTTCTCTTCCTTTGAAGAATGTTTCCCTCCTGAACTTTGTTAAGACCCTTGGTATATTTGAAAGTTTCTATCATATCCTCCCTTTCACTTCTCTCCACCAAATTATACATGTTAAGATTTTTTAACCTTTCCGGGTAAGTTTTGTTATGTAGGCCATGCACCATTTTAGTTGCCCTTCTTTGTACACTCTCTAATGTATTTATATCCTTCTGGAGATATGGTCTCCAGAACTGGATACAGTATTCCAGTTGGGACCGTACCAAAGACCTATTGAGGGGCATTATTACTTCTTTTTTCCTGCTACTGATTCCTCTCTCTATGCAACAAAGCATCTGACTAGCCTTTCTCATTGCTTTGTTGCATTGCTTTCCTGCCTTTAAGTCACTTGAAATAGTGACTCCTAAATCCCTTTCCTCCTCAGTAGTTTCCATTATAGTACCCTTGATACTATATTTAGCTTTTGAGTTTTTGAGACCCAAGTGCATAATTTTGCATTTTTTAGCATTAAACTGTAGTTGCCACGTTCTTGACCATTTCTCAAGCCTAGCTAGGTCATCAATCATTTGTTTTACCCCTCCCGGTGTGTCTACCCTGTTGCATATCTTCATATCATCTGCAGAAAGGCATACTTTCCCTCCAATACCATTTGCAATGTCACCAACAAAGATATTAAAGAGAACTGGTCCAAGTACAGATCCCTGGGGAACTCCACTGGTAACATTTTACTCCATAGATTGCACTCCATTTACTACAACTGTCAATTTCCTATCCTGCAACCAGGTTCTTATCCATTTAACTGTTTTATAATCCACCCCTATGCTTTCAAGTTTATTTAGCAGTCTGCAATGTGGGACAGTGTCAAATGCCTTACTAATGTCTAGATATGCTACATCCACAGCTCCCCCTTGATCTATTATTTTCATCACAGAGTCAAAAAAGTCAATAAGATTTGTTTGGCATGATCTCCCACCAGTAAATCCATGCTATTTTGGATCCTGTAAGGTGTTTGATTTAAGATATTCCACAACTCTTTCCTCTAATAGTTTTTCCATTACTTTCCCTACTACTGATGTTTCCAGATGTTCTCTAGAATCAAAGCCGTGTTCAGGATAGAATCTATGTGAGCTGGAACCCATCTTGTATTACTGTATCACAGACTGGCTGACTCTCACGTCTTCCCTCTTACTGTATATGTGACTGGCCCAGGATATCTGTATACAGTATACTCACCAGGATCCAGTTATTTATATTCATCAGTAACCAGGATATCAGTGTGATCACATGATGGGGTATCAGCCTCAGGAGCTGTCATGGGAATGCAGGTGACAGTGTGATCATCTCCTGAAACAGAATAAATTATCATAATATTCATTTTTTTATTACATATTTAAATAGTCCACAATATTTCAGTGATTTAATTAAAAGTAATTAAATATGATAATTAAAAATGTAATTTTTAAAAATATTTCTGGTGCAAACACATATACAAATATTGGCCCTGATTCAGATGCAGACACAATGCCAATATTAACACAGTGGAGTGATTATTAGTGCACCAAGGTACTTTTGTATGGTCGTTCACAGTGAGGACTCAATCTCAAATGACTGACAGCAGGAGGGTGTTTTGTGGGAGGCAGTGCCATTCCAGCGGCAGATGAGTCATGCTACTACACAGGGCTCCCCCCGCAGCACTTTTCCCTGTCCCTAGATTGCTCCACCTCCTCCCTGTCATAGTACCCCTATCGGGGGTGGAATTTTGCAGAATGACGCATTTGCGTCGTGATGTTAAGATGCAATACATCATTTCATGAAACTCCAACATAAGAGTGGAGTACTATGGCGAGGAGTAGGGGGAGCTGGCATGCAGGCCCTTGTGCCGACTCTACACATCCCTGACAATGAGCATTACACACCCCTGGCAATGACATTACCCCTGAAAATGAGCATTACCCCTGGCAATGAGCATTACACATGCCTGACAACAACATTAAATCTGGCAATGAACATTACCCCTGGCAATGAGAATTACACACCCCTGGCAATGAGCATTACCCCTGGCAAATACCATTACACACCCCTGGCAGCGAACATTACCCCTGGAAAACAGAATTTTAATACCTACCGTTAAATCCTTTTCTCCTAGTCTGTAGAGGATGCTGGGGTCCACTTCAGTACCATGGGGTATAGGTGGTTCCGCAGGAGCCATGGGCACTTTAAGACTTTTTCAGAGTGTGAACTGGCTGCTCCCTCTATGCCCCTCCTCCAGACCTCAGTATAGGAACTGTGCCCAGCGAGACGGACATTTCGAGGAAAGGATTTACTTTTAAGTTAATGGTGAGATTCATACCAGCTCACACTTCAACCATACTGCACAACATGGCATTCAACAAAACACATGCCAACGAGCATGAACTTTACAGCAAACGTGTTGAAAACATTTTTTACCAAATAACAACTGCAGGTAAAGTACGCACTGGGCTGGGTGCCCAGCATCCTCTACGGACTAGGAGAAAAGGATTTACCGGTAGGTATTAAAATCCTGTTTTCTCATACGTCCTAGAGGATGCTGGGGTCCACTTCAGTACCATGGGGTTATACCAAAGCTCCAGTACGGGCGGGAGAGTGTGGATGACCCTGCAGCACCGATTGACCAAACTTTAGGTCCTCATCGGCCAAGGTGTCAAACTTGTAAAACTTAGCAAACGTGTTTGCCCCTGACCATGTAGCTGCTCGGCAAAGTTGTAATGCCGAGACCACCCGTGCAGCCACCCAGGATGAGCCCACCTTTCTAGTAGAATGGGCATTCACCGAATTCGGTATAGGTAATCCTGCCGTGGAATGAGCGTGCTGAATCGTAGCTCTTATCCACCTCGCAATTGTCTGCTTAGAAGCATGACACCCAATCTTGTTGGGAACATACAGGACAAACAGAGCCTCTGTTTTCTGTATTTGAGCTGTTCTTGCAACATAAATTCTCAAAGCTCTGACCACATCCAGAGACTTCGAACCAGCGAAGGTGTCAGTAGCCACTGGCACCACAATAGGTTCGTTTAAATGGAAAGAAGAAACCACCTTTGGAAGAAATTGCTGACGAGTTCTTAACTCAGCCCTATCTTCATGGAAGATCAAGTAAGGGCTCTTGTAAGACAAGGCCCCTTAATCAGACACCCTTCTTGAGGATGCCAATGTCAACAGCATGACCACTTTCTAAGTGAGAAACTTCAATTCTGTCTCCTGGAGAGGTTCAAACCAATCCGATTGAAGGAACTGCAACACCACGTTAAGATCCCATGGTGCCACAGGAGGCACAAATGGAGGTTGGATGTGCAGAACCCCTTTCACGAACATCTGAACTTCTGGAAGGGAGGCCAATTGTTTCTGAAAGAAAACGGACAAGGTCGAAATCTGGACCTTGATTGAACCCAATCGTAGGCCCGCATCCACACCCGCCTGAAGAAAATGGAGAAAACGTCCTAACTGAAACTCTTCCATTGGAGCCTTCCATTTTTCCTAATACAGTGGTAATGTCTAAACATTACCCCTTTCCTGGCCTGAATCAGAGTGGGAATGACTTTGGGAATACCCTTTCGGGCTAGGATCCGGAGCTCAACAGCCATGCCGTCAAACGTAGCTGCAGTAAGTCTTGGTACACACATGGCCCCTGCTGCAGCAGGTCCTCGCAAAGAGGAAGAGGCCGAGGATCTTCTATGAGCAACTCCTGAAGATCTGGATACCAAGCCCTCCTTGGCAAGTCCGGGACAATGAGGATCGCTCAAACCTTTGTTCTTCTTATGATCTTGAGAACTTTTGGTATTAGTGGAAGTGGAGGGAAGACATACACCGACCGAAACACCCACTGGGTCACTAGTGCATCCACTGCTATTTCTTGAGGGTCTCTCGACCTGGAAAAATATCTCTGAAGCTTCTTGTTGAGACGAGATGCCGTCATGTCTACTTGAGGAACTCTCCAAAGACCTGTCACCTCTGTGAAGACTTCTTGGTGGAGGCCCTATTCTCCTGGATGGAGTTCGTGTCTGCTGAGGAAGTCTGCTTCCCAGTTGTCCACTCCCGGAATGAAAATTGCTGACAGAGCTCTTGCATGTCTTTCTGACCAGGGGAGGATCTTTGTCACCTCTGCCATCGCCACTCTGCCTTTCATTCCACCCTGACGGTTTATGTACGCCACTGCTATTACATTGTCCGACTGGATCTGTACGGGTTGATCTTTAAGAAGATGCACCGCTTGTAGAAGGCCATTGTAAATGGCTCTCAACTCCAGAACGTTTATGTGAAGACAAGTTTCTTGACTTGACCATCTTCCTTGGAAGCTTTCCCCCTGTGTGACTGCTCTCCAGCCTTGCATCCGTGGTTACTAGGACCCAGTCCTGAATCCCGAGCCTGCATTCCTCTAGTAGATGAGAACTGTGTAGCCACCACAGGAGCGAAATTCTGGCTTTTGATGACAGGATTGTCCTCTGGTGCATGTGTAGGTGGGATCCAGACCACTTGTCCAACAGGTCCCACTGGAATACTCTGGCATGGAATCGGCCAAACTGTATGGTCTCGTTGTAACGATTTCTAGAGTTCTCTGTGTGTGCGTGCTTGGAAAGATGTCAGCTGAAGCCAGGTGAAAATTAAGTAAAGTTTATTGTGGAAAAAGTGGTAAAAATAAATATAAACTGGATGCTTGATTACATGGAACAAAACACGATAAATGGAATATTTCAGGTTAAACATAGATGCAAAATAAACATGAAGAAATCCGGGTTTAAATCAAGCAGGGGAAAAATAACATACCAAAAATGAAGTGATCAGGCAGGAATGGAAACAAACTGCAAATAATAGTCCAGAAATGTAGATGTTGAACTGGCAGGGTAAGAAGTCCAGAAGCAAGGCACATGCGTTTTAGCAAACTGCAGGGAAGTCTCCAAGAAGCAAATAAGGCAGAATCTGGACAGGGTTACTGGAGAGAGCCCAGTCTCACTCCATACGGAACCGCAATGATCTGCAACTAAGTGCCTGTGAGCTGGAGTTAAATAGCAGCAGGGTGTTGGGCTCCAGGTGCACACAATCAGGTAATTACCCTGCAGAGGCAGTGTGCAACTGCCATTCAGACCTGAGGCAACAAGTGAGACCCCTAGAGGCAGGAATGAGGTAATGCAAGGCAAAACAAAACACAAATATTCCTAACATTATCCCCCCCTTAAACAGGCGGATTCCAGACGCCTCAAAGTTCACCTTCTCTTCTTTTTTCCTTTTTTCTTTCTGGGTTGCCTAACCCTATTTGAAGGTGTCACAAAGACACTATTAGGCAATACAGGTCCATCAAAAACGAGTCTCGGATCATCCAGAAGCTCACTCTCAGAGTCGGAGCCACCACCCAGCGGTAGAACTGACCTCTTATTTTCCTGGATGGAATCAAGAGCGGATGGTAAACTTGTAGATGTTAAACTTGCCGAGCAATCTGCGTGAATACCTAGAGATACCTGCCCACATCTGAAAAACTGAGGGTGCTCCCCAGACTGCAAAGGCAGGTTCTCAGAGGGGCACACCTTAGTAGATTCATCTAGGAGCGTGAGGACAGTTGGTGGACTGAATCTTTCGGTCACAGCCTTGAGGAAACCGGGCAAATCTTGTAACACTGGATCTCCCTTATCTATAAGACCATTTACCCACTTCAAGGCCCTCCCTCTGAATCTCATACATACGTTAGCAATGATATCAATAGGGGACAAGTCATCAAAACTCAGATAATATCTGAAGAGAGCTAAACAGTGAGAGATATTTCCATAAAAGTAAGGCAGATCCTCGGGCAAATCTTGGATCTCGGGCATGGCAGGCACCTCTATCTGGTGTTGGACAGGCGGAACCCCCTCCTGGGGCTGGACAGGCAGAACCCCCTCCTGGGGCTGGACAGGCAGAACCCCCTCCTGGGGCTGGACAGGCAGAACCCCCTCCTGGGGCTGGGCAGGCGGAACCCCCTCCTGGGGCTGGGCAGGCGGAACCCCCTCCTGGGGCTGGGCAGGAGGAACCCCCTCCTGGGGCTGGGCAGGCGGAACCCCCTCCTGGTGTTGGACAGGCGGAACCCCCTCCTGGGGCTGGGCAGGCAGAACCCCCTCCTGGGGCTGGACAGGCAGAACCCCCTCCTGGGGCTGGACAGGCGGAACCCCCTCCTGGGGCTGGGCAGGCGGAACCCCCTCCTGGGGCTGGGCAGGCGGAACCCCCTCCTGGGGCTGGGCAGGAGGAACCCCCTCCTGGGGCTGGGCAGGCGGAACCCCCTCCTGGGGCTGGGCAGGCGGAACCCCCTCCTGGGGCTGGACAGGCAGAACCCCCTCCTGGGGCAGGACAGGCAGAACCCCCTCCTGGGGCTGGACAGGCAGAACCCCCTCCTGGGGCTGGACAGGCAGAACCCCCTCCTGGGGCTGGACAGGCAGAGCCCCCTCCTGGGGCTGGACAGGCAGAGCCCCCTCCTGGGGCTGGACAGGCCTTGGCCGGACCTCTGGCAAGGTGGACACCTCTCGGACCTCTGGCAAGGCGGGCACCTCTCGGACCTCTGGCAAGGCGTGGACCTCTGGCAAGGCGGGCACCTCTCGGACCTCTGGCAAGGCGAGCACCTCTCGGACCTCTGGCAAGGCGTGGACCTCTGGCAAGGCGGGCACCTCTCGGACCTCTGGCAAGGCGGGCACCTCTCGGACCTCTGGCGAAGCGGGCACCTCTCGGACCTCTGGCGAAGCGGGCACCTCTCGGACCTCTGGCGAAGCGGGCACCTCTCGGACCTCTGGCGAAGCGGGCACCTCTCGGACCTCTGGCGAAGCGGGCACCTCTCGGACCTCTGGCGAAGCGGGCACCTCTCGGACCTCATGCCGTGAGGCAAGGGCAACGGGGACCTCATGCCGTGAGGCAAGGGCAACGGGGACCTCATGCCGTGAGGCAAGGGCAACGGGGACCTCATGCCGTGAGGCAAGGGCAACGGGGACCTCATGCCGTGAGGCAAGGGCAACGGGGACCTCATGCCGTGAGGCAAGGGCAACGGGGACCTCATGCCGTGAGGCAAGGGCAACGGGGACCTCATGCCGTGAGGCAAGGGCAACGGAGACCTCATGCCGTGAGGCAAGGGCAGCAGGGACCTCATGCCGTGAGGCAAGGGCAGCAGGGACCTCATGCCGTGAGGCAAGGGCAGCAGGGACCTCATGCCGTGAGGCAAGGGCAGCAGGGACCTCATGCCGTGAGGCAAGGGCAGCAGGGACCTCATGCCGTGAGGCAAGGGCAGCAGGGACCTCATGCCGTGAGGCAAGGGCAGCAGGAACCTCATGCCCGAAGGCAAGGGCAGCAGGGACCTCATGCCCGAAGGCAAGGGCAGCAGGGACCTCATGCCCGAAGGCAAGGGCAGCAGGGACCTCATGCCCAAAGGCAAGGGCAGCAGGGACCTCATGCCCGAAGGCAAGGGCAGCAGGGACCTCATGCCCGAAGGCAAGGGCAGCAGGGACCGACACCCCTCCTGGAGTCGCTGGGCCGGACACCCCTCCTGGAGTCGCTGGGCCGGACACCCCTCCTGGGGTCGCTTGGCCGTACACCCCTCCTGGGGTCGCTTGGCCGGACACCCCTCCTGGGGTCGCTTGGCCGGACACCCCTCCTGGGGTCGCTTGGCCGGACACCCCTCCTGGGGTCGCTTGGCCGTACACCCCTCCTTTCGAAATTTGAGCACCACAGTGGCATAACTGAGCAGAATTTGGCACTATGGCAGAATGAGGAAAGCTCTTTTTATGTTTGCGAGCAGGGCATAACTGAATAAAATGTCCCGACCTGCCGCAATAAAAACAGAGCTTCTTATCCCTTCTATGTCTCCTTTCTTCCTCAGAGAGACTGGGTCGTGGAAAACTCCAAAACTTGCCTTTGCTTACGCTAGAAAAACAGCAGCCAGAATTGAGAGTACCAGACTGATCTTTTCCCCTTTTTTCCTGCGTCTCCTTAAAGGGAGCAGGTAACCTTACTGAAGTGAAGCCATTTTATGAGATTCAGCTGAATCAAAACAAAACTCCTGCACACGTTTATTTTGGCAGATCATTCTGTAACGATTTCTAGAGTTCTCTGTGTGTGCGTGCTTGGAAAGATGTCAGCTGAAGCCAGGTGAAAATTAAGTAAAGTTTATTGTGGAAAAAGTGGTAAAAATAAATATAAACTGGATGCTTGATTACATGGAACAAAACACGATAAATGGAATATTTCAGGTTAAACATAGATGCAAAATAAACATGAAGAAATCCGGGTTTAAATCAAGCAGGGGAAAAATAACATACCAAAAATGAAGTGATCAGGCAGGAATGGAAACAAACTGCAAATAATAGTCCAGAAATGTAGATGTTGAACTGGCAGGGTAAGAAGTCCAGAAGCAAGGCACATGCGTTTTAGCAAACTGCAGGGAAGTCTCCAAGAAGCAAATAAGGCAGAATCTGGACAGGGTTACTGGAGAGAGCCCAGTCTCACTCCATACGGAACCGCAATGATCTGCAACTAAGTGCCTGTGAGCTGGAGTTAAATAGCAGCAGGGTGTTGGGCTCCAGGTGCACACAATCAGGTAATTACCCTGCAGAGGCAGTGTGCAACTGCCATTCAGACCTGAGGCAACAAGTGAGACCCCTAGAGGCAGGAATGAGGTAATGCAAGGCAAAACAAAACACAAATATTCCTAACACTCGTAGTCTGCTACCATCTTTCCCAACAACCGAATGCATTGATGAATCGACACTCTTGTTGGTTTCAGAATTTGATTGACCATTCTCTGGATTTCCAGAACCTTTTCTATTGGAAGAAATACCCTCTGTACTTCTGTGTCCAGTATCATCCCCAGAAAGGACAATCTTGTCGTCGGTTCCAACTGTGACTTTGGACAATTTATGATCCAACCGTGTTGTTGAAGTACTGTCAGGTAGAGTGCAATGTTATGCACCAACCTTTCCCTGGACCTCGCTTTTATCAGGAGATCGTCCAGGTAAGGAATTATATTTACTCCTTTCTGTCGAAGGAGGACCATCATCTCCGCCATCACCTTGGTGAACACCCTCGGTGCCATGGAGAGTCCAAATGGCAACATCTTAAATTGGTAATGACAATCCTGTATCGCGAATCTCAGATAAGCTTGATGTGGAGGATAAATGGGAACATGTAAGTAGGAATCTTTTATGTCCACTGACACCATGAAGTCCCCTTCCTCCAGACTGGAAATCACTGCCCTCAGAGATTCCATCTTGAACTTGAAAACTTGAACCTTTGCAGGTAGAGATTCAGAGTTTTCAGGTTTAGAATCAGTCTGACCGAGCCGTCCGGCTTCGGAACTACGAATACGCTTGAATAAAACCCTTCTCCCTGTTGTAACAAGGGAACCAGAACAATAACTTGATCCTGACACAGTTTTTGTATTGCTGCCTCTATCACTTCCCTGTCTGGGATAGAAGCTGGTAAGGCCGATTTGAAAAATCGGCATGGGGGAATGTCTTGAAACTCCAGTTTGTACCCGTGGGACGCTATTTGTAAGACCCACGGGTCCAGGCCAGATTGAACCCAGAACTGACTGAAGAGTTTCAGACATGCTCCCACCTGTTCAGACTCCCGCAAGGGAGCCCCAGCCTCATGCTGAAGATTTGGCAGAAGCAGAAGTTGATTTCTGTGATCCTGTAGACCAGTGATTTTCAACCTTTTTAAACCCGTGGCTCACTGAACAAGATTTTAAAATTGCCAAGGCACACCATCAGTTTTTTTTTTAAATCAAATATAATAACAAATCTCAGCATATATTGGCCCACACTGTAATAAAACTAATGCTTTCACCCTCACTGTAATAAAAAAAATTGGTCCCTACATTAATAAAGAACTTTGGCCACCAGAAGTAAAAAAGCACATCAGTCCCTGCAGTAATAAAACACCTTGGCCCCCACAGTAATGCCACACACTGCTCCCCATAGTAATTCCATTCATTGTCCTCACCCCCCCTTCCCAGTAATCCTGCAAACTGTCCCCCCATATTATTCCACATATAGCCTCCCCCCCAGCAATTTCACACACAGCTTGCCACCCCCCCAGTAATTCCACATATAGCCTACCTCCCCTCCAGCAATTCTGCATATAGCCTACCTCCCTCCCAGCAGTTCCACACACAGCCTGCCACCCCCCCCCCAGTAATTCCACATATAGCCTTCCTCCCCCCCAGCAATTCTGCATATAGCCTACCTTCCTCCCAGCAGTTCCACACACAGCCTGCCCCCCCAGTAATTCCACACATACTATAGCCTGCCTCCAACCCCCCCAAGTAATACCACACACAGCCTGCACCCCCCTAGTAATACCACACACAGCCCCCACCCCCAGTAATAACACACACAGCCCCCACCCCCAGTAATAAAACACACAGCCTGCCTCCCTCTCACCTCCCCAGTAATTCCACACATAAATAAATACATTATTTTCATTTAACCTGCTGCTGTACACAAAAAAATCTCTCCCTCTCAGTCTGTTGCGCGAGCAGTGAATAACGCTGAGAAGGGACTGAGACTCCGGCAGCAGCAGGCGGGCGGCAGGGCTACGTGATGTGCGTGACCTATGAGTCACGCACGTCACCATAGGTCTGCCTGTGGAAGAGGACAGCGCTGCCTGTGGAAGAGGACAGCCCTGCCCGAGACAGCAAGTGATGGCAGCGGCAGCCGGGCAGGTACCTCTGACAGGCGGCGGGCATTTCCGGCGGGTGATGGCAGCGGTATCTCTGGTGGGCAGCGGCACATCTGGCAACCGGTTGAAAAACACTGCTGTAGACGCTGTGGACTTTTTTCTTTTCACCTTCCTTTACCCGCAAAGAAAGGGGAACCTTTACCATTTTTGTATTTATTGGGCCGAAAGGACTGCATCTGAGAGTGATGTGTCTTTTTCGCCGGTGCAGGAGCATTAGGCAAGAATGTCGACTTACCTGCGGTAGCCGCAGAAACTAAAGCATCCAGCCCATCTACAAACAAGGCCTCACCTTTATACAGGAGAGCCTCCATATTCCTTTTGGAATCTGCGTCAGCATTCCATTGGCAAATCCACAACGCCCTCTGTGAGACTGCCATGGTAGCGGCTCTTGATCCCAAGAGACCAATATCTTTCATGGCTTCTAGCATGTATGCAGCAGCGTCTTTGATATGACCTACCGTTAGGAGTATCTCGTCTCTAACTATTGTGTCACTGTCTGATGACAAGTTTTCTGACCACTATTCAATAGCACTCACCCACGCACAGGCAATGGTAGGCCTGAGTAGTGTCCCATTGGCCACATAAATAGATTTCAACGTATTCTCCAACTTGCGGTCTGCCGGCTCCTTCAGTGAAGCCGTCGTCTCAGGCGCAGGGAGAATCACCTTTTTTGTTAACCGTGACAGGGCACTGTCTAAAACAGTGGGTGACTCCCACCTTTTCCTGTCCTCTGCAGGGAAAGGGTAAGCTACCTGAATTCTTTTGGGAATCTGAAATTTATTTTCAGGATTTGTTCAGACTCCCTCAAAGAGACTGTTCAGCTCATGAGATGGAGGAAAAGTTACATTCATTTTCTTTTCTTTACAAAAGTAAGCCTTCTCCTGTGGTAAAGGAGGGACCTCCGTAACTTCTAACACCTCCTTTATAGCAACAATCATGTATTGAATATTTTTGCTAACTTTGGATCTATTCCCCTGGAATCACTAGTGTCGACACAGGAATCAGAGTCCGTGTCGGTATCAGTTTGTACAACTTGTGTAAATGAACTGTTATGTGACCCAGAAGGGTCCCCTGTGGATGAAAAGGCAGAACTATTAAAAATCACATCTTCAACAGATTTTCTCCAGTTTTCTGCATGAGACTCAGACTTATCCAATCTCTTACTGATATGATTCACACTATCACGTAATTCTTTCACCCATTCTGGCTCGTGGTGTGCCGGCAGCGCCACCACATTTCAACTCTGTGTCCCTAAAATGGTTTCCTCAGGGGAAGAGCTCCTGCCTCAGACATGTCACACACGTGCACACCACAGACACTCCGGGGCTTAATGGGGACAGACCCACAGTAAAGTCTGTCAGAAGGACACAGAAAGGAATTGCCAGCTCACAACTTAGCGCCAAAAGAAAAAATCCCTGTGTTGTGTACTTTGTACACAGAGACAAAATCCCTGTGTCGCGTACTTTGTACACAGAAACCTTCAAGCGCTTTATATTACGAATAACAGGTTTTAGCACCGAATATTACACTCTCCCCCCCTTTTTTTGCATCCTGATACTTGATTCAGAAGTGGAGAGGAGGATCAGCGTTTCTTGCCCTGCAACTGCTGGGAGAAAATGGCGCTGAGCAGTGTGCTGGCTGCCTGAGGAAGAAGCCCCGCCCCCTGTAATGGCGAATTTTTCCTCAGCTTTAGAATAGATATTTATACTGGTGGGGGTGTAGGACAGTGTAAACACAAAGTATGCTACCTTTGCCAGTGAGAGTAGGTTTCATGCTGCCAAGGGCGCCACCCCCCCCCCTCGTGCCCTGCACCCTGCTGTGCACTGTGTTATGGATATCATGTTCGCGCAGCGTTCCCGCTCGCTGCGCGGTACCTTAAGCCATCACGATGACCGGAGATCCCTCTCTGCAGATCTCCAGTGATACAACTCACCAGTCTTCTGACTTCTGGCTCTGTTAGGGGGGTGACGGCATGCTGTGGGAGTGAGCGCGTAGCCACAGCTAGTGTTCAGTACCCTTCAGGAGTTAATGGTCTCCTGTCAGCAAGAAGCAGAGCCATGAAACTCTTTAGGAAGTTGGTTCCTACTTCTTCCCCCTAAGTCCCACGAAGCAGGGAGACTGTTGCCAGCAGTCTCAATGAAAAAAAAAAAAAGCTAACATAAAGTCTTTCAGTGAAACTCAGTAGAACTCCACTGGAGTGCAACCAGTCTGCCTGGGCACATTTTCTAAACTGAGGTCTGGAGGAGGGGTATAGAGGGAGGAGCCAGTTCACACTCTGAAAAAGTCTTAAAGTGCCCATGGCTCCTGCGGAACCATCTATACCCCATGGTACTGAAGTGGACCCTAGCATCCTCTAGGACGTATGAGAAATGAGAATTGCGCACCCCTTGTAATAAGCATGATACCCAGCCCATGAAACCCCTGCAATGAGCATAACACCCAGTGTATGAAACCCCTGGCAATGAGCATGACATCCAGTGTGTGAAACCCTTGGCAACAAGCAGGTAATTTAAAAGTAATTAGAATCTTTACTGTAGGGCATTATGTATCACAGGCATTGTAATGTGTGGCATAATGCGGGGCAGGGGGCATTACTGTGTTGGGCTTAATAAGGTGATTTTTTTTCCTGTAGTGGCCGAGGTGTGTTGGTGCAGGGTCAAAACTAAGGTGTAAGGTAGTCTTTTTCTGTGAGGCGACGCCCATTCAGCGAGACCACGCAAATTTCAGCGAGGTCACCCCACTAATATTTACACTTTTTTACACATTGGGTGGGCACAGTCCTCCTTTTTACATATTAGACAGGCAGAGTCCAAGAGAAAGAGACAGAGAAAGAGTGTGAGAGATTGTGTGTGTGTGAGAGAGAGAGAGTAAAAGAGAGTGTGTGTAAGTATTATACTTACCTGTGACCAGCTGGCATACCTCTCCTCTTCCTGCCCTACAGTGCGCTCTTCGCATGAACAGGGCACTGTGTGTGAGCTGGGGGTGGGCTGGGAGATACGTCATCTCTCCCAGCACATGGGAAGGGAGCAGGAGGGGGGGTGCAGAGCTACTTAGCAACCTATGTGAGTGGTTGCCGGGCAATGCAGCTGGGTGCTGGACAGTGATGGCGGAGGTACACAGGCCGGACCCCACAGTGCAGTGGCGGCGGTGATGGTGAGGGCGGCGGCGTGGCTAGGTGGGTGTAGCTGGAGGTCCTGCACCTACAGTGCATATGCACTGTGTGCCAAGCACTACTAGCACACACCTAGTTACGGCCCTGAGTACAAATATATAAGAACATAAAGCGCTGCCATTTCTGTGGTTCAACAATACCTCTGCTGACTATATTATTGTCTGTGTTACGTTTCTGTGTCTGTGGCCCCATAATTGTCCTGGAGGGCATTTTACAGACTTCTTTTTTAAGTCAGGTGCTCAGATGAGTATCGTAGGCATTCCTGTCATCTGTCACCTCCCAGCCATGTAATTAATCTGCCATTGGATATAGGGCCATCTTTTCATATACGCTCAATGGGCAGTTGCCCAAGGAGTATAAGGGCAGTCAGCTGATTGCTGAGGGGCCCTTTTTTCCAGGGGTACCAGATTTTCTTAAATCGGCCCTGGGGAAACTGAGATATCCAACTTCAAAGCAGTGGTCCCCATCCGAGCCTGTTAATTGTTTTTCCCAGCCAGATATCTCAGGTTCTATCTGATTGAGTTTATAAAAAGTTGGGGCTCTCCCCTTTTATTAGATACTAGCAGCTTGTCTCTACTATGCCCAGAACCAGAGATATCAGCCTTCCAGCGACTGGTCTCTGCTCCAGCCCCACACACCTGGTTTGCAGTTTTATATTTTCATCAGTGGATTACTTATGATCCTGAAATGTGATCCCCAAGTCCCCAGCACTTCCTGAAAGGTAGGACTCTCTAATTTTTTTGTTCCATTAAATGCTAAGAAATCTAATCCAGGAACTGGAGATATCTGCAGTCGAGCAAGCTACCCTCCCACCAGAAAATGATGAATATTACGTCCACTCCACTATCCACCCCTCCCCTGCATATTGAAACCTCCCCTACCACCTTGGAACTTATGTACTGGGGCCCCTTAATTCAATCCAATTCCCCTTACTACAATTTAGTGTTCTCCTTTCCACCACATCTCCCACCATCTGTGCAGTAAATGAGTAATTAGCATAAATTACTGCTCTAGGTCCTACATGCTGAGCGTAAGATAGAACACCCCCTACTGCCTGTGAGACATCAAAGCTGCCACCCTACCCCTGGAGGATGGGTTGGGGCCCCAGTGCATTGCTTTTCCCAGGGGCCTACACTGCTAATTAGATGGCCCTGATTGCATGAGGATTCCTTTGTGCCCATAAAACTGCAGTTTTAACAAATTGAGGATTTTCCACAGGGCCAGTTTGTGGTACCTACATAGCTTTTCCATCCCATCATTGTGATAGCAACAGTATACAGTATTTTATACATGTCTCCTAATTGGTTGTTAGGGGAAGACAAGAGAGACACATGTAAAACTGCATAGAAAATTGGCAGGTCTCCTGATAATGTCCATGTCTACACCAGGAGTTGTTCAAGAGAGTAGGGGGCCTGAACAAAGACAAAACATGGACCCTCTCCTCCCTTAAACTGCACAGATCCTTGGGAATATGGTGGCCTTCATAAGGGACATCTCTGTGCAAAAAATTGCCACCACCTTGATTTCCTTGTGATTTCTGTCTGCTGCGCCAGCCCCCATGGGACTCCAGAGGGGTAAGTGTAGTTTATTGGTGCAGGGTGTGCAGTATGGGGGCCCCTGTGGGAACTGCACACTCTGCACTCATTATAAATACACCAATGGCCTACAACTCCTCAACCCTGCCATGGGAACGGTGTGGTAGCACCAAAGAGGAAAAAGATGAATCAACAAGAAATAAGTTGGGCTAGAGGTAGGAATAAGTATCATTGAGAAAAAAATGAAATGTTGAGAATAAAGGTGTTGCTTAGAGAATGGTATCGGGATCGCTAGGGATGCCAGCGGTCAGAATACCGACAGCGGCATCCCAACATGCAGGATCCCAACACTTACTAGTTAAGTATATTAAGCCTTACCTGTTACCTCCCTAACTCTCCCTCCCTGCAGCCTGACCTTAACCTGTCCCCCTTCAGCCTAACCCTAACCCTCCCTGGTGGTGCCTAAACCTAACCCCCCCTCCTCGCAGCCTAACAATAACCTTCATCCCCCTGCAACCTAACTCTATCCCTACTCCCACAGCCTAAACCTACCTCACACCCCCCACGGCCAAACACTAAGCAGCCCGGCATACTTATGTTTCAGATGGTGGCAGTTGGGTTTCTGGCACTGGCATTGCGATCAATTGTGGGATCCATTAGTTGGTATTCTGTGTAGTGACGGGAATCTGGCATCAATATTCTGACTGCCGGCATCCCGATCGCTAGGTTCCTGACTAGACCCCAATGGTTAGGAATTGTGGATTTTGTTATGATGGTGACGGTGTTCTAATGGTCTATAGCTTCACTTACCAGCAGTGTGCTATAGATAATGGTGTACCAACCCCACCCCTATTTTCACTGTTGGTATTATTTGAGGCCATTCAAGTGCCCAATTTCCCCCTGCTAGGCCTTGTCATCTGACAGTGTGATTACACAGTATCCCTCAATCCACACTATAATTCAATGTCAGTGGGCAGATATAATGATGTAATGCAGTGGTTCTCAAACTCGGTCCTCAGGACCCCACACAGTGCATGTTTTACAGGTAACCCAGCAAGTGCACAGGTGTATTAATTACTCACTGACAGATTTTAAAAGGTCCATAGGTAGAGCTAATTATGTCACTTGTGATTCTGTGAGGAGATCTGCAAAACATGCACCGTGTGGGGTCCTGAGGACCGAGTTTGAGAACCTGTGATGTAATGCATATTGGTAACACTCAGTGGCCATCAGTATGTATTATACACAGTCATGTTCAGACAGGCTCATAGGCACTGCATTTAGTAAATGAAAAAATAAATTCTTATCTTTAAAAAATGCATCTAAAGGAATCATCATAAAGGATCATTATTACAATTTATTTATATAGTCCGAGCAATTTATGCAGCGCCGTAGAGAATATATTTGTCATGCACACTAGTCCCTGCCCCATTGGAGAATAAAATCTTAATTCCCTAACACACCTGTGCACAAGCATACACTCACACTAGGAGCAAGTTGGTCAGTACATATATAGTATACATACTGTCAGTATAGTATACACACCCTCACTGAAAGCACGCTGTAAACATTCCATTGTAAATTTTATTGAATCATCTCCAAATACAATTTCTTGTTTGTTAGAAAAATATTTTTCCGGATGTTCTATAGAATCAAAGCCGTGTGCAGGATAGAATTTATGTGAGCTGGAATCCATGTTGTATTGACTCTCATATCTTCCCTCTTTTGTATGACTGGTCCAGTATATCTGTTTATATTCACCAGGATCCAGTTATTTACAGTATATTAATCAGTAACCAGGATATCCGTGTTATCATATGATGGTTTATAAGCCTCAGGAGCTGTCATGGGAATCTCCTAAAATAGAATAAATTATCATAATATTAATTTTAAATATTATATTTAAATACTGGCAAATAATTATGTCAATTAAAATTATTTCTAGTGCAAACACATATACAAATATTAACCAAATTCAGCTTCAGTAGCAGTTTCAGGAAAAGGGTAAAGTTGCTACTTCTTAAAATTGTCTGCAGCATGGGACAAGGCCCCCCAGCATGGGACAAGGCCCTTCAACATGGGACAAGGCCTCCCAGCATGGTACAAGGCCACCCAGCATGGACAAGGCCCTCCAACATGGGACAAGGCCTCCCAGCATGGGACAAGGCCCTCCAACATGGGACAAGGCCTCCCAGCATGGGACAAGGCCACCCAGCATGGGACAAGGCCCTCCAACATGGGACAAGGCCTCCCAGCATGGGACAAGGCCCTCCATGATGGGACAAGGCCTTCCAGCATGGGACAAGGCCACCCAGCATGGGACAAGGCCATCCAGCACAGGACAAGGCCGCCCATCATGTCATTCACTGCCCAGCGATGCAATCGCAAATCAATCGATCACATCTCTGAAATCAGCAATTTGTGGTAGCCCCCTACATATGCAGCACATCTGTGTATAGAGGCGCACCGCCACCAGGTTTCCTGTCACAAGAATTTCACATTTCACATTGCATGGCCGGGTGCACCCTTCCACAATGCCACATAATGCCTGAACGCCCACCGCCTGTCAATAAAATTGGAAAGGATGCGATTGCAAAATGTAAATCCATAAATTGTTATGGAAAGAAAAGAAGACTCTTGTTTGGGGGCACTCTTAATGGTATTATACCTGTACAGGAAAATACTGTTATCAATAAAATATTACTTTTATTATTACATTAAAAATATCTGAAATTGTGTGTAATTTTTTGGATAAATACCATAAACATTAAAAACAGAAAATGCAGCAGTGAAATCATGCCCTGCAATTTAGTTGGGTATAAAGTTATTCCCAAAGTGGGTATTTTATAGGCTATGAGAGCCCAAAAATATTGATATCCACACGCCTATTATCATTAGGGCCTATACTGGTAATAAAGTATATTGTTCAATCTAAAAATCCTGAAAAAGGCACTGATTAGTACTGGACAAAAATTACCATTAATACCAATATCTTAAAGTATCAAAGATAAACATAGCACTGACTGTTATGGTTTCCTCCTTCCCTATTAATTAATAGCTCTTAACCCGGCCATCAATCTTTGTTGTGCAAAAACCGGTAGTGAGCAGCCCAATCTCTATAGCAGTCACACGTATGGAGATTTTTAAATCATAGGATAAACTGTAATAAGCCAATTTATTCAAGGTCAAAGTTGTATAAGTGTGTTTCAACTGTTTTACACATGAAGAGTCCTGTATTAGGTTGCAACCGCAAATTTAGGAGAGAGGACACATAATGGTATTACTACTAACATTAAACATTGTAACAAATTGATTAATGAATTAATAATATTGTTAATAAAGCTGTCAGCAGAATATCCCTGATGTCCACAATTTAGCTGATAGAAATGTTGCAACTTGATCTGTGTATTCAGTACAATGTTGCGAGCTTATACTGAGGTCATACATCAGCTGCAAAGTATTTGTGTTACAACACCAGGCTAGGGAGAGAACAAAATACACTGTGCTCTATATAGAAGGATACAATGTGCCTTTGTTGTTGCAAAAGCCGGTATAAATATTCAATCACATCTACAGGATGCAAGTTTCTCATACCAGAAAACCACAGTATAGCAATTTAGCCTCCTCATCTGAGTTATGTGTGATCTAGACATTCGTAATCACAGTTAGGCATGTGGAATAAGGCAATTAAACTAATCCATACTAGATGTGAGGACCTGTATAAGTCATTGATAACATTTACGGGAGGCAAGCTTCGACATACCGGATAAACACAGTGTAATAATTGCGCTTCCTCAAATGCACGTAATCACAGAGAAACACACATTGAATAGATAAATGTAACAGTTTAAACTATTTAAGCCATACTATATATGGTCAACCTGTATATTCACAATAACATATATATATGTGTTGAAGGTTCACCATACTTTAGAACTGACTTGACACGAGAGAAAGAGGAAACCAGTGAATTAGTCCTGCAACTTCTGCTGTCATTCCATCTTGATTTACCTGTGCCTATGGTAATCAGCGGATGGAAGATGAGAGAGTGGCTGGGTAATCCACTGATTGGGAAGGAAGGAAAGTGCCTTTCTACTGTTCCGGTTAGAGCGCATACGGCTACCTGGTGTCAGGGGACATTGCAGGGAGCCGCAGCGCAATGCAGGAATGAGAGCGGGCCGAATAGATTGGTGCCTATGTCAGGAATAAGTAAATAGAAAAATAGAAAAAACCCGTATCGCGGGCGTGTGGGCTCACAAGCCTCCCACTAGCAGCGGCATCAGCTCTGATTCAGCTGTGGATTGGATAACGCATTTCACCCGTAAGCTTGTTCACATCCTATCACCTGCAGCGTCCACAGCACACCACTATCACTAGCTATATATAGCAAACTCTTAATGGTCAATAATCATAAAAGAATTAGATTGACAGATACGTAAGCCACTAGGAAACCTAAAAAGGCCTTGTAAGAATCAAAGGTCACACCTGCAAAATTACTGCAAAATTACTCTATCCCGAACGAGAAACAATACCATATAAACATATAAGCATATGCACGTGTGCATCCATTCTCAATCAGTCCCCGTGTGCCACACTGTTTAATGGCTAATTATATTATTTAAGTTGATACATTCAACAGCTATTTATGGCCATATCATTAATATATAATATACAACTATATGATTATTAGGCCCCAGGTAACCCACCATATAATACAAATTACAAACATGAGTGGACTGCCTGTAAGAGACCAATAAAGACAACGTGTGAGTTAATACATTTATTCACAAAGGGACTGTGCATATATATACATACATACATACATACATACACATACAATACACATATATGCATATATATATATACACACACGCACACATACATGCATACACACGTACACACACAAACATAAAAAAAAAAATTGGGGAAAAATGAGAAATGGGAAATATTAGGATCAAGAAGATATTAAAGTGAAATATTTTTATTTTAATTATTATCATTATTTTCAATTTTTAATTTTTTTATTGTTTATTATTTTTTGTTATTCTTTCTATTAAGTATAGTAAAAAGAAAGGAAAGAAGAGGTTTAAGAAGGTAAAAAAGTAAAAAGTATTGAAGAGTGTGTGAAAAAAGCTTTTATATGCACACCCATATACATGCACATATATACATAACCATATACCTCTTCCTGTGTGTATACATGCACATGCATACAAGCATGTACATGGGCATGCACCCACACACCTATAGACAAATAGGGCTAAACGTAGGTGGAGGCAGGGATTCATAGACAGTCGATTAATGGAGAGGAGGAGGAAAAAGAAGAGGAAAAAGAGAACGAGAGAGAGAGAGAGAGAGAGAGAGAAATAAGGTGTTCTGGACAATTTTTTGTCAAATTTGTGGATTAGTCTTAGGGGGAAAGAAAAGAGACAGAAGAAAATTCAACAAAAGAAAAAATCAAAACAAAAGATTGATTATAGGGGATATAATTGGTATGGGTATTATCACAGAAAAGGGCTGTAGTTGATGTGTTCATTGAGTCCGCCCGGAGTTAACGCATCCAATTCGACTGTCCAACGACTTTCACGTTTGAGTAACTCTCTAGTGAGATCTCCCCCATAATACCAAGGTGTACTGTCTCTAGGCCAAATGCTTTGAAAGTCTTCAGATCTCCCTTATGTTTAAAATGAAAATGTCTGGCCACAGTAGTCAATTGTCTTCCCCTACTCATATCCAAAACAGCATTCCTCACTGTTCCAATGTGTTCAAGGATGCGCTGCTTTAGCATCCTCGTGGTCATTCCAATATATTTGGCACCACATTCACATAGGATACAGTAAACCACCCCAGTTGTTCGACAGTTGATGTAGTCCTTAATTTTGATATTATTGCCATATCTGTCCATGATTTCCTTTTTCCTAATCATAAACTGGCAGGCCTTGCATGATCCACACGCAAAAGAGCCTACCAGGGTGGGATTTTTAGTTTGGTACGAGTAAAGTGACTCTTGACAAGGTGATCACGTAAATTTGGAGCTCTACACCAACTCATAGATACAGTTGGTCCGAGTTGTCCTGAGAGATCCGTATCGGCCAAAAGAACATTCCAATGCTTTTGAAGACTGTTCTTGATTAATTTCCATTCGCTGTTGAAGTTAATAATAAATCTCACTTCCTCCTTGTGTTTGACTGTAGTATTGTTTCCCCCAAAAATTAGTGTTTCCCTATTAATATTTCTTAGGGAATGTTTCGCTCTCTTCATAGAATTATGGCTATATCCCCTCTCTCTAAGCGTCCGTGTGAGTTTATCACTCTGTTGTTGGAATATGCCGGCTTCAGAACAATTTCTGCGCAAGCGCAGAAATTCGCCTTTCGGTATATTCTCCACAGTTGGTGGAAAGTGGTGACTCGTCTGGTGGAGTAACGTGTTTGTGGCTGTGGTTTTACGAAAAAGTTTAGTTTCTATCTGATCATGATTGTTCTTATAGATTTTTATATCCAGAAAGGAAATTTCAGTATCACTAATTTCATAATTCAATCTCAGATTTAAATTGTTGCAATTAAGTTTCTCAATAAACTGCAACAAAAGTTCTTGTCCTGCATCCCAAATTACAAAGATGTCATTGATATAGCAATACCACATGATCACGTGTTTCGTGAATTGTTCGTTATCGCCACTAAACACCAATTCTTTTTCCCACCATCCTAAATATAGATTAGCGTAGGTTGGCGCACATGCCGCGCCCATTGCTGTCCCTCTCACTTGCAGGAAGAATTTGTCATCAAAGGTAAAGAAATTATGATTCAGAACAAAGTGTAATAGCTCCAAAAGGAATTCCTGAAAGTCACCAAGTTCACTCATATTTAAGAAGTATTTCACTGCAGAGATACCAGCATTGTGATCAATGCTTGTGTATAAAGCCTCAACATCCAGACCTACCAATAAGTAACCTTCTCCTAGATTGATGTCATGTATCTTTTTGAGGATATCTCTCGTATCCTGTATATAGGAGGGAAGACTTATTACCAGATCTCTTAAGTGTAGATCAAGGAATCGACTTGCCTTTTCGGATATACTGTTTATTCCAGAGACTATTGGTCTCCCAGGAGGCATTTTGGGATTCTTATGTACCTTCGGCAGTAGGTATAGAGTAGGAGTTGTAGGGTTCTCAGTCCAAAGATATTCATATTCGTGTTTGGATATGATTCCATTTGCACGAGAATCTTCCAGGATCCTTTTATATTTGCTTTTTATGTAATCCATAGGATTAAGTAGTAGATGTTTATAACAGTTGTTATCATGGAGTTGTCTATAGGCCTCTTTCATGTATTGTTCTTTGGGCCAGATCACCACATTACCACCCTTATCGGATGGCTTAATGGTTACGTCATTCCAGCTCTTAATATTTTTTAGACACTCCCATTCTTCTTTACTAAGATTTCTATCCACTTTATATAAATGTTGATTTGCATATAAAGTGTCAAATTCCTTGGATACCAAGTTAGTGAAAACCTTAATCTCTGGACAAATAGCCTCAGGTGGAAAAAATGTCGATTTCTTTCTACAAATAGGTTTACTTCTGCTTGGATATGTGGATGTCACATCCCCAGATTCCTCATTCAATTCCTCTAGGGCGGCCAATGCTGTAGATTCTTGTTCCGTGAGATCTTCCCCAGCTGTTGCCTCGAGATCATCTTTTCTAGTTGTAAAAAAAATTTTCAGAAGAAGTTTACGCTCAAAAAGCTTGAGGTCTTTTTCTAATGAGAAGCGATCAAAGTTGATAGTTGTCTCGCCACTTTTTATCCTTCGACAATATTTACTAGCACATTGCTAGTCTCTAAGACCCAGCACAGATCTTACTTTATCTCTAACAATATAATCCTTGATATATATATAATTACCTTTTTGATTGATTTATCTATACCTGTTCAGGGATAATGACTTGTTAATATATTAATATATTTAAAGAGATTGTTTATAAATTGAACGCTTTATGTACACCACTCAACTAATCTTGACATTATGACTAGTTTTAGTCTAAAAAATGAATTGATTGTGAGACGTAAGACTAAGGAAAACATCAACTTAATTTTCCCGAATGAAATAGAACAGGTGACAAGCAATATTAAGTGGGAAGAGGATTTTCGTAAATTAAAATATACATTACAAAAACAAATACGAGTCAGATGGGATATCACTACCCTGGAGAATTACCAGAAACAACGGATTTATCCTAGAGGTCTGAGGCCCAAAGTGTTTCCAGCATTTCCCTTGGCAACTGAAACACTCAAGAATGAATGGGAAGCTTGCTTGCTTGAATGTTCACATGAGCTAATGAACATTCTATTGAAATATGATAATCTATTATTAGATGAACATGAAAAAGAAATTGAATCATTGGGAAAAACCCTGGAACAATGGGAAACGGATGTTCAGTTTAAAAAAACCTTTGAACAGAATAAAACTGATCTTGAAAAATACGAACAAACTATTATTGACCATAAGAGGGGTAAATTCCTTAGAGACAAAAAAGACTTTGCCACGGGACAAGTCTTTGTGTGGAGAAACACACAAAGAAGAGAATATAATAAGGGTACCAAGAAACTTACGGATATTCATCATCGGTCTTAGACATGTTAAGTTTAAGAAAGCGCTGGGACATCCAGGAAGAGGTAGCAGAGAGACAGTTGGAGATACGAGTGAGGAGAGCAGGGGAGAGGTCTGGAGAGGAAAGATAGATTTGGGAGTCATCAGCATAGAGATGATATTGGAAACCAAAAGAACTAATGAGCTTACCTAGTGAGGACGTATAGAGAGAGAAGGTATACATACCCTGGTAAAACTTCCTAGCACATGCATAGAAGTAGGGACCTGGAGATTTAGAACCAAATATATTTTTAAAATTACTTTCGCACCTGATCCACCATGCATGAGAAGATGGAATAGCTCATGGTATGATACTTTCTTAGGGACCACGGGCACAGGAGAAGGCCTTTAAACTCAATAGATATAGAGGCGCTCTCTAATAAAATGAGCAGTACTGGAGAAGACATGCACCAGGTGATAACCATGCAGGCCGACTGGATACCTACTGTATACAACCCCCTCCTCAAACTTGTTGCATGGGATAAAATCTACTTAACCCTGGTTAGTACCTCCTTTTTTAGCACATTAAAATTGACCCAGAATATATCAGCTCTCTTTAATTGGACTGAATGTTCACTTAAAACCATTTATCAAAGGAACCAGAAAGATTTAGCCATAACCCAGTTGATGGTGGGTAATGAAATAATGTATAGACGTATGTTTAACATCTCAACACAGCTCTGGATGAGGCTGCGAGGCAGTGATATATACTGCACCGATGAATGGTGCATGGGGAGGTCGAAACCTTTACATATCCAGCAGTAACTTGATGTGTAAGTTTTTTTATATTACCCTTGTCTTTAAATAACCCAGCGAGAGGAATACAATTGTGGACTGCACAATTTAGAGGAGAATATATGGACCCAGACAACAGAACTCATGATTTGTCCCTGTGTATTGATACAGATGGTGGTAGGGTGTGTCCACAGTCTACCTACATCTCATAAGCATGTCATCTTGGACATCCAATCAGTGTTATTTGCAATTGGGAATTGCATGACTCTAGGGAAGATATGTTTATTGAGGTGGCCCCACGAATAGTGTGCATGATAACCACTGATACAGAGACGACATCCACGTACAATCTGACAAAGATTTTATCAGGATGTTTGTTTAATATCTAATTTGGAAGAATCACACTTACATATTTATGGGAATCAAGAAGAGCATATACATAAAGAATTTCATACCTTAAAGTTACCAGCACACAATCTTACTATTAATATCCAGCCGATTATTAACCTTATAAATAACAGTGCAGAGCTGGCTGAACACTTAAAGTATGTCAATTACTTGGCTAGACATGCACAGATGCACACTATTCTAGAGGCAGATTAATTAAAATATGTGGCCAGATGACTCAAAGACAACCTTCAGTACCATTGGTGGGACATATTTACAGTAAAATCCCCCACCACCATGGGCATTATGAGAATTGTACTGCACCCTTTGAAAGCAATCACTGTGATTTTGGTTTTACTTGTGCTTTGCAGTTGTTACCTTTCATATAGCTTTAGTAAACAAATGAACAAGATAAAAGAAACCAGGGAGGCACTGTTATTATAACTTAAAGCTCAGTATTTTTGACAAGACACCTACAGGCCCTGTAAAGGGATAGAAAGGAATACATTAACACCTTGTATATCTAAAGTTTTATAGTACTGACCCCATTAGAAAAAGGAAAAGTTATCTTAGTTTGTTTGTTATGAGGAAACTAAATGGTGGGTTGCCACCCTCTTTAGAAGATGAACGTAGGTATCAGGATCATAACAAACATTACTAACGTGACATGGAGGGCAAGCAGATTAGGAAAAAGTAGAATCAAAAGAGGGGAAAATGATGGGGTACAGGTATATATATTGATTCTAGCTTTTATATGCATTATGCTTAAATGTGTTACTGTATCCTTAAAATGTTTATAGAGATATTCTGCTGAAAATATATTTTGCAAAAAGGAAAAACATACCAAAGATTAGGAGAGCAAGTAGCTCTGGAGGAAACTGCTGAATATTTTCATAAGAATCCATCCAAGGATGGCAAAACATCCAGGAAAGAAGATAAGGAACATACAAGAAATAATTACTGGAAAGTAGATGTTGACCTGACCTTGTGCCTAGGAAACTGTCCCTCAATATGATTTTAATTCTGTAATGAGAGGACCCTTATCTCCAGGGAAAAGCTGAGTTATTGTGTCCTTACAAACAGTTTGGTTTCATGCTTAAAACTTTAATTAACTGCTTTTAGTTTAGCTTGTAATTATTTTTCATTTCTTTGATAATAGTGAGTATGACGTAGCTTGTATCCTGTTTTTTGGATATAAAATAAAGCTTGTAACAAGCCAATCTTCAGATCAGAAACCTCTGTTGAGTTCAACCATACTCTGTGTGTTGTCTCTTCACTTCTGGTTTCCAGCCGGCTGATAGAATCAAATACTCTGACTGAAGATCGAAGGCAGTTGTGTTCAGCCCCAACAGGTTCGACTCAGGGTTTTATATACAGGTCATGGTTAACAGCGCTTATTGGCTGATCTGGCGGAGCCCTGGCTGATTGGCTCAGCAGCAGGTTCTCTCTGATTGGCTGAGCAGGCATCTTAGGTCACAATTGTGCTGCAGGGGAGATGGAGAGAGACAGCATGGCATACTGGAAGGAGTAGCTCTGGTAGCTGCTTGCTGTTAGAGCAAAGAAGGAGATCTGAAAGCAGTTCACTGGGACTGTGAAGGTCACCACAGTGTACGCCAACATTGCCAAGATACTTACCTCAAGAGGCATTGAGCGGACACAGCAGCAGGTAGTGAATAAATTGAAAGCTCTCATAAAATATTATAATAAAGTTCATAACCACAACAGGAGGAAAAGTGGTGCTGCTAGAATGGAGTGGGTTTATTATGATCAGTGCAATGAAGTATTTGGCAATTCTGCACTGGTTAATCCCATTGCCATTTCATCGTCCAGTTGTGCAACCTCACAAAGTGCTACCCAGGAGAACAGCCAATCCAGCCCACTGACGCCACCAATGCAGTTTGATGACATCACTGAGATCAGTGACACCGAGACGATGGCTGCCGTGGGGGACCCAGTCACCAATACCATTGAGGATGTGGTTGATGCCAGTAGAAGCAGCACAGAGACACCAGCTGGGACACCGACTTCTGCACAGACTGAGACCAGTAAAGTATTTTATTTTACTTTACACACACTTAAGATTTTTGTTTTAGTTAAAATCTAGTATATAGTATGGGCCATATAGCACAATTATGTTATTTGCATTTGTTATTAATATTAAATGGTGCATTACACATTCAGTTCCTGACTGTTATGTATTTCAACAATATCAGAAAGCCCCATTAGCTGTTGCACTATTTATGAGTAATACCGACTGCTAACAACATCATTGACCTGTTACACACCTGCACGCTAATATCACAAATTATTCTTTAGAAAGGACAAATCGTGCATAGCATGCAGTGTTTGTACAATTGTGCACTTGCACAGGTCACACATGATATCTTTGTTTTGGTCGATACTCAAAATGTATGTGTTGCAGTGTGAAGCTAGTGCACAGGAGGTAGAAGGTCTCAAGCACATATATGCTGACATTGTTGCAATTTGATTTTTAAAATATTCTTTTTACCCCTCCATTTCTAGTCTTTGATGTACCTGAATGGAAGAAAAAAAACTGCAAAGATGGAGCAAGCTACATGCATAATGACAAGAATCCTGGTCAATCAGCAGAGAGATTCCGATGCTGAAATGCAGGCACAGGAGGATGCCCGACTCCAATGTTTTTTTTGACAATGAGAAAGAGTTACAAAATTCATTTCTCACGCAACTTGTGGGTATGCATGAACACATTTCTAGGGAAAACAGAGAGGCATAGATGTCCTTTCTTAATGATCTGGTGTCTAGATTACACAATACGCACACTCCGTACCCTTATTCAGTGTATACTCACTATTCTGAGGGTCATTTCTCAAACTACCAACATCATAGCAGAGGCATTTAGTTTATGAAAACAAACCCCTCAAATCCCCCTAATGCTACTTCATAAGGCACTGTGCATAACACAGTGCCATGACTAGACATTTTAGCACTGTGTGCAAGAAACAGCATTGGCATCCCCTCAAATATACAAAACAGGGCCAGTGCGCACCGTAGGTGTGCATAAAAAATATAGAGGTACAGAGGTGTGGCTTCATGGGGAAGGGGTGTGACCACAAAATAATACAAATTCATATTATGCTGTACAGTAGTCTCCATTATTCAAATTATGCCGCACAGTAGCGCCACTTACACACAATACACCAGGAAGAGCCCCTTTTACATATTATGGCAGGTAGAGTTCCCTTTTACACATTACAGCAGTTAGAATCCCTCTTTTTACACATTACGGCAGCAGAGACCTCCTGTTTACACATTAGACTGGCAGAGACTCCCTTTTTGCACATTAGGCTGGCAGAGACCCTTTTTACACATTAGGCTGGTAGAGACCCCCTTCTTACACAATTGGCTGGCAGAGACCCCTGTTTACACATTAGGCTGGCAGAGACCCTCTTTTTACACATTAGGCTGGCAGAGACCCTCTTTTTACACATTAGGCTGGCAGAGACCCTCTTTTTACATATTTGGCTGGCAGAGACCCCCTTCTTACAAATTAGGTTGGCAGAGACCCCTTGTCACACATTAGGCTGGTAGAGACACCCTTTTTACATATTATGCTGCCAGAGACCACATTTAACCAAAAGATAGAGAGAGAGACAGAGATAGACAGAGAGAGAGAGAGAGAGGGGGAGAAAAGAGAGACGACAAAAGACAGAGACATCCGCAATCACTGGGAGGGTCAGCCAATGTGCTGCTGCGGCTCCTGAGTCCCCATCCCTCCTCCTCATCCCCTGCCCGGGATCTGCCAGCAGCTGCTGCACCGAGGAGCCTGACTTCCTGAGTCAGTGGGGAGAAAGAAAGTATCATCTATCCTGTCTGTCTATCTTATCTATCTATCTATCTATCTATCTATCTATCTATCTATCTATTCTGTCTGCCGTAATGTGTAAAAAGGGGGATGCTGTCTGCAGTAATGTGTAAAAAGGGGGATTGTTTGCCGTAATGTGTATAAAAGGGGACGCTGTCTGCCGTAATGTGTAAAAAGGGGACGCTGTCTGCCGTTATGTGTAAAGAGGGGGACTGTCTGCCATAATGTGTAAAAAAGGCGACTCTGTCGTAATGTGTAAAAAGGGGATGCTGTCTGCCGTAATGTGTAAAAAAGGGGTTGCTGTCTGCCATAATGTGTAAAAAGAGGGACTGTCTGCCGTAATGTGTAAAAGGTGGACTCTGTCTGCTCTAATGTGTAAAAGGGGGACACTGTCTGCATTAATGTGTATAAAAGGGGACGCTGTCTGCCGTAATGTGTAAAAAGGGGACTGTCTTCCGTAATGTGTAAAAAAGGGGAACTGTCTGTCGTAATGTGTAAAGAGGGGACTCTGTCTGCCGTAATGTGTAAAAAGGTGGACCCTGTCTGCCGTAATGTGTAAAAAGGTGGACTCTCTGCCATAATGTGTAAAAAGAGGATTCTGTCTGCCGTAATATGTAAAAAGGGGGACTGTCTGCCGTTATTTATACAAAAAGGGATGCTGTCTGCTGTAATGTGTAAAAAGAGGGACTATCTGTCGTAATGTGTAAAAAGGGGACGCTGTCTGCCGTAATGTGTAAAAGAACCAAAAAATTACTATTTTGCGCTAAAATACTAAATGGTGCATATATGAATGAAAACTCCTGTATAATATATAACCATCTGATTTATTTGTTCAATAAAATATATATATATATATATAAAAAAATTGGGTAACGTTCTGCTTTTACTATATAGAATTCATGTGTACAAGTCATCAAATACTTTTCCTAATTGCTATAACAATGGAAAACACCTGATATATATTATCAACAGGAATTTGTAGAATGATCAGCAAATTCTCCCTCTGAAATTCCTATAACTGATGGTGATCTGGTCCATAAGCTGGGAACCAAGGATGGCCAAACGTGACTCCTTAAATTAGAAACCGCCGGCTGGGTCTTCTGCAACGAGGACGCGGCCAACCAGCTGACGGGGAGAATCAGATCTGCACAGCCGTCCGTATACAAGCGGCTCCAGCTTCCCATGCTCTGTTGAGCGGACATAGACGGGTGAGAGACAGCACCACACACCGCTGAGCTCAGCGCAAGATCCCGCAAAACAGCCAGTTGGGCTGCAGTAGTAAGCTGCCATACACGGCACATAAGCAGCAATCACATTACGGGACAGATGCTCTCAGGATCGTTTGCACATAACGTGGGACACCATACTTAGTGCCACTGCTTGTATATACAAGAGACTGCACCTTAAAACTGAAAAGCATACGAGTGTGCAAAAGTTTTCATACCATTTTAAGAAACATATATATCATGGAACAATAAGCTGTGTGCATACAGCATATGAGTGGTAACCACAATTTGTGACAGCATCTTTAAACACAGTTGTTTCTACAATATCTATATTTATTATTATTTATCAGCAGTTTCTTATATAGCGCAGCATATTCCATTGCGCTTTACAATTAGAACAGCAGATATAGAACAAAACTGGGCAAAGACAGACATAGAGGTAGGAAGGCCCTGCTCGCAAGCTTACAATCTATAGGGAAATAGGCATTGATACACAAGGATAGATGCAACCTGTTACATAATGGTTCCCCAGATTGCCAGGTTCTTAGTGGGTTGTATGATAAGATCACCCAGCAATGTTGGAAGACAAAATGTGAGGTTGTGGGGACTGTGCAGAGGGGATGTAACTGGATAGGGAAGCATTGAAGGTTATGTGTGTGGGTCAGGAATTTGGTAGGCTTGTCTGAAGAGATGAGTTTTCAGGGAACGTTTAAAGGTTTGGACACTAGGTCATATGGATAACATTTTAAAGTTAAATTGCACTTTTTTATGAAAGATGTATACTTAAGATTGGATACTATCTAGAGTGTGCATAAGTATTCATACTACATGTGGTAATATATATCAGGTGTTTTCCATTGTTATAACAATTAGGAAAAGTATTTGATGACTTGTACACATGAATTCTATATAGTAAAAGCAGAACGTTACCCAATTTTTTTTATATATATATTTTTTATTGAACAAATAAATCAGATGGTTATATATTATACAGGAGTTTTCATTCATATATGCACCATTTAGTATTTTAGCGCAAAACAGTCATTTTTTGGTTCTTTGGTTTGTTTAATTTCTGAGGTGGAGATCTGTGGCTCTTCATCATCACTAATTAAAACAGCTGTGTGCACACAGACACAGCTGGACTGGTTTTTTTGTAGCTCATAGTATAAAAACTAATTGAATTTATACAATTTAAAAACATACAGCGCCTGAATTGTGATTTTTGGAGTTCTCTAATGTGTAAAAGGTAGACTCTGTCTGCCGTAATGTCTAAAAAGGTGGACTCTGTCTGCCGTAATGTGTAAAAAGGTGGACGCTGTCTGCCGTAATGTGTATAAAGGTGGACTCTGTCTGCCGTAATGTGTAAAAAGGGGACGCTGTCTGCCGTTATGTGTAAAGAGGGGGACTGTCTGCCATAATGTGTAAAAAAGGCGACTCTGTCGTAATGTGTAAAAAGGGGATGCTGTCTGCCGTAATGTGTAAAAAAGGGGTTGCTGTCTGCCATAATGTGTAAAAAGAGGGACTGTCTGCCGTAATGTGTAAAAGGTGGACTCTGTCTGCTCTAATGTGTAAAAGGGGGACACTGTCTGCATTAATGTGTATAAAAGGGGACGCAGTCTGCCGTAATGTGTAAAAAGGGGACTGTCTTCCGTAATGTGTAAAAAAGGGGAACTGTCTGTCGTAATGTGTAAAGAGGGGACTCTGTCTGCCGTAATGTGTAAAAAGGTGGACCCTGTCTGCCGTAATGTGTAAAAAGGTGGACTCTCTGCCATAATGTGTAAAAAGAGGATTCTGTCTGCCGTAATATGTAAAAAGGGGGACTGTCTGCCGTTATTTATACAAAAAGGGATGCTGTCTGCTGTAATGTGTAAAAAGAGGGACTATCTGTCGTAATGTGTAAAAAGGGGGCGCTGTCTGCCGTAATGTGTAAAAGAACCAAAAAATTACTATTTTGCGCTAAAATACTAAATGGTGCATATATGAATGAAAACTCCTGTATAATATATAACCATCTGATTTATTTGTTCAATAAAATATATATATATAAAAAAATTGGGTAACGTTCTGCTTTTACTATATAGAATTCATGTGTACAAGTCATCAAATACTTTTCCTAATTGCTATAACAATGGAAAACACCTGATATATATTATCAACAGGAATTTGTAGAATGATCAGCAAATTCTCCCTCTGAAATTCCTATAACTGATGGTGATCTGGTCCATAAGCTGGGAACCAAGGATGGCCAAACGTGACTCCTTAAATCAGAAACCGCCGGCTGGGTCTTCTGCAACGAGGACGCGGCCAACCAGCTGACGGGGAGAATCAGATCTGCACAGCCGTCCGTATACAAGCGGCTCCAGCTTCCCATGCTCTGTTGAGCGGACATAGACGGGTGAGAGACAGCACCACACACCGCTGAGCTCAGCGCAAGATCCCGCAAAACAGCCAGTTGGGCTGCAGTGGTAAGCTGCCATACACGGCACATAAGCAGCAATCACATTACGGGACAGATGCTCTCAGGATCGTTTGCACATAACGTGGGACACCATACTTAGTGCCACTGCTTGTATATACAGGAGACTGCACCTTAAAACTGAAAAGCATATGAGTGTGCAAAAGTTTTCATACCATTTTAAGAAACATATATATCATGGAACAATAAGCTGTGTGCATACAGCATATGAGTGGTAACCACAATTTGGTACAGCATCTTTAAACACAGTTGTTTCTACAATATCTATATTTATTATTATTTATCAGCAGTTTCTTATATAGCGCAGCATATTCCATTGCGCTTTACAATTAGAACAGCAGTTATAGAACAAAACTGGGCAAAGACAGACATAGAGGTAGGAAGGCCCTGCTCGCAAGCTTACAATCTATAGGGAAATAGGCATTGATACACAAGGATAGATGCAACCTGTTACATAATGGTTCCCCAGATTGCCAGGTTCTTAGTGGGTTGTATGATAAGATCACCCAGCAATGTTGGAAGACAAAATGTGAGGTTGTGGGGACTGTGCAGAGGGGATGTAACTGGATAGGGAAGCATTGAAGGTTATGTGTGTGGGTCAGGAATTTGGTAGGCTTGTCTGAAGAGATGAGTTTTCAGGGAACGTTTAAAGGTTTGGACACTAGGTCATATGGATAACATTTTAAAGTTAAATTGCACTTTTTTATGAAAGATGTATACTTAAGATTGGATACTATCTAGAGTGTGCATAAGTATTCATACTACATGTGGTAATATATATCAGGTGTTTTCCATTGTTATAACAATTAGGAAAAGTATTTGATGACTTGTACACATGAATTCTATATAGTAAAAGCAGAACGTTACCCAATTTTTTTATATATATATTTTTTATTGAATAAATAAATCAGATGGTTATATATTATACAGGAGTTTTCATTCATATATGCACCATTTAGTATTTTAGCGCAAAACAGTCATTTTTTGGTTCTTTGGTTTGTTTAATTTCTGAGGTGGAGATCTGTGGCTCTTCATCATCACTAATTAAAACAGCTGTGTGCACACAGACACAGCTGGACTGTTTTTTTTGTAGCTCATAGTATAAAAACTAATTGAATTTATACAATTTAAAAACATACAGCGCCTGAATTGTGATTTTTGGAGTTCTCTAATGTGTAAAAGGTAGACTCTGTCTGCCGTAATGTCTAAAAAGGTGGACTCTGTCTGCCGTAATGTGTAAAAAGGTGGACGCTGTCTGCCGTAATGTGTATAAAGGTGGACTCTGTCTGCCGTAATGTGTAAAAAGGGGACGCTGTCTGCCGTTATGTGTAAAGAGGGGGACTGTCTGCCATAATGTGTAAAAAAGGCGACTCTGTCGTAATGTGTAAAAAAGGGGTTGCTGTCTGCCATAATGTGTAAAAAGAGGGACTGTCTGCCGTAATGTGTAAAAGGTGGACTCTGTCTGCTCTAATGTGTAAAAGGGGGACACTGTCTGCATTAATGTGTATAAAAGGGGACGCAGTCTGCCGTAATGTGTAAAAAGGGGACTGTCTTCCGTAATGTGTAAAAAAGGGGAACTGTCTGTCGTAATGTGTAAAGAGGGGACTCTGTCTGCCGTAATGTGTAAAAAGGTGGACCCTGTCTGCCGTAATGTGTAAAAAGGTGGACTCTCTGCCATAATGTGTAAAAAGAGGATTCTGTCTGCCGTAATATGTAAAAAGGGGGACTGTCTGCCGTTATTTATACAAAAAGGGATGCTGTCTGCTGTAATGTGTAAAAAGAGGGACTATCTGTCGTAATGTGTAAAAAGGGGGCGCTGTCTGCCGTAATGTGTAAAAGAACCAAAAAATTACTATTTTGCGCTAAAATACTAAATGGTGCATATATGAATGAAAACTCCTGTATAATATATAAACATCTGATTTATTTGTTCAATAAAATATATATATATAAAAAAATTGGGTAACGTTCTGCTTTTACTATATAGAATTCATGTGTACAAGTCATCAAATACTTTTCCTAATTGCTATAACAATGGAAAACACCTGATATATATTATCAACAGGAATTTGTAGAATGATCAGCAAATTCTCCCTCTGAAATTCCTATAACTGATGGTGATCTGGTCCATAAGCTGGGAACCAAGGATGGCCAAACGTGACTCCTTAAATCAGAAACCGCCGGCTGCGTCTTCTGCAACGAGGACGCGGCCAACCAGCTGACGGGGAGAATCAGATCTGCACAGCCGTCCGTATACAAGCGGCTCCAGCTTCCCATGCTCTGTTGAGCGGACATAGACGGGTGAGAGACAGCACCACACACCGCTGAGCTCAGCGCAAGATCCCGCAAAACAGCCAGTTGGGCTGCAGTGGTAAGCTGCCATACACGGCACATAAGCAGCAATCACATTACGGGACAGATGCTCTCAGGATCGTTTGCACATAACGTGGGACACCATACTTAGTGCCACTGCTTGTATATACAAGAGACTGCACCTTAAAACTGAAAAGCATACGAGTGTGCAAAAGTTTTCATACCATTTTAAGAAACATATATATCATGGAACAATAAGCTGTGTGCATACAGCATATGAGTGGTAACCACAATTTGGGACAGCATCTTTAAACACAGTTGTTTCTACAATATCTATATTTATTATTATTTATCAGCAGTTTCTTATATAGCGCAGCATATTCCATTGCGCTTTACAATTAGAACAGCAGTTATAGAACAAAACTGGGCAAAGACAGACATAGAGGTAGGAAGGCCCTGCTCGCAAGCTTACAATCTATAGGGAAATAGGCATTGATACACAAGGATAGATGCAACCTGTTACATAATGGTTCCCCAGATTGCCAGGTTCTTAGTGGGTTGTATGATAAGATCACCCAGCAATGTTGGAAGACAAAATGTGAGGTTGTGGGGACTGTGCAGAGGGGATGTAACTGGATAGGGAAGCATTGAAGGTTATGTGTGTGGGTCAGGAATTTGGTAGGCTTGTCTGAAGAGATGAGTTTTCAGGGAACGTTTAAAGGTTTGGACACTAGGTCATATGGATAACATTTTAAAGTTAAATTGCACTTTTTTATGAAAGATGTATACTTAAGATTGGATACTATCTAGAGTGTGCATAAGTATTCATACTACATGTGGTAATATATATCAGGTGTTTTCCATTGTTATAACAATTAGGAAAAGTATTTGATGACTTGTACACATGAATTCTATATAGTAAAAGCAGAACGTTACCCAATTTTTTTATATATATATTTTTTATTGAACAAATAAATCAGATGGTTATATATTATACAGGAGTTTTCATTCATATATGCACCATTTAGTATTTTAGCGCAAAACAGTCATTTTTTGGTTCTTTGGTTTGTTTAATTTCTGAGGTGGAGATCTGTGGCTCTTCATCATCACTAATTAAAACAGCTGTGTGCACACTGACACAGCTGGACTGGTTTTTTTGTAGCTCATAGTATAAAAAATAATTGAATTTATACAATTTAAAAACATACAGCGCCTGAATTGTGATTTTTGGAGTTCTCTAATGTGTAAAAGGTAGACTCTGTCTGCCGTAATGTGTAAAAAGGTGGACGCTGTCTGCCGTAATGTGTATAAAGGTGGACTCTGTCTGCCGTAATGTGTAAAAAGGGGACGCTGTCTGCCGTTATGTGTAAAGAGGGGGACTGTCTGCCATAATGTGTAAAAAAGGCGACTCTGTCGTAATGTGTAAAAAGGGGATGCTGTCTGCCGTAATGTGTAAAAAAGGGGTTGCTGTCTGCCATAATGTGTAAAAAGAGGGACTGTCTGCCGTAATGTGTAAAAGGTGGACTCTGTCTGCTCTAATGTGTAAAAGGGGGACACTGTCTGCATTAATGTGTATAAAAGGGGACGCTGTCTGCCGTAATGTGTAAAAAGGGGACTGTCTTCCGTAATGTGTAAAAAAGGGGAACTGTCTGTCGTAATGTGTAAAGAGGGGACTCTGTCTGCCGTAATGTGTAAAAAGGTGGACCCTGTCTGCCGTAATGTGTAAAAAGGTGGACTCTCTGCCATAATGTGTAAAAAGAGGATTCTGTCTGCCGTAATATGTAAAAAGGGGGACTGTCTGCCGTTATTTATACAAAAAGGGATGCTGTCTGCTGTAATGTGTAAAAAGAGGGACTATCTGTCGTAATGTGTAAAAAGGGGACGCTGTCTGCCGTAATGTGTAAAAGAACCAAAAAATTACTATTTTGCGCTAAAATACTAAATGGTGCATATATGAATGAAAACTCCTGTATAATATATAACCATCTGATTTATTTGTTCAATAAAATATATATATATAAAAAAAATTGGGTAACGTTCTGCTTTTACTATATAGAATTCATGTGTACAAGTCATCAAATACTTTTCCTAATTGCTATAACAATGGAAAATACCTGATATATATTATCAACAGGAATTTGTAGAATGATCAGCAAATTCTCCCTCTGAAATTCCTATAACTGATGGTGATCTGGTCCATAAGCTGGGAACCAAGGATGGCCAAACGTGACTCCTTAAATCAGAAACCGCCGGCTGGGTATTCTGCAACGAGGACGCGGCCAACCAGCTGACGGGGAGAATCAGATCTGCACAGCCGTCCGTATACAAGCGGCTCCAGCTTCCCATGCTCTGTTGAGCGGACATAGACGGGTGAGAGACAGCACCACACACCGCTGAGCTCAGCGCAAGATCCCGCAAAACAGCCAGTTGGGCTGCAGTGGTAAGCTGCCATACACGGCACATAAGCAGCAATCACATTACGGGACAGATGCTCTCAGGATCGTTTGCACATAACGTGGGACACCATACTTAGTGCCACTGCTTGTATATACAAGAGACTGCACCTTAAAACTGAAAAGCATACGAGTGTTCAAAAGTTTTCATACCATTTTAAGAAACATATATATCATGGAACAATAAGCTGTGTGCATACAGCATATGAGTGGTAACCACAATTTGTGACAGCATCTTTAAACACAGTTGTTTCTACAATATCTATATTTATTATTATTTATCAGCAGTTTCTTATATAGCGCAGCATATTCCATTGCGCTTTACAATTAGAACAGCAGTTATAGAACAAAACTGGGCAAAGACAGACATAGAGGTAGGAAGGCCCTGCTCGCAAGCTTACAATCTATAGGGAAATAGGCATTGATACACAAGGATAGATGCAACCTGTTACATAATGGTTCCCCAGATTGCCAGGTTCTTAGTGGGTTGTATGATAAGATCACCCAGCAATGTTGGAAGACAAAATGTGAGGTTGTGGGGACTGTGCAGAGGGGATGTAACTGGATAGGGAAGCATTGAAGGTTATGTGTGTGGGTCAGGAATTTGGTAGGCTTGTCTGAAGAGATGAGTTTTCAGGGAACGTTTAAAGGTTTGGACACTAGGTCATATGGATAACATTTTAAAGTTAAATTGCACTTTTTTATGAAAGATGTATACTTAAGATTGGATACTATCTAGAGTGTGCATAAGTATTCATACTACATGTGGTAATATATATCAGGTGTTTTCCATTGTTATAACAATTAGGAAAAGTATTTGATGACTTGTACACATGAATTCTATATAGTAAAAGCAGAACGTTACCCAATTTTTTTATATATATATTTTTTATTGAACAAATAAATCAGATGGTTATATATTATACAGGAGTTTTCATTCATATATGCACCATTTAGTATTTTAGCGCAAAACAGTCATTTTTTGGTTCTTTGGTTTGTTTAATTTCTGAGGTGGAGATCTGTGGCTCTTCATCATCACTAATTAAAACAGCTGTGTGCACACAGACACAGCTGGACTGGTTTTTTTGTAGCTCATAGTATAAAAACTAATTGAATTTATACAATTTAAAAACATACAGCGCCTGAATTGTGATTTTTGGAGTTCTCTAATGTGTAAAAGGTAGACTCTGTCTGCCGTAATGTCTAAAAAGGTGGACTCTGTCTGCCGTAATGTGTAAAAAGGTGGACGCTGTCTGCCGTAATGTGTATAAAGGTGGACTCTGTCTGCCGTAATGTGTAAAAAGGGGACGCTGTCTGCCGTTATGTGTAAAGAGGGGGACTGTCTGCCATAATGTGTAAAAAAGGCGACTCTGTCGTAATGTGTAAAAAGGGGATGCTGTCTGCCGTAATGTGTAAAAAAGGGGTTGCTGTCTGCCGTAATGTGTAAAAAAGGGGTTGCTGTCTGCCATAATGTGTAAAAAGAGGGACTGTCTGCCGTAATGTGTAAAAGGTGGACTCTGTCTGCTCAAATGTGTAAAAGGGGGACACTGTCTGCATTAATGTGTATAAAAGGGGACGCTGTCTGCCGTAATGTGTAAAAAGGGGACTGTCTTCCGTAATGTGTAAAAAAGGGGAACTGTCTGTCGTAATGTGTAAAGAGGGGACTCTGTCTGCCGTAATGTGTAAAAAGGTGGACCCTGTCTGCCGTAATGTGTAAAAAGGTGGACTCTCTGCCATAATGTGTAAAAAGAGGATTCTGTCTGCCGTAATATGTAAAAAGGGGGACTGTCTGCCGTTATTTATACAAAAAGGGATGCTGTCTGCTGTAATGTGTAAAAAGAGGGACTATCTTTCGTAATGTGTAAAAAGGGGACGCTGTCTGCCGTAATGTGTAAAAGAACCAAAAAATTACTATTTTGCGCTAAAATACTAAATGGTGCATATATGAATGAAAACTCCTGTATAATATATAACCATCTGATTTATTTGTTCAATAAAATATATATATATAAAAAAATTGGGTAACGTTCTGCTTTTACTATATAGAATTCATGTGTACAAGTCATCAAATACTTTTCCTAATTGCTATAACAATGGAAAACACCTGATATATATTATCAACAGGAATTTGTAGAATGATCAGCAAATTCTCCCTCTGAAATTCCTATAACTGATGGTGATCTGGTCCATAAGCTGGGAACCAAGGATGGCCAAACGTGACTCCTTAAATCAGAAACCGCCGGCTGGGTCTTCTGCAACGAGGACGCGGCCAACCAGCTGACGGGGAGAATCAGATCTGCACAGCCGTCCGTATACAAGCGGCTCCAGCTTCCCATGCTCTGTTGAGCGGACATAGACGGGTGAGAGACAGCACCACACACCGCTGAGCTCAGCGCAAGATCCCGCAAAACAGCCAGTTGGGCTGCAGTGGTAAGCTGCCATACACGGCACATAAGCAGCAATCACATTACGGGACAGATGCTCTCAGGATCGTTTGCACATAACGTGGGACACCATACTTAGTGCCACTGCTTGTATATACAAGAGACTGCACCTTAAAACTGAAAAGCATACGAGTGTGCAAAAGTTTTCATACCATTTTAAGAAACATATATATCATGGAACAATAAGCTGTGTGCATACAGCATATGAGTGGTAACCACAATTTGGGACAGCATCTTTAAACACAGTTGTTTCTACAATATCTATATTTATTATTATTTATCAGCAGTTTCTTATATAGCGCAGCATATTCCATTGCGCTTTACAATTAGAACAGCAGTTATAGAACAAAACTGGGCAAAGACAGACATAGAGGTAGGAAGGCCCTGCTCGCAAGCTTACAGTCTATAGGGAAATAGGCATTGATACACAAGGATAGATGCAACCTGTTACATAATGGTTCCCCAGATTGCCAGGTTCTTAGTGGGTTGTATGATAAGATCACCCAGCAATGTTGGAAGACAAAATGTGAGGTTGTGGGGACTGTGCAGAGGGAAGCATTGAAGGTTATGTGTGTGGGTCAGGAATTTGGTAGGCTTGTCTGAAGAGATGAGTTTTCAGGGAACGTTTAAAGGTTTGGACACTAGGTCATATGGATAACATTTTAAAGTTAAATTGCACTTTTTTATGAAAGATGTATACTTAAGATTGGATACTATCTAGAGTGTGCATAAGTATTCATACTACATGTGGTAATATATATCAGGTGTTTTCCATTGTTATAACAATTAGGAAAAGTATTTGATGACTTGTACACATGAATTCTATATAGTAAAAGCAGAACGTTACCCAATTTTTTTATATATATATTTTTTATTGAACAAATAAATCAGATGGTTATATATTATACAGGAGTTTTCATTCATATATGCACCATTTAGTATTTTAGCGCAAAACAGTCATTTTTTGGTTCTTTGGTTTGTTTAATTTCTGAGGTGGAGATCTGTGGCTCTTCATCATCACTAATTAAAACAGCTGTGTGCACACAGACACAGCTGGACTGGTTTTTTTGTAGCTCATAGTATAAAAACTAATTGAATTTATACAATTTAAAAACATACAGCGCCTGAATTGTGATTTTTGGAGTTCTCTAATGTGTAAAAGGTAGACTCTGTCTGCCGTAATGTGTAAAAAGGTGGACGCTGTCTGCCGTAATGTGTATAAAGGTGGACTCTGTCTGCCGTAATGTGTAAAAAGGGGACGCTGTCTGCCGTTATGTGTAAAGAGGGGGACTGTCTGCCATAATGTGTAAAAAAGGCGACTCTGTCGTAATGTGTAAAAAGGGGATGCTGTCTGCCGTAATGTGTAAAAAAGGGGTTGCTGTCTGCCGTAATGTGTAAAAAAGGGGTTGCTGTCTGCCATAATGTGTAAAAAGAGGGACTGTCTGCCGTAATGTGTAAAAGGTGGACTCTGTCTGCTCAAATGTGTAAAAGGGGGACACTGTCTGCATTAATGTGTATAAAAGGGGACGCTGTCTGCCGTAATGTGTAAAAAGGGGACTGTCTTCCGTAATGTGTAAAAAAGGGGAACTGTCTGTCGTAATGTGTAAAGAGGGGACTCTGTCTGCCGTAATGTGTAAAAAGGTGGACCCTGTCTGCCGTAATGTGTAAAAAGGTGGACTCTCTGCCATAATGTGTAAAAAGAGGATTCTGTCTGCCGTAATATGTAAAAAGGGGGACTGTCTGCCGTTATTTATACAAAAAGGGATGCTGTCTGCTGTAATGTGTAAAAAGAGGGACTATCTTTCGTAATGTGTAAAAAGGGGACGCTGTCTGCCGTAATGTGTAAAAGAACCAAAAAATTACTATTTTGCGCTAAAATACTAAATGGTGCATATATGAATGAAAACTCCTGTATAATATATAACCATCTGATTTATTTGTTCAATAAAATATATATATATAAAAAAATTGGGTAACGTTCTGCTTTTACTATATAGAATTCATGTGTACAAGTCATCAAATACTTTTCCTAATTGCTATAACAATGGAAAACACCTGATATATATTATCAACAGGAATTTGTAGAATGATCAGCAAATTCTCCCTCTGAAATTCCTATAACTGATGGTGATCTGGTCCATAAGCTGGGAACCAAGGATGGCCAAACGTGACTCCTTAAATCAGAAACCGCCGGCTGGGTCTTCTGCAACGAGGACGCGGCCAACCAGCTGACGGGGAGAATCAGATCTGCACAGCCGTCCGTATACAAGCGGCTCCAGCTTCCCATGCTCTGTTGAGCGGACATAGACGGGTGAGAGACAGCACCACACACCGCTGAGCTCAGCGCAAGATCCCGCAAAACAGCCAGTTGGGCTGCAGTGGTAAGCTGCCATACACGGCACATAAGCAGCAATCACATTACGGGACAGATGCTCTCAGGATCGTTTGCACATAACGTGGGACACCATACTTAGTGCCACTGCTTGTATATACAAGAGACTGCACCTTAAAACTGAAAAGCATACGAGTGTGCAAAAGTTTTCATACCATTTTAAGAAACATATATATCATGGAACAATAAGCTGTGTGCATACAGCATATGAGTGGTAACCACAATTTGGGACAGCATCTTTAAACACAGTTGTTTCTACAATATCTATATTTATTATTATTTATCAGCAGTTTCTTATATAGCGCAGCATATTCCATTGCGCTTTACAATTAGAACAGCAGTTATAGAACAAAACTGGGCAAAGACAGACATAGAGGTAGGAAGGCCCTGCTCGCAAGCTTACAGTCTATAGGGAAATAGGCATTGATACACAAGGATAGATGCAACCTGTTACATAATGGTTCCCCAGATTGCCAGGTTCTTAGTGGGTTGTATGATAAGATCACCCAGCAATGTTGGAAGACAAAATGTGAGGTTGTGGGGACTGTGCAGAGGGAAGCATTGAAGGTTATGTGTGTGGGTCAGGAATTTGGTAGGCTTGTCTGAAGAGATGAGTTTTCAGGGAACGTTTAAAGGTTTGGACACTAGGTCATATGGATAACATTTTAAAGTTAAATTGCACTTTTTTATGAAAGATGTATACTTAAGATTGGATACTATCTAGAGTGTGCATAAGTATTCATACTACATGTGGTAATATATATCAGGTGTTTTCCATTGTTATAACAATTAGGAAAAGTATTTGATGACTTGTACACATGAATTCTATATAGTAAAAGCAGAACGTTACCCAATTTTTTTATATATATATTTTTTATTGAACAAATAAATCAGATGGTTATATATTATACAGGAGTTTTCATTCATATATGCACCATTTAGTATTTTAGCGCAAAACAGTCATTTTTTGGTTCTTTGGTTTGTTTAATTTCTGAGGTGGAGATCTGTGGCTCTTCATCATCACTAATTAAAACAGCTGTGTGCACACAGACACAGCTGGACTGGTTTTTTTGTAGCTCATAGTATAAAAACTAATTGAATTTATACAATTTAAAAACATACAGCGCCTGAATTGTGATTTTTGGAGTTCTCTAATGTGTAAAAGGTAGACTCTGTCTGCCGTAATGTGTAAAAAGGTGGACGCTGTCTGCCGTAATGTGTATAAAGGTGGACTCTGTCTGCCGTAATGTGTAAAAAGGGGACGCTGTCTGCCGTTATGTGTAAAGAGGGGGACTGTCTGCCATAATGTGTAAAAAAGGCGACTCTGTCGTAATGTGTAAAAAGGGGATGCTGTCTGCCGTAATGTGTAAAAAAGGGGTTGCTGTCTGCCGTAATGTGTAAAAAAGGGGTTGCTGTCTGCCATAATGTGTAAAAAGAGGGACTGTCTGCCGTAATGTGTAAAAGGTGGACTCTGTCTGCTCAAATGTGTAAAAGGGGGACACTGTCTGCATTAATGTGTATAAAAGGGGACGCTGTCTGCCGTAATGTGTAAAAAGGGGACTGTCTTCCGTAATGTGTAAAAAAGGGGAACTGTCTGTCGTAATGTGTAAAGAGGGGACTCTGTCTGCCGTAATGTGTAAAAAGGTGGACCCTGTCTGCCGTAATGTGTAAAAAGGTGGACTCTCTGCCATAATGTGTAAAAAGAGGATTCTGTCTGCCGTAATATGTAAAAAGGGGGACTGTCTGCCGTTATTTATACAAAAAGGGATGCTGTCTGCTGTAATGTGTAAAAAGAGGGACTATCTTTCGTAATGTGTAAAAAGGGGACGCTGTCTGCCGTAATGTGTAAAAGAACCAAAAAATTACTATTTTGCGCTAAAATACTAAATGGTGCATATATGAATGAAAACTCCTGTATAATATATAACCATCTGATTTATTTGTTCAATAAAATATATATATATAAAAAAATTGGGTAACGTTCTGCTTTTACTATATAGAATTCATGTGTACAAGTCATCAAATACTTTTCCTAATTGCTATAACAATGGAAAACACCTGATATATATTATCAACAGGAATTTGTAGAATGATCAGCAAATTCTCCCTCTGAAATTCCTATAACTGATGGTGATCTGGTCCATAAGCTGGGAACCAAGGATGGCCAAACGTGACTCCTTAAATCAGAAACCGCCGGCTGGGTCTTCTGCAACGAGGACGCGGCCAACCAGCTGACGGGGAGAATCAGATCTGCACAGCCGTCCGTATACAAGCGGCTCCAGCTTCCCATGCTCTGTTGAGCGGACATAGACGGGTGAGAGACAGCACCACACACCGCTGAGCTCAGCGCAAGATCCCGCAAAACAGCCAGTTGGGCTGCAGTGGTAAGCTGCCATACACGGCACATAAGCAGCAATCACATTACGGGACAGATGCTCTCAGGATCGTTTGCACATAACGTGGGACACCATACTTAGTGCCACTGCTTGTATATACAAGAGACTGCACCTTAAAACTGAAAAGCATACGAGTGTGCAAAAGTTTTCATACCATTTTAAGAAACATATATATCATGGAACAATAAGCTGTGTGCATACAGCATATGAGTGGTAACCACAATTTGGGACAGCATCTTTAAACACAGTTGTTTCTACAATATCTATATTTATTATTATTTATCAGCAGTTTCTTATATAGCGCAGCATATTCCATTGCGCTTTACAATTAGAACAGCAGTTATAGAACAAAACTGGGCAAAGACAGACATAGAGGTAGGAAGGCCCTGCTCGCAAGCTTACAGTCTATAGGGAAATAGGCATTGATACACAAGGATAGATGCAACCTGTTACATAATGGTTCCCCAGATTGCCAGGTTCTTAGTGGGTTGTATGATAAGATCACCCAGCAATGTTGGAAGACAAAATGTGAGGTTGTGGGGACTGTGCAGAGGGAAGCATTGAAGGTTATGTGTGTGGGTCAGGAATTTGGTAGGCTTGTCTGAAGAGATGAGTTTTCAGGGAACGTTTAAAGGTTTGGACACTAGGTCATATGGATAACATTTTAAAGTTAAATTGCACTTTTTTATGAAAGATGTATACTTAAGATTGGATACTATCTAGAGTGTGCATAAGTATTCATACTACATGTGGTAATATATATCAGGTGTTTTCCATTGTTATAACAATTAGGAAAAGTATTTGATGACTTGTACACATGAATTCTATATAGTAAAAGCAGAACGTTACCCAATTTTTTTATATATATATTTTTTATTGAACAAATAAATCAGATGGTTATATATTATACAGGAGTTTTCATTCATATATGCACCATTTAGTATTTTAGCGCAAAACAGTCATTTTTTGGTTCTTTGGTTTGTTTAATTTCTGAGGTGGAGATCTGTGGCTCTTCATCATCACTAATTAAAACAGCTGTGTGCACACAGACACAGCTGGACTGGTTTTTTTGTAGCTCATAGTATAAAAACTAATTGAATTTATACAATTTAAAAACATACAGCGCCTGAATTGTGATTTTTGGAGTTCTCTAATGTGTAAAAGGTAGACTCTGTCTGCCGTAATGTGTAAAAAGGTGGACGCTGTCTGCCGTAATGTGTATAAAGGTGGACTCTGTCTGCCGTAATGTGTAAAAAGGTGGACGCTGTCTGCCGTAAAGTGTATAAAGGTGGACTATGTCTGCCATAATGTGTAAAAAGGGGATTCTGTCTGCCGTAATGTGTAAAAATGGGACGCTGTCTGCCGTAATGTGTAAAAAGGGGGACTGTCTGCCAAAATGTGTAAAAAAGTGGACGCTGTCTGCCGTAATGTGTAAAGAGGGGTTCTACCTGATGTAGTGGCGCTACTGAGTGGCGTAATTTGAATAATGGAGACTACTGTGCACCGTAATATGAATTGGCATTATTTTGTGGCCACACCCCTTCCCAATGAAGTCATGTCACTATATTTTTTGCTCGCGTCTATGATGTGCACTGCCCCTATGTTACATAAAGGGGGGGTGGAGCCAATACCGTTTCTTGCACACAGCACTAAAATGTTTAGTTACGGCACTGCTCCCTGTCTCAAGTGCCATGGCCCCCCCGAAGTCATAATCCAGCCCTGCACGTGAGGTAACATGTACAGAACTTTTTTGTAATCAATAAAACCAAAACTCCTTTTCAAAAACAATAAAACAAAAACTTGTTTGCAACATATTCCTTGGGTCTTCTACTGTGTCATAGTAGTTAAGTATGGGTGTTGCGTATTTCCTCAGCACTACCACTTCTTGTATCACCCTCGTAGGCTGCTGCTTCTAAAAGAGTATCACACAGTTCAGAGTCCACAACATTCCACTCCAGTAAAAAGTGTTCTTTCTGTATCTCACAGAAGTTGTGGAGGAAACCACATCCGGCACCAGGGTGATGGCAATGTCATTACGCTTTAGTAGACACTGCCAGCACACCTTCAGTCTGCCAAAGGCATTCTCCACCACCATCCTGGCCGAGCTGAGAGTATGGGTGAACTGCACTTGTTCTGGAGAGAGTAGGAGATGCTGTGTGAAGCCTTTGATGAGCCATCGCCTCAAAGGGTAGATCTCCAATAAGTTGCACCGGAATCTCCACCCCATCAACAAACATTGATTTCTGTAATGGTAAAAAACTTTTAATATATAGTATTGGTGGCACACATAATGTTCAGGAAAGTACAGGGAATAATTAGGAATACCAACAATCTAATACTGACGTGAGGTAAGTGAAATGGGTGAGGTAAGTATCCTAACCCCCCCCCCCCCCAAACACCTAACCCTCCATTTCTGCAGCTTAACCCTAACCTGCCCCTTGGTGCCTAATCCTACCCTCCTACCATACCCACCTTCGTGATCATGGCTGTGAGGATCTTCACTGCATCCCTTTCCCATATAGCATGGTGAAATGCAATAGGGGTGTCAAACTTGCAGCTCTCCAGCTATTGTGGAACTACACATGCCAGCATGCCCTGCCACAGTTGCAGCACCCCCAAATAGAACATTTGTGGCAGGGCATGCTGGGAAGTTTAGTTCCACAACAGCTATAGTTTAACACCCCTGCTACACAACGTTATATGTCGGCCCTATACCATAATTGCAATCTACAGATGGAGCCACACTCATTGAGCATGGCTGCATCACAGACGGGGGCAAGTGGCATGCCTAACCACACCTGCACCTCGGCCCGCCGCTGAGTGTACAGAGATGCTCCCATTTAAAGTGAATGGGGAGCGTGCATGTCTACGATTAGCGTGGCTCCATCTGCATTGTATTATTATTTTGCTGGGAAAAACATAAGACATCAAAAGACATTTATTAACCTCTCTAGAGAACAACCAGCCATGTTGTTTCTCCTCCACAATCTGGAACAAATCCGAGATGCCAAATACCTAAGAGTCATGAGCAGGACCCGGCCAGCCGATCAAGACATCTGTAAAACTGAACAGTATACGTATTAGCTGTGTTTAACAATACACATCTTGGGCCCAGCATATCACTCACATTAAAACACACCATACTAATACTACAGCCTGCAGGATGATGGAATGCCCGTCTTTTCTGTTGTGGTAATCCACTGCGTTGTCTCTGGGGGCAATAATGGGTATGTGGGTCCCATCTATGGCTCCAGCACACTGAGGATATCCACGTTGCAGGAAACCTTTTTTGGTATCATCTAGCCGGTCACCTTGTGGTAAGGAGATGAAACACTGGTAAAGGGTTTTCAGCAATGCCTGGGTCACTTCCTGCACTAGCACACACACCGTCGATATGGCTACACTGAATAAGCAGGAGATGGTGTGGTATTCGCCCAGGTTGCATACCACCACAACACAATCGCCAGTCTCCAGCACTGCTCGATGGTCTTGCGGTAGTTGGTGTTTCCCCTGGTGAGTGTTGGAGTGAGAAGTTCCAGCAGGTAGTAAAACGTAGCATGCAACATCCGATAGTGTGACTAGAGATGAGCGCCGGAAATTTTTCGGGTTTTGTGTTTTGGTTTTGGGTTCGGTTCCGCGGCCGTGTTTTGGGTTCGACCGCGTTTTGGCAAAACCTCACCGAATTTTTTTTGTCGGATTCGGGTGTGTTTTGGATTCGGGTGTTTTTTTTAAAAAAACACTAAAAAACAGCTTAAATCATAGAATTTGGGGGTCATTTTGATCCCAAAGTATTATTAACCTCAAAAACCATAATTTACACTAATTTTCAGTCTATTCTGAATACCTCACACCTCACAATATTATTTTTAGTCCTAAAATTTGCACCTAGGTCGCTGGATGACTAAGCTAAGCGACCCTAGTGGCCGACACAAACACCGTGCCAATCTAGGAGTGGCACTGCAGTGTCACGCAGGATGGCCCTTCCAAAAAACCCTCCCCAAACAGCACATGACGCAAAGAAAAAAAGAGGCGCAATGAGGTAGCTGTGTGAGTAAGATAAGCGACCCTAGTGGCCGACACAAACACCGGGCCCATCTAGGAGTGGCACTGCAGTGTCACGCAGGATGGCCCTTCCAAAAAACCCTCCCCAAACAGCACATGACGCAAAGAAAAAAAGAGGCGCAATGAGGTAGCTGTGTGAGTAAGATAAGCGACCCTAGTGGCCGACACAAACACCGGGCCCATCTAGGAGTGGCACAGCAGTGTCACGCAGGATGTCCCTTCCAAAAAACCCTCCCCAAACAGCACATGACGCAAAGAAAAATTAAAGAAAAAAGAGGTGCAAGATGGAATTGTCCTTGGGCCCTCCCACCCACCCTTATGTTGTATAAACAGGACATGCACACTTTAACCAACCCATCATTTCAGTGACAGGGTCTGCCACACGACTGTGACTGAAATGACGGGTTGGTTTGGACCCCCACCAAAAAAGAAGCAATTAATCTCTCCTTGCACAAACTGGCTCTACAGAGGCAAGATGTCCACCTCATCATCATCCTCCGATATATCACCGTGTACATCCCCCTCCTCACAGATTATCAATTCGTCCCCACTGGAATCCACCATCTCAGCTCCCTGTGTACTTTGTGGAGGCAATTGCTGCTGGTCAATGTCTCCGCGGAGGAATTGATTATAATTCATTTTAATGAACATCATCTTCTCCACATTTACTGGATGTAACCTCGTACGCCGATTGCTGACAAGGTGAGCGGCGGCACTAAACACTCTTTCGGAGTACACACTTGTGGGAGGGCAACTTAGGTAGAATAAAGCCAGTTTGTGCAAGGGCCTCCAAATTGCCTCTTTTTCCTGCCAGTATAAGTACGGACTGTGTGACGTGCCTACTTGGATGCGGTCACTCATATAATCCTCCACCATTCTTTCAATGGTGAGAGAATCATATGCAGTGACAGTAGACGACATGTCCGTAATCGTTGTCAGGTCCTTCAGTCCGGACCAGATGTCAGCATCAGCAGTCGCTCCAGACTGCCCTGCATCACCGCCAGCGGGTGGGCTCGGAATTCTGAGCCTTTTCCTCGCACCCCCAGTTGCGGGAGAATGTGAAGGAGGAGATGTTGACAGGTCGCGTTCCGCTTGACTTGACAATTTTCTCACCAGCAGGTCTTTCAACCCCAGCAGACTTGTGTCTGCCGGAAAGAGAGATCCAAGGTAGGCTTTAAATCTAGGATCGAGCACGGTGGCCAAAATGTAGTGCTCTGATTTCAACAGATTGACCACCCGTGAATCCTTGTTAAGCGAATTAAGGGCTCCATCCACAAGTCCCACATGCCTAGCGGAATCACTCCGTGTTAGCTCCTCCTTCAATGTCTCCAGCTTCTTCTGCAAAAGCCTGATGAGGGGAATGACCTGACTCAGGCTGGCAGTGTCTGAACTGACTTCACGTGTGGCAAGTTCAAAGGGCATCAGAACCTTGCACAACGTTGAAATCATTCTCCACTGCACTTGAGACAGGTGCATTCCACCTCCTATATCGTGCTCAATTGTATAGGCTTGAATGGCCTTTTGCTGCTCCTCCAACCTCTGAAGCATATAGAGGGTTGAATTCCACCTCGTTACCACTTCTTGCTTCAGATGATGGCAGGGCAGGTTCAGTAGTTTTTGGTGGTGCTCCAGTCTTCTGTACGTGGTGCCTGTACGCCGAAAGTGTCCCGCAATTCTTCTGGCCACCGACAGCATCTCTTGCACGCCCCTGTCGTTTTTTAAAAAATTCTGCACCACCAAATTCAAGGTATGTGCAAAACATGGGACGTGCTGGAATTTGCCCATATTTAATGCACACACAATATTGCTGGCGTTGTCCGATGCCACAAATCCACAGGAGTGTCCAATTGGGGTAAGCCATTCCGCGATGATCTTCCTCAGTTGCCGTAAGAGGTTTTCAGCTGTGTGCGTATTCTGGAAAGCGGTGATACAAAGCGTAGCCTGCCTAGGAAAGAGTTGGCATTTGCGAGATGCTGCTACTGGTGCTGCCGCTGCTGTTCTTGCGGCGGGAGTCCATACATCTACCCAGTGGGCTGTCACAGTCATATAGTCCTGACCCTGCCCTGCTCCACTTGTCCACATGTCCGTGGTTAAGTGGACATTGGGTACAACTGCATTTTTTAGGACACTGGTGAGTCTTTTTCTGACGTCCGTGTACATTCTCGGTATCGCCTGCCTAGAGAAGTGGAACCTAGATGGTATTTGGTAACGGGGGCACACTGCCTCAATAAATTGTCTAGTTCCCTGTGAACTAACGGCGGATACCGGACGCACGTCTAACACCAACATAGTTGTCAAGGCCTCAGTTATCCGCTTTGCAGCAGGATGACTGCTGTGATATTTCATCTTCCTCGCAAAGGACTTTTGGACAGTCAATTGCTTACTGGAAGTAGTACAAGTGGGCTTACGACATCCCCTCTGGGATGACCATCGACTCCCAGCAGCAACAACAGCAGCGCCAGCAGCAGTAGGCGTTACACGCAAGGATGCATCGGAGGAATCCCAGGCAGGAGAGGACTCGTCAGAATTGCCAGTGACATGGCCTGCAGGACTATTGGCATTCCTGGGGAAGGAGGAAATTGACACTGAGGGAGTTGGTGGGGTGGTTTGCGTGAGCTTGGTTACAAGAGGAAGGGATTTACTGGTCAGTGGACTGCTTCCGCTGTCGCCCAAAGTTTTTGAACTTGTCACTGACTTATTATGAATGCGCTGCAGGTGACGTATAAGGGAGGATGTTCCGAGGTGGTTAACGTCCTTACCCCTACTTATTACAGCTTGACAAAGGCAACACACGGCTTGACACCTGTTGTCCGCTTTTCTGTTGAAATACCTCCACACTGAAGAGCTGATTTTTTTGGTATTTTCACCAGGCATGTCAACGGCCATATTCCTCCCACGGACAACAGGTGTCTCCCCGGGTGCCTGACTTAAACAAACCACCTCACCATCAGAATCCTCCTGGTCAATTTCCTCCCCAGCGCCAGCAACACCCATATCCTCCTCATCCTGGTGTACTTCAACACTGACATCTTCAATCTGACTATCAGGAACTGGACTGCGGGTGCTCCTTCCAGCACTTGCAGGGGGCGTGCAAATGGTGGAAGGCTCATGCTCTTCACGTCCAGTGTTGGGAAGGTCAGGCATCGCAACCGACACAATTGGACTCTCCTTGTGGATTTGGGATTTCGAAGAACGCACAGTTCTTTGCGGTGCTTTTGCCAGCTTGAGTCTTTTCAGTTTTCTAGCGAGAGGCTGAGTGCTTCCATCCTCATGTGAAGCTGAACCACTAGCCATGAACATAGGCCAGGGCCTCAGCCGTTCCTTGCCACTCCGTGTGGTAAATGGCATATTGGCAAGTTTACGCTTCTCCTCCGACAATTTTATTTTAGGTTTTGGAGTCCTTTTTTTACTGATATTTGGTGTTTTGGATTTTACATGCTCTGTACTATGACATTGGGCATTGGCTTTGGCAGACGACGTTGCTGGCATTTCATCGTCTCGGCCATGACTAGTGGCAGCAGCTTCAGCACGAGGTGGAAGTGGATCTTGATCTTTCCCTAATTTTGGAACCTCAACATTTTTGTTCTCCATATTTTAATAGGCACAACTAAAAGGCACCTCAGGTAAACAATGGAGATGGATGGATACTAGTATACTTATGGATGGACTGCCGAGTGCCGACACAGAGGTAGCTACAGCCGTGGACTACCGTACTGTACTGTGTCTGCTGCTAATATAGACTGGATGATAATGAGATGTAGTATGTATAAAGAAGAAAGAAAAAAAAAACCACGGGTAGGTGGTATACAATTATGGATGGACTGCCGAGTGCCGACACAGAGGTAGCTACAGCCGTGAACTACCGTACTGTGTCTGCTGCTAATATAGACTGGTTGATAATGAGATGTAGTATGTATAAAGAAGAAAGAAAAAAAAAACCACGGGTAGGTGGTATACAATTATGGATGGACTGCCGAGTGCCGACACAGAGGTAGCTACAGCCGTGGACTACCGTACTGTACTGTGTCTGCTGCTAATATAGACTGGATGATAATGAGATGTAGTATGTATAAAGAAGAAAGAAAAAAAAACCACGGGTAGGTGGTATACAATTATGGATGGACTGCCGAGTGCCGACACAGAGGTAGCTACAGCCGTGGACTACCGTACTGTACTGTGTCTGCTGCTAATATAGACTGGTTGATAATGAGATGTATATGTATAAAGAAGAAAGAAAAAAAAAACCACGGGTAGGTGGTATACAATTATGGATGGACTGCCGAGTGCCGAGTGCCGACACAGAGGTAGCTACAGCCGTGGACTACCATACTGTACTGTGTCTGCTGCTAATATAGACTGGATGATAATGAGATGTAGTATGTATAAAGAAGAAAGAAAAAAAAAACCACGGGTAGGTGGTATACAATTATGGATGGACTGCCGAGTGCCGACACAGAGGTAGCTACAGCCGTGGACTACCGTACTGTACTGTGTCTGCTGCTAATATAGACTGGATGATAATGAGATGTAGTATGTATAAAGAAGAAAAAAAAAACCACGGGCAGGTGGTATACAATTATGGATGGACTGCCGAGTGCCGACACAGAGGTAGCTACAGCCGTGGACTACCGTACTGTACTGTGTCTGCTGCTAATATAGACTGGATGATAATGAGATGTAGTATGTATAAAGAAGAAAGAAAAAAAAAACCACGGGTAGGTGGTATACAATTATGGATGGACTGCCGAGTGCCGACACAGAGGTAGCTACAGCCGTGGACTACCATACTGTACTGTGTCTGCTGCTAATATAGACTGGTTGATAATGAGATGTAGTATGTATAAAGAAGAAAGAAAAAAAAACCCACGGGTAGGTGGTATACAATTATGGATGGACTGCCGAGTGCCGAGTGCCGACACAGAGGTAGCTACAGCCGTGGACTACCATACTGTACTGTGTCTGCTGCTAATATAGACTGGATGATAATGAGATGTAGTATGTATAAAGAAGAAAGAAAAAAAAACCACGGGTAGGTGGTATACAATTATGGATGGACTGCCGAGTGCCGACACAGAGGTAGCTACAGCCGTGGACTACCGTACTGTACTGTGTCTGCTGCTAATATAGACTGGATGATAATGAGATGTAGTATGTATGTATAAAGAAGAAAGAAAAAAAAAACCACGGGTAGGTGGTATACAATTATGGATGGACTGCCGAGTGCCGACACAGAGGTAGCTACAGCCGTGAACTACCGTACCGTGTCTGCTGCTAATATAGACTGGTTGATAATGAGATGTAGTATGTATAAAGAAGAAAGGAAAAAAAAACACGGGTAGGTGGTATACAATTATGGATGGACTGCCGAGTGCCGACACAGAGGTAGCTACAGCCGTGGACTACCGTACTGTACTGTGTCTGCTGCTAATATAGACTGGATGATAATGAGATGTAGTATGTATAAAGAAGAAAGAAAAAAAAAACACGGGTAGGTGGTATACAATTATGGATGGACTGCCGAGTGCCGACACAGAGGTAGCTACAGCCGTGAACTACCGTACTGTGTCTGCTGCTAATAGACTGGATGATAAATAATGATATAAAATATATATATATATCACTACTGCAGCCGGACAGGTATATATTATATAATGACGGACCTGCTAGAGTGGACACTGTCTGTCAGCAGAATGAGTTTTTTAATTTTTATAGAATAAAAAAACACCACACAAGTCACACGACAAGTGTACTTTTTCAGGCAGACATTCAATCACAATATACTATACTGGTGGTCAGTGTGGTCAGGTCACTGGTCACAGTGGTCAGTGGTCAGTCACACTGGCAGTGGCACTCTGGCAGCAAAAGTGTGCACTGTTTAATGGCCCTCATTCCGAGTTGATCGGTCGCAAGGCGAATTTAGCAGAGTTACACACGCTAAGCCGCCGCCTACTGGGAGTGAATCTTAGCTTCTTAAAATTGCGACCGATGTATTCGCAATATTGCGATTACTAACTACTTAGCAGTTTCAGAGTAGCTCCAGACTTACTCTGCCTGTGCGATCAGTTCAGTGCTTGTCGTTCCTGGTTGACGTCACAAACACACCCAGCGTTCGCCCAGGCACTCCCACCGTTTCTCCGGCCACTCCTGCGTTTTTTCCGGAAACGGTAGCGTTTTCAGCCACACGCCCCTGAAACGCCGTGTTTCCGCCCAGTAACACCCATTTCCTGTCAATCACATTACGATCGCCGGAGCGAAGAAAAAGCCGTGAGTAAAAATACTTTCTTCATAGTAAAGTTACTTGGCGCAGTCGCAGTGCGAACATTGCGCATGCGTACTAAGCGGATTTTCACTGCGATGCGATGAAAAAGAACGAGCGAACAACTCGGAATGAGGGCCAATATGTACTCCTGGCTCCTGCTATAACCTATAACTGCTCCCCAGTCTCCCCCACAATTAAGCTGTGTGAGCACATCAGATATTATACATAGATGATGCAGCACACTGGGCTGAGCACAGATATGGTATGTGAGTGTGACTGAGTCACTGTGTATCGTTTTTTTCAGGCAGAGAACAAGAACAGAACGGATTATTAAATAATAATAAATTATAAAACTGCACTGGTGGTCAGGTCACTGGTCATCAGTCACTAGTATAACTCCTCCTAAGCTCCAGTAAGTAAATGAAGTGTCTCACTCTCACTCTCCTATCTATTTTAATTTCTAAACGGAGAGGACGCCAGCCACGTCCTCTCCCTATCAATCTCAATGCACGTGTGAAAATGGCCGCGACGCGCGGCTCCTTATATAGAATCCGAGTCTCGCGATAGAATACGAGCCTCGCGAGAATCCGACAGCGTGATGATGACGTTCGGGCGCGCTCGGGTTAACCGAGCAAGGCGGGAAGATCCGAGTCGCTCGGACCCGTGTAAAAAAACATGAAGTTTGGGCGGGTTCGGATTCAGAGAAACCGAACCCGCTCATATCTAAGTGTGACATCCACTGCTCTGACTGAAAAGCTTCCACGGTTGCCCAGAAAGCTTGTCCATGCCTGCAGTCTCTGGTCCACAATGATCAATTAGTCGCACTGGTAAATATCAAGGTAGATGTGATGCTGCCCAAAATCAGGGCTCTCCACATGCGCAAATACCGGCATCAAGTATTAGCCCTCTCTGCCAGAAATTGCTCCATTCTCCTCTTGGCAAAAGACTATGGCCCTCATTCTGAGTTTATCGCTCACTAGGTACTTTTAGCAGCCATGCAAACGCATAGTCGCCGCCCACGGGGGAGTGTATTTTTGCTTTGCATGTGTGCGATCGCATGTGCAGCCGAGCGGTACGAAAAAGTTTTTTGCCGTTTCTGAGTAGGTCTGAACTTACTCAGTCCTTGCGATCACTTCAGCCTGTCCGGTGCCGAAATTAACGTCAGACACCCGCCCTGCAAACGCCTGGACACGGTTGCGTTTTCCCTACCACTCCCAGAAAATGGTCAGTTTACACCCATAAATGCCCTCTTCCTGTCAATCTCCTTGCGATCGGTTGTGCGAATGGATTCGTCGCTAGAAGCATTTTACAGCAAGGATGCTGTTTGTACCCGTACGACGCGCCTGCGCATTGCGGTGCATACACATGTGCAGTAGTAACCTGATCGCTGCGCTGCGAAAAATGTCAGCGAGCTATCAACTCGGAATGAGGGCCTACGCCAGGTAGCACAGTGCAAGCAGCTGCATCAGGCTCTCATTTGCTGTGTAAACCAACAAACAATAGCAAGAACTCAGGAACTCCGGGCTGCTCTACAGTAACTCGCAGGCCATGGTTAATGCAATGCAGTGAGCAGTCACCACCCACTTTTCATGACCTCATCTCTATGTGCCATAAAAACAGTCCATTTCTTATGACACACAAGTCTATTGCAGGGCTGGCACAGGTTCTGTCTGAACGGGGTCAACCTGGGAATAATCCAGGTTAAATGTGCTGTGGGGGTTAGGAACTGTAACTGGGGTTTTTCCCGGTTTCACAAATCTAGGAAAAACATAGGTTTTTGAGATTTTTCTGTCTGAAAGTGGTATTAATAACAGAGTGTAACTCTTTTGAGCTGCAAATTAACTAGGCCAACTGGATTCTGAGCAATTTATGGTCCTCAATCAGTATGGTTAGCAGTTTTGCTTAAATATTTTTTAGCAGATGATCAAACTGTCACCTGCATTCCCATGACAGCTCCTGAGGCTGATAAACTATCATGTAATAACACTGATATCCTGGTTACTGATGAATATAAATAACTGGATCCTGGTGAGTATACTGTACACAGATTTCCTGAGCCAGTCACATAGAGGGAAGACGTGAGAGTCAGCCAGTCTGTGACATAGTAATACAAGATGGATTCCAGCTCACATAAATTCTATCCTGAACACGGCTTTGATTCTAGAGAACATCTGGAAACATATTTTTCTAACAAACAAGAAATGGACTTTGGAGATGATTCAATGAAATTTCCAATGGAATGTTTACACCGTGCTTTCAGTGAGGCTATGTATATTATACTGACAGTATGGCCCTCATTCCGAGTTGTTCGCAGCAGTTCATCGCATCGCAAACGGCGGAAATCCGCAAACTGCGCATGCGCGAGTGCTGATATACGCGTGCGCAAAGGCAGCGATACGACGCTTCTGCAAAATTACTCACAGCTTTTCTTATCGTACTACATCACCGAAAACAGGGAGTGACGAAGGCGTGACAGGGGCTTGGCCTCGGTATCTAACGAAATGGGCGTGAAAGTGGGTGGCTAGTGTGGGAGTATGCAACCAGCAGTAGGCGTGTTTTGAGCAGAAAAGCGTTCCCGATGGTAAAATTAACACAACAAATGTTCGCTATCTTCACGCAGCATAGGAGTAGGTCTGCAGTTACTCTGCATCTGCGAAGTAATGTAACAAGTAGTCTGCAATAATTAGCTGTTAATTACACAATTCCTTCATCTGTTGTCCAATTACTTGCAAAACACTGCTCTGCTGAAATACTGCAAAAAGCAATTGTGTGGACACATAAGATTTTTGTAGTTAGCACGTATAAATCTGACACGCAGCCAAATAAGGTATGATTTGTTTTATTTATTAACTAAACATTTATGTTAAATGCATGTTTTAATTGTGTCATAAAAACTACCAAATGCAAGCAAGTGGAAATAACCAAACTTCAAAATTACATGTGCAAAATGTAAACCACAAAAAAATACTCCTTTGTACATAACAAATATCATGAGCAACATAATGCAGTCTACACATTTTTGTAAAATAAAAATGTTTAACTTTGGTGCGAATATCTCTCAATGTTTAATATTATGTCATGTTGCCCCTAGTAACCCAAGAACCTATTTGAAAATACTATTTGTATATGGCCAATAAAGTGTTGTGCAAGGCATACCTGTTGCATTTTGAAAGATGCAATGTTTGTTTGAATATTTGGATTGTTCCCTTGTTCCACAAATGTCTATATGCCATGCAAAACTTTACTGTGCTAATTTTTACATAATGCATTAACTTTAATAAGGTACACAAACAAAATGTAATTCATTTTTTTTTTACTCAATAAATATATTCATTGGACAAAACAACATGGCTACAGGTGAGCATCACAGACAAAGATGGACATAGCAGCAAGCAAATGCCACTGACACAAATAACATAGCAGAACCCAGTACTAGGGAAACACCATCTTCTGACAAAATATGATTTGTCATGTAAATAAACAATATGTTGTGAACACCCAGCCAGACATAATTTTGTAGGGGAACTGAGTTAGATTCTGTAACCAACACACAAACACAACAATGCACAGCAGGCTATGAAGAGGAAGATGGCTCTGGTTTCCAGGAAAAAAACTCACAGGCTACAATAAACAGAAAAAGAAATGGATCCTTTCACTTTGAGGGAGTTCGCCATTCTGGCCACACAAGCCAACACAAAAAATACATCGAGTCCACAAGAAATCCATGGGTGCTGCCCATCTGGAGAGACATCTCTTTCTCTTCTTTTTTCCCGCCTGATGACGTTCTTCATGGCTCGGTCTGCGAAGCGACCTTCGAGGGCCCTGCCCAGTGGGATGTTCTTCCTGGGCAGAGGGAGGGGAGGGAGCAGATGTGGCTGGCTCTCTGCCACTGTGGGCAAGAGAGACAGCGATGTCCTGGAGCCCTTGCAAGATGGAATTTGCAAGGTCTTTGAAGGAGGAGGCGAGTTGCTCTTGGCCCTGCCTGATCTCTGCCAGACCTTGGCAGAGTTGAGCTACACCTTGCTCCACACTGGTTCTGTGCTCAGTGAGCCGGACAGGTATCTGGCTAACCTCCCGGAGCATCCTGTCTTGAAAAGCATTGAGGCTCTCACCATGCCTTGATATTTCAGACAGGATGGCCTGGATAGCAGAGGGTTGGGTGGGGGGGCCAGTTGGAATCTGGATGGGTGGGATTTGTGGTCCCACAGTGCCAGAGACACTAGGTCCCTCCACCTCAGCCTCAGCCACATAACCCTCCTCTGACTTTACCTGCTCACCCACCTGTGCTGTGTTATGTTCAAAGGAAATAGAAGAATGAGTGGAAAAATAATTTTACAATTAAACATGAGACTTTTGGAACCACTTAATTATTTGTTTAGGAATATGTGCGTAAACTTACCTGGCAAGTCATGTGCCATCAGTATTTCAGGCAGGTCCGTGTCCATATGAGACACCCCTCCTCGTAGCTCACACAGTCCATCGCCATCTCCTCCAGATCTGTGTACTCCACAGTGGCAGCTGGCCCTGACCCAGTTGCCCTCAAGGCATTCCACTCCGCAGACCTCTTGCCCTTCAGGTGGGATTTGAAGTCGGCCCAACTATATATGTGGGGAAACATAGGGGCAAGGTAGAGTAAAATAATGAATACCTGCTTTAATATATAGTACACATGTTATGCATTTGGTTGCTATAGGCAGCATCACATCTAACTAACTATTTAAGAATACTTGGCACAGATAATGGACTGGCAATATACACTTACCGTCTTCGAACTTCCTGTGATGTTCGGACTATTGAGCCGACTTCATTAACAGAATCAGTGATGTCCCTCCAGATTCTATCTTTGGTTGCAGCACCCATGTTTTTTGGTCCTCGATGTAGTTTTGACATGGCCTGTGTGACCAAAACATGCAACTCCCTCTTAGTGAATGCGGGCTGCCTTTTTTTTCTCTTAGAAGTAGCCTGTGAGCTTTCGTCCTGTTCCTCCTCACCATCTTCCTCTTCACTAGCTGCTTGTGTAGTTTGTGTTTGTGCGGCTAATGCAGAATCTCCCTCAGTTACCCCAGTATGTATGTCTGGCAGGGTATCCACTCCTAACTGCTGGGTATCAGAAGTTGGAATGTCTCTAGTACTGGGTCCTGCTACTTCAGAATCCGCACCTGCGGATTCCATCATCTGCCTCCGCAATGCTAGGCGCCTCTGTGTCAATGTGGACATCTTCTGCTGCACGTGGTCCATCTCTGCTGCCGACTGCTTGCGAGTAGCCATGTTGCTGGTGGCATGTGTGTTCGCACAGGTGTGTAGCTATTTATAGCTGCGTGTCCAGTGCGGTAATTCACACAGGTGTCAATTATGCTAATTCCTCCAGTAATTGTACACGCTATTTAAGAGTCTTGATTGCAGCCTGTGTGAGTGGGTGTATGATGGCAGATGGAGGGTTTTTTTTTCAGAGAAGGTGGTCGTGTTTGGTTCAACTTTGCAGAGTGAGTCTTTGTTTCAGTATATTTTTATATTTATTTTTTTGTTTTGTTGTTTTGGCCTGTGCATCTGTTTACATTACAAATTACACAACATATGAGCCTAAATGTCGTAAACTTGGTGACTTTGTGCTGCTGATTGTTCTTGTCAAATGTGTTGAGTACACAGGTTGTACCAAATACTTTTCTGTGTGTGTATGTGAGTGTGTGTGAATGTAACTGTGAGTGTATGTATTGTGCTTTTTGTTCTTCCGCGCCTGCGAAATTCCGCTATTGCAAACTGTACCCACTGTCCTTCACAACAATGCACACATCAATAAAGTTTATTAGATGACACCATAAATTTACAACCAATCACATGCCACCACACACTATAAATATAAGCCCATATATGGAAAACGCCATTGGCACCATGCGCGCAGCAGCATTTAGCCACCGAGAGCTGCGCGTCCTGGTTGCGGTGATGGACCGCCGCGTAGGCCGCGCAGCACCCTTTATCCCCAATAGGATAAAGCGTGAGGCCTACGCGGAGGTCCGCCGCATTCTCCACAGACGAACCCGGACCACACGCTCCATAATCCAGCAAGAAAGGCGCTGAAGCGACCTCCGCCGTCGCACACCGGACCTGTTGGCGGAGCTCCGCCAACAAATCCGCAGTAGACGTAGGCGCAGTAAGTGTCATATTACATTGCATAACACTGAGATTATTAGCAGAACTGTGTAATGCAAAACTTGCATATTTTTTGTACATTATATAGTGAGAAAATTAGCACAGTGACAATGAACTATTGTAGAACAGACATGAATGACACAGTGTGTGTGGTTAGGGCAAGCTGTACTGACTGTGTAGCAAAGTGCTTCAGAAAAAGTGAATGTTGTTGTACTGAGTTGCTACACAGGCTGTCAACTGAACCCTAATAACTTGCTCTGTGGGGTAAATTTACTAAGGTGGGAGCTTTTTAGAACTGGTGATGTTGCCTATAGCAACCAATCAGATTAAATATATTATCTTCTAGAAGCAGCCTAATAAATGTTACGTAGAATCTGATTGGTTGCTATGGGCAACATCACCAGTTTTTTTAATATTTAAAAATTAAAATAAAAATACCCCTGTGTCTTTAACATGGGACAGAACAGTGTAATTGTAAAATACTATTGTTATAATTTAAAAACCAACAACCTAAATATTACCTATATCATTCTAGGGAGAACACAACGGCAAGCTGCTGCAGCAAGCCCTTCCCAATCCCCTTCTCAGCCCCCCTCCCCTTCTGTCACCCAATCCCCCTCTCCTTCCCAATCCCCTTCTCAGCCCCCCTCCCCTTCTGTTGCCCAATCCCCCTCTCCTTCCCAATCCCCTTCTCAGCCCCCCTCCCCTTCTGTCGCCCAATCCCCCTCTCCTTCCCAATCCCCTTCTCAGCCCCCCTCCCCTTCTGTCGCCCAATCCCACTCTCCTTCCCAATCCCCTTCACAGCCCCCCTCCCCTTCTGTCGCCCAATCCCACTCTCCTTCCCAATCCCCTTCTCAGCCCCCCTCACCTTCTGTCGCCGAATCCCCCTCTACTTCCCAATCCCCTTCTCAGCCCCCCTCCCCTTCTGTCGCCCAATCCCACTCTCCTTCCCAATCCCCTTCTCAGCCCCCCTCACCTTCTGTCGCCCAATCCCCCTCTACTTCCCAATCCCCTTCTCAGCCCCCCTCCCCTTCTGTCGCCCAATCCCCCTCTCCTTCCCAATCCCCTTCTGAGCCCCCCTCACCTTCTGTCGCCCAATCCCCCTCTCCTTTCCAATCCCCTTCTCAGCTTTTTATAGTGTCTCTCTGGTTCCTTTAGGTTTAGGTAAGCCAGATATATTCATACATTGAAATATTGATTCGATCATGCAAATTGTTTATTAGGTCTTATAAAATGAATAGCTTTATTAACAGAAGTTTACATCATCAGTCAGTTATGAGCAGGAATGCTGCAGACATGCAGTTCTCAAGCATTGTTTATTGTTTCAAGTATGTAGATTTGTCACACAATGTATTGTTTTCTTATGTGTTTTCACTTCATTTGTAATGATGCCAGGTGGTTGCCAGGGCGACTGTACCGCGACGCGGCACCAGATGACGTCAGCGGCCTGGGGCACGTGATTGCAGCCGTGTTCCCGGACCTCCTATGGACCTGTGGAGTGGGCGTCACCAGAGGTATCCGTGGTGACGGACCCGCGACGTAGACTCCTGTGTGGTCATGGGTGTGCGACGCGGAAGTGCTGCAGGATGCCAGGACGGACGTTTGGCGCCGGGGAGCAGGTGAGTAGCCTTGAGCAATTATGTCTTGTCTGTGTTAGTGTATAAATGTTGTTTCAGTGGATCAGTTTGGGTTGTTATGCCCTGAGGACGGGGTTGTATCCCCGAAACATGTCGGTAATAAACTGACCATCCTTTTACATTGCTAATGAGTCTGCAAGAGTGCCGCCTTATTTCTTCACTTCATATAGAGGAATCCTGCATTTCTCCGGGAGGGCACCGCAGCACATTACAGCTTATTGACAGTGAGTGCCGGGACTTTTGCATTAACTATATATATATATATATATATATATATAATATGTTGAGGGAGAGGGGGTCCAGGTGAGTTTGAGAGTAAAGGTGGAAGGTTTAGGGCGTCCACAGAGATATAATTGTACCGGGCCCCAAGATTTCTGTTGCCGGCACTGCATATAGGCAACTCCACCATGTTATTTTATTTGCGGCGAGTTCATGACATTTATTGTACAAGATTATAATGTAATCATCCTCCTCCTTAGTGATCGGAGGTAGTCTTTCCAAAAAATTGTTTTGTGGGGGCTAAACAAAGCAAGCACTTCAGCCACAAAAGTGTCAGTCCATTACTGATGTGCTTATATTGTTAAATTGTCCTTTTAATATCCTACATAAGGGTGAGAGTGAGGGCTCAAGGACAAATTCCATCTTGCATAATTTTTCATTTCTGCATTGTGGTGTGGCAATGTTTCATAGATGTTCTATAAACTGTGTGTGTGTCGCTGCTGTGTCGGTTAGTAACCAGCTGGCTTGCTGCAGCCTTAGGCCTAAAATGGATGAAAACAATATTGTGAGCTGTGTGGTGGTCAGTGGCGCCGAGAGAGGGGGGAAGATGGTAAAAATTTCCTGGGCCCAGGTCTGATGGAGGGGCCCAGTGGGGACCCAGGTCCATGCCCCCTGTGATTACACCTTGCCCCATGAAAAGTACATGGGCCCAGCTAGGCTCTGTATTGCGCTGGCTGGGAGGCATGCCATGCTCTTGTGAGTGGGTGCTTCTCATGTGCTAGACGCACCCCCAAAGAGGTGTGGCCATGTCCCCAGCATGCTGTGGTCACACCCCCACCAGGAGTGGTGGGGGGCCCAGGAAGTTGTTTTACCGGGTCCCAGGATTTCTCTTGGCAGCCCTGGTGGTGGTCAAAACTAGCTGTAAATGACTGGAAATTAATTTTGTTGAGGTTAATAATGCTGTAGGAACACAAACAGGCCCAAATTCTGTGATTTAAGCTGTGTTTATGATTTATTTGACAAAAAATACATATCCAAAGCATAAGAAAGATATAGATCCTACACCAAAGCACGGGGGTCAGTCCACATCTCTAGTAGAAAGTGGGAAGAACAGATTTATTGAGGTCAATTTACTAACATTCGTGTTGCAACCAATTTCAGCCGAGATCCATCTTGGCTGACATCGGGCATTTGAGATTGCAACTTTTCGGAAAAAAAAACAAAACACAGTAATTTACTAAACTACCGTGTTTTTTCAATTCGAGTTCACCGAAGTTAATATAATTTGTATTGTCGGACAGTGTACTATGGGAGAGATTAGTAAAACACTGCCAGACATACAGATGGAGCCTCCGTTATCTTTGCCTGCCTAGTCACAGGTGTGCACTCACGGCGTTACTAGGCGATCCGTCCACCTAGTCACACCAGGAGTGCACAGAGACTCTCCCATTCAGAGCGTCTCAGTCTGGGCACGCGGACACAGACGCTCTCCATTCTAGGTGCGCCCAGGCTCACAGTGACTAGGTGTGCCTAGGTGCACCCAGGTGCGCCTAGTCACAAAAGAAAGAAAGATAATGGAGGCTCCATCTGTAACACAATGAAGCCAGGCCGGATTAGTGAGACCTGTGCGGGGCGTCAATGTGTAAAGTATTTAAATAGTTAAATATTAAAAACACGAATGGGGTCCCCCCTCCTGAACATAACCAGCCCTGGGATCTTTGAGCTTGTTCTGGTTGTTAAAATACCAGAAAAAATGTGTAGGTGTTTCCAGTAATTAAAAAAACAGATAGCATAGAAATTAAGCACAGACCTCTCATGTGTATGCCCCCCAGTGACAGCGCGCATCGCTATTGCCGGTGCATGCAGGTTTAATCTAGCAGGTCACTCACTTCAGCGCTGTGTGAAGTGAGTGGCCCCCACACCCCTTCCTCGCTCAGCACATTTTGCGCTGAGTGCTGAGCGTGGGGAGAGATGTGTGCTGAGCGGTCTGTGATAGATCGCTCAGAACACATCTCTAGGTGTGTACCCCCTTTAGAATTATAAACTGCCCTTACTAATACCTTTCAAAATTTAAAGCCACTCCTACTCCGGCACTAAGGGCGCAATATGTTAGACAAAAAAAAAACACTTTTTGATAACATGCTATCTGAATCTGAATCTAAGTATTTGTTTCTCTCTCAATGTAATTTACACAGATTTGGTTACAAGTCTAGTAGAATGCTCTCTAATTTGTTGAAAGGCCAACACCCTATGATGGTTATCAAATCACTTAAACAAATGATGGCTGCAATGGCCACTGCGAGCAAACAAATTTCTGAAGTACTTAAATCTTTCTACACTGAAATGAATTCTAGTCCAGGTGTGGATATGCTCAGGCTAGTGGCTTTTTGGGAAAAAAATAAATGACCTCAAATGTCAGAAGACCAGGCGGAATCCCTTCTTGCTCCTATATCCAGTGTAGAAGTGACTACTGCTATCCGTAACCTCAACTTTGGCAAAGCTCCAGGGCCGGATGGCTTCTCTAATGACTACTTTAAAATTTTAGCTCCTAGATTTTCAGATAACTTACTAAATGTGTTTAATGCATTTATGAAGGGAGACTCTTCCCCTTAAATTTTACGTAATCATTAATAGAAGTCCTACCCAAACATAACCGTGATCTTGAATTACCAGGATCCTATGAGCCAATTTCATTAGTGAACATTGATTACAAAATCTTTATGAAGATTTTATCGGAACGTCTTAAGTTCATCTTACCCTCTCTAATTCACGAGGACCAATCGGGGTTCGTTTGGGGTTGCCACTCAGTGGTAGACATATGAAAAGTACTTTCAGTGATGCAGTGATTGGAATCTTCTCGGCGTCCCAGGCAGCATGTTGTTTTGTCCATGGATGCCGAGAAGGCTTTTGATATGGTTAGGTGGGACAATTTATTTGATACTATGCATAATTTTGGAACACCTGAGGTCTTTGTTAAAATGATTAAGACCATGTACCTGGGTTCCTTTTCACAGATACTGAGCAATTGTAACCTAAAGCCTCCTTTTCCTATTGAAAAGAGAACCAGGCAGGGATGCCCCCTGTCTCCCTTACTATTTGCTATGGCGATAGAGCCTTTAGCTATCGCTCTGCATATATCCCCTACTTTTACTGGTATTTTTGTAGGTGGGAGGGAGACTAAGCTCGGACTGTTTGCAGACGACATGCTACTGTTCATTTCAGATCTCTTGTCATCCTTACTTAGTATTATTGATATTATTGACAATTTTGGCTCTTTTTCTGGGTTTAAAGTTAACTATACTAAATTAAGATTGCTCCCCTTATACATGGATGGTTCTCTTCATCACACCCACCCAGCAATTATACAGTTGTCTTTTTGGACATCCCCACTTAAATATTTAAGTGTCATGATTCCCAGTTCCCTGAATCTTTTCTATAAAACTAACTATGCTCCTATTTTAGATTTTATTACCAAATTACTTCAGAACTGGATGACTCTTCCCATGTCTATGTCGCTTTGGATAGTAGTGGTCAAAACAGTGGCCTTCCCAAAATTGTCCCATCTTTTCCAAATGTTACCGATTAGCCTCCACCAATGTGATTTTAAAACAATCACTTCTTTATTCTGCCGATTTATTTGGGCTAATAAGAAACCCTGCATAGCCTATGCGAAGCTTCAACTTCCATGAAGTGTGGGCTGTTTTGGGGTTCCTGACATGAGTGCTTTCACAAAGGCCACTTTCTTCAGATATGTATCGGACTGGTTTACACGTACTTCAGCCTATATTAACTGGACTCTGGAAGAAACCCTTTTCTTCCCCTTTTCCCCAAGTGCATTATTACATGCTCCTAGGACTATGTTACCCCCCCCCCCCCCCCCCCCCCGGTGCATTGTCTAATAACTTGTTCCATGATGTTTACAGGGCTTGGCATTCAATAAACAAATTACTTTCTCTACCACTGACTATACGGGATGTATTCAAACCTGGAGGCTCAATGACCTGCGGGAGATATACTATCTGCCACACAGTTAATTTTATGTTTTTACAAACACAGCATTTTATCCAAACACTGTCTCTGCCAATGACTACTAAACGAGGGGAGGACCCCCTTTTCAACACTGTCTTCCTCATTATCTAAATATAACAGACTTAGGAATTTATATCATATCCTCATTCTCACGGCTAAAGATAAGCTTTAAAAGTGCTCTATGGCAAACTGGTCCGTTGATATCCCTGATGCCATTACACCTCAGATCTTACTAAATTGCTGCGGATCTATTTTAAAATATCTGCACGCAGCCAAATTGCAAGAGACAGATTTAAAATGTATTAGCAGAGCATATATCTCACCTGCTCAAAGAAGACATATGGTGTCAGAGGAAATGGGGTTCTTCCGAAAATGTAACATGGTAAATGCCACCTTTATCCACAGTTTTTGGGAGAGCAGTAAAATCAAATATTTTTGGAACAAACTGATTGGACATTTTAACAGCCTGCTCTCATTACATTTGGTTGCACACCCTATTCCATGCCTGTTTTTTGCATTTTTCTAACTGGGATCTAGGCCCTGATAAAAAGACACTTATTCCCTTGTTAGGTGTAATACTAACAGTGGCTAAAAAATATATTTAATGCAAATGGATAGAAAAGCCTGCCCCTACTGTCCTGGCAGTGTAAAACACACTACTTCATATTTTGTATCTTGAGAGACAAGCTACCCTCCCTGATGTGGAAAAAGGGGTGGTTAGATTTCACAGAAAATGGGGTAAGTTTATTGATCAACTTGATAATGCTACGCAAAATACGATATACAGAATATTCGAAACAACGACCTAGTTTCATCTGCAAAGAATTGAAGCAGAGGGCTGATGTGTCTTTCTAATTAGTATGTGGCACAGAGAATTTGTCTATGATATAAGTATGTTTGGTATTTTTTGAGAAGTAAAGATGTATCTGGGGTACTTTTTGGTACTGTGTCTTGTACATAATACCCCTTCTATGTTTTCCCTTATGTGTCCCCCCCATTTCTCTTTTTTTTGTCTATTCACTACTTTCTTTATTCATTTTCATCTTTCTATCTAAAATGAGAAAAAATTGTCATGTTTATTCTGTATATGTTTAATAGCAAATGTTGACAGTATGTTTTTGTATAGATAGTATAGATACAGATATAATCATCAAGACTCTAGTGAGGTCACTGGCTGGTCTCACTTTTTGTGTCAAATATTCTGTACAAATTAAATTACCTTTGTACATGTACATGTACATCTTTACATTTTTGCTGCTTTTGTATTTTGCATCTGATATATTTGCTGTATGTTTTGAATCAACAGAGAAATTACATGGAAATTCGTAATAAAATTGTTTATAAAAAAAACACCTGCTTTCACCTCCTGTTGTTTTTAATATTGATTTTATGCAGAGTCCTAGTTTTTTAGCTAGCATATATATGTTAGTATTTATATTTCTGCATAGTTTAGTGTTACATTCTGTTACTCATGTACTTAAATGAATGCATCTGTCCATATTCCGATCTACTCACTCTTAGCATACAGTATATCTATTTAGTTTTTATATTTATTTCTTAAGATGATTTATCGTTTGTGTATTATAAATGTAAAAGTTTGTTAGTTTTTTTGAAGATTTAGTACCTGGTAGGTTACTTTAGTAACTGTAGGAACAGGGTAATTTCTATTTCTATGTTGAGGCCTTTTGGGGAAAGTTTTCCTAATTCATAGATTATTTTTGTTTCTTCTTTTGTGAGTTCTTAGTTGTAGTCCTCTTCAGTGGGGTTTTATTTATTTTTTGAGGCCTTTGAAACCTAGCTCCTTGGGGTCCCTATTGTGTTTGTCCTTGAAATGTATCAGAAGGCGATGGTTCTCTTTTTTGTTGCTAATGTTGCACACATGCTCCTGGATCCTTGTATGTAGCGTTCTTATTGTTTTGCCTATATGTTGCTGACCACAGGAGCAATAAAGAAGATATGTAACTCCTTTCGTATGTCAGGTTATTTTATCTTTTATTTTACAAGTTTTTCCATTTGAATTTGATGTTACACTCTTGACTGATTTCTGGTCTTGACCCTTCGTTTTTTTGCATTGTGTGCAATTCATACAACTATGAAAGCATCATGTCTCTGTATTCATCCATGTGTCTTTATCCTCCTCTGATTTTTCTTCCTTTAGCTACAGTAGCTTCTTACCACTGTGGTCCTGATGACGAGGGCCTTTCTATAAATAACTCTTGGTCTTTCCAGTATGATTCTACTTAGTTCCTCATAATTTTTAAGATGTGCCAGTAATTCTTCAAAATTTTCTCCAGGTTCCTACTTTGCCCTGAATGGTTTGTTATGAGCGACAGTTCTTCTTGTGTCATGTCTATTCTCTTCTTATATGTCAAAAGCTCTTTTCCTTCCAGTTTTACTGCTTTTTCCAATTTTGTTTTGAGGACATTTTCCTTATAGTGCCACTCCATGAACTGTGCCATGAGTTCTTTTGATTTTTCTTTAAATATGTCTGTTTTTGAGAAGTTCCTCCACATTCTCTTGAACTTTCCCCCTGATATATTGTTCATCCATAGTCTCTAGTAGTTACTGTTGGCATTTTGGTAACTATTACAGTTGACTGGTTTTAGGAATATATTGGTCTCTATTTTTCCTTCATCTAGGTAGATCGTCTAATCCAAGAAGTTTTTTTCTTTTTCACTTATTTCACTTGTGAATTCCAAATTCTACTTGTTATGATTGATATGTTCAATAAAAAGTTCTAAATATGGTCTTCCTCCTCTCCACATGATGAGACATCATCAATATAATGGGCCCATAGGACCAAATCATTCTCATATGGGTTATTGGTCCAAATAGTCTCCTTCTCCCATTGTGCTAGAAACAAGTTGGCATTTGAAGGGGCAAATATTGTCCCCATTGCTGTTCCCCTTGTTTGTAGGTAAAAATCTTCCCCAAGATGTATCCTGCCTAAAACGAAAATAAAAGTATGTTGGACTTTACCCCGTATATGTGATTTCTGTCACATGCGGTGCCTGAATAGGGACTGAAATTGCTGATCAGTTTCCATAGCAAATCCTACATGGATCCACCCACAGCTGCAGTGAGACACATTGCATGATGCTACCTGCTACACAGCTGCTTGGTGAGTGTGTATCTTTAAACAGCAGTGGATTCATGTAAATGTTTTCTTTTTCCCCATGCTGTGCACACTATAAAGTGGTTAGTAATTCCTGTATATGGTTCTAGGAGCCAAGGTAATGCTATGCAGGGTTAAGGATAACCAGCTGAGATAGTGTGCTGGGAGTATGGCTTACCCTAGCCTGTTAATTAGGCCTGCTAAATTTGTAAATAAGTAAATATGGATGACGTTTTGAAGGTGTTTGTTCAATTGGCTGCAGGCCAGCAAAATCTATCTGCTGGCCAACAAAATCTGTCTGCCAAGCAGCATTCTCAAATTTAGAGGCAGCAAGATCAGATACAGGGGCAGCAAACACAGATCCAGCTACTGTATGATGAGTTGAAGGAAATGAGAAAAAGTGGCCAGGACCTTGTGGTGTTTCAAAAACTCACAGCCTCAGATGACATTAAGGTATTTTTGTGCACTTTTGAATGCACTGCCGCATGGTGAAAGTGGACAGAGGAGGAATGGGTTGACAGGTTAGCCCCCTGTCGCAAAGGGGAATCAGAGAGAGCTTATATTGACCTGATGGTAGCTGAAGCTAGCTCATACCCTTGTGTAAAGAAGACCATATTCAACAGGGTTGGGGTGATGGGTTCCAGTATAGCCCATGATTGGCAGCTGAACCTGTCTGAGACTGAAAGAGTTTAGCTGTCCAAGCTAGTCAGACTTAGTAAAGCATGGCTACAGTCAGAGAAGCAAACGGCTCCACATATAGTAGAGATTGTTGCTTTGGACCATGCTATATGGTTATTAGACCATGGGGTGCAACACTGGGCCCTGCAGGTTGATCCCCAGACATTTGAGGAGTTAAAAGTGGTGATTGAGTGATACCTTACTCTTAGAAAATGTACCAAATCTAAGCCAGGTTCCCATTGCTAAGGAAAAAAACCCACCTCCTAAGGTGTGTTTTTACTGCTGTGAGACTGGTCATATGTGTCAGGACTGCCCAAAGCAGAGAGAACTGATAGCTTGCAGTGTGGGTAAAACAACTTGACCTGTGGTCAGCATGGCAGCAGGAAACATCTCCCCAGCAGAGACCTCCCTGTTCCATATGTTGGTACAGCTGGAAGGTCAGAAGATCTGGACATTAATTGATACTGACAGTGATCTTACCATCATCCTGTTAACGTGGTTCCTCCAGGGGCTGACCAGGTTATACCCCCTGTCAAGGTGCTGTATATGGGGATGTCGAGGAATGCCCATGTGTGCACCTAACCCTAATAATAAAATGTCGGCCAGTGAAGGTGGAAGCCACATTGACCTCTAGACCACATTATCCTCTGATCCTGGGCTGTGATTTTCCATTGCTCCTGGAGGTAATTACATGGCATGATGACCACAAATGATGAGTGGCAGAGGCATGCATATATCCAAGGGCCATGGGTTACCAGAGCATGGCTACTGTGAAATCTTTGACTGAGGCTGCTATGGCCAAAACAGCCTTCTCTAACCTAGAGAGCATATTTCAGTACAAAGTGTTGCTGTTTGGTTTACATGGAGCTCCAGCAACTTTCTATAGAGCTGGGAACAGTCATGCTAGCAACCTAACATCATTCAGTTTCTGTCCCAATTGTATGGACATTTAAGGCAGATTATGTCACTCCTGAATAAGCACATGGATAGAGCCCAACAGCATCAAAAAGTAATTATGACGTAACTGTGGTAAATCAGTCTTTTAAACCAGGAGACAAGGTACTGTTCTTGTGCCCACTAGTGAAAGTTAATTGTTTGTTCAATGGTGAGGCCCTTATAAAGCCATAGAGGCAGTGGAACATGTTAATTATAGGGTTTGACAGCAGGGTAGAAAGAATGAGATACAAATCTACCATTTAAACCTGTTAAAGCCTTGGAGAGAGAGTGCTGGACAGCACTCTTTGGTGGCAATGAAAACCACAGAATGTCAGGTACCCATTGAAATTACCCTTAATCCTAGCCAGAAACAGGAAGTGGTGAATTTAGTGGCACACAACCAGAGTGTATTCTCTGACATTCCGGGGAAAACCCAAGTCATCCAGCGTGATATTGTTACTCCTCCTGGTGTGGAAATAAAACAGAGGCCACACCGTACACGCGAGGCAAAATGGACAGTGGTAAAATGAGAAGTAGAGGAGATGCAGCACCTATGGGTCCTAGAGGAATCAAACAGTGAATCTAATAATTCCATTGTCTCAGTGCCTTAGCCTTTGGGTGCTTTGAGGTTCTGTAATGATACAATGTGCTGCGGTTTGGTTTTCATGGATCTCCAGTAACTTTCTAGAGAACTATGAACAAGTTGCTGTGATCTCACAGAGAATATTCAGCTGCATATCTAGATGACATCTTAAATTCTCAGTGGGAGTCACAAATTCCAAGGGTAGAGGCAGTGTAATCGTTTTTACAGACACACAGGTTTACTGCTGAACCTGAGAAGTGTTTCATTGGAATGGTGGAGGTGAAATACTTAGGCTATATTGTAGGCAGAGGGCAGGTAAAACCTTCACCCAGTAAGGTGGAGGTGGTCCTCATATGGCCTAAACCTAAATTCAAATACCAGCTCAGAACATTCCTTGGTCTGGTGTATTACTACCACAGATTCATTCATGGTTTTGTCACTAGGGTGGCACCACTAATTATGTGCCTGAAAACACAGTCCCCAGACAAAATAATATGATCTAGACCAGCAGAGGATACGTGGCAGGATTTAAGGCACCCCTTGTGTGCAGAGCATGTTAAGTAGGCTCCTGATTTCAAGAAGCAATTTATATTGCAGACAGATGCCTCAGGTACAGGATTGGGGGCAGTCCTATCCCAAGTGGTAGAATGGGAAGAGAAACCCATCCTCTACCTTAACCAGAAATTGCTGCCCAGGGAACGCAAGTACTCAACAGTAGAAAAGGAGTGCTTGGCAATCAACTGGGCTGTAGACTCGTTAAAATATTATTTGTTAGCATGGGAGTACTTACTAATTACGGATCATACCTCTTTACAGTGGATGCACAGGAACAAAGAAGTGAATGCTTGTGTGACTCTTTGGTTTTTGGCCTTGCAGACATTCAAATTTGAGGTTCAGCAATGTCCAGGGAAACAGCATATCAATGCTGATGTCCTTTCCAGAAAGTTTGAGGTTCCCGATCCTCCAAGCAACTCTATGGTGAAGCTGGGCAGGGGAAGGGGGGAGGGAGGAGTAAGAGGGGGAAGAAGGCGAACTCTGGAAAATGGTAAATTTACCCCATTATAAGACAGAAATGTTTTATTCATGTAATTTGAATAATCCAAGATTATTGATAAAATGGGGAATACAATCTATCTGAAAAATCAATTGGAGGATTATGTGTGTGGAGGATTGTGTATGTGTGTGCTGCACACATGAGACATGTATAACTGATTTGGATGTTAGTCTACATGTGTGTGTGTGTGTCTGCTGCACACATGAGAGATAGATAGCAGGTTTGGATGTGAGTCTGCGTGTGTGTGTGTGTGTGTGTGTGTGTGTGTGTGTGTGTACTGTAAATACATAGGCATAGAGGCGGGGGAGAGAGAAATATGCATTGTATTGCAAATAGTGTACAATGGAGTGAATAGACTGCAGGATTATTGTAGATCAAGTACAGTGTAAATGGATTCAGTATGATATCTTGGCTGACGGGATGCCGGTGGTCAGTATAACTATACCTGAATTCTTATTGTGTAAATCATGAAAGGGGGAGATAAAACGTACCCCCCTCCCATAACCCCTAACCCTCCCTTTCCACACCCTAATCCTAACTTCTTCCTTAGTGCCTGACCCTAACCTCCCCTCTTAGTGCCTGACCCTAACCTCCCCTCCTAGTGCCTGACCCTAACCTTCCCCTGGTGGTACCTAAACCTAAACCCCGCTTCCCCACAGCCTAAACCTAACCCGGTAAGTATAGCTGGCTAGTTTGGGTTAGGGCTGGGGGGAGGTTAGCTTTAGGCACCACCCGAGTGGTTAGGGTAAGGCTATGGGAGGGGGGTTAGGGTTAAGCACCATCAGGGGGGGTTATGTTTAGGCACTAAAGGGGATTTAGTGCCTAAACCTAACCCCCCCGATGGTGCTTAACCCTAACCCCTTTACCCACAGCCTAACCCTAGCCACTCAGATGGTGCCTAAAGCTAACCTCCCCCCAGCCCTAACCCAAACTAGCCAGCTATACTTACAGTTGGGAAGCCATCAGTCAGGATTCTAACATTGGTCTCCTGACCCTGTTTGGATTCTGGCACCGGCGTTCTGATGTCTGTCAGGATTCCAGCTTGGCATTCAACTACCAGGATCCCGACAGATCTCACAACTCACTTACTCACTCATGCGTAGTCCAGGACCTACTCCTACAGTGCGATACAAACAGGCTGATCGGGGCCGAAGCTGACATCACACACCCTTCCTGAAAATGCTTGGGAACGCCTTCATTTTTCATTACACTCACAGAAAACGGTCAGTTACCACCCCCAAATGCCTGCATCCTGCCAATCTACTTGCGTATGCCCAGTGATAAAACATTTTTCTAGCTTCTTTTGCAGTTTGGCCTTGTACATGCGCACTATGATCCATACGCATGCGCAGTCGATCAATAATCGGCCGCCTTGAGAATTCGCACAACAGTGATCACATATGAATCGGGTCCTAGGCCAACTGGTTCTGAGCAATCTATGTGCACGATGACAAATACATATAACAGAGGGACATTTAGGATAGAATCATGACAATATCTTTTTCACTGTCTCTATATACACAATAGTGAAAATATTAGATTTTATCCAGCAACATGGAGAATGCCACTGAGTGTATGGAGATTATGCATCTAGTGCTGACTATGAGTTTGCAGAACCTTTGCTACTTTTTTCTCTCTGTTTGTGCAGTTCACACCCAAAGCTCATTTTAAATGCAACATATAAATGATTTAAAAAAGTGTTCTTGAAAAAAAAGGATTCATATGACATTACTATAAGCTGAGCAGGACAAGGTATAAAATCTACAAAGCAGATGTTGTATCCTGTACATTTACATTAAAGAGCTAACAATATGTGTATATTAGGGGTAAGCGCCGGGCCATTTTTCAGGTTTTGTGTTTTGGTTTTTGTACTTCGTATTTTGGATCTGTGTAGGTTTTGCCAAAATCGCCCTTGCGGGTTTTGGATTTGGTTTTGAATCTAGATTTTTTTTTTTAAATCATAAAAAGAGCTAAAATAAGAGAATTTGGATGTGTTTATGATCCTACAGTATTATTAACCTCAATAACATTAATTTCCTCTCATTTACAGTCTATTCTAAACAACTCACAGCTCACAGCTCACAATATTGTTTTTATCTAGTTTAGGCCAAAAGGTTCGCTCCGAGGTAGAAGGATGACTAAACTTAGTGACAGCAGTGGGCAGCAAACACGTAGCAGTTAACAATATATTTTTAAATGCTGTAATTATCTGTTAAAAGTATTTTATAATTAGGATCAAGTTCTTCTGTTTCTCAAAGATATCTTTGACATGAAGAAAGGTTCGCTAACCATCCGTTAAAAATTATCTTCAAATTAGGATTAAATTCTTCTGTTCCTCAAAGATATCTGTGACATGAGAAGGTTAGTTATATCAATTTTATTTAAATTTAGTTAATTTATAATTATTATTAATAATATTAATTTGAATTAATCACAATGTGGTGATAAGAAGAATTCCCAAAATAGGACAAGTTATAACATAAGAATACGAGCTACAGGCACAGTGTCCTGAAACGTACGGAGCACACCTGGATGTACAGTATACTGGGAGGATACAGCACAACAAACAAAAAAAATGTTTACAATTCATATTTAAAATTAATTTTATGTTGGGCGTGGCCACGGCGGCAAGTCGGTAAGACGTGAGAGGAGTGAGCTCCCGGGTCTATCATCCTGCTTCACCATCCTGTGCCCGGTTCCCATCCTGCATGCAACCACCCATGTAGCCCAGCCGCTGCTGCACACACTGAGCCCTCTGCCTGGCCGCCCGGACTACTGGTACGCGTGTTCCGGCCGGCATCTTGTGAGGCTCTGCAAGCCGCACGGAGCCCCAGCCCTCCTGCACTTCTGGCTTCTTCCTGGCTCCCGCCTGGCGCGCCGCAGCTCTCAGTCTCTCCCCCTGTACAGCGGCTTCAGTGCTTTTATATCAGCAAGCGGCCTGGATACACTGCACATGTATTCTGCCCTCCTGAACTGGACATATTAATAAGGTACTCTGGGGGTCTGTGGACAGCGTGAACGTTTTGAGTTTTGCCTGATGGGGGGACTTTTTCAGGCTCTCCCTGTTTATTACACCAGTCCTGCCCCCTATCACGCTCTAACCTGCCACATATCACACCTGTTCATACCATAAACCCAGGAATTATATATATCCCTCACCTGGGGTTCTTATGGGGAAGAATCATCCCCCTAATGCTGCTGCTGCTAAACTCAAGCAATATACCAGGAATGCAGGGACTGCAGCATTTTCCCTTCCCCCTACTACTGCTGACCTGCCCGACTCTGATCTCTCACAGGATTCTGCTGCTACAGCTCTGTCACAGGCTTCACTGCAACAGGTCCTGGAGGCCACAGCAAGTAGTGAAAAGAGATTATCTGATAAAATTGAGAGGGTGCAGTGCGATTTATCACTCCTAAGGCAGGATGTACTACGTATACGGGAATGAGTCAGGAAGTGGAAACTCATGTCTCGAACCTGGAAGATTCCTACAATCCTCTTAACTCTACTGTTTCCAATTTATCCCAGCAAGTCACCACCATGCACTCTAAGCTCCTGGATATGGAGGGGCGCCTCCGTAGAAATAATATACGCTTCGTGGGCCTGCCGGAAAGAGAAGAAGGTTCCTCTCCGGAATAATTTCTGGAATGCTGGCTCCTTGAAATGTATGGCAAAGAATCCTTCACTCCGCACTTCGCAGTCGAGCGGGCTCATAGATTTCCTAATCGCCCTCCGCCTCCTGGTGCACCCCCTCGCACCTTTATTGAAAAATTCTTACATTACAAGGACAGGGATGCTGTTCTGCATTTGGGACACACAAAAGGCCCTTTGTCCAGATTGCTGCGTTTCCTGACTTTGCTGCTGAGGTCCAGAAGAATTTGGTAAAGTGAAGCGCGGACTTCGGGACTTGAAATTACTGTACTCCATGCTGTTTCCTTCCAAACTTCGGGTGATTGTCGATGGAGAATCCAAATTCTTCAATTCCCCATGTGAGGCCTCTGGCTGGATCGTTATGCCCTGGGTGGGTGCCAGATGGCTCCGGACTGAATTGTGATTGCTGGCTTACTATATGTGCAGCAATTCAGGACACACTGCTCGCATTCGCTCCATTTAACCTTTGTCTCTATATTATTATACAGTGATGTACAGACAGCAGGTTATGTGCTTTATATCATTTGCCCCTTTATGGTACGGCCAGGGAACCGGCCGTATATTGTTGGTCACTAAATGTACCCGTGGAGCTCCCTTGCTCTGGTGGCCTCTGCATACATTGCTCCCTTTTTCTAAATTTTATTTTTGGTTTTTCTTCCATGTAGTTTTTTAAAGTTGGTCTATAGTTGTCTGTGGGGACGGTAGGTGGGTGATACGCTCACTTGCTGTACTCTTGGCGACTATTCACTAAGCTGGTTTGAAGGTTCTTTTTGTGATAAGGGCTCCAAGTATGCCAAGGTTGGGGGTTGTGTACGAGGTGGGGGGTTGTTTCGGGACACTTTGGGTTATTTTTGTGATGTTTGTTATTGTTATTTTTTGGTATATGTATTTTGCTTATTTGAATGTCTCATTTTATGCGATGGTTCCATACCCCCAGCACGACAGTGGGGTAGGCCTGGTTTTTGGGTTGTCAGATAATGCTTGTGTCTTCTGTTTGTCCAGGGTCTTGACCTTTGAGTATGCCTAGTTTAATTTACTTACGTGGAATGTCCGCGGTATAAATGATAGGATCAAGAGATCGCTTGTTCTCAGATTGATAAAATAGTATAACTCAGACGTGATATGCCTTACTGAATCTTACTTAGAGGGCAGCAAACTATTGGCTCTGCGTAGGCCATGGGTGGGCTGGGCTTATCATGCCTCCCACACTTCTCACTCCAGAGGTGTATCAGTACTTAAAATTAATTAAAAAATCAGTGCCCTTTGTTCTTAATGCAGTGAACACTGATCCCTATGGCAAATATGTATTTCTGGACTGTAAACTATACTCCCAGTCCTTATTTAGTCTTGCAGTATATATACCACCTTCCTTTAACTATGATGTTTTAAAACTTGCAGCATCCTTCATAGCAGATTCCCTTGACGTCCCTGTCATATGTTTGGTGGATTTTAATAACCTTATAGACCCTCAGTTGGACAAATGGAGGGCTGTACCCGCAACTGGCCTGGGGAGCGGAGATCTGGATTCACAATTTTTGTGGATACTATGGGTCTAATCGATATCTGGAGATTTCAAAATCCCAATGTACGCCAATTTTCTTGCTTTTCTCAGTCTTATCATTCCTTTTCCCGTTTAGACCTTGCATTGGTATCCCCCTCGCTCATGCCTCGAATTACTGATGTCCAATATAAAGCCAGAGGGGTGTCTGACCATTCTCCTTTACTCCTGATGGTAGACATAGGGGGCCAGAGGGGTCAGGCGTTCTGGAGGCTACATCCGTCTTGGCTCCTTCAGTTACAGGCTAATTCTGACCTTGAGGCAATGTGGGATGGCTATTTTACTGATAACATGTGCTCTGCACCTGTAGACGTTATAAGGGATTCGTTTAAAGCATTTATGAGGGGCACACTGATTCAGAGAATAGTCTCCTTAAAGTTGCATTTTAGGAAAAAGGAGGCTGAGCTGGAGGCTGAGTGTTCCTCATTGGAAAGTCAATATTTGGCGGATGGTTTTGCTGACTCTAAATCCCAATGGGACAGAGCGCGCACTACATGGCTTTCCCTTGTGGGTGATCAGAACCTGCGCAGTCTCTTGTTTAGATCCCATAATTTTTATGTGAAGGCGGAAAGACCGGGTAGTTTCCTCGCTAACTTGGTTCATTATGATTGCCCCAATGCCACTGTTGCACAACTTATAGACGAGTCGGGTAGAAATGTACATGCCACGTCTGATATTGCCGAAGTGTTTCTCACATTTTATAGAAGTTTATATCATTCACGCTTAGCATATTCTGTACCGGATATACAGGCATTCCTTTCCTGGATTGTTCTGTCTAAATTGTCCATGGAAGCTAGAGATTTTTGGGAAGTCCTCCTGACATTGGATGAGGTAGATGGGGCGTTCTGATCCTTTCCGGGTGGTAAGGCCCTGGGTACTGATCGTATACCAATTGAATTATACAAAAAACACTCTACAGTACTGGTCTCTAGGCTGTTGACCCTTTTTAACGACCTTCTTGAGGATGGCACTTTTCACGGCTTCTATCTCCGAGGCTATTATAGTGGTGTTGCCGAAGCCTGGGAAGGATCCCAGGTTCCCCGACTCCTATAGACCAATTTCACTGATCCCTACAGATGCTAAGATACTAGCAAAAATCCTAGCTATACGCCTTAATAATGTAATTACTTCCAGAATTCACCCAGATCAAACCGGCTTTATGCCGGGAAAGTCTACCTCTATCAATTTGAGGCGGCTTTTCACCCATCTCCAGGTAGACCATGCTGGGGAGACTAACTCTGCTATAGTTTCCTTAGATGCCAATAAGGTGTTTGATTCTGTTGAATGGTTATACCTATGGGAGGTCATGCGCTGTATGGGCATTGGCCCCATTTTCATTCAATGGGTACAACTCTTATACTTCAGATCAACGGCCAGGATCTCTGTCAATGGCTATGTGTCTACACCCTTTCTGCTGTCTAGGGGTACCAGGCAGGGGTGTCCCCTGTCACCCTCATTATTTGCTATAGCTTGTTTTATATGATCCAATCCAAATATATTAGGTTTGCAAATACACGATAGAATTGATATGGTAGCTTTATATGCAGTTGACTTTTTATTGTTTTAAAGCGACTATAGGTCTGCTATGCCAGGTGCTCAAGATGTTCTTGGGGCTTTTGTCAGATATTCTGGTTTGACTATTAATTGGACTAAGTCTTCTATTATGCCCTTGCGTGGTCCTTCCCCCTCTGAACCTGAGGTGCCCTTACCACTGCGTTGGGTCGATCAATTCAAATACTTTGGGATATTGGTCACCAATAACTTGCTCCCTAATAACCTGCTACCATTACTAGACTGGTTAAAGAAAAAATCCAAAACATAACTCCCTCTTACGGTAACTGGGTGAATAAATCTTATTAAGATGGTGGTGCAACCTAAAATTTTATATGTGTTACAACAATCCCCAATTTATATTCCAGCCTCCTTCTTTAGGAAGTTGAACAGTATTATGCCATCCCTCATCTGGGCCAATAAAGGCCCCAGGATTAGTTTCAATACACTTACTGGACCCAAAACAGAGGGTGGTCTGGCACTGCCTCATTTTAAGTTTTATTACTTTGCCTTTCAGCTGGCCCACATAGGATTATGGTTTAGAGATGGTGGCCCGAGATCTCTATCTGTCGCCTTGCTGCAGAGGGTGGCCCCGAACTATACTCCTATACAAGTACTTTTTAGTGGCACAACGTTTCCTCATGCACCGCCCATTTTCTCTCAGGCCCTCTGGGTATGGCGGGAGGCTGAGACTCTATTTATGTCTGCTGAGTTTGATCCCGACACCCCCCTCTGGCATTCCCACAGGTTGTCTGAATTAGATACGTTGTCTGGCCGGCAGGTGTGGGGGACTAGGGGGATTGTTGCGATAGGTCAATTATACAGTAACAATGCCCTTAAATCTTTTCAACAGCTGAAAGATGAATTTCATCTACCACAATCCTTTTTCTACCGATATTTACAACTGAGGCATGCTCTCCAGGTTCAGTTCTGGGATACGGTGCCAACCCTTGCCCCCTCTCCTCTGAAAACCTTTATTGTTGGATTAAGAAGGGCTTAGTCTATTTATCTGGTTTACTCTTTTTTAATTAATAGTCATCATAAAGAAGATCTCCCTGAATTGCGGGGATGGTGGGAGGATAGTCTTGGTCCGCTTAGTGATGAGGAGTGGGATGCAGCCAGAATGTTTCCTTGCAATGCCACTGCCTCTAAAAGATATCAACAGATACAACTGTTAATTTTACATAGAACCTATCTAACTCCTGTTAGATTAGTCAAGTTTGGTGGGCGTTCTTCTGACTCCTGCCCTAAATGCAACTCGGCCAGTGGCTCCTTTTGACACTTGCTCTGGCAGTGCCCGATGGTCTCCAGTTTTTGGACCCAGGTTAAGGGCGTTATTGCAGCTACAGGCATCCCTGCTGATGTACCCATGCCCAAGGCATGTGCGTTGGGGGCTGGAGTTGGAGGGATGCTTCATGGCCCTGATATACAGTACTTTCAAAACTTGTGTGCCTTAGCCAAGGTTTGTATTGCCCGCTCGTGGCTTGTGCAGACAGGCCCTACTTTTGGGGTGTGGATAGCCCTGGTAAACGATTCCATAGAGCATGAAAAATTTACCTATATGTCCGGCGGTATTATTACCAAATTCCACAATGTTTGGGCCAGATGGATGGAATCCCCATATACAACCAGGGTCTAATTTGTTTGACATCTTATTCTTCTGTCTTCAATACTGCCCGCTGTGTGCTGGTAGTGCATAATTGGATTACAATTGAGATTTCTTAGATTACGAAAGTCAGGAGTGGACCTGTATGTCTATATAAGATCTGCAACTGAGACGGATTAGCTAGATCTGCTGATTTGCACTCTTGGTGCTTACCATACTTCTTACTATATACATATACTATTATTTTATTTTTGTTATTGTGGTGTAGGGGAATAGATTTGTTATTTATTTATTTCTAGTTTTGTATAAATTAAAATTAAGGAATACTTGCATATATGGTGTACAGGGTCTATGGAAATTAACTCTATTTTGATATGGGCAAGTTGACCTACTTCCTTTTACTTTGATATGACACTGTATGTAAGTCCTTGGTTTCGCTATAATACAGCCTGCTGTGCTGGCTACTACTGTTTTTGTGTTTACAATGTTGTATTGTGTCAGCGAGCCGAGGACTGCACTTGCGTCTCAACCCTACCATTGTTTGACTCTGTACAATATCACGTTGTGTCAATAAAAAATACTTTATTTAAAAAAAAAATTATATTATGTTTATTTGTTCTATTTTAGGAGATTTAACACTGATATCCTGGTTACTGATGAATATACATAACTGGGTCCACTAATATCCTGGTTGGTGATGAATATACATAACTGGATCCTGTTGAATATACTGTACACAGATTTCCTGAGCCAGTTACATATAAGAGGGAAGACATGAGAGTCAGCCAGTCTGTGATACAGTAATACAAGATGGATTCCAGCTCACATAAATTCTATCCTGTTGATGGCTTTGATTCTAGAGAACATCTGGAAATATTTTTTTCTAACAAACAAGAAATGGGATTTGGAGATGATATAGTGAAATTTCCAATTGAATGTTTACACCGTGCTTTCAGTAAGGGTATGTATATTATACTGACAATATATATACTATACTGACCAATTTACCCCTAGTGTGAGTGATTGCATGTGCACAGGCGTGTGTTAGGGAATTTAGACCATGAGAGAGATGTACTAAGTCGTTCAGAGAGGTAAAGTGGAGAGAGATAAAGTACAAACCATTCAACTCCTTACTGTCATTTTTCAAACACAGCCTGTAACTTAGCAGTTAGGAGCTGATTGGCTGATACTTTATCTTTCTCCATTTTATCACTTTCCAAGCCTTAGTACATCTGCCCCACAGTTTGGAGAATGACAGTTAGTGGTTTATTTACTATAGTGCAGGTTTATAGAACTGGAGATCAGATTCTCGCTATTATCCTCCGGAAAGTGCTAAATAAATGATAAGTAGAATCTGCTTATTTGCTAAGGGCAACTTCTCCAGTTCTAAAAAACCTCACTTTAGTAAATATACCCCTTAGGAACTGATTGGTTGGTACTTTTTTACTCTCCACTTTATCTCTCTTAGCACATCTGTCCATGTATTCTCTAATGTGGCAGGGACTGATGTGCATGACAAATATATTCTCTACAGAGCTGCAGAAAATGCTCAGACTATATAAATACATTGTGATAATGATTCTTTATGATGGATCTAAGATTATATATTTCTATTTTTAGATGCATTTGTTAAAGTGAAGAATTACTTTTGTTTGCTAAATGCAGTGCCTATGAGTCATACTTGCCTACTCTCCTGGAAGTTGTGGGAGACTCCTGATGTTTTGGGTAGTTCCCTACACCCCCAGAAGAGCAGGCAGATCTCCCAAATCCTGCTTGCTCTCTAGTAAAGCGGGCAGGATGGAGATATACTCTATATGATACAATACATTTTTTGTCATTTTCACACAAAAATTTGACAAAGAAATTTGATTTATACAACACACCATACGATGCAAAAAAGTTTGGACATAGGTATATAAAAAACACACAATAACACACATATGAGAGATGACACATTATTCCCCATTAGTGTTTAACATGCGCACGGCAGTTGGGAAGAAGCTATTCCATAGACGATTTGTGCATGCCAGGGGGCAATTTAGCAAAAAGATAAGCAGACAGATGGCTGGAATCAGACAGTATACACCTAACTCAATTTGTCAATCTTGCTGCAAAGAGATCTTTAACAGTCTGCAGCTGGACCCCAATAATTTTACAAGCTGAAAGAACCAAGCGCTCTAACTCCCCTTGCTCACGGATGGTACAGTTTCCGTACCAGACTATAATTCCATAGGTTAAAACACTCTCAATTGCACATCTGTAAAAATGTATTAACATACTGTACCAACGCCCACACCTGCAACCTTAAGATGGCGAAGGAAAAATAAGCATTTGGTGTATCTTTTTAACTGATGCTTGATCATTTACCACCCACAATAAACTGGAGGAAACATGGATGCCTAAGAATTTAAAGGACTGAACAGCCTCTATATTTAACCCATTTATGGATACTGGGAGTAGCGAAAAACCCCTACTATGCCTAAAATCCATCACCAGTTCCTTGGTTTTATCCATATTTATCAAAAGGTGATTAACCTCACTCCAGGTCACCAAATTCTCAGTTTCCCTACAATAACTGGCTTCATTCTCACCAGAAATTAATCCAATGACTGCTATGTCATCCGCAAATTTAATAATTTGCACACAATCAGAGAAAGACACGCAGTCGAGAGCGAAAAGCGAGTAAAGAAGAGGGCTAAGTACACAACCTTGTGGGACTCCCGTACTAATAGTTACAATCTTAGACAGAAGGCTGAATAATTGTACCTGCTGGGGTCTATTTGATAGGAAGTCTAGTAACCAATTACAAGTAGGTGTACCAATACCTAAGCCAGATAGCTTACCTATTAGTGACCAGAGAATTATGATATTAAAAGCTGAGCTAAAACCGATAAAAAGAATCCTTATATAACACCCTAGCAGCTCCAAATGACTGAGAGATGATTATAAAACTGCATCCTCTCCAGTATTCGTGGGTCTGTGGGGTACGGTTGGGGCTAAAATGACATGAACCGCATCATTTTAGACCCACCCCCATCCCGCAACCCACAAATAGTGGCATTTTTCAAATGTGGGGTTGGGGCTTGATTATGTAACAGCCCGGACCTGCCCCCTAAAGCTCCCTGCAGTGTCTCCTCTCTGGGCGTCTCCCAGAGAGGAGAAATTAACAGTAGGTAAGTATGGTATGAGTCTGTCTTTGATAACTGAACAAGACTGTGTAGTGTACATACTGATTGCAACTTAGTGTTTTGAATATGCATTACATCAATATATCTGTCAACTGCAGTGGCAGACCTACATTTTTGGGGCCCTGAAGCTTGAACTGTTATGTGGGCCCCTTTGCAACCAGCAACAATAGGGAAACATCTGACAGTGATGGGTCTGCAGGGCAGATGTGGTGGGTGACAGAGCAAAAGATATCTTTGACTCTCTCCTCACCTTAAAATCATACATTCAGTACCTCTCACAGTCCTGCTGTTTCCATCTCAAAAATATTTCTTACATCAGACCCTTTCTCACCCTTCATGATACTAATACACTCATCCTCTCACTGGTTATCTCCAGGTTGGACTAGTGTAATCTCCTCCTTTCTGGCCTCCCTGACATGCTCCTCTCTCCACTCTAATCTATCCTCAATTCTGATGCCCATCTCCCCTATCGTACAAGCACTTCACTTGCTCTCCCTCCCCTTCCGAATCCAATTCAAGCTTCTCACACTCACCTTCAAAGCTTTAACCCACTATTAGCCCTCTTACATCTCTGACTTAATTTCTCTGTACACTCCCACCCGTCCTCTCTGCTAATGCACGCCTACTCTCCTGCCAACTGATTATCTTCTCCCACTCCTATCTACAATATTTTGCACGTGCTCCTCCCTATCTCTACCTCTCCCCATCTGACTACCAACTTCTCTACAAAACTTTTAACGAGCTCTCAAGATGTACTTCTTCATCAAACCCAGCCAACTGTTCTCCTAACCCTCTTGTCCACGCTCATGGTCTACCCCTTCTGTGTCACCCTGGTCTTTTAGCCCTTCAACTTCTAGATGGTAAGCTCGAAAGTTCAGGGCCTTCTCCCCTCATGTGCCTTTCCGTCATTTACTTACACTATCCTATACTTAATAATTCTGTTGATGGCACCTAACCCCTGGTTTTCTGTATATACCTTATACTTGTCCTGTATTGTCTCAAACTGTTAGTGCTTTTCTTGTTTTGCACATTTGTTTATGTACTCTGTAATGAGGCACCATATAAATAAAAGATAATAATAATAATAATAATTATAATAATAATAATAATATTGAGTATGACTGTCGGGATTCTAACTGTAGGTATTTTTACTGTAGATATTCTGACTGTCAGGGTCCTGACAAGTTCCCACATAGAATAGATGCTACGTAATATATTACACTCTGTAATCACTGTAATCTTTCCCTGCAGGTCACATTAAGGGAGATCTTTTGATTGACATCAGTGTTGGATCCTTCATTCATCATCTCTATACAGCCAGTGGATATTACAAACAGATCCTTGTGCTGAAGTGTTCTGAGCAATGTATTATGGAGCTGAACAAATGGATTAATACACATACCGGAGCGTTTGATTGGTCTCACATACTGGAATATATTAAATGTCTAGAAGGAAACAGGTAACGTATCTGCCCAGACAGCTCACTATCTAAAAGTAAACCCTATGTCAGCACACACTAATCTATTCCAAATGCTCTACACATCAAAAACAAAGTATGGAGTTTCCATTGCACTTCATTTAGCCTGGGGTGAAAAAAAAATCTATCTTTTGTGCAGTACATGCCATGGTCTGCTGGTACATGTAGTTCAGCAGACTTAGCTAATATTAATAAACCAATTACTGTTTGATTATTTTAAAGGACGTGAACTTGCTCCTTGCGGAGTACAGACATGAAAACAGAAGGAGCCTCGTAGCACATAACCAACCGGACATGAGGCTGGTTTCAGTGTGGGAAACCATTCTATTGGCTGTTTGTTCTTGAATTCTAATGGTCAATGAATGAACATATTATGAGGTCTACTGTTACAGGTGGGATGCAGCATTCTGCATTAGTGGGAACCAGTATATGAGGAAATGATATAATCCAAACAGAACTTATATGTCTGTTTCACTATTTATTTTAGTATCCAATAAACTTTTTCATTAAAGATGAATGGTTTGGATTTTAAGAAATCCGAACAGCCCTAAACTTCTGGGATCCGAGGCAATCCCAGCCGGTGCTCAGACATGCCCAGTTGCCTCGGATCCCACGTTGGCAATATTAAACAGTACAAGAAATGTTTCATTGTGTCTGCAAATATCTCTGTAGCTGACACCTTTCCCACATCATGAATTTTCAATTGGCTATGCTTAGTAACTCATTCTCACAACAGAGGTGATCCCAATGGTCAGTCTAGATGCATTTACAACAATCCATGTACACAGTAGTGATGAGCGCCTGAAATTTTTCGGGTTTTGTGTTTTGGTTTTGGGTTCGGTTCCGCGGCCGTGTTTTGGGTTCGACCGCGTTTTGGCAAAACCTCACCGAATTTTTTTTGTCGGATTCGGGTGTGTTTTGGATTCGGGTGTTTTTTTCAAAAAACCCTAAAAAACAGCTTAAATCATAGAATTTGGGGGTCATTTTGATCCCAAAGTATTATTAACCTCAAAAACCATAATTTCCACTCATTTTCAGTCTATTCTGAATACCTCACACCTCACAATATTATTTTTAGTCCTAAAATTTGCACCGAGGTCGCTGTGTGAGTAAGATAAGCGACCCTAGTGGCCGACACAAACACCGGGCCCATCTAGGAGTGGCACTGCAGTGTCACGCAGGATGTCCCTTCCAAAAAACCCTCCCCAAACAGCACATGACGCAAAGAAAAAAAGAGGCGCAATGAGGTAGCTGTGTGAGTAAGATTAGCGACCCTAGTGGCCGACACAAACACCGGGCCCATCTAGGAGTGGCACTGCAGTGTCACGCAGGATGTCCCTTCCAAAAAACCCTCCCCAAACAGCACATGACGCAAAGAAAAAAAGAGGCGCAATGAGGTAGCTGACTGTGTGAGTAAGATAAGCGACCCTAGTGGCCGACACAAACACCGGGCCCATCTAGGAGTGGCACTGCAGTGTCACGCAGGATGTCCCTTCCAAAAAACCCTCCCCAAACAGCACATGACGCAAAGAAAAAAAGAGGCGCAATGAGGTAGCTGTGTGAGTAAGATTAGCGACCCTAGTGGCCGACACAAACACCGGGCCCATCTAGGAGTGGCACTGCAGTGTCACGCAGGATGTCCCTTCCAAAAAACCCTCCCCAAACAGCACATGACGCAAAGAAAAAAAGAGGCGCAATGAGGTAGCTGACTGTGTGAGTAAGATAATCGACCCTAGTGGCCGACACAAACACCGGGCCCATCTAGGAGTGGCACTGCAGTGTCACGCAGGATGTCCCTTCCAAAAAACCCTCCCCAAACAGCACATGACGCAAAGAAAAAAAGAGGCGCAATGAGGTAGCTGACTGTGTGAGTAAGATAAGCGACCCTAGTGGCCGACACAAACACCGGGCCCATCTAGGAGTGGCACTGCAGTGTCACGCAGGATGGCCCTTCCAAAAAACCCTCCCCAAACAGCACATGACGCAAAGAAAAAAAGAGGCGCAATGAGGTAGCTGACTGTGTGAGTAAGATAAGCGACCCTAGTGGCCGACACAAACACCGGGCCCATCTAGGAGTGGCACTGCAGTGTCACGTAGGATGGCCCTTCCAAAAAACCCTCCCCAAACAGCACATGACGCAAAGAAAAAAAGAGGCGCAATGAGGTAGCTGACTGTGTGAGTAAGATAAGCGACCCTAGTGGCCGACACAAACACCGGGCCCATCTAGGAGTGGCACTGCAGTGCCACGTAGGATGGCCCTTCCAAAAAACCCTCCCCAAACAGCACATGACGCAAAGAAAAAGAAAAGAAAAAAGAGGTGCAAGATGGAATTGTCCTTGGGCCCTCCCACCCACCCTTATGTTGTATAAACAAAACAGGACATGCACACTTTAACCAACCCATCATTTCAGTGACAGGGTCTGCCACACGACTGTGACTGATATGACGGGTTGGTTTGGACCCCCCCCAAAAAAGAAGCAATTAATCTCTCCTTGCACAAACTGGCTCTACAGAGGCAAGATGTCCACCTCATCATCATCCTCCGATATATCACCGTGTACATCCCCCTCCTCACAGATTATCAATTCGTCCCCACTGGAATCCACCATCTCAGCTCCCTGTGTACTTTGTGGAGGCAATTGCTGCTGGTCAATGTCTCCGCGGAGGAATTGATTATAATTCATTTTAATGAACATCATCTTCTCCACATTTTCTGGATGTAACCTCGTACGCCGATTGCTGACAAGGTGAGCGACGGCACTAAACACTCTTTCGGAGTACACACTTGTGGGAGGGCAACTTAGGTAGAATAAAGCCAGTTTGTGCAAGGGCCTCCAAATTGCCTCTTTTTCCTGCCAGTATAAGTACGGACTGTGTGACGTGCCTACTTGGATGCGGTCACTCATATAATCCTCCACCATTCTTTCAATGGGGAGAGAATCATATGCAGTGACAGTAGACGACATGTCCGTAATCGTTGTCAGGTCCTTCAGTCCGGACCAGATGTCAGCATCAGCAGTCGCTCCAGACTGCCCTGCATCACCGCCAGTGGGTGGGCTCGGAATTCTGAGCCTTTTCCTCGCACCCCCAGTTGCGGGAGAATGTGAAGGAGGAGATGTTGACAGGTCGCGTTCCGCTTGACTTGACAATTTTCTCACCAGCAGGTCTTTCAACCCCAGCAGACTTGTGTCTGCCGGAAAGAGAGATCCAAGGTAGGCTTTAAATCTAGGATCGAGCATGGTGGCCAAAATGTAGTGCTCTGATTTCAACAGATTGACCACCCGTGAATCCTTGTTAAGCGAATTAAGGGCTCCATCCACAAGTCCCACATGCCTAGCGGAATCGCTCCGTGTTAGCTCCTCCTTCAATGTCTCCAGCTTCTTCTGCAAAAGCCTGATGAGGGGAATGACCTGACTCAGGCTGGCAGTGTCTGAACTGACTTCACGTGTGGCAAGTTCAAAGGGCATCAGAACCTTGCACAACGTTGAAATCATTCTCCACTGCGCTTGAGACAGGTGCATTCCACCTCCTATATCGTGCTCAATTGTATAGGCTTGAATGGCCTTTTGCTGCTCCTCCAACCTCTGAAGCATATAGAGGGTTGAATTCCACCTCGTTACCACTTCTTGCTTCAGATGATGGCAGGGCAGGTTCAGTAGTTTTTGGTGGTGCTCCAGTCTTCTGTACGTGGTGCCTGTACGCCGAAAGTGTCCCGCAATTCTTCTGGCCACCGACAGCATCTCTTGCACGCCCCTGTCGTTTTTTAAAAAATTCTGCACCACCAAATTCAAGGTATGTGCAAAACATGGGACGTGCTGGAATTTGCCCATATTTAATGCACACACAATATTGCTGGCGTTGTCCGATGACACAAATCCACAGGAGAGTCCAATTGGGGTAAGCCTCAGTTGCCGTAAGAGGTTTTCAGCTGTGTGCGTATTCTGGAAACCGGTGATACAAAGCGTAGCCTGCCTAGGAAAGAGTTGGCGTTTGGAGATGCTGCTACTGGTGCCGCCACTGCTGTTCTTGCGGCGGGAGTCCATACATCTACCCAGTGGGCTGTCACAGTCATATAGTCCTGACCCTGCCCTGCTCCACTTGTCCACATGTCCGTGGTTAAGTGGACATTGGGTACAGCTGCATTTTTTAGGACACTGGTGACTCTTTTTCTGAGGTCTGTGTACATTTTCGGTATCGCCTGCCTAGAGAAATGGAACCTAGATGGTATTTGGTACCGGGGACACAGTACCTCCAACAAGTCTCTAGTTGGCTCTGCAGTAATGATGGATACCGGAACCACGTTTCTCACCACCCAGGATGCCAAGGCCTCAGTTATCCGCTTTGCAGTAGGATGACTGCTGTGATATTTCATCTTCCTCGCAAAGGACTGTTGGACAGTCAATTGCTTGGTGGAAGTAGTAAAAGTGGTCTTACGACTTCCCCTCTGGGATGACCATCGACTCCCAGCAGCAACAACAGCAGCGCCAGCAGCAGTAGGCGTTACACGCAAGGATGCATCAGAGGAATCCCAGGCAGGAGAGGAATCGTCAGAATTGCCAGTGACATGGCCTGCAGGACTATTGGCATTCCTGGGGAAGGAGGAAATTGACACTGAGGGAGTTGGTGGGGTGGTTTGCGTGAGCTTGGTTACAAGAGGAAGGGATTTACTGGTCAGTGGACTGCTTCCGCTGTCACCCAAAGTTTTTGAACTTGTCACTGACTTATTATGAATGCGCTGCAGGTGACGTATAAGGGAGGATGTTCCGAGGTGGTTAACGTCCTTACCCCTACTTATTACAGCTTGACAAAGGGAACACACGGCTTGACACCTGTTGTCCGCATTTCTGTTGAAATAGTTCCACACCGAAGAGCTGATTTTTTTGGTATTTTCACCAGGCATGTCAACGGCCATATTCCTCCCACGGACAACAGGTGTCTCCCCGGGTGCCTGACTTAAACAAACCACCTCACCATCAGAATCCTCCTGGTCAATTTCCTCCCCAGCGCCAGCAACACCCATATCCTCCTCATCCTGGTGTACTTCAACACTGACATCTTCAATCTGACTATCAGGAACTGGACTGCGGGTCCTCCTTCCAGCACTTGCAGGGGGCGTGCAAATGGTGGAAGGCGCATGCTCTTCACGTCCAGTGTTGGGAAGGTCAGGCATCGCAACCGACACAATTGGACTCTCCTTGTGGATTTGGGATTTCGAAGAACGCACAGTTCTTTGCGGTGCTACTGCTTTTGCCAGCTTGAGTCTTTTCATTTTTCTAGCGAGAGGCTGAGTGCCTCCATCCTCATGTGAAGCTGAACCACTAGCCATGAACATAGGCCAGGGCCTCAGCCGTTCCTTGCCACTCCGTGTGGTAAATGGCATATTGGCAAGTTTACGCTTCTCCTCCGACAATTTTATTTTAGGTTTTGGAGTCCTTTTTTTACTGATATTTGGTGTTTTGGATTTGACATGCTCTGTACTATGACATTGGGCATCGGCCTTGGCAGACGACGTTGCTGGCATTTCATCGTCTCGGCCATGACTAGTGGCAGCAGCTTCAGCACGAGGTGGAAGTGGATCTTGATCTTTCCCTAATTTTGGAACCTCAACATTTTTGTTCTCCATATTTTAATAGGCACAACTAAAAGGCACCTCAGGTAAACTATGGAGATGGATGGATACTAGTATACAATTATGGACGGACTGCCGAGTGCCGACACAGAGGTAGCTACAGCCGTGGACTACCGTACTGTGTCTGCTGCTAATATAGACTGGATGATAAAGAGATGTAGTATGTATGTATAAAGAAGAAAGAAAAAAAAACCACGGGAAGGTGGTATACAATTATGGACGGACTGCCGAGTGCCGACACAGAGGTAGCTACAGCCGTGGACTACCGTACTGTACTGTGTCTGCTGCTAATATAGACTGGTTGATAAAGAGATGTAGTATGTATGTATAAAGAAGAAAGAAAAAAAAACCATGGGTAGGTGGTATACAATTATGGACGGACTGCCGAGTGCCGACACAGAGGTAGCTACAGCCGTGGACTACCGTACTGTACTGTGTCTGCTGCTAATATAGACTGGTTGATAAAGAGATGTAGTATGTATGTATAAAGAAGAAAGAAAAAAAAACCACGGGTAGGTGGTATACAATTATGGACGGACTGCCGAGTGCCGACACAGAGGTAGCTACAGCCGTGGACTACCGTACTGTACTGTGTCTGCTGCTAATATAGACTGGTTGATAAAGAGATGTAGTATGTATGTATAAAGAAGAAAGAAAAAAAAACCACGGGTAGGTGGTATACAATTATGGATGGACTGCCGAGTGCCGACACAGAGGTAGCTACAGCCGTGGACTACTGTACTGTGTCTGCTGCTAATATAGACTGGTTGATAAAGAGATGTAGTATGTATGTATAAAGAAGAAAGAAAAAAAAACCACGGGTAGGTGGTATACAATTATGGATGGACTGCCGAGTGCCGACACAGAGGTAGCTACAGCCGTGGACTACCGTACTGTACTGTGTCTGCTGCTAATATAGACTGGATGATAATGAGATGTAGTATGTATAAAGAAGAAAGAAAAAAAAACCACGGGTAGGTGGTATACAATTATGGATGGACTGCCGAGTGCCGACACAGAGGTAGCTACAGCCGTGGACTACCGTACTGTACTGTGTCTGCTGCTAATATAGACTGGATGATAATGAGATGTAGTATGTATAAAGAAGAAAGAAAAAAAAAACACGGGTAGGTGGTATACAATTATGGATGGACTGCCGAGTGCCGACACAGAGGTAGCTACAGCCGTGGACTACCGTACTGTACTGTGTCTGCTGCTAATATAGACTGGTTGATAATGAGATGTAGTATGTATGTATAAAGAAGAAAGAAAAAAAAACCACGGGTAGGTGGTATACAATTATGGACGGACTGCCGAGTGCCGACACAGAGGTAGCTACAGCCGTGGACTACCGTACTGTACTGTGTCTGCTGCTAATATAGACTGGATGATAATGAGATGTAGTATGTATAAAGAAGAAAGAAAAAAAAACCACGGGTAGGTGGTATACAATTATGGATGGACTGCCGAGTGCCGACACAGAGGTAGCTACAGCCGTGAACTACCGTACTGTGTCTGCTGCGACTGGATGATAAATAATGATATAAAAAATATATATATATATCACTACTGCAGCCGGACAGGTATATATTATATAATGACGGACCTGCTGGACACTGTCTGTCAGCAGAATGAGTTTTTTATAGAATAAAAAAAAAAACACCACACAAGTCACACGACGAGTGTTTAACTTTTTCAGGCAATCACAATATAGTATACTACTAACTATACTGGTGGTCAGTGTGGTCAGGTCACTGGTCGATCACACTGGCAGTGGCACTCCTGCAGCAAAAGTGTGCACTGTTTAATTTTAATAATATGTACTCCTGGCTCCTGCTATAACCTATAACTGGCACTGCTCCCCAGTCTCCCCCACAATTATAAGCTGTGTGAGCACAGTCAGATATATACATAGATGATGCAGCACACTGGGCTGAGCAGTGCACACAGATATGGTATGTGACTGAGTCACTGTGTATCGTTTTTTTCAGGCAGAGAACGGATTATATTAAATAAAACTGCACTGTCTGGTGGTCACTGTGGTCAGTCACTAGTAAACTCTGCACTCTCTACAGTACTCCTAAGCTCCAGTAAATCAAGTGTCTCTGTCTCAAATCAATCTCACTCTCTCTCTTCTAATCTAAATGGAGAGGACGCCAGCCACGTCCTCTCCCTATCAATCTCAATGCACGTGTGAAAATGGCGGCGACGCGCGGCTCCTTATATAGAATCCGAGTCTCGCGATAGAATCCGAGCCTCGCGAGAATCCGACAGCGTCATGATGACGTTCGGGCGCGCTCGGGTTAACCGAGCAAGGCGGGAAGATCCGAGTCGCTCGGACCCGTGAGAAAAAACATGAAGTTCGGGCGGGTTCGGATTCAGAGGAACCGAACCCGCTCATCTCTAGTACACAGTGACCTTTTAAGCATTCAATTAACAAATATATATAATATTCTTCTTTATGGAGCTCATCATGACAACCCGCAAGATGCCAATCATGCTCTATTCTCAGTATCCTCCAAATACAGATCATTTAACAATACAGAAACCTGTATATGGCAATTTTTCGCTAACTACATAGAGCAATAAAAGCCAACTTGGACAAAATGGAAGAGAAAACCAATCTTGTTGTTCGTAACATACCTCAGATGTGAAATTAGATATTGTCACTTAATTATTTTTGCACCTTCTTTTAAAATAATGCAGTGTGACAAACAGGGTAGTTCGGAGCCAAAAAGAGAAGGAAAAGGAATCAGTTTTATTACAGAAGCTCTCATTTTCTTTCCACAAAGAGATTTTCATATAAAATTATTGTGCTTTATTCAGTACCAGTATAATTTCTTAGAAAAAATCCAATACCAATATGTGATGTATGTTTCTTTACTATTATCACATATGAAATATTATGTGCTCCCCTTTTATTGAGGGTCACAAAAAGCAAAATATATAAAATATAGAGATAGAGTAACGGTTAAGAAAGGTACATAAAAATTAATATATATAAATAAAAATGTGATTTAAAACAAAGTGCTAATGCACTGTCCTTATTTCCTCTTATACTTCAGATTCCTATAATGTTAGTATTCTGCTCCTTATTCTTCACTTGATTTCTTAGCAGTAGTATTTCATAGTAGTTACAAAAAATGGCAACATTGTCATTGATGTTTCCTCATTCCTCATCCTGTGGTTATAGTTATTACATTCGTTGCTTATCTGTAACACTGCTGAAATGTTGTTAGCAGCCAAACAGTATTAAATGTATTTAGGATTTTTAATGCTTAATATTGGCACAAGTAAGGTCTCAATTATTAGGGGGTTATAATCACCACACCGCAGTTTTTGCCTACATATTTGGAAAAATCCATTCCACACTTGAATGCTGCTGTCTAGAATTGATCTGGCTTAGTTTCTCTAATGGTCAATCCATTGGAATGTAGCTATCCACTGCTAATAGTGTATAAAATAATCCTTACATATATGTCCATACTAGCTGTTCTACCTGTTCTTCGCACAGGAGTTTCTGATTTTTACAGTTGTAAATATAAATGTGTGTTAAAAATCTGGTTATTCTGTAGAGATGAAAATATAAGATGTCTTAATGTAAATAAATATTAATCCATGGTACTTGGCGTTACCCGAGGAGCACCCATAGCAGATACGGTAAAAAGTGACGGCGCCATTTTTGTAGTTTATTAAATTGTACACACTGGACGTGCAATTCAAATTTTAATCCGATTGTCCATTTGGGTGATATCGTTTACACAATGCAAGCCACACATCGATAATGACATCATTATGTCAAGGTCCTTTTCATCCCCTTAGGGGAGGTTTATTAAAATTTAAATTATGTAGTTTTCCTAATTCTTACCTGAAGAATACCTATGTTACATTTCATCTTCCTAACATATCGGGAAGAATAAGAATTAGTGATGAGTCTGTGAGTGAGTGAGGGCTTTCGCATATATATATATATGTATATATATATATATATTTTTTTTTTTAAATATATATATATATATATATGTGTGTGTGTAGATAGATAGATAGATAGATAGATAGATAGATAGATAGATAGATAGATAATGCCAATGACAGATACCAGTAAGCATCTCAATTTATGTCTCCTTTGACCCTAAAGGTTACAACATGAATACAATCTACTTAATCATTTGTTAGGCTCTACAAAGTTATTACAGTTTATAGATGTAGAAGTCAAATCATTAACCCTATAGTTACATATTTCCCTATATATATACACACATGTAAAAGACATTATATAAAAGATGGAGTGAATCCAGGGGACGGAGCTGCTGGTGGAAGTGCTGGCGGAAGTGATGAGCAGTTACAGTTACTGCTGGCGGAAGTGACGTGCGGGCACGTACGAGCGGTCGCGCATGTGAGAGGAGGAAAATGGGTGCCGGGAGCGGGCTGAGGTCTGCAGATTGCAGCGGAGCAGGCAGCAGGAGGATCGCTGCTGCTGCCGCTGCTTAGTGTCTGTGAGGCCGCTGCTGTGAGTGTGTGAGGCAGCTGCTGGTTGTGAGCTGTGTGTGCAAACGCTGCTGTGTGTGAGCTGACGCTGCTGAGTGTGGTGTGTGTACTGACGCTGCTGTGAGTGAGGGAGAGTGAGTGAGTGGGCGCTGCTGAGGGGTGAGAGAGTGTGTGTGCTGTTGCAGGGTAAGAGTGAGTGAGAGTGTGTTGCTAGGGGAGAGAAAGGGTGTGAGGCTGATGCTGGGTTTGAGGGTGTGCTGCGGCAGCCACAGACTGCGTGAGTGTGGACTGTGAGCTGTGGATGAAGCAGGTGCCAGGTGCACGGCAGCAAGCGAGAAGGAGGTGTGGAGAGCTGAGCATCTGCGAGGAGGAGTATCGGTGATGCAGTAGAGGGCCCACTCAGATTTGTATTGAATAACTACTGTATTGTGTTTGTGATTGAATTGACTGTTTCTGCTGTGTTGTGAACATTGATTCTCTTCACAGCTAGGTCATAGTCAATATCATATTGAATAGTTTTGTATTGTTTGCATTGTTCTTCTAAAGGTAATAGGGAGTTGAGTTTTCCAATGATGGGAGGGGCAGTTATTGAGAATCTCACTCAGTGCGTGTCGTGTAAGATGTATGCGCACCTGGAGCAGCCGTTCCAGTGCGAATACATTTGCATGAGATGTGTGCGAACGGTTGCCCTGGAAGCCCAGGTAACTGATCTAGAGCAAACCGTTTCGTGACTGAGGGATATTCATAATCTCGAGCAAGGTTTAGATAGAATGGTGGAGGAGTTGCGGGAGGGGTCACCAGTAGATGAGGAAAATCAGGCAGCCAGCTGGGCCAGAAGGAAGAAAAAGAGGGGGAGGCACGACATCTCTGATCTACCAATCCCGAACAAATTTGCACAATTGGACAAAGATTCAGTGGATGATAGCAAGGAAATGATGGAGCCGGAGGAGACTGCTCCCTCTAGCAACCGGAGGAGTGGTTCCTCTGGCTCAGATGGGATGAAAGTTAGAGAGGCACCCAGGGAGATGGTAGTGGTAGGGGACTCTATCATCGGGAAGGCAGATAGGGCAATCTGCTACCGGGATCGTGATCTCCATATAGTCTGTTGTCTCCCGGGTGCTCGGGTACGGCACATCGCGGACCGGGTATATAGATTGTTGTGTGGGGCTGGTAAAGACACAGCGGTCTTGGTGCACGTTGGCACCAACAACAATGTTAGCAGCAGGTGGGATGTCCTTAAGAAAAATTATAGGGACCTAGGCCAGAAACTAAAAGAAAGGACATCTAAGGTAATATTCTCTGAAATATTACTGGTGCCACGCGCTAGCCCAGGGAGGCAGAGGGAGATTAGGGAGGTAAATGTGTGGCTGAGAGACTGGTGTAGGAAGGAGGGGTTTGTGTTCTTAGAACACTGGGCGGACATCTCAGTCAGGCGCCATCTTTTTTGTCGCGATGGATTGCACCTTAATAAAGAAGGTGCTACGGTGCTGGGGGGAAGGATGGTTAGTAGGTTGGAGGAGCTTTTAAACTAGGAGCCTGGGGGGAGGGTTTAGTTAGAAAATACAAGTCAGGCAGCAAGAATAGTAAAGATGGTGGTAGTGAGCTAAATGGGGTGGAGGTGGGAAGGGGGGGGTAAGAGCAGCCGGCAAGGGCAAGGGTATTAGCAAGGGTTCTAAAAAAGGTATTAACAAATGTAGTGCATAAGCCTTAACCAACAACATCTATGTGTTATCTTTACAGCATATAGAAAAAGATATACGTAGCATAAGGGATAATACTTATGTCAGGGCGGAGAATTCAGGCTGAAACACTGGGATGATCAAAGAGATGAGTAAGGTGGGCAGGATTAAGTATGGTGGAGGTGGTAAGGGAGCGAGAAGGACAGTCCGCAATGGTAATTCTAGGGAGGCTCTAGTAAACCATGATAGGATACCCTTAAGAAAACAAACGGATAAGGGAACTACTAAATTAAAATGTATGCTTGCAAACGCAAGAAGTTTAGCAGGTAAAATGGGGGAATTGGAATTGTTAGCATCAAAGGCTGAGTATGATATTATAGGTATTACGGAAACATGGTGGGATGACTTTCACGACTGGGTTGCAAACTTGGAGGGATATTCTCTTTTAAGGAGGGACACGGTAAACAAAAGAGGAGGAGGTGTATGTCTTTATGTTAAACCGTCTCTTAAACCGTACTTAAAGGAGGTTATTTATGAAGGGACAGGTGATAACGTGGAGTCATTATGGGTTGAAATCTCAAGGGGGGGTATAGATGCAAAAAAATTAGTTATAGGCACGTGCTACAAACAGCAAGATATTAGCATACATGAGGAAGAACAACTCTTGCAGCAAATCGAAAGGGCTGCGGGATTAGGAGACATCCTAGTGATTGGGGATTTTAACTATCCTGATATTAATTGGAGTAACGATTCATGTGTTAAAGCTAGCGGTAACAGGTTCTTAAATTTATTAAAAGATCACTACTTGTCTCAATTAGTCGAGGACCCAACTAGAGGTACAACTATTCTAGATCTAGTAATTACTAAAAATGTGGACATCATATCGGATACTAAAGTTGGGGAGACCTTGGGAAACAGTGATCACTATATGATCACTTTCGATATCAGTTTCAGGAAACATTGCTATAAGGGTTCAACAAAAACATTTAACTTTAGGAAGGCTAACTTCAGTATGCTGAGATGAGCATTAAACAACATTGAGTGGGAAGTTTTGTTTCATGGTAAGAACACTTTGTAAATGTGGGATGCTTTAAAAGGGTTGCTGGATAGCAATATTCACAAATGTATCTCCATGAGCAGTAAGCGCAGGAGTACCAAACTCAAACTGATGTGGCTTAACAAGAAGGTCAAGGCCGAAATCAATAAAAAGAGGCGTGCTTTCAAGGCATTTAAATCTAATGGAAGGGAGGATTCATTCCAGTACTACAAGCAATAAAAGCAGCTAAAATTGATAACGAAAAGCTAATTGCTATAGAGAGTAAAACCAATCCTAACATTTTTTTAAACACATAAACAGCAAAAGTTTAAAAAAGGAGAACATAGGTCCATTAAAAGATGAAATTGGTGTATTGTTAAATGATGATGAATCAAAAGCACAAATACTGAACAAATTTTTTTCATCAGTGTTCACCAGAGAAGAACTGACGGTGGGAGTAGTAAATAACGATAGTCACAGTAATGTTTCGTGGTTAGATACTTGTTTAAGTGAAGAAGTAGTCAGGGAGAGATTACGTAAAATAAAGATTAATAAATCACCTGGCCCAGACGGACTTCATCCGAGGGTTCTTATGGAGCTTAGGTCACAATTAGCAAGACCCCTGTACTTGATTTTCAATATTTTAATTAGATCTGGCATGGTACCAAAGGATTAGTGTATAGCGGATGTAGTGCCATTATTTAAAAAGGGATCCAAAAATCATCCAGGTAACTACAGGCCGATTAGTTTGACATCTATAGTGGGGAAAATATTGGAAGGAATTCTAAGGGATAGCATACAGAAGTATCTGCAGACCACTTAGATTATTAGCAAAAACCAGCATGGGTTTGTGAGGGACAGATCAAGTCAAACTAACTTAGTTAACTTTTACGAGGAAGTAAGCGACAATCTCAGTAGATGTGGTCTACTTAGATTTTGCAAAAGCCTTCGATACAGTGCCTCACAGGAGATTAATAATCAAATTAAAAGAGCTTGGCCTAGGAAAAACTGTTTGTACATGGATAAGCAACTGTCTGGAAAACAGGGTACAGCGAGTAGTGGTCAACAGGAAGTCCTCAAGCTGGACACCGGTGTTTGGCAGAATACCACAGGGGTCAGTACTCGGGCCACTACTGTTCAACATATTTATCAGTGACCTAGAAATAGACCTGGAAAGCACAGTGTCTATCTTTGCAGATGATACTAAACTGTGTAGGTTAATTAAATCAGAAAAAGATGTGGAGTCTCTACAGAAAGAATAATAAACTTGAAATCTGGGCGTCTAAATGGAGAATGAGGTTCAATATAGAAAAATGCAAGGTTATGCATTTTGGGACTAAAAACAAACTTGCATCCTACATATTAAAAGGGGAAAGTCTAGAGGTAACAGTTTTGGAAAAGCATTTGGGGGTACTCATTGATAATAAACTTACTAACCGCATACAATGTCAAAGCGCAGTAAAGACGGCAAGTAAGGTGTTATCATGCATAAAATGCGGAATTGAGACAATGGATGAGGATGTAATCCTGCCACTGTACAAATCATTGGTACGTCCGCACCTGGAATATTGTGTTCAGTTTTGGGAACCACTGAATAAAAAAGATATCGGTGAACTAGAGAGGTTTCAAAGGTGAGCTACTAAATTGATTAAAGGGTTGAGGGACTGGATTACGAGGAAAGGCTTACTAGGTTGAACATGTATACACTGGGAAAGAGGCGTCTAAGAGGAGACATTATTAATGTCTTTAAATATGTAAAGGGGCACTACAAAGAGTTATTAGAGGAATTATTTATTAAAAGAACTCTGTTAGGACACGCGGGCACTCGCTAAGGCTGGATGAGAGAAAATTCTGCATGCAACGGAGGAAAGGGTTCTTCACTGTTAGGTCAATAATGATTTGGAATTCCTTGCCAGGGAAGGTGTTAATGGTGGATACTGTAAATGCATTTAAAAGGGGATTAGATGAATTTCTGATTAAAAAGGATATCCAAGGCTACAACACTTAAAATATTGAAGTTGTTAATTCGGGTGTAACGTGATTTGTAGTTGTTAACTAGTCATAAAACATCTTCTGCAGATACATTAAAATCAACTCAACTTAATACAATAACAGGTTGAACGCGATGGGCATTTTGCCTCTTTTCAACCTCAAATACTATGTTACTATGTTACTATGTTTCAAGATATCATAGAAATCTACTGTAGGTAAATGAGCAAAGATCCCCAGCTAGAAACTGAAATAACAAACAGATAAAGTGTAAGGAAGAGAATCATAGGGTCAAATGTAATAGCGGCAGGTTTCAGGATTCAGGAATCACCACTGGACACAAATGCCCCCACATGCATGCACATGAGGTTAAGGAGTGTTTGGGGATAATGGATTAAAAGGTGCTGGGTGGGGGGTAATTTGTGCTGTGAGGCGGTATTGAGTGGTCGGTAATGGGGGGAGGTTAATTTGTGCTGACAGTGTGGACAAATGTGTAAATGGGTGCTGTGTGGGTGAATTAATAAATGGATGTGCATATGACAAATGACTCATAGACTTTGGTATATACATACTAAATGGGGAAAAACTAGGGGATTCTGTACTGGAAAAAGATTTAGGTGTTCACATAGATAACAAACTTAACAGTAGTACCCAAAGTAGGAATGCAGCAAAAAAGGCAAACAATGTATTAGCATGCATTAAGCGGGGAATTGATGCAAGGGATGAGAGTGTTATACTCCCATTATATATATCACTAGTGAGGTCACATCTCAAATACTGTGTACAATTTTGGGCACCATACTACAAAAAGGATATCCTGGAACTAGAAAAGGTTCAGAGACAGGTGACCAAGTTGATTAAAGGGATGGAGACGCTAGAATATGAAGAAAGACTTGCTAGGCTAGGCATGTTTACACTGGAAAAAAGGAGATTAAGAGGGGACATGATTAACATTTACAAATATATAAGGGGTCAATACACAGAGCTAGCAGGGGATTAGTTTTTGGAAAGATCATCACAAAGGACATGTGGACACCCGCTTAGGTTAGAGGAGAGGAGATTTAGCACACAGAGACGGAAAGGTTTCTTCACAGTAAGGAAAATACATACTTGGAACTCCCTGCCCGAGAGAGTAGTAATGGCAGACTCAGTCATTACTTTTAAGAATGGGCTTTATAATTTCCTAATGGATAAGCATATACAGGGTTATGGTTGGTAAATCATGTACTATAATAATAAAAATAACAAAAGAGAAACAAAGGGGTATTTTAGTTTACGGCTAAACATTCACCACAGTTTAAATTAGTCTTGAAAGTATTACAGTGAAGGAGCCTAACAGGTTGAACTTGATGGACAAATGTCTTTATTCATCCTCAGAAACTTTGATACTATGTTACATAGATGTGGTTTTATGTAAATAAATTGATGGAGTGTATTGGGGTTTTAGGAGCGGTGCTGAAAAGCTTTGCCTAGTGCACCTAGAAGCCTTGCATTTGCTTAATATAAATGTACATGCCACTAAATTCTCCCACTAACACAAAAGTGCACTGTATGCTCTGAGACCCACATGTAGTGTTTGAAAGAGGTTACGTGATGAAGAAATCTGATGCTCTGATCATGTTCCGTCTTATTCTCTGCTTTATAAATAAGTCTAGCTGGGTTTTAAGCAGAGAATAAGTCTGTGCAAAGGAATAAAGCTGGAAGGCGCTGAGTGTTCTTGATAGAGGTATCCAATGGCCACCTGTTCCCCACCACTGCCATATAATATGCACCTGAAAGATTAAAGGGGAGTCTGATTAAAAGTACAGTGTAGAATAATGCCATATCTCTGCCACCTTAATTATACCTAATTTATACCTTCCCACCCATTAAATCTTCATTTAAAAATCTGTCATAAAAAACTACAGTATATCTAATTTCTCATATGGCTAGTCCTAGATCCAAATGTACCTTATTGTTTGTATATTTCAGTGACCTGTGTCAGGACAAACAAATGACATTGAAGACAGCAATAACAAAGATCATGAAATATGACACTGACAAAGAGAATCTCACAGACCCTGAGGTGCTCCCACCAGCAGACTGTGTCATCAGTGCATGGATGTTTGAAACCATCTGCAAAAACCAGGGTGATTTTATAAGGAATTTCCGGAACTTTGTGAAGCTACTAAAACCTGATGGATACCTGATACTGGTGGGGGGTTTAAATGTAACTTATATGAAGATTAGACAGGACAAGATGCATGTGTTCAAATATGATGAGAACTTTGTAAGAAAAGTTCTCACTGATGAAGGGTTTATTATTGACAACTGTACAGTCCACAAAAGAACAGCAGTGAGTGACATTATAGACTATGAGGCAATTTCTTTCATCATAGCTCACAGAGAGTAATAAGGGCCTGACACTGAGTTGCATGCTGTATCGAGTGCAGTTGAGTGTTTTATTTTTACTGCGCATGTATCTAAATCACATCACGCATGCATCCTGATAGTGCTTGTTCAGAGTCAAAATAGCAATTTTTGACACACGCACGTAGAAGTGAACTTGAAATGTATTGTGTATTCCTGGGTGGTGAATGGTTAATGTCAGGGAGGTTGCTATTCAATGAGGCCTAGAGGTGTAGGGGGCTGGGACCCAGGTTAGAAAGTTGCATACCAATTTCCAAGATTTTCTTGCTAAGCAACTTGGTCTGATCCATTGCCCAGCCTGGACTGTGACATTACATTTTCAGTGAGAGTCATGTGTAGGGGATGTTACAATGGTAAGAGGGCACTGTAATGTGGCATAATATGAACTGGGACACTCTGGCGTGGTATAGTATGAACTGGAGGGCACTCTAATATGGCACAGGGGGCCTGATTCAGATGTGGTTGCAGTTGATATCATTGTTGCTTCCTTGGAAGCAGCAGTGATGTCACTGTTTAGTAATGCAGCAGGAGGCATCTATTATAAGCAGATGCCTCCTGCTGCAGTAGCGATTTGACCTGTATCCTGGGACTTAGCCATTGAATCACTCTCTCATCATCAGGCAGCTTGCTGCACCCATGTTTCTGTGCATGATGCCCATTGCAGAGGCCAGGAAATGTCCATCCTATGATGAAGATCCTTGGGCTCTTCCCTCCCCTAAGCAGCAGCAACATGCCTCCATCTTCACAAACGTAGGCCATTATTGCACCCTCCCCACCCCTTAAATGACAGCAAACTATCAGTCACTGACAGCCTGCTGCCATCCTGCTACATTCATTGCAGTACCTGTTAGCACACAAATGATGTCGTACCTCCAACCAATGTAATGCCTCACTCCTAATGTGAACATTTACTCTTTATTTATAATACTGCCTTTATATACATTTAATGGATCCAGAGCATTATTGGTGACAGTGGGACTAGAACTACAGAGCTAGTACATTTTGAATGGGAACTCTAACACTGGCCACACAGATGTCACATGCAGGTTCAGGGAGAGGCTGGCTCGTGCTGGCTAGTGTGACAGTTGGAGGTCACATTTAGCTCCAGGGAGAGAAGTTTGCTCGTGCTGGCTAGTGTGACAGTTGGTGGTCACATGCAGCTACAGGGAGAGTCTGGCTTGTGCTGGCTAGTGTGACAGTTGGTGGTCACATGCAGCTCCAGGGAGAGTCTGGCTCGTGCTGGCTAGTGTGACAGTTGGTGGTCACATGTAGCTACAGGGAGAGTCTGGCTTGTGCTGGCTAGTGTGACAGTTGGTGGTCACATGCAGCTCCAGGGAGAGAGGTTTGCCTTTGCTGGCTAGTGTGACAGTTGGTGTTCACAAGCAGCTCCAGGGAGAGTCTGGCTCGTGCTGGCTAGTGTGACAGTTGGTGGTCACATGTAGCTCCAGTGAGAGTCTGGCTTGTGCTGGCTTGTGTGACAGTTGGTGGTCATATTCAGATCCAGGGAGAGTCTGGCTCATGCTGGCTAGTGTGACAGTTAGAGGTCACATAAAGCTCCAGGGAGAGTCTGGCTCATGCTGGCTAGTGTGATAGTTGGTGGTCACATGTAGCTCCAGTGAGAGTCTGACTCGTGCTGGCTAGTGTGACAATTGGTGGTCACATGAAGCTCCAGTGATAGTCTGGCTCGTGCTGTCTAGTGTGACAGTTGGTGGTCATATGCAGCTCCAGGGAGAGTCTGGCTCATGCTTCCTAGTGTGACAGTTGGTGGCATTGAACAGTCATCTTTGAGGAGAGATAGTGGCTGACAGTGTGTGGGAGTGCTGCTCATCTAACCTGGGCAGAGTGGTTGTTTCCGGTTACTGGAGGCAGTGCAAGCAGTGTCCGTGTCCCTCAGCAGCTAGGTAGCTCCCTGAGGCTCCTGCTCTAGAGGTGAATGACTGGGAAGAGTGTAGTGATGTGACTCCCTGCTCCTCTAAAGGGTGGATATTTACTCCTCTAGATCAGGCCTGGCCAATCTGTGTTGTGAAACTTCTATTTCCAGCATGCCCTTCCACAGATTTGCCATTAGTGAATGCTAAGACTGAGGCAAAGCATGCTGGGGTGTGTAGTTTTACAACAGTTGGGGAGTCACAGGTTGGCCAGGCTTGCTCTAGAAATGAGCAGTATAGGGAGAAGTAGAGAAAAAGCATCCTCAGATGCAGCCAGTGCATCCAGACAGCTAAACGGTCCACTGTGGAGGTCTGTATTAAGTGACACTGCACAACCCAACATTAGGGCACACATCAAAGCCGCAGCATTAATTAACGTCTCACCCTCTAAATATAGGGGATATTTTAGATCTGATCATAGATGTGCTAAATTTAGTACATCTGCAATCATTTACTCTGACATGCGGGGGGGACACCCAGCACAGGGCTAGTCCACCCCGCATGTCAGGCCCTACCCCCCCTCCACACAGGTGCAAAAGCACCACACGGCAGCGATGCTTTTGCACCTGGCGAGTAGCTCACTATCAGCGCAGCTCCTGCGCGCTGGCAGGCCGCTACCTGCTGTGTCCTGGGTCGCAGCAGCTGCATGTGACATCATGCAGCCACCGCGTCCCCCCAAACGGTCTGGACATGCCTGCAATGTCCAGACCGTGCCCCGCCAATGGCGTTCTAACACCATTGGCATGCCCCCTCCCACTCCACGACCACCTCTGTCTGTCAATCAGGCAGAGGCAATCACAGGCCAGAGATGCTTTTAGCATCTCCCTGGGCTCCCGGGGTGCGCACGCGCAAACATTCAGACTGCGATCGCTGCTACTGCAGGGATCCAGTCTGAATTAGCCCTATAGTGGGGAATATAGTCAATTACTACGGAGACTTAAAGCCGACAGTAAAACTCTCAGCTGGGAGTTATAAGCAGACACCCTAAGGTCGGAATCTTTACAGGGTTTGGTCAGAAAGACACAAAAACACCAAAAGTATAGTTGTTACTTAGACAAGGAAAGATTGTTACACTGAAAAGTAATTGCTCACAGTGAGGAAAACAGTCCAGACAGGATCAGCTGTGCTTCATATGCACCGGATGTGCACCGGAAATTTTTCGGGTTTTGGTTTTGGATTCGGTACCGCGGCCGTGTTTTGGATTCGGACGCGTTTTGGCAAAACCTCCCTGAAAATTTTTTGGCGGATTCGGGTGTGTTTTGGATTCGGGTGTTTTTTTACAAAAACCCCTCAAAAACAGCTTAAATCATAGAATTTGGGGGTCATTTTGATCCCATAGTATCATTAACCTCAATAACCATAATTTCCACTCATTTCCAGTCTATTCTGAACACCTCACACCTCACAATATTATTTTTAGTCCTAAAATTTGCACCGAGTTCGCTGGATGGCTAAGCTAAGCGACCCAAGTGGCCGACACAAACACCTGGCCCATCTAGGAGTGGCACTGCAGTGTCAGACAGGATGGCAGATTAAAAAAATTGTCCCCAAACAGCACATGATGCAAAGAAAAAAAGAGGCGCAATGAGGTAGCTGTGTGACTAAGCTAAGCGACCCAAGTGGCCGACACAAACACCTGGCCCATCTAGGAGTGGCACTGCAGTGTCAAACAGGATGGCACTTCAAAAAATTGTCCCCAAACAGCACATGATGCAAAGAAAAAAAGAGTTGCACCAAGGTCGCTGGATGGCTAAGCTAAGCGACCCAAGTGGCCGACACAAACATCTGGCCCATCTAGGAGTGGCACTGCAGTTTTCTAGCGAGAGGATGAGTGCTTCCATCCTCATGTGAAGCTGACCCACGAGTCATGAGGAACATAGGAGAGGGCCTCAGCCGTTCCTTGCCACTCTGTGTCGTAAATGGCATATTGGCAAGTTTACGCTTCTCCTCAGACTCTTTTAATTTAGATTTTTGGGTCATTTTAATGAACTTTTGTTTTTTGGATTTTACATGCTCTCTACTATGACATTGGGCATCAGCCTTGGCAGACGACGTTGATGGCATTTCATCGTCCCGGCCATGACTAGTGGCAGCAGCTTCAGCACGAGGTGCAAGTGGATCTTGATCTTTCCCTATTTTACCCTCCACATTTTTGTTCTCCATTTGTTAATGTGTGGAATTATATGCCAGTAATATATCAATAGCAATGGCCTACTACTATATATACTGCTCACAACTTAAATGCACCACAGGTATGGATGGATAGTATACTTGACGACACAGAGGTAGGTAGAGCAGTGGCCTAGTGTACCGTCCTGCTATATATTATATACTGGTGGTCAGCAAACTGTGCAAAATTTAAATGCACCACAGGTATGGATGGATAGTATACTTGACGACACAGAGGTAGGTAGAGCAGTGGCCTTCTGTACCGTACTGCTAAATATTATATAATGGTGGTCAGCAAAATTTTGCACTGTACTCCTACTATATATACTACAATGCAGCACAGATATGGAGCGTTTTTCAGGCAGAGAACGTATAATACTGGTGGTCACTGGTCACTGGTCAGCAAAACTCTGCACTGTACTGCTCCTATATAATACTGGTGGTCCCCAGTCCCCACAATAAAGCAGTGTGAGCACAGATATTTGTAGCACAATGCAGCACAGATATGGAGCGTTTTTCAGGCAGAGAACGTATAATACTGGTGGTCACTGGTCACTGGTCAGCAAAACTCTGCACTGTACTCCTCCTATATAATACTGGTGGGCCCCAGTCCCCACAATAAAGCCGTGTGAGCACAGATATTTGCAGCACACTGAGCACAGATATGGAGCGTTTTTCAGGCAGAGAACGTATAATACTGGTGGTCACTGGTCACTCGTCAGCAAAACTCTGCACTGTACTCCTCCTATATAATACTGGTGGTCCCCAGTCCCCACAATAAAGCAGTGTGAGCACAGATATTTGCAGCACACTGAGCACAGATATGGAGCGTTTTTCAGGCAGAGAACGTATAATACTGGTGGTCACTGGTCAGCAAAACTCTGCACTGTACTCCTCCCATGTAATTCTGGTGGTCCCCAGTCCCCACAATAAAGCAGTGTGAGCACAGATATTTGCAGCACACTGAGCACAGATATGGATCGTTTTTCAGGCAGAGAACGTATAATACTGGTGGTCACTCGTCAGCAAAATTCTGCACTGTACTCCTCCTATATAATACTGGTGGTCCCCAGTCCCCACAATAAAGCATACTGAGCACAGATATTTGCAGCACACTGAGCACAGATATGGAGCGTTTTTCAGACAGAGAACGTAGATATTTGCAGCACACTGAGCACAGATGTTTGCAGCACACTGAGCACAGATATTTGCAGCACACTGAGCACAGATATTTGCAGCCCCCTAAACATAGAAACTGAGAGGACGCCAGCCACGTCCTCTCGCGATCATTTCCAATGCACGAGTGAAAAATGGCGGCGACGCGCGGCTTTATATAGAATCCAAATCTCGCGCGAATCCGACAGCGGGATGATGACGTTCGGGCGCGCTCGGGTTAACCGAGCAAGGCGGGAGGATCCGAGTCGCTCGGACCCGTGCAAAAAAAGGTGACTTTCGGGCGGGTTCGGATTCCGACGAACCGAACCCGCTCATCACTAATTATAAACTTTAATTTGTTCCAGTCCCCACAGACTTATACACCTTTCATACAGCACAAATAACCCGTTATCAACCTGTTATATTGCCGGGCCGACGCGGGTCGCTGTGCGGTGTGAAAGGGTCAGTGCCAAATTCCCGGGTCACCTGACCTGGTAATTGATCTCGGGAATAAAGAAGGGTTATTCCTGGGTTAATTCTGGGTCAGGTGCAGTGTGAACAGGTTACCCAGGCCATAGCGACACGGTACCTGTTCACAGCATAGGGAGAGGCTGCGTGGAGATGATCTCGTCTTGCAGCGCAGCCTCTGCACCTGCCCCTGATGATGCCACAGTCCCCTCCTCTGATGGTAACCTGACTCGGCACTATGCCAGGTAAGGAAACCAGTTCTAAGGGACCAGTGCCGGGTCACACCCGTGCAGGACCCGTTACCAATTCACGGGGGGAGACCCAGAATTAGCGATGTGAAAATGGTAATAATAACAATTCCCTAGGGATAACCTGCACATACACACTTAAAGCGCTGCTGTCCCAGAACACAATAACAATTAAAACAATTCATATACTGTACATTAAAAATATTTTTGTATCTCCATATAGCACTAGGATGACTGAATTGATGATCGTGTCTAATCAACACTTGATTTAAACACTCTCTGCCCACGATGATTAATTTCAGCAATTGATCCTCCACTAAGCACATAGATTGGTTGGAATCTAACATCAACACATGATAATTACTCGAATCTGTGCCATCAATGGAGGGTCAGAGACTGCAAATCTCTATTGTGACGTATGTGTGTAGGTCACTTTAAAACATCCGTGGGATTCAGTCATATGACCAGTAAATCAATTGCTGAAATGAATCATCGTGGGCAGAGAGTGCTTAAATGAAGTGTTGTATAGACACATTCATCAGTTCAGTCATCCTTGTGCTATATGGAGATACAAAAGTGTCTTTGAACATTGGGAGTTATTCCGAGTTGATAGCATGCTGCAACTTTTTGCAGCCATTGCGATCAACTAGACGCCACCTATGGGGGAGTATTTTTTTGCATAGCAAGGCTACGATCACTTGTGCAGCCATGCAATGCAAACATTTTTGTTGTGCAGAACAAGACCAGGGTATGAGTTACTTACCCTGTGCAATGAATCCAGCATTGATGGTCCACGAAATTGACGTCAGACATCCCATCTCCAAACTCCTAGACACGCCTGCGTTCGACGCATCACTCCCAGAAAACGGTCAGTTGACGCCCCGGAACGCCCTCCTCCTGTCAATCTTCTTGCGGTCGCCGCTGCGACCGCTTCCTTTGCTAGCGGCGTCGCTGCCTGCCGACGGTCATCGTCAGGCAACGACGCGCCTGCGCAATGCGGCCGCAGTGCATGCGCAGTACCGACCCGATTGCACAGCTGCGACGAAGCACAGCGTGCAATCGGGTCGGAATGCCCTCCCTTGTTACATATTGTTGCGGATATTAGGAAAAATTGCTACTGTATCAGCAGCATTAAGAGAACAAGTAAGGACCTGTAATTAATTATAAATTACTTTAGATGTAATTGTTTCTGTTTTGAAATTGTGTGATAAGTTGTTAAATGTTGAAATGTATTCTTCTGCTTTGTGGTCATGCATTCTTTATCCACAGCTGGGAGAGCTTAATTGAAGCATTATGGCTAAATAAATTCCTACAACAAAATCATAACATTATTGTCTGCATGTATTCTACCTTGTATTGCATTGGGTTGTGAACTGACATTGAAGGTTATTCCTGAAAAACCGCATCTGAATAACCCCCAGTATGAATAGGGGGCACTGTAATGTGGCATAATATGAACTTAGGACACTGTATATCATAATGGGAATTGGGGCTACTGTGTGCCTTATGTGTACTGGCAGCCCTGCATGTGACATCATGTAAACTAGGGAACTATGTTGGTTCCTAAAATAAACTAGGGCACTTCTATGGGGCATAATATTAAAAATTGCAGCGGAGAGGTGTCTCTAAAGAAGTATTTGGACAGGGTCCTCTGCAAAATGCTGCTCTGGGCACACAAAGTTCTGGTTATGCCCCTGCATACAGGTCCAGTGCTAGGGTGTTCGACTCACCCTGCAAACTATAAATTTGTGCCTTTTATACTTTACAAAGGGACAGCGCACGCCTTTGGGGCACACCGAAAAAGGGGTGTGGTCTCACAAGGAAGGGCCATATCCACACAAAAGTATCCCCATTTAAAATTATGTCACACAGCATAATTTATTTCACATTACACTGCACATAGTAGTGCTGCTTATACACATAATGCCCCCAGTAGTAGTGCCCATAACACACATAATGCCCCCAATAATAGTACCACTTATACACACAATGCTCACAGAAGTAGTGTCACTTATACACATAATAACCCCAGTAGAAGCGCTGCTTATACATAATGCCCCCAGTAGGTTGTAGCTCCGCTTATACGTAATGCTCCTGGTAGTGGCGCTGCTTATACAAATAATGACCCCAGTAGTGATGCCGCTTAAACAGATAATGTCCCAAATAGTAGTGCCACTTATAGACATAATGCACCCTGTAGTACTATTGCTTGTACACATAATACCCCCTTGTAGTAGTGCAGCTCACACAAAATGCCCCCTATAGTAGTAATGCTTATTCAAAATGCCCCCTGTAGTATTGCCGCTTATACACATAATGCCCCCTGTAGTAGTGCCACTTATACAAAATGTCCCCTGTAGTAGTGCCGCTTATATTCATAATTCCCCCTCTAGTAGTGCCACTTACACACATAATGCCCACTGTAGTAGTGCCGCTTTCACACATAATTCCCAATTTAGTAGTGCACTTACACACATTATGCCCTCTATAGCAGTGCTGCTTATACACATAATGCCACTGCAATAGTGCCACTTACACACATAATGCCCCCTATAGTAGTACCGCTTATACACATAATGCCCCAGTAGTAGTGCCGCTTAAACACATAATGCCCCCTGTAGTAGTGCCGCTTATACACATAATGGCCCCTGTAGTATTGCCACTTACACACATACAGATGGGGCCTCCCTCACCATTACAGTTTCTCTGCTTTAACTGAGTATTTGTCATGCCTTAGCTATAGCTTAGGTTGTTGAGCAGTTGCATGGAGAGGCTCAATGAGGTGCAACAACATACACAGCATGCAACACAAATCTTCACCACTGGATGGTTCCATGTAACCACACCCATTTTTTGGGTCCTGCACCCTGCGCTGTCACAGGGGAGGGGACACTTAAACCTGCCAGTGCTGCTCCCTACCATACGTTGTGACCAATGCAGCACTCAGCAGCAGCAGGGATGAGGAGCAGGAAGAGTGCCTATTCATGCTGGTGCCTCCCTGCTCTGCATCTTTTTTTCTGAACAGGTAGCACTGGGCCTGCATGCATAGACTATCCATTTATGGGAGTGTTATGGGGGTGTTGTTATGTTGGTGAAGCATGCGTGCACACTAGGGGAAGAGCTTTCACTAGCATTAGCAATTATTCCCAGATGCAACTATGGCAAAAGAAGTGGTCACAGCAATGTGTGACTTAGATCAGCCCCTAAGTCTGAGATGTAAATAAACATAAATATACCAGGACTTCTGTTTCCAGAAGAGATGTGAATTGCCGAGTCCTGCTCTGAGGGGATGATCACAGGCATCTTTCACAAAGACTGCTGAGTGGTCAAATAGCTGGATAATCAGATAAAAGAGCATTTAGAGCCTCTCTAGAGCTAAATGGAAATCACAGTGTCAGTGCCGTGAAATCCAGTGGAGCCATTATAAAATGGTTGCTGCAACCATCTCGACATCTGAGTTAACTGCACCTGAAGACCCCTCTGTTTCTGTAGCTGTTATCAGCTGTATAATTGAGATGATACACAATTACCTGTACAGGTAGCCTCCTATCAAGATATGCTGAGTGTGTTTAGGGAAGAGGTGGCCCCTTTTTTTCAGGAGCAGGCTGACACTTTGAAGCAGGTATTTCACAATATGAAAGAACGGGATGCAGTTAAAATGCAGGATATTGGCATTTAAGAGACTGACACCAGAATCCCGACAGCTGGTGAAATACCGGCACATGAAATCCCAACCGCCGCCCAGTGTACCCACTCCGTTGATGGGTTCACGTCACCAACCAACTTGGAATAGAACCTGTAGCGTGCAAAGTGAGCCACAGGGCCTGAATCATGACCAGTGCAGCAAGCCCATGAGGGTACTTGCTGCCAGCATACAAGCAGATGGGATGCCACTATTGGTATACTGTTAGCCTGCATCCCATCTGCCGGTAATTCATACCAAACCCGAAAAAGAACACCTCTCACAGGTAACACGGAGGGTTCAGGTTACAGAGTCTCACATGGAGGAGGCCTTTCAGGATATCCAAAAGCTGAAATAACAAACCAATCTATTACAGAAGAAATAGCATGACAGTTATAATACATTGCATGATCTGGAGAACAGATCCAGAAGAAACAATTATTTTTAGGAAGGCAGCTCTGTATTTCACTGTATTGGCAGAGAATGCCTCTGTTAGCACTATGGGGGTAATTCAGAGTTTATTGCAGCAGCAAATTTGTTAGCAGTTTGGTAAAAACATGTGCACTGCAGGGGGGGGGGCCATACAGAACTTGTGCAGAGAGAGTTAGATTTGGGTGGGGTGTGTTCAATCTGAAAACTAAATTTCAGTGTAAAAATAAAGCATCCAGTATTTACCCTGCACAGAAACAATCTAAACTACCCAAATCTAACTCTCTATGCAAATGTTATATCTGCCACACCTGCAGTGCACATGGTTTTGCCCAACTGTTAACAAATTTGCTGCCGTGATCAACTCTGAATTACCCCCACTATCTGTTACATAGACAAAAATTATATCTTACTGTGCATGCAGAGATAAATTATTCCATATAGCTTATTTAGAATTATAAACTGCCCTTACTAATGCCTTTCAACTTTTTAAAGCCACTCCTACTCCGGCACTGAGGGAGCAATATGTTAGACAAAAAAAAAAACACTTTTTGATAACATGCTATCTAAATCTGAATCTAAGTATTCATTTTTCTCTCAATGTAATTTACACAGATTTGTTAACAAGTATACTAGAATGCAAATTTTTTAAAAGGTCAACATCCTGTTACGATTATCAAATCACGTAAACAAAATGATGGCCGTATGGCCACTTCGAGCAAACAAATTTCTGAAGTACTTAAATCTTTCTACATTGAAATGTTTTCTAGTCCAGATGTGGATATGCTCAGGAAAGCGGCTTTTTGGGAAAAAATTAAATTACCTAAAATGTCAGAAGACATACAGAGTAACATAGTATCATAGTAACTGAGGTTGAATAGAGGCAAATTGCCCATCGTGTTCAACCTGTTTTTAGTTGTGATGATTTTACATACTCGCTGAATAATGTTTTATGACTAGTTAGCTACTATAACTCATGTTACCCCCGGATTAACCACGTTGATATTTTTAGTATTATAACCTTGGATATCTTTTTCATTCAGAAATGTATCCGTTCTTTTTTAAATCCAATTACAGAGTCCGCCATTACCACCTTCCCTGGCAGGGAATTCCACATCCTGATTGCCCTAACAGTGAAGAACCCTTTCCTCCGTTGCGTTCTGAACTTTCTCTCCTCCAGCCGCAGCAAGTGCCCACGTGTCCTAAACTGTGTTCTTTTAATAAATAATTCCTCTGATAACTCTTTGTGATGTCCCTTTACATATTTGAAGATATTCATAATATCTCCTCTTAGGTGCCTCTTTTCTAGTGTATGCATATTCAGCCTAGTAAGTCTTTCCTTATAGCCTAGTCCTTCTAGGCCTTTAATCAATGTAGTAGCTCGCCTTTGAACCCTTTCGAGTTCACTGATGTCTTTTTTATACAATGGTGCCCAAAACTGAACGCAATATTCCAGGTGCGGATGTACCAGTGCTTTATACAGTGGCATGATTACATCCGAGTCCATTGTCTCAATTCCCCTTTTTATGCACGCTAGCACCTTACTTGTCTTCTTTACTGCGTTTTGACATTGTGTACGGTTATAAAGCCTATTATCAATGAATACCCCCAAATCTTTTTCCAGTTCTGTTTCCCCTTGGTATTCTCCATTTAATATGTAGGTTGCGAGTTTGTTTTTAGTCCCATAATGCATAACCTTGCATTTGTCTGTATTGAACCTCATTTTCCATTTAGACGCCCAGAGTTCAAGTTTAGACAGATCATTCTGCAAGGACTCCACATCCAATTCTGAATTAATTACCTTACACAGTTTAGTATCATCTGCAAAGATTGACACTGTGCTTTCCAGGCCTATTTCTAGGTCATTGATAAATATGAAAAACAGTAGTGGTCCGAGTATGGACCCTTGTGGTATTCCGCTGACTACTGGGTACCAGGTTGAGGACTTCCTGTTGACCACTACTCGCTGTACCCTGCTATCCAACCAGTTGCTTATCCACGTGCAAATAGTTTTTCCTAGGCCAATCTCCTTTAATTTGATCATCAGTCTCCTGTGAGGAACTGTATCAAAGGCTTTTGCAATATCTAGGAAGACTACATCCACTGCTTTTCATTCATCAAGATTATTGCTCACTTCCTCGTAGAAGCTAATTAAGTTAGTATGACATGACCTGTCCCTCACAAACCCATGCTGGTTCTTTCTAATAATCCTAGCGGACTTTAGATGCTCCTGTATGCTGTCCCTTAGAATTCCTTCCAATATTTTCCCCACTATAGATGTCAAACTAACTGGTCTATAGTTTCCCGAAAGATTTTTGGATCCCTTTTTAAATAATAGCACTAACTCAGCTATATGCCAATCCTTAAATACTATGCCTAATCTAATTGAACTATTGAAAATCAACTATAGGGGTCGTGCTAGTAGTGAACTAAGCTCCATAAGAACCCTCGGGTGAAATCCATCAGGACCAGGTGATTTATTAATCTTAATTTTGCTTTGACTCTCCCAGACTACTTCTTCACTTAAACAAGTATCTAACCATGAATCATTACTGTCCCAATTGTCATGATCTACTCCTACCATCAGTTCTTCTCTGGTGAATACTGATGAAAAGAATTTGTTCAGTATTTCCGCTTTTACTTCATCATCATTTATCAATTCTCCTAATTCATCTTTTAATGGACTTATTGTCTCCTTTTTAACCTTTTATCGTTTATGTATTTAAAAAACTTTTTAGGATTGGTTTTACTCTCTATAGGGATTTGCTTTTCATTTTCCATTTTAGCTGCTCTTATTGCTTGTTTGCATTTCTTATTACACTCCTTGTAATACTTGAAAGACTCCTCCTTTCCATTAGATTTAAATGTTTTGAAAGCCCGCTTTTTTTATCCATTTCTGACCTCACCTTCTTGTTAAGCCACATCGGTTTGAGTTTAATACTCCTGCATTTACTGCCCATGGGAATTAAGTTATGAATATTGCTATCCAGCAACCCTTATAAAACATCCCACATTTCTGAAGTGTTCTTGTTATTAAACAGTACCTCCCACTCTATGTCATTATGTGCACATCTAAGCATACTAAAATTAGCCTTCCTAAAGTAAAAAGTATTGGTGGAACGACCTGTAGCTATGATTCCTGAAACTGATGTTGAATGTGATCATATAGTGATAACTGTTACCCAAAGTCTCCCCAACTTTAGTGTTTAATATAATGTCCACATTATTAGTAATTACTAGATCCAGGGTAGTTTTACCACTAGTTGGGTCCTTGACTAATTGAGACAAGTAGTGATCCTTTAACATATTTAAGAACCTGTTGCCCCTCGCTTTAGCACATGAATCGTAACTCCAGTTTATTTCTGGGTAATTAAAATCACCAAAAACAAGGTTGTCCCCCAATCCCGCAGCCATTTTGATTTGCTGCAAGAGATGTTCTTCCTCATATATGTTAATATCCGGCTATTTGTAGCATGTGCCTATGACTAATTTTTTTGCATCAAAACCCCCACTTGAGATTTCAACCTGATAATGTCGGTATTATCTTATATGGCAAAGCTATACCCCTTTGTACACTATTACCGTTGAGCCGCTGTGGCCGCTAGACTACGTGCACGTGCTACGCACTTTGTACGCTATTGGCATACAGAGTCCTGCACGTGGTACGCACTTGGCGTACGCACGCTGCGCTGAGTGTACGGAGTACACACAGCGAGCGCTCACACAATGGATAACCTTTAAACCGTGTTAATTATTCAATGTAATAATATGCTTACACTTTAAACCCTTAACAGTAAAGTACTACAATGATGTTATACCTTTAAACCTTAAGTAGCGCTGGCGATACAAAGTACCCGCAGTGCGTACACCTTATCAATACTTATACACTTTAAACGGATTAAACTACTTTAAAGCCCATGCAGGAAAGTGAAAACACAACACAGTTTGTAGTTGAAACCACAGGGTTCTAAGGCCACCGTGGATTGATTCCAAAAGATACAAACAATACAATTTATACACTACAGGCTAACAAGTAAATCTAAACAGAATAATGGCTACAGAGAATGTACGTACGTGAGAATATTCGCAAGCGCAACCCAAATCCGGTCCTCCGCTCATCAGGTAGATAGCGTTCAGAGTCTTCTGACCGGCCAGGCAACAATGGTTCTTTTATACACAACATGCATACACAATACAATGGTCACTGTAATCTCATTGTTCATTGGACACAGAGATATGTCTCCACATTACAGTAAAGGTCATAGGTGGATTTGAAAAGGTGGACGATGTCTTTCCCAACTGCTCTTGTGGGTGGTATCCTCTGGATTCCTGCCGCATATGTAATTTACAGTAAATACAGTTAATGTTCATAATCTACTTTTGCACATAACTTTACACAGGAACAAGCGATCTTTCTCTAACTAACACCAGAATGTTACCCTCAAAATACCCTACAGCTGGATACTAGACATCACCTTCCAACCTTTATCTGACCCTTCCTATCATGCAAAGGCGAATCTCTCTGTCCAGGAGCTGTTTAAACTAATAATACTTGCTGACATGGTCTAGGGGAACTGTATCTACAATATACGCTAGATGGGTAAAATATGCAATGTTCTAATAACACGCTACACGCTCACAAACTCCGCCGTAAATACCCATATCACGCGCATGATCGCCGGAGCGATCATACGCAAATTGCGGATATGTGCATGTACGGCGGACTGAGTGCACGAGCAGCGGGCATGTGCATGGGGTTAGTACAAGGCATATGCATTATGATATTTTTCGACTTTGACAGTCCACCCTTTGGCAGTCAACAATAAATGCCACTATCTAAACATTAAACAGAAAAATATACAATACAATATCTATAAAATAATTGGATGGTAGGAGGAGAGGAGTAGGCGGGAAATGTATGGCCTAGTTGGATAGTAAAAGCATGTATGTATGAAATCCATGTGTGAGGGGCATGTATCATCATGCCGTACATGTTCTAGATAAGCTTCGATGTATTGCGAAGTATACATTAAATCCTTCTTATCCCGTATTAAGGATCTGTAAGTGGGCCAACAAACACTACCGAGCTCTTTTCGGCTTCTTGTTCCAACAAATGGGGTGCACATTTAGTTGATGATACATGGAGGGGGAACATATGTGAATGCCAATATGTGGATATCACTTGTCGACTATGTGTGTCACTACCTGAAGGTCGTAGAGATGAAGATAAGACATGTATCACAAATACATTCACATAACAATTGTGCAATCATCCTTGGGTGTTGGTTGAAGTTTTGTCCGGATGGGTGTATCCTTGCTGTGGGTGGTAATCAAAGTCTTTCAAGTGTCCATAAAAAGTCTTTCAAAGTCTTTAGAATGTCCATCAAAGTCTGTAGAATGTCCATCAAAGTCTTCTTCCGAATGGATGTATTTTTGCTTGGGAGAAAAACAAAGGAGAAACGGGTGAAAGAAACGGACCGTGGAATCACATATTGTCTCAATTGATGGGTCATAAATTAAATCAGTTGTTGTAACAATGCCCTCGCTCCTCAAACTCATCACTTTGGTACTGTGCTTGCGCCGCGCTAAAAATCGAACACATCTAAATATCAAACCAATCATTACGACGACTCCCAGTATTCAAAGGAGAAACTTTCCTACACTCACGATTACATTTTGAGCCCATTCTCCTAAACCAGAGAACGAATTGCGTGGGTTCAACCATGAGACCCAGCCGGTCAGTTCATTACTCACAGCAGTAAGGGTAAGGTTGTGTCTCCTTCGGAACTCCCATTTCAATTGCAAGATATCGTCCATCTTTCGATCTATGACCTCGGTGGGGTCATCAGTGCTGTTTGTAATGTACGTGCAGCACTTCACACCATACTGAGTTGCTAGGGTGACACAATACCCGCCTGTCACCGCTGTGATGTAATTGAGAACCATCCTGTGCTGGAACAGTTCCGTTTTGTAAGCTTGCAATTCCCTCCCTGTATACCTGAAGGTGTCATCATACATCTCTGTGATATTATCTATCAGGTTCGCTAAAATTTATAATTCCTCTGGCGGTACGGGTGATATCTAATGCGAGTAGGAATTGAATCCCGATGGATTCGTGGATCAAATCAGAGGCTGCGTGCTCTGTCCTATCTATAAGGTGTCTCTTAACGATGTGTTCATAATGAGTGTGAGTGTAAGGAGCTTGAGCATTGCGGTGAACGTCTTTCATCTTATTATGGGTTATGGTCATTACTTCTGGCAACACTCTTCCAATGTAACACAATCCCTCTGAGTTTGGGGCAAGCCACTTATACGCCTTCCTACCGCATATGAAATATGCATCATCGGGGAGAACATATGGGACAGAATATGAGATTACCATATTGCAAACCTTCCAAGTGAAAAATCCTATCCCTAACTCTCTCATCTGTTCAGTACACGTATCAGGCTGTATGATATGCGCACAGTACCCTGGAGATACTTCTCCAACCCGCATGGTCCTACTTCCTAGAGTATACCTGTACCGAAAATACCTTCCACCGTCGGCTATTTGGCGTATAAGTTCTGAGTCTACGGGCATTCTATCGGCTCTGTGTGAAAATGCCATGGTTTGTTTATTCCATGTCACTTCCCAATTTCCCGGCTTTCGGGGATTGGAAATGTTGAAACATACTTAGGTCCTATCCACATGATATTGGTGGGGCTTCAAACTAGGGGGCCTAGAAATATTAAATTTCTTGTCCACCAGTCTCCCACCCCTTAATTCAAGTACCTCATCTATTGTTAAGGGATATTGTACTAGTCCTGACTTGCTCTGACCTTGAGGTACTTGTGAGCACACCCAGCATTCTGTTTGGTTTAAAACCTTACCCACTAATGAGTGATAGTCACTCAATGGATGATGGTCCATGTTGATATTAAGGCTGGACTGACATCTCTGGATGCACCCGTCCATACTATGTTTTCACAGTTTCTACAAATACAATTTTCCTCAGCCAATAACCCTACACAGTGCCTCCTAGTTTCGTGACTACCAGATCGTTTTCTGATACTCGCCTTTGCTCGGTGAATGTGTTGCTCTTGGAATTCTACAAATCCGTCCTTGCCATCAGAACCCATTCCAGATCCTTTCTCGACCTCTCTGGTACTCTCACCGAAACAGACTGCTCTGGTCAACAACAGGGTCAACAGGAAGACCCGGAATGCAGTCTCTTGGGGTAAGTCCATCTTGCTAAGGGGAGAGAAAAAGGAGCAAGGAAGGGGGAAAGAGGGGTAATGGGAGATGGAGAAAATAATAAAAAGGAAAAAGAAATTTTGTGCGAAAACCGCCTCTGGTCTTGTAGTTCTCTGTGCTCAGGTGCCGTGACAACAGTCCTGCCTCTCAACCTTCCCAGAACAAGCACTTCAGTGATACGATTTCCTCCACACTCTGCTCTTTGTCACGGGCTTTCTCTGGGTACAGTGGGACGAGTGGACCAAAGTCTCTGACTCGGCAACCTTCAATGCTGTTGTGCTGGTTAGTAAGACTTGGTACGGTCCTTCCCACCGGTCAATAAGGCAACCTGAGCGTAGAAAATTTCGAATCATTACATAATCCCCAGGATCAATGTCATGACAATTGCTGTTTGGTAGGTCAGGAATCACCAGCTTTAGATTGATGTTTTGATTCCTCAACTGCTTGCTCATCTTAACCAAATATTTCACAGTCACTTCATTATTGCATTTCAAATCATCCTGGGGGTCAATCATTACATGGGGTTGTTGGCCAAAAAGAATCTCAAAAGGTGATAGGTTAAGGGGGGACCTGTGAGTGGTTCTGATGCTGTACAATACAAGTGGCAAAGCTTCTGGCCACAACAATCCAGTTTCAGCCATCACCTTGCTCAGCTTGTTCTTAATAGTGCTGTTTACTCTTTCCACTTTCGCACTTGCCTGTGGGCGGTACGGAGTATGCAGTTTACTATTAGTTCCCATTAGTTTGCACATAACCTGAAATACTTTACCTGTAAAATGGGTACCCCTATCACTTTCAATTATCCTAGGGATACCATATCTGCACACAAATTCCTGCACGATCTTCTTTGCAGTGAACGTAGCAGTATTTGTGGCAGCGGGGAATGCTTCTACCCAATTTGAAAACACATCAATACAAACCAACACATACTTTAAATTTCTGCAGGGTGGCAACTGTATGAAATCAATTTGTATTACCTGAAAAAGGCCGTCTGTTGGCGGGATATGGGATGGTTCTGTTGGTATTGACTTTCCAATATTCTTCCTCAAGCAGGTAAGACATGTAATTGCTCTCTTACCTGCATGAGAAGAGAATCCTGGAGCACACCAGTAGGCTCTCACCAGCTTACACATACCGTCTTTGCCCAGATGAGTCAGATCATGTGCCGCCTCAGCTAATCTTGGAAGGTATGCTCTGGGAGCTACTGGCTTACCCTGTCCATCTGTCCAGAGTCCTGAGGACTCTTGGCCATATCCTTTTGACCTCCAGACTGCCTTTTCCTGTGGAGTACACAAATTATGCATTTCACTTAATTTTTGTGTGTTGACGGTATTGAATACCATCAGTTGTGTGATGTCTGTCTGTATGGGGGTGCTGGCTGCTGATTTAGCAGCTTCGTCTGCCCGGCTGTTACCAAGTGACACTGGGTCTTGGCTGTACGTGTGGGCTTTACACTTGATAACAGCCACTCTGTCAGGTTCCTGTATCGCTGCTAGAAGTCTTTTGATGTGGGTCGCATGCGCCATGGGTGTACCAGCTGCCGTCATGAAATTTCTGAGGCGCCATAGGGCCCCGAAATCATGCACTACTCCAAAGGCATACCTAGAATCTGTGTAGATATTGGCTGACTTACCCTTAGCCAATTCACCAGCTCTGGTTAGGGTGACCATCACAGCAACTTGTGCTGAGTGTGGTGGGCCCAGGGGTTCCGCTTCTATGATACCTTTGTCATCTACGACTGCGTATCCAGTACACAAGTATCCCGAGTCCGTCTGTCTGTGGCAACTACCATCAGTGTAAAAGTAAAATCTACACCTTCCAGTGGGCTGTCACTGATGTCGGGCCTTGCAGTGAACGTTTGGTTCAAATATTCCATACAATCATGAATCCTCCTTCACCATCACTCTCATCCCCCACCCTTTGTGCCTGTCCAGGCACACCTGGGAGATACGTTGCAGGATTTAGTGCGCTGCATCTCCTTATGGTGATGTTTACAGGGGCCATTAGTGCTAATTCCCACCTTGTAAACCGTGCTGATGAGACATGTCTAGTTTGGGCAGAATTCAGTAAGGCTGACACTGCATGAGGTGTATGGATGGTCAGGTTGTGTCCTAACACTACGTCTTCGCTTTTACTCACTAGCAATGCTATCGCTGCAACACTTCGCAAGCATGTGGGGAGAGATCGTGCTACGGTGTCTAGCTGAGCGCTGTAGTAGGCTACTGGCCTGTTGGCATCACCATGTCTCTGGGTTAAAACACCTGCCGCACACCCAGCACTTTCCGTGCCGTACAACTCAAAGGGTTTTCCATAATCTGGCATACCTAATGCAGGTGCCTGTGATAGGCACTGTTTGAGTCTCTCAAATGCCAGTTCGGACTCATCTGTGTGCGAAATCCAATCTGTTTTGTTTGACGAGACCATCTTTTGCAAAGGTAAAGCTAGTATGGAGAACCCTGGGATCCAGTTTCGGCAGTACCCACACATTCCAAGGAATGTGCGGATCTGTTGCTGGGTTTGTGGCAGAGTCATGTCGCGAATCGCCTGTATTCTATCAGCGGTGAGGTGTCTCAGTCCTTGTGTCAAGCAATGTCCCAAGTATTTCACTTTGGTCTGGCACAACTGTAACTTATCCTTTGAAACCTTGTGTCCCGTATTAGAAAGGTGAAACAGAAGCTGTTTCGTGTCTTTCAAGGACGATTCGAGTGAATCAGAACACAGCAGTAAGTCATCTACATACTGTATTAATACTGATCCGCTCTCAGGTTGAAAGGATTGTAAACAGTCATGCAAAGCCTGGGAGAAAATACTTGGGCTGTCAATGAAACCTTGGGGTAAGCGAGTCCAGGTGTACTGTACTCCTCTGTATGTAAATGCAAACAAGTATTGGCTGTCAGGGTGCAGAGGGACCGAAAAGAAAGCAGAACAGAGGTCAATGACAGTGAAAAACTTTGCAGTAGGAGGAATTTGCATGAGGATGACAGCTGGATTTGGCACTAAGGGGAATTGGCTCTCAACTATCTTGTTTATCCCCCTTAGATCCTGCACTAGCCTGTAACCCCTCCCCCCACTCTTTTTCACAGGGAAGATGGGACTATTGGCAGCACTGGACGTCCTAACTAGGATGCCCTGTTGTAGCAAGCGCTCTATGACTGGGTACACTCCTAATTCCACCTCTGGCTTCAGAGGATACTGTGGGATTTATGGAGCTATCCTACCGTCTTTTACTTGCACCACTACAGGAGCTACATTTGCCATCAATCCAGTGTCTTGTCCATCTTTGGTCCAGAGGGACTCCGGTATCTGGGAGATAATTTCCTCTTCCTTGGATGGACACCAGTCTGTAACAGCAGAGTGTGACATTAGCATTTGTGGGGTGTCCAACATATCCTGCACTTCCTGCACGTGATTCTCGGGTATATCTAAGAAGTCACCCTCGGGAGTACAGTATATGACACACCTAATCTTACACAGTAAATCTCTCCCAAGTAGATTAGTCGGAGCCGATGCAGCTAGCAAAAAGGAGTGCTTGGTCTGCAAAGGCCCTATCGTAATCTCTGCTGGTTTACTTAAAGGATAGTGTTGTACTACTCCTGTTACCCCCATTGCTGAAATAGTTTTACCGGTGGTCTTCATACCTACCGTTGAATTTAACACTAACCTGGCCGCCCCTGTATCTACAAGGAAAGGTAGTGATCTACCAGCTACATCAACTGTAACCTCGGGTTAATTTCCAAGGCTAGCAATCAACTTTACTGGCTGCAAACTACAGGTGTGGCCTGACCCCTATTGTAAGTTGTGACCCTCCCGCAGCGCGCTGGCAGCTACAATGTGTGAGGGGGGTAGCTGAGAATTTCCAGAGGTTTGCCAGTCCTTCCTAGGTGGGTACCTCCTTGTTTCCCCTGCATGTGGCTCATAACTCCTCCTATGCGGTCCCTGATCCCAATTACGTGCGCCATACTGTGTGTCATGTTCTGGCCTAGGGGGTCGATATACCTTATGTGGGTCTTTAAAATTACAGTTCCGTGCGTAATGTCCTTCCCTCTGACATTTAAAACAATTTACCACATACGACTTACCATCAGGGGTCTGGGGTTTAGGCTGATGTGGCTTCGTTGTCAGGGCTTTTATACTTCTGTCATCAGCTTATCCCCCTGTGACTCCCTGTGCCTAATGATGTTCCGATCATGCTCAATAGCGGACTCTCTTAATGCAGCCACCGAGATACCTCTCCAATTTGGTTGAGTGGTTTGTACCCTTGTTCTCAACGTTTCTTTTAAACCGTCCATTAATACAGACACCGCTACCTCTCTATGATGTACATTTTCCTTAATATCCGCGACCCCAGTGTATCTAGCCATTTCCTGCAGTGCTCGATGGAAATATTCAGAAGCCGTTTCACCTTCTTTTTGTCTAATGGAGAAGATTTTATTCCATTTGACAACAGTTGGGAAATATACTCCTAACTGGAGATTGATCTGTTTTACGTTCTCCTGATTGTATTCATCAGTGAGAGGTACCTCTGCATCTAATTTACAGTCGGCAATGAATTTCACGGGGTCAATATTAGAGGGCAAACATGCCCGTAGCACTGTCCGCCAATCTTTGTTATTGGGTTCGGTGGCGTTACCTAGTTCTCTAATAAACCTCTGACATGCGGCTAGATCTTTCCTGGGATCGGGAAATTCAGACATAATTGTCCTCAATTCTGTCCGGGAACAGGGGCAATGCATAGCAATGTTCCTGACGGGAGTGATTCCCAGAGCGTCAGTCTTCCCATTGGGGACTGCGATCACCCTGACAGGATTCAGTTCAATTACATCATTCTGGGTTGCTTCTACAATGTGAGGTGCAATTGTCTCTGCATAATGTACTGTACCGTACTTACCTGTGGACACGACCTCACCTGTCCCTCCGCTAGGGGCCTTTGCTACTGCTCTTACTGGTTGGGCCGTGCCCACTTGGGTGTCTTGTATGGTGGCTGCTAGAGAGAGTGCCGATATCGTGGTGGGCTCATCTTCTTGGTCGCAGTCCTGAGGGAAGTTTAAGATGGGATACAACTTGCACGGGTTAGTATTAATACATTTATTAAGTTCACTCTTATCATATATTAGTATGCCATTCTCTGTAGCCATTTTCTCTCCTGTAATGTACGGTGGTGGTGGTGCAGTTGCTATCAGTTTCCTGCTAGGGTTGGAACCAGCTGTTTGAGCTAATCCCCTTTGCATATCACCCTCCTGTTGCCATAAATGTAAACAATCATTATGTCTAATCCTTTGTTTTCTGGATCTTATTAGACATATCCTTCTCCTTAAATTTTGCAACACCTCAGGACTAAAACTGCCTACCTTAGGGAATGGTTCCCTATCTTCCGCAGTCATACGTTCCCATCCATTGCATAAAACCTCTGCGTGTGATCCATATTTCTCACACATTATGTACCTCGCCGACCCTTTGGGCCGCGGAATATCAACCTGAACCGTGGTTGATCGTCCCTTACTTGAGCAACTGGCCCCCATTCTTTGCAGGTATTGCCTTCTCAGCTAATTCCTACAAAAACCAAATTACTCAGTGGTAAGGCGACGGTGAAAGTTCTCAGAGCGCTCTCACCCACTCACACCCACGTTGGCCAATACACCTGAGTACTGTCTGCAGCACTGGTCGTACCCAACCTAGGGCCCTATGTAACCTCTATTTACTGAGAGTGTGTGGGAGTGAATTACCCTTCCCAGTAAATATCAGTCGTTGGAGATTTCCTGAGTGAAAAGCGAAACTCCCTTAAAATAAAAAAACTGTTACACAAATCACGTTGCGTGTATAATTAGAATCTATGATCCCGCGATTTTACACAAATGGCATAATGGGTATCAAGTTGAACTAACTATTGCACAAACTAACGCGTGGTACAATCGCACGGCGTATAAGTAACTGTTACTTATCCGCTGTACGACCAATGGAATCGTTTTTCAGGCTGCGAAACCTCAGCTGGAGCTTTTCAGAACAAGCCTATATGGGTACTATGCTAACCCCCGGAGCTGCGCTCTCACCGCTGACCTTTTTCAGGCCACGGTTTTCAGAGCTTCGCTTGACTTAGTCAGCGGATTTCTGACTTCGCTGACCTCTTGGTCTGCTGTTATACTAATTGCTCCTTTATACCTTAATCAATGTTAACGTGAGAAAGCCACTCCCACGCCACCAAGTGTCCACTCACCTGATGTGGTCTCCTACGGGATCCCGAATTCTGGGTTCACAAAACCTTTATTTGCACACTCACGCTCGTTCACTCATATACACTTTGGTTTTTCTGTACAGAAAATTAACTTTCATTCAGATAAAATAGCCTAGTCCCAGAGGTGACACAGTAAGAGAAGGTTCTTTTAAACTAAATATTGGAAACTGAACAAATTTGTGCTATTATCGCGTGGCTACCTTCTCGCCTAAACTGAAACAATGCTATTGTGTGATTTGTATTAAGTGGGCGTACCTGTACGCACGTTGCGTAAACACGCCACGTGTGTAGGCCTTTACGTTGCGTACGCAGTCCCGAACGCTGTCCGAGACACGTGTACAAAGGCCGTACGTCCGCAGTACTACAAATCCCACACTTCTAGAAATGTAAGCAATATTTAACTATAATCGCTCACTTGACACCACACACAGTTTCCACTGTATCAACCTTTACAACTAGGCCAGGCTGTGTGTGCGTCTTACACTTACTCCCTTAAATATTAACTCTTTATGTTAACTAAATTGCAACAAATTTTCCAGTACAGGTCAAAATAAATCTAGTAATCAGTGATTATGGCAACGGTGTGAGCAGATATGCAAAGTACAAAATACAGGTGTATGCGTGTATTGCGTGCGCATTTGGCGACAAAACAGAAATTTACAGATTTTAAAAAGAAAAATAGCTTTTGCGTTCTTACTTTACGGATCCCTCCAGCATCCCTTCAAACCATGCAGGGCAGACGCTTATCTAATCAGCACTTATTATATCCCCTGACCAAGAGAAGGTTTACAGGGGATACTCCGCCCTTTGCTGATAGATAAAGTCTGTGAAAACTCTGCTAGGCTGCGCGTATGAGAAGGAACCGGACGAGCTCCCAATTGATAATGTCGGTATTATCTTAGACCGCAAAGCTATACCCCTTTGTACACTATTACCGTTGAGCCGCTATGGCCGCTAGACTATGTGCACATGCTACGCACTTTGTACGCTATTTGCGTACAGAGTCCTGCACGTGGTACGCACTTGGCGTACGCACACTGCGCTGAGTGTACGGAGTACACACAGCAAGCGCTCACACAATGGATAACCTTTAAACCGTGTTAATGATTCAATGTAATAATATGCTTACACTTTAAACCCTTAACAGTAAAGTACTGCAATGATGTTATACCTTTAAACCTTAAGTAGCGCTGGCGATACAAAGTACCCGCAGTGCGTACACCTTATCAATACTTATACACTTTAAACGGATTAAACTACTTTAAAGCCCATGCAGGAAAGTGAAAACACAACACAGTTTGTAGTTGAAACCACAGGGTTCTAAGGCCACCGTGGATTGATTCCAAAAGATACAAACAATACAATTTATACACTACAGGCTAACAAGTAAATCTAAACAGAATAATGGCTACAGAGAATGTACGTACGTGAGAATATTCGCAAGCGCAACCCGAATCTGTTCCCCCGCTCATCAGGTAGATAGCGTTCAGAGTCTTCTGACCGGCCAGGCAACAATGGTTCTTTTATACAGAACATGCATACACAATACAATGGTCACGGTAATCTCATTGTTCATTGGACACAGAGATATGTCTCCACATTACAGTAAAGGTCATAGGTGGATTTGAAAAGGTGGGCGATGTCTTTCCCAACTGCTCTTGTGGATGGTATCCTCTGGATTCCCGCCGCATATGTAATTTACAGTAAATACAGTTAATGTTCATAATCTACTTTTGCACATAACTATACGCAGGAACAAGCGATCTTTCTCTAACTAACACCGGAATGTTGCCCTCAAAATACCCTACAGCTGGATACTAGACATCACCTTCCAACCTTTATCTGACCCTTCCTATCATGCAAAGGCGAATCTCTCTGTCCAGTAACTGTTTAAACTAATAATACTTGCTGACATGGTCTAGGGGAACTGTATCTACAATATACGCTATATGGGTTAAATATGCAATGTTCTAATAACACGCTACACACTCACAAACTCCGCCGTAAATACCCATATCATGCGCATGATCGCCGGAGCGATCCTACGCAAATTGCGGATATGTGCACGCACGGCAGACTGAGTGCACGAGCTGCGGGCATGTGCATGGGGTTAGTACAAGGCATATGCATTATGATTTTTTTTCGACTTTGACAAACCCATAGTGACTCCACATTATCGCCAGTCTCCTCATACATAACCTCCTTTAAGTACGGTTTAAGTGATGGTCTAACATAAAGACATACACCTCCTCCTCTTTTGTTTGCCCTGTCCCTCCTGAAAAGAGAACACCCCTCCAAGTTTGCAACTCAGTCGTGAGAGTCGTCCCACCATGTTTCTGTAATACCTATAATGTCATACTCAGCCTTTGATGCTAACAATTCCAATTCCCCCATTTTACCTGCTAGACCAATTGCATTTGAAAGCATACATTTTAGTTTATTGGTTCCTTTATTCGTTTGTTTTTTTAAAGGTATCCCATTCTGGTTTACTAGTGCATCCCTAAAGTTACAGATACAGACTTTTCTTCTCGCTCCCTCTCCAACCCCACCGTACTTAGTATCGCCCACCTTACTTTTTTCTTTGGTCAACCCAATATTCCCGTCTAAATTCACTGCCCTGACATAAGTATTTTCCCTTAAGTCCCATGCATTTTCTACAGGCTGTAATGATGACACATAATTGTTATTACTTAATGCTTTGGCAATACCTTTCTTAATACCATTATTAGAACCCATGTAAATACCCTTAATGGCTGCGCTTTTCCTCCCCCCTTCTCCACCCCCGTTTATCTCACTACCTTCATCTCTACTATACTTCCTGCATGACCCATAGTTTCTAGCTAAACCCTCCACCCAGGCTTCTAGTTTAAGAACGCCTCCAACCTACTAACCATCTTACCCCCCAGCACCGCAGTTCCTTCCTCATTCAAGGGCATACCATCATGAGAAAAAAGATGGTGCCTGACTGAGAAGTCCACCCAGTGTTCCAAGAACACAAGCCCCTCTTTCCTACACCAGTCTCTGAGCCAAGACCAGGTGGAATCCCTTCTTACTCTTATATACAGTACAGTGAAGAAGTGACTACTGCTATCCATAACCTCAGCTTTGGCAAATCTCCAGGGCTGGATGGCTTCTCTAATGACTACTTTAAAATTTTAGCCCCTAGATTTTCAGATAACTTACTAAATGTGTTTAATGCATTTATGAAGGGAGACTCTCCCCCCTTATATTTTACGCCAGCATTAATAAAAGTCCTACCCAAACCCAACCATGATCTCGATTTACCAGGATCCTATGGGCCAATTTCATTAATGAACATTGATTACAAAATCTTTATGAAGATTTTATCGGAATGCCTTAAGATCATCTTACCCTCTCTTATTCACAAAGACCAATCGGGGTTCATTTGAGGGTCACCACTCAGTGGTAAACACAAGAAAAGTACTTTCAGTGTAGCAGTGGTTGGAGTCTTCTCGGTGTCCCGGGCAGCAAGTTGTTTTGTCTATGAATGCCGAAAAGGCTTTTGATATGGTAACGTGGGACCATTTATTTGATACTATATGTAATTTTGGAACATCTGAGGTCTTTTTAAAATGACTAAGACCATGTACAGTACCTGGGTTCCTCTTCACAGATATTGAGCAATGATTACCTATATCCTCCTTTTCCTATTGAAAAGAGAACCAGGCAGAGATGCCTCCTGTCTCCCTTACTATTTGCTATGGCGCTAGAGCTTTTAGCTATCGCTCTGCATATATCCCCTATTTTTACTGGTATTTTTGTAAGTGGGAGGGAGACTAAGCTCGGACTGTTTGCAAATGTCATGCTACTTTTCATTTTGTTTTTATTGTCATCCTTACTAAGTATTAATGATATTATTGACAATTTTAGATCTTTTTCTGTGTTTAAATTTAACTATGCTAAATTGAGATTGCTCCCCTTGTCCGTGGATGGTTCTCTTCCTCGCACCCACCCAGCAATTATACAGTTGTCTTTTTGGACCTCCCCATTTAAATATTTAAGTGTCATGATTCCCTGTTCTCTAAATCTTTCATATAAAACTAACTTTGCTCCTATTTTAGATTTTATTACCAAATTACTTCAGTACTGGATGACTCTTCCCTTGTCTATGTCGAGTCGGATAGTAGTGGTCAAAATGGTGGCCTTCCCAAAATTGTCCTATCTTTAACAAATGTCATAGATTAGCCTCCACCAACATGATTTGAAAACAATCACTTCTTTATTCTATTGATTTATTTGGGCTAATAAAAAACCCTGCATAGCCTATGTGTAGCTTCAACTTTCACAAAGTGAGGGTGGGTTTGGGGTCCCTGACATGAGTGCTTTAATAAAGGCTGTTTTCTTCAGATATGTATCGTACTGGTTTACACGTACTTCAGTCTCTATTAACTGGACTCTGGGAGAAGCACGTTTCTTCCCCTATTCCCCTTGAGCATTATTACATGCTACTAGGAGTATGTTACCCCCCAAGTGTGTTGTCGAATATCTTGTTCCATGATGTTTACAGGGCTTGGCGTTCAATAAACAAGCAACTTACCCAGAATTTTACTAGTTCTCCTTATACAACAATATGGGGCAACTTGTGTTTTACACCAGGGATGTATAATGCCAACTTAACTTGCTGGATAGTTTTGGGCATTTCAGCTATAAGTGACGTATTTGACCCTGGAGTTCCAATGCTAACATTCAATGACCTGCAGGAGAAATACCATCTACCACACAGTCATTTTTATATGTTTTTACAAACACAGCATTTTATCCAATCACTTTCTCTGCCACTGAATACTGAACAGGGGGGGGGGACCCCCTTTTCCACACTGAGTCTTCCTCATTATCAAAATATCACAGACTTAGGAATTTATATCATATCCTCATTCTCATGGCCAAAGGTAAGCTTTGGAAGTGCTCTATGGCAAACTGGTCCATTGATATCCCTAATGCCATAACATCTGAGATTTTACTAAATTACTGCAGATCTATTTTAAAATATCTGCACTCAGATAAATTGTAAGTGACACATTTAAAATGTATTAGCAGAACATATATCTCACCTGCTCAAAGAAGACATATGGTGTCAGAGGAGATGGGGTCCTGCCCAAAATGTAACATGGTAAATGCCACCTTTAGCCACTGTTTTTGGGAGTGCGGTAATATCAATTACTTTTGGTACAAACTGATTGGATATACTAAACGCCTGTTCTCATTACATTTGGTTGCACACCCTATTCCATGCCTATTTTGGCATTTCTCTAACTGGGATCTAAGTCCTGATAAAAAAAAACACTTATTCCCTTGTTATGTGTTATACTAACAGTGGCTAAAAAAACATATTTTATGCAAATGGATAGAAAGGCTTGCCCCTACTGTCCTGGCAGTGGAAAATACACATTTCATATTTTGTATCTTGAGAGACAAGCTACCATCCCTAATGTGGAGAAAGGGGAGTAACACTTCTCAAAAAATGGTACTGTATACAAAATATTCAAAACAATGACCTGGTTTCTTATGTGATGAATTGAAGCAGAGAGCTGATGTGTCTTCCTGAACAGTGTGTGGCACAGAGAATTTGTCTATGATATAAGTATGTTTAATATTTTTTGAGAAATAAAGATGTATCTGGGGTATTTTTTGGTACTGTGTCTAGTACATAATATACCTTCTATGTTTTCCCTTATGTGTTCCCCCCTTTACTCTTTTTTTCTTTTCACTACTTTCTTTATACATTTTCATCTTTCAATTTTAAATCATGTTGTTTATTCTGTACATGTTTAATATCAAATATTGACAGTATGTTTTTGTTTAGATAGTATATATACAGATATAATCATCAAGACTCTAGTGAGGTCACTGGTTGGTCTCACTTTTTGTGTTCACTATTCTGTATGATTTGAATGAATGTCTGTATATCTTTACATTTTTGCTGCTTTTGTATTTTGTATCTGATATATTTGCTGTATTTTTTTGTATCAACTAAGAAATTACATGGAAATAACATATGTATGTTAGTAAAAACAAACAAAAAATACGTAAAGTGTGCTACTTAAAGTATTATCAGAGTAATCCCTCAATTTGTATAAAAGGGTAATCCCTATGGGATTATACTCCCTTTTTACTATATTGTCACGCACAAAAAAAAACAATAATTTTATACCTGAATGTTTATTCTTGGTATATAACCACATAATTTAAAAGATACACATAATCGTTGCATAAAATTGAATGTACAATATATAGTTTGACATGTACCCGACCACTTAATGAGGAGTTATAGTTTAGTTTTCCACTTCACCCTTACAGGTATATACAAATGTGTCCACGTACATCTTTGCCATATACCACCATGAATGGCACGGTTTTGCATGCTATAGACTTAGTGAGTCAGAGATATAGCCATGCCTTGTGATTTTTCTTAATTTGATTTTTTAATATGTTACTTAATTCATATTCTATTATGGCAAACAAAAATTTTATTATTCATTCACTCGCTAATCGTGAAAACCATCTTAGCCATGTTGTGTCAATTGAGCAAAATAGCAAAGATATAAGTGGACACATCTGTATACAAGGTGGATATCTCCTATAGTTGGTACAGGCTATATTAATGACAACCCAAAGCGTTTCATCCCCTACGGGACTTCATCAGGGGTACCAATCTTAAAAATTACATACAAAATAACATGAATACTTTTTTTCTGAATAATCCAAACAATTGGACATAACCAGCATATTTAGTATGTATTAAACATGCTTACTGTACACATACATACACATATATAAACATAAATACACATGCACAAATATTATAAGGGCACGGTCGTGCCCTTATATTAAGGCTGAATCGAACAAACAGAATTCTCCCATAGGGAACTTCCGAGATGGGGGCATGGTGTTTGAGGGGCTACACCTCAAAAGTGATTAAACGTACTGAGCTGAAATTTGGCATGGACACGTAGAATCGTCACCTGGTGCTGCATGCCAAATTTCAGAGTAAAATAATAAAAAATAAGGAATTGGGAGTAACCTAAAGTTTCAACTGTCAGTTTTTTTCTGCGACTTCCTGTATGGCTTTTTGACATGGTTTTCCCATAGAGTGAATCAGAATTTTTTTGGGAAGGCATAACTCAGGATAGAGGACGAATTAAGACTTGGGGTTTGTTTTATTAGATAGAGTATGTCCCAGTGTAGTGCCTTTTGGGGTTGTGGTTTTTCAGAAAGTTATAGTTTTTTTTTAATTAAGAGAAATATGCCCCATTATAGAGATAGGGCATTTCAATTTGTTGCACCTGCGCAGTGGCCAACAGCAGCCAACAGCAGGGGGTGTACAGAGAGTAGCTCTAGTAGCCTATACACTGGCCGTTGGGCACGAGGAGACAGAGAGGGAAGGAGTCACGTGGAGCTGCAGGAGGACAGCCAGCGGTTCCCGGCGTGTGAGGCTGTCACTGAGGTCCATGAAGCGGGAGGAAATCGCCGGAGCTGCACACCGCTGGGTGAGTATTGTCAGGCAGCCCCCACTGTGTACCCTGCTTCTTTTCCCCGCTACCCCCCCCGCGTGTCCGGCCACCCTCCCCTCCCGGCCGTGCCCTCCCTCCCGCTGTGTGCGCGGCCACCAGCCGGACCGCCCCTGGTGGATGCCTGCGTCTCCTCTGCCTGTTGTGCCGTGGGCTGCCCGCTGCTGTCGCTCCAGACAGGGTGCTGCTGGCAGTAGGAGGCGTCTCCCGTAGTACTGTATGTCTCCTGCTGTCCCCCCTCCCCCCCCGCTGTCCCCCCTCCCTCCCCCGCTGTCCCCCCTCCCCCCCGCTGTCCCCCCTTCCCCCCCCGCTGTCCCCCCTCTCCCCCCGCTGTCCCCTACCCCCCCGCTGTGTGTGTGTCCCTCCCTGCTGTGTGTGTGTCCCCGCTGTGTATCCCCCCCACCCGCTGTTGTACCCCCCCCGCTGCTGTGTACCCCCCCTGCTGTGTCCCCGCCCCCTGCTGTGTGTCCCCCCCCCCGCCCCCTGCTGTGTGTCCCCCCCCCGACCCCTGCTGTGTGTGTCCCCCCCCGCCCCCTGCTGTGTGTGCCCACCCCCCGCCCCCTGCTGTGTGTGCCCCCACCCCTGCTGTGTGTGTGTCCCCCCCGCTGTGTGTGTGTCCCCCGCCCCCTGCTGTGTGTGTCCGCCCCCTGCTGTATGTGTCCGCCCCCTGCTGTGTGTCCGCCCCCTGCTGTGTGTGTGTCCGCCCCCTGCTGTGTGTGTCCCCACCCCATGCTGTGTGTGTGTGTCCGCCCCCTGCTGTGTGTGTGTCCGCCCCCTGCTGTGTGTGTCCCCACCCCATGCTGTGTGTGTGTGTCCGCCCCCTGCTGTGTGTGTGTCCGCCCCCTGCTGTGTGTCCCCGCCCCCTGCTGTGTGTGTCCCCCCCGCCCTCCCTGCTGTGTGTGTGTGTCCCCCGCCCTCCCTGCTGTGTGTGTGTCCACCCCCCGCCCGCCCTCCCTGCTGTGTCCCCTCCCCGCGCCCGCCCTACCTGCTGTGTTTCCCCCCCTGCCCTCCCTGCTGTGTCCCCCCCCCGCCCTCCCTGCTGTGTGTCCCCCCCCCGCCCTCCCTGCTGTGTGTCCGTCCACCACCCGCCCCCCCGCCCTCCCTGCTGTGTGTCCGTCCACCCCCCCGCCCTCCCTGCTGTGTGTCCGTCCATCCCTCCCCGCCCTCCCTGCTGTGTGTCCGTCCATCCCCACCCGCCCTCCCTGCTGAGTGTCCGTCAATCCCCCCCCGCCCTCCCTGCTGTGTCCATCCATCCCGCCCTCCCTGCTGTGTGTCCGTCCATCCCCCCCCGCCCTCACTGCTGTGTGTCCATCCATCCCCCCCGCCCTCCCTGCTGTGTGTCCGTCCATCCCCCCCGCCCTCCCTGCTGAGTGTCCGTCCATCCCCCCCGCCCTCCCTGCTGTGTCCATCCATCCCGCCCTCCCTGCTGTGTGTCCGTCCATCCCCCCCGCCCTCCCTGCTGTGTGTCCGTCCATCCCCCCCGCCCTCCCTGCTGTGTGTCCGTACATCCCCCCGCCCACCCTGCTGTGTGTCCGTCCATCCCCCCCGCCCACCCTGCTGTGTGTCCGTCCATCCCCCCCCCGCCCTCCCTGCTGTGTGTCCGTCCATCCCCCCCCCCGCCCTCCCTGCTGTGTCCGTCCAACCCCCCCGCCCTCCCTGCTGTGCCCGTTCACCCCCCCGCCCTCCCTGCTGTGTCCGTCCAACCCCCCCCCCGCCCTCCCTGCTGTGTCCGTCCAACCCCCACGCCCTCCCTGCTGTGTCCGTCCAACCCCCCCGCCCTCCCTGCTGTGTGTCCGTCCAACCCCCCCGCCCTCCCTGCTGTGTGTCCGTCCATTCACCCCGCCCTCCCTGCTGTGTGTCCGTCCATCCCCCCCGCCCTCCCTGCTGTGTGTCCGTCCATCCCCCCCCCGCCCACCCTGCTGTGTGTCCGTCCATCCCCCCCGCCCACCCTGCTGTGTGTCTGTCCATCCCCCCCGCCCACCCTGCTGTGTGTTTGTCAATCCCCCCCGCCCTCTCTGCTGTGTGTCCGTCCATCCCCCCACCGCCCTCCCTGCTGTGTGTCCCCCCCCGCCCTCCCTGCTATGTGTCCCCCCCCGCCCTCCCTGCTGTGTGTCCCCCCCCGCCCTCCCTGCTGTTTTTCCCCCCCACGCCCTCCCTGCTGTGTGTCCGTCCACAACCCGCCCCCCCACCCTCCCTGCTGTGTGTCCGTCCACCCCCCCGCCCTCCCTGCTGTGTGTCCGTCCATCCCTCCCCGCCCTCCCTGCTGTGTGTCCGTCCATCCCCCCCCGCCCTCCCTGCTGTGTGTCCGTCCATCCCCCCCCGCCCTCCCTGCTGTGTCCATCCATCCCGCCCTCCCTGCTGTGTGTCCGTCCATCCCCCCCGCCCTCCCTGCTGTGTGTCCGTCCATCCCCCCCGCCCTCCCTGCTGTGTGTCCGTCCATCCCCCCCGCCCTCCCGCCCCCCCGCACTCCCTGCTGTGTGTCCGTCCACCCCCCCGCCCTCCCTGCTGTGTGTCCGTCCATCCCTCCCCGCCCTCCCTGCTGTGTGTCCGTCCATCCCCCCCGCCCTCCCTGCTGTGTGTCCGTCCATCCCCCCCCGCCCTCCCTGCTGTGTCCATCCATCCCGCCCTCCCTGCTGTGTGTCCGTCCATCCCCCCCGCCCTCCCTGCTGTGTGTCCGTCCATCCCCCCCGCCCTCCCTGCTGTGTGTCCGTCCATCCCCCCCGCCCTCCCTGCTGTGTGTCCGTCCATCCCCCCCCGCCCACCCTGCTGTGTGTCCGTCCATCCCCCCGCCCACCCTGCTGTGTGTCCGTCCATCCCCCCCGCCCTCTCTGCTGTGTGTCCGTCCATCCCCCCCCGCCATCCCTGCTGTGTGTCCGTCCATCCCCCCCCGCCCTCCCTGCTGTGTGTCCGTCCATCCCCCCCGCCCTCACTGCTGTGTCCGTCCAACCCCCCCGCCCTCCCTGCTGTGTCCGTCCACCCCCCCGCCCTCCCTGCTGTGTCCGTCCAACCCCCCCCCCCCCGCCCTCCCTGCTGTGTCCGTCCAACCCCCCCCCCCGCCCTCCCTGCTGTGTCTGTCCAACCCCCCCCTGCCCTCCCTGCTGTGTGTCCGTCCAACCCGCCCTCCCTGCTGTGTGTCCGTCCAACCCCCCCCGCCCTCCCTGCTGTGTCCGTCCAACCCCCCCGCCCTCCCTGCTGTGTCCGTCCACCCCCCCCCGCCCTCCCTGCTGTGTCCGTCCAACCCCCCCCGCCCTCCCTGCTGTGTCCGTCCAACCCCCCCCGCCCTCCCTGCTGTGTCCGTCCAACCCCCCCCCCCCCCGCCCTCCCTGCTGTGTCCGTCCAACCCCCCCCCCGCCCTCCCTGCTGTGTCCGTCCAACCCCCCCGCCCTCCCTGCTGTGTCCGTCCATCCCCCCCCGCCCACCCTGCTGTGTGTCCGTCAATCCCCCCCGCCCTCTCTGCTGTGTGTCCGTCCATCCCCCCCTGCCCTCCCTGCTGTGTGTCCCCCCCCGCCCTCCCTGCTGTGTGTCCCCCCCCGCCCTCCCTGCTGTGTGTCCCCCCCCGCCCTCCCTGCTGTGTGTCCGTCCACCACCCCGCCCTCCCTGCTGTGTGTCCGTCCATCCCCCCCCCCCACCCTCCCTGCTGTGTGTCCGTCCATCCCCCCCCGCCCTCCCTGCTGTGTCCATCCATCCCGCCCTCCCTGCTGTGTGTCCGTCCATCCCCCCCCGCCCTCCCTGCTGTGTGTCCGTCCATCCCCCCCGCCCTCCCTGCTGTGTGTCCGTCCATCCCCCCCGCCCTCCCTGCTGTGTGCCCGTCCATCCCCCCCCGCCCACCCTGCTGTGTGTCCGTCCATCCCCCCCTGCCCACCCTGCTGTGTGTCCGTCCAACCCCCCCGCCCTCCCTGCTGTGTCCATCCATCCCACCCTCCCTGCTGTGTGTCCGTCCATCCCCCCCCGCCCTCCCTGCTGTGTGTCCGTCCATCCCCCCCGCCCTCCCTGCTGTGTGTCCGTCCATCCCCCCCGCCCTCCCTGCTGTGTGTCCGTCCATCCCCCCCCGCCCACCCTGCTGTGTGTCCGTCCAACCCCCCCCGCCCTCCCTGCTGTGTGTCCGTCCAACCCCCCCGCCCTCCCTGCTGTGTCCGTCCAACCCCCCCGCCCTCCCTGCTGTGTCCGTCCAACCCCCCCGCCCTCCCTGCTGTGTCCGTCCAACCCCCCCCGCCCTCCCTGCTGTGTGTCCGTCCAACCCCCCCCCGCCCTCCCTGCTGTGTGTCCGTCCAACCCCCCCCCCCCCGCCCTCCCTGCTGTGTCCGTCCAACCCCCCCCGCCCTCCCTGCTATGTGTCCGTCCAACCCCCCCGCCCTCCCTGCTGTGTGTACGTCCAACCCCCCACCCCGCCCTCCCTGCTGTGTCCGTCCATCCCCCCCGCCCACCCTGCTGTGTGTCCGTCAATCCCCCCCGCCCTCTCTGCTGTGTGTCCGTCCATCCCCCCCTGCCCTCCCTGCTGTGTGTCCCCCCCCGCCCTCCCTGCTGTGTGTCCCCCCCCGCCCTCCCTGCTGTGTGTCCCCCCCCGCCCTCCCTGCTGTGTGTCCGTCCACCACCCCGCCCTCCCTGCTGTGTGTCCGTCCATCCCCCCCCCCCACCCTCCCTGCTGTGTGTCCGTCCATCCCCCCCCGCCCTCCCTGCTGTGTCCATCCATCCCGCCCTCCCTGCTGTGTGTCCGTCCATCCCCCCCCGCCCTCCCTGCTGTGTGTCCGTCCATCCCCCCCGCCCTCCCTGCTGTGTGTCCGTCCATCCCCCCCGCCCTCCCTGCTGTGTGTCCGTCCATCCCCCCCGCCCTCCCTGCTGTGTGTCCGTCCATCCCCCCCCGCCCACCCTGCTGTGTGTCCGTCCAACCCCCCCCGCCCTCCCTGCTGTGTGTCCGTCCAACCCCCCCGCCCTCCCTGCTGTGTCCGTCCAACCCCCCCGCCCTCCCTGCTGTGTCCGTCCAACCCCCCCGCCCTCCCTGCTGTGTCCGTCCAACCCCCCCCGCCCTCCCTGCTGTGTGTCCGTCCAACCCCCCCCCGCCCTCCCTGCTGTGTGTCCGTCCAACCCCCCCCCCCGCCCTCCCTGCTGTGTCCGTCCAACCCCCCCCGCCCTCCCTGCTATGTGTCCGTCCAACCCCCCCGCCCTCCCTGCTGTGTGTACGTCCAACCCCCCACCCCGCCCTCCCTGCTGTGTGTCCGTCCAACCCCCCCCCGCCCTCCCTGCTGTGTGTCCGTCCAACCCCCCCGCCCTCCCTGCTGTGTGTCCGTCCAACCCCCCCCCCGCCCTCCCTGCTGTGTGTCCGTCCAACCCCCCCGCCCTCCCTGCTGTGTGCCCGTCCAACCCCCCCTGCCCTCCCTGCTGTGTGTCCGTCCAACCCCCCCGCCCTCCCTGCTGTGTGCCCGTCCAACCCCCCCTGCCCTCCCTGCTGTGTGTCCGTCCAACCCCCCCGCCCTCCCTGCTGTGTGTCCGTCAAACCACCCCCCCCGCCCTCCCTGCTGTGTATCCGTCCAACCCCCCCGCCCTCCCTGCTGTGTGTCCGTCCAACCCCCCCCGCCCTCCCTGCTGTGTGTCCGTCCAACCCCCCCCCGCCCTCCCTGCTGTGTGTCCATCCAACCCCCCCCCCGCCCTCCCTGCTGTGTGTCCATCCAACCCCCCCCCCGCCCTCCCTGCTGTGTGTCATCCCGCCCTCCCTGCTGTGTGTCCGTCCAACCCCCCCCCGCCCTCCCTCCCTGCTGTGTGTCCGTCCAACCCCCCCCGCCCTCCCTCCCTGCTGTGTGTCCGTCCAACCCCCCACCCCGCCCTCCCTGCGGTGTGTCCGTCCAACCCCCCCCGCCCTCCCTGCTGTGTGTCCGTCCAACCCCCCCCCCCGCCCTCCCTGCTGTGTGTCCGTCCAACCCCCCCCGCCCTCCCTGCTGTGTGTCCGTCCAACCCCCCCCGCCCTCCCTGCTGTGTGTCCGTCCAACCCCCCTCCGCCCTCCCTCCCTGCTGTGTGTCCGTCCAACCCCCCCCCCCCCCCGCCCTCCCTGCTGTGTGTCCGTCCAACCCCCCCCGCCCTCCCTGCTGTGTATCCGTCCAACCCCCCCGCCCTCCCTGCTGTGTGTCCGTCCAACCCCCCCCCCGCCCTCCCTGCTGTGTGTCCGTCCAACCCCCCCCGCCCTCCCTGCTGTGTGTCCATCCAACCCCCCCCCGCCCTCCCTGCTGTGTGTCCGTCCAACCCCCCCCGCCCTCCCTGCTGTGTGTCCATCCAACCCCCCCGCCCTCCCTGCTGTGTGTCCGTCCAACCCCCCCCCCGCCCTCCCTGCTGTGTGTCCGTCCAACCCCCCCCGCCCTCCCTGCTGTGTGTCCGTCCAACCCCCCCCCCCGCCCTCCCTGCTGTGTGTCCGTCCAACCCCCCCGCCCTCCCTGCTGTGTGTCCGTCCAACCCCCCCCGCCCTCCCTGCTGTGTGTCCGTCCAACCCCCCCCCCGCCCTCCCTGCTGTGTGTCCGTCCAACCCCCCCCGCCCTCCCTGCTGTGTGTCCGTCCAACCCCCACCCGCCCTCCCTGCTGTGTGTCCGTCCAACCCCCCCCGCCCTCCCTGCTGTGTGTCCATCCAACCCCCCCCGCCCTCCCTGCTGTGTGTCCGTCCAACCCCCCCCCCGCCCTCCCTGCTGTGTGTCCGTCCAACCACCCCGCCCTCTCTGCTGTGTGTCCGTCCAACCCCCACCCGCCCTCCCTGCTGTGTGTCCGTCCAACCCCCCCCCGCCCTCCCTGCTGTGTGTCCGTCCAACCCCCCCCGCCCTCCCTGCTGTGTGTCCGTCCAACCCCCACCGCCCTCCCTGCTGTGTGTCCGTCCAACCCCCCCCGCCCTCCCTGCTGTGTGTCCGTCCAACCCCCCCCCCCCCCGCCCTCCCTGCTGTGTGTCCGTCCAACCCCCCCCGCCCTCCCTGCTGTGTGTCTGTCCAACCCCCCCGCCCTGCTGTGTGTCCGTCCAACCCCCCCCCGCCCTCCCTGCTGTGTGTCCGTCCAACCCCCCCCCGCCCTCCCTGCTGTGTGTCCGTCCAACCCCCCCCCGCCCTCCCTGCTGTGTGTCCGTCCAACCCCCCCGCCCTCCCTGCTGTGTGTCCATCCAACCCCCCCCCCGCCCTCCCTGCTGTGTGTCCGTCCAACCCCCCCCGCCCTCCCTGCTGTGTGTCCGTCCAACCCCCCCCGCCCTCTCTGCTGTGTGTCCGTCCAACCCCCCCCCCCGCCCTCCCTGCTGTGTCCGTCCACCCCCCCCGCCCTCTCTGCTGTGTGTCCGTCCATCCCCCCCCGCCCTACCTGCTGTGTGTCCCCCCCCCGCCCTCCCTGCTGTGTGTCCCCCCCCCGCCCTCCCTGCTGTGTGTCCCCCCCCTGCCCTCCCTGCTGTGTGTCTGTCCACCACCCGCCCCCCCGCCCTCCCTGCTGTGTGTCCGTCCACCCCCCCGCCCTCCCTGCTGTGTGTCCGTCCATCCCTCCCCGCCCTCCCTGCTGTGTGTCCGTCCATCCCCCCCCCGCCCTCCCTGTTGTGTGTCCGTCCATCCCCCCCCGCCCTCCCTGCTGTGTCCATCCATCCCGCCCTCCCTGCTGTGTGTCCGTCCATCCCCCCCGCCCTCCATGCTGTGTGTCCGTCCATCCCCCCCGCCCTCCCTGCTGTGTGTCCGTCCATCCCCCCCGCCCTCCCTGCTGTGTGTCCGTCCATCCCCCCCCCGCCCACCCTGCTGTGTGTCCGTCCATCCCCCCCTGCCCACCCTGCTGTGTGTCCGTCCAACCCCCCCCCCCGCCCTCCCTGCTGTGTGTCCGTCCAACCCCCCCCCCGCCCTCCCTGCTGTGTGTCCGCCCAACCCCCCCGCCCTCCCTGCTGTGTGTCCGTCCAACCCCCCCCCACGCCCTCCCTGCTGTGTGTCCGTCCAACCCCCCCCCACGCCCTCCCTGCTGTGTGTCCGTCCAAACCCCCCGCCCTCCCTGCTGTGTGTCCGTCCATCCCCCCCCCCCCGCCCTTCCTGCTGTGTCCGTCCAACCCCCCCGCCCTCCCTGCTGTGTCCGTCCACCCACCCGCCCTCCCTGCTGTGTCCGTCCAACCCCCCACGCCCTCCCTGCTGTGTCCGTCCAACCCCCACGCCCTCCCTGCTGTGTGTACGTCCAACCCCCCACCCCGCCCTCCCTGCTGTGTGTCCGTCCAACCCCCCCCCCCGCCCTCCCTGCTGTGTGTCCGTCCAACCCCCCCGCCCTCCCTGCTGTGTGTCCGTCGAACCTGCCCTCCCTGCTGTGTGTCCGTCCAACCCCACCCGCCCTCCCTGCTGTGTGTCCGTCCAACCCCCCCCCGCCCGCCCTGCTGTGTGTCCGTCCAACCCCCCCCCCGCCCTCCCTCCCTGCTGTGTGTCCGTCCAACCCCCCCCCCCGCCCTCCCTGCTGTGTGTCCGTCCAACCCCCCCCCCCCCCGCCCTCCCTGCTGTGTATCCGTCCAATCCCCCCGCCCTCCCTGCTGTGTGTCCGTCCAACCCCCCCCGCCCTCCCTGCTGTGTGTCCGTCCAACCCCCCCCCGCCCTCCCTGCTGTGTGTCCATCCAACCCCCCCCCGCCCTCCCTGCTGTGTGTCCGTCCAACCCCCCCGCCCTCCCTGCTGTGTGCCCGTCCAACCCCCCCTGCCCTCCCTGCTGTGTGTCCGTCCAACCCCCCCGCCCTCCCTGCTGTGTGTCCGTCAAACCCCCCCTCCCTCCCTGCTGTGTGTCCCCCCGCCCTCCCTGCTGTGTGTCCGTCCAACCCCCCCCCCGCCCTCCCTCCCTGCTGTGTGTCCGTCCAACCCCCCCCCGCCCTCCCTCCCTGCTGTGTGTCCGTCCAACCCCCCACCCCGCCCTCCCTGCTGTGTGTCCGTCCAACCCCCCCCGCCCTCCCTGCTGTGTGTCCGTCCAACCCCCCCCCCCCGCCCTCCCTGCTGTGTGTCCGTCCAACCCCCCCGCCCTCCCTGCTGTGTATCCGTCCAACCCCCCCGCCCTCCCTGCTGTGTGTCCGTCCAACCCCCCCCCGCCCTCCCTGCTGTGTGTCCGTCCAACCCCCCCGCCCTCCCTGCTGTGTGTCCGTCCAACCCCCCCCCGCCCTCCCTGCTGTGTGTCCGTCCAACCCCCCCCCGCCCTCCCTGCTGTGTGTCCATCCAACCCCCCCGCCCTCCCTGCTGTGTGTCCGTCCAACCCCCCCCCGCCCTCCCTGCTGTGTGTCCATCCAACCCCCCCGCCCTCCCTGCTGTGTGTCCGTCCAACCCCCCCCCCCGCCCTCCCTGCTGTGTGTCCGTCCAACCCCCCCCGCCCTCCCTGCTGTGTGTCCGTCCAACCCCCCCCCCCCCCCGCCCTCCCTGCTGTGTGTCCGTCCAACCCCCCCGCCCTCCCTGCTGTGTGTCCGTCCAACCCCCCCCGCCCTCCCTGCTGTGTGTCCGTCCAACCCCCCCCCGCCCTCCCTGCTGTGTGTCCGTCCAACCCCCCCGCCCTCCCTGCTGTGTGTCCGTCCAACCCCCACCCGCCCTCCCTGCTGTGTGTCCGTCCAACTCGCCCTCCCTCCCTGCTGTGTGTCCATCCAACCCCCCCCGCCCTCCCTGCTGTGTGTCCGTCCAACCCCCCCCCCCGCCCTCCCTGCTGTGTGTCCGTCCAACCACCCCGCCCTCTCTGCTGTGTGTCCGTCCAACCCCCACCCGCCCTCCCTGCTGTGTGTCCGTCCAACCCCCCCCCCCCGCCCTCCCTGCTGTGTGTCCGTCCAACCCCCCCCGCCCTCCCTGCTGTGTGTCCGTCCAACCCCCACCGCCCTCCCTGCTGTGTGTCCGTCCAACCCCCCCGCCCTCCCTGCTGTGTGTCCGTCCAACCCCCCCCCCCGCCCTCCCTGCTGTGTGTCCGTCCAACCCCCCCCCGCCCTCCCTGCTGTGTGTCTGTCCAACCCCCGCCCTCCCTGCTGTGTGTCCGTCCAACCCCCCCGCCCTCCCTGCTGTGTGTCCATCCAACCCCCCCCCCGCCCTCCCTGCTGTGTGTCCGTCCAACCCCCCCCGCCCTCCCTGCTGTGTGTCCGTCCAACCCCCCCCGCCCTCTCTGCTGTGTGTCCGTCCAACCCCCCCCCCCGCCCTCCCTGCTGTGTCCGTCCACCCCCCCCCCGCCCTCTCTGCTGTGTGTCCGTCCATCCCCCCCCGCCCTACCTGCTGTGTGTCCCCCCCCCGCCCTCCCTGCTGTGTGTCCCCCCCCGCCCTCCCTGCTGTGTGTCCCCCCCCGCCCTCCCTGCTGTGTGTCCCCCCCCTGCCCTCCCTGCTGTGTGTCTGTCCACCACCCGCCCCCCCGCCCTCCCTGCTGTGTGTCCGTCCACCCCCCCGCCCTCCCTGCTGTGTGTCCGTCCATCCCTCCCCGCCCTCCCTGCTGTGTGTCCGTCCATCCCCCCCCCGCCCTCCCTGTTGTGTGTCCGTCCATCCCCCCCCCCGCCCTCCCTGCTGTGTCCATCCATCCCGCCCTCCCTGCTGTGTGTCCGTCCATCCCCCCCGCCCTCCATGCTGTGTGTCCGTCCAACCCCCCCGCCCTCCCTGCTGTGTGTCCGTCCAACCCCCCCCTGCCCTCCCTGCTGTGTGTCCGTCCAACCCCCCCCCCGCCCTCCCTGCTGTGTGTCCGTCCAACCCCCCCGCCCTCCCTGCTGTGTGTCCGTCCAACCCCCACCCGCCCTCCCTGCTGTGTGTCCGTCCAACTCGCCCTCCCTCCCTGCTGTGTGTCCATCCAACCCCCCCCCGCCCTCCCTGCTGTGTGTCCGTCCAACCCCCCCCCCCGCCCTCCCTGCTGTGTGTCCGTCCAACCCCCCCCGCCCTCCCTGCTGTGTGTCCGTCCAACCCCCACCCCGCCCTCCCTGCTGTGTGTCCGTCCAACCCCCCCCCCGCCCTCCCTGCTGTGTGTCCGTCCAACCCCCCCCCGCCCTCCCTGCTGTGTGTCCGTCCAACCCCCCCCCGCCCTCCCTGCTGTGTGTCCGTCCAACCCCCCCCGCCCTCCCTGCTGTGTGTCCGTCCAACCCCCCCGCCCTCCCTGCTGTGTGTCCGTCCAACCCCCCCCCCCCCCGCCCTCCCTGCTGTGTGTCCGTCCAACCCCCCTCCGCCCTCCCTCCCTGCTGTGTGTCCGTCCAACCCCCCCCGCCCTCCCTGCTGTGTGTCCATCCAACCCCCCCCGCCCTCCCTGCTGTGTGTCCGTCCAACCCCCCCCCCCGCCCTCCCTGCTGTGTGTCCGTCCAACCCCCCCCGCCCTCCCTGCTGTGTGTCCGTCCAACCCCCCCCCCCCCCGCCCTCCCTGCTGTGTGTCCGTCCAACCCCCCCGCCCTCCCTGCTGTGTGTCCGTCCAACCCCCCGCCCGCC